>NC_092817.1:150954964-151595798 GCF_023375885.2 Dermacentor andersoni
CATCCAGGTGGGGGATGGGGGGGGGGGGGGGGCAGGTGCATCATTTGAAATGCCGAGGCTGAAAGAGAAACAATACCTTGTAACTGTATCTGCATCACGTGCACGACGTTTACAGGCCGCCCAAGCTTCGAGATCAACGCTGCGCATGACACATCTTCAGTTGAATGCCGACGCTGTTTACACATCAGCGTCGCGGCCGGAGTGTAAAGCTGTCGCTACGAAACAACGCTGCTACGATGAAGGCGGGGCTCACGAGGAAAGTTGGCGCCAACAGCGGGTTTCCTTATTACGTTTGCGCACAGTCGAGCGGGGACTCCCCGCAACAAAGGCGCGGCTTCACTTGTTGCCTTTTCATCGCCCCCTTGGTGCGCTCTCGTAGATGTTCCGTCCTTCGGTAGCTTCGTACGACGTACGCAAATGTGTTTCTATTGAAGCGAAGCCTCCAGGACTTTCCCGACCGCGGCGGCTGGATGTTGGTGCTGTCCTAAAGCTTATAACCAAAAAAAAAAAAAAACTTCGAGCCCGATGGTGGGATCGAACGTCTGTCCTCTAATACGGCAGCGTCATGCTCTAATCATGAGGCCACCATCGCTCTTTTTTTCCTATTGCCCCAATGAACAAAACAATGACATAAAGATTGTACATTCAGTATACCAGCCTCCAAGAGCTGGTTTTGCGGTATCCCGCCAATCGGACGTATACCTCTGTTGTACCAACTCCGACCAGCTCTCTGAGGTGATCGCCACGTACACGGCATTTCCTACGCCAGGGGTGCGCGAGAGCAGATTTTCTTTGGCGCCATCTTCCTTTAGGCGAAAGATGCAGGAAAGAAATGGACGAATGTATAGCACTTGATTAAGTGCTTTACGAAGGCTTCGCTTTGCATAGGTTCCAAGACGTGCGCTAGATCTGCATGCCCTTTTAATGCTTGATCTGGTGAAGCAGCTTAGCGATGACGTCAGTGACGTTGCGGTATTCCTTCCATAGTCAATGACGTTGTGGTATTCCAGTGAACGCCCTTTAGTGACGCACATCGAGTCCTTCAGGCCGCTTGGCCACAAGGTGAATAATTGTGACAAGCGAAAGAAAAGCTGAAGGAGATGAAATGTTTGAACCAAAGAAGAAGCATACAATGTATATTACCTCTATATAAGGACTCGTTTAAAAGTAATTCCTTTGCCCAACTCGATAAAAAAGTAGCACGAGACGACGGAACGCAAAATGGCGTTTAAATCACAAGTTCCTCCACGAGTGTTAACAGGCGGGAGTGTCTTTTACGAGAATATGGTAACATTTTCTTGTGCACTGAAAAACTCTTCATTACAACCTTGCTTAATTTATGCCCACCAGTGTCCTTCAGGCTATTCCTTTATGGAACGGCAAAACAGTATCGCAGCATTTTACAACTAGGACACTATTTTTAATTACGAGAGGCACAAAGCCTTGCTTTGTTAATGCCACTTTCCTATGTCCAAGGTCAAGTGGCCAACGAATGCATAGATTTTTGCACGAAGGGTTTTCTTTATGTTTTTTGCCTAGCCCCGTACCTCCAACCCACCCCATGAAAGCGCTCTGGCAAGCTCTGAATACGCCATCTTTAAAACGCATTTACATCCATAACCAGTTTTTATAATTCTTAACGAACAAGCGCACGACGCATAGAGCATGCAGTCTCGCTAAGATATGCACAGAGAATCCCTATGCAAGCGCTGCACGGAGACTAACATAAAAAGAAAAAAAAAGTTTGCGCCTCCGGCGTGCACGTCATAATGAACTTGTCTTCGACGTTCGAAGCACTCAACTTGCTGTTTAGCTAATCGTCCCAGCTTAGCGGTGGTAGAAATCTCGAGCACGTGAATTCATTAGCAATTTTTGTTCTTGCGATATTTCCTTTTGTAACTTTGGAGCGCCGCTTTCTTTTTTTTTTTATGCTTTCTAGGCTGAAATGCTAGCATCGGTAGTTGAATGCAAATCAGTAGTAGAAAGTGCCATAGAAGCCGAAACCGACGACGTCAATCACGGAACCTCGTAGACACTAAGCATGAAGAGCATGGTTTAGATAACACATTCTGGTTCAAAACGCAAGAGAAATCAACGATTACATGAAAATTCGCCACATTCCGCCGCTGTGTTCACTCAGGCTGAAGTGTCTTCTGACGCAGCATTGGCAGGCGTATTTGGCAACGCAGAGATATGATACATTATGATACCAATTCCAGGAAGCATGCAAAGATTAATGGGGCGCTCATTTCGATGGCGTCAAAGCAACTGGATTCTGCTATTATTCCACCTGTTCCAACATTTTTTGCAAGCGAATGCTTAATTACGAATGCGGTGTAACCAGGAGAATAATCCAAGTTGATACTCAGAGATAGAGTCGGACTGTACGTAGAGGGAGTCATAGAAGTTAACCAGTAAAGTGTCCACCCAATGCGTGCAGTAGCGGTAAGTGGTGAGACAAATATAGTATGGTGAGGGAGACTGAAGGCTGTCTAAACACATGCGCGCACAACTAAAGTGTTGGTATGCTGAAAGGCCACCGCGCAGGCCTCACTTATCTTTGAAAACGCAATAGCACCTTCAGAACCTTGTGCGCCGACGAACAGCGAGGTCTTTGTTTTATAGAATCTTGTCCGCTGACCAAGGCCGATTATCGAATTGTTCGAACGCGTGGAAAAGCCTCTGAGCATCAAACTGAAGTCAGTCACACAACGGGTGCTTGATAGCCCCGTTGACATCGGCCGAGAGTTCACGCAGCGCTGTGAGTCATTCCGATGAGCGCGGGCATCGGCTGTCCTATACGGTGACTCCAAACCACAGCCCAAGTAGAAAAGTTGCCTCACTCCAAGGGCTAGAAGTCGTAACAGTAATGACAGATTCAAAGTGCGCATTGCGTGTCGTGTGAAACGGGCGACTCCACTGTTCTAATGATAATGACTGAGCAAGCAGACAACGTTGCCGTCTGTCCTTGAAGTAAGGATTGAAATACAGGGACTATATATATATATATATATATATATATATATATATATATATATATCTTCGTGCGATTTTTCTAGCAGTTCCAGCTGCGCGATGATTGCCAATTATGTCGCAGTGGGCAAGCCATCGCTGAAAGATAATGTCATGACTTTACTGGTCGACAGCATGAAACATTTCTATAGTTTCATCGTGCATACTCGTTTTGAAAGCCGCGTCGGTGGACTGACTGAGGTACTGCAATGCACTATCAATCATTACTTCGAAGGTGCTCGCTCTAACAATGGAAGAGCTCCGCATTGGTCTTCGAGATCCATAGTCATCGACGTCGTAACTTCCGTAGTTTCGCCCGGACTGCAGGTGATTTTGACGGTAAAACAACCACAGCCAGCTGAGCTGGTAGAATTAACGAACCCACCCAAGAAGTGTTGCTGTGATTGCTTTGCCGTCGATAGAAATAGAAGAAACAATGTTATTGCACTGTGGGTGTTCATAAAAAGAAACTTCGGGATCCTTAGAATCTGTAGGGAGGCGTTAGGTTGTTTAACGCGCAAAGGAAGTGAAGAGACGATCTTCTCACTGACGCGAAATCTGAAGTAAAGCACTGGCGACGTTTTGAAACAGTCGCAGGGAACGTTCAGCTCCGTCTTGATATTACGCCGGTGAGCGAATAACAAGGAATGCACGCTGCATGCTTTACTTGCACTCGTATTTTTTAAAGATGATGCGTTGAGACTAAGCGATCCTATAGTTTCTGCTGCTCCAGCAGTCCTAAATCAGCCTCAGCCCGGTTGAGATATCGTATATGGACACCACATGACATTGTTCACACTATTGTTGACATTCTGGTACATGTGAAAATGATGCTTTTCATGTTGTATACGGCGCTCGCACGTACGCTGTTGAATTGTGCATAAAGAAACAATTTCATAATAAATGTTTAGTTGTAAGTGCAGCGTTCGTGTGTGTCTCCGTCTACTTGATTTCTGTATTTACAGCGCAACTTTTAGGCGGAAAGCGTCGGCGTCACTTGTAACCCAGCAAAGGAGCACAAAGAAAACTGAGAGCGAACGCGGTGCGTAGCGGTGGATGAAAAAAGGAGCGAGAGCGAAAAGGCACAAGGAGAAAAACGGAGACGAGGGTGCAGCGTAAGCAGGAGACTAAAAGCGGAGGAGGAGAGTATGACAAAAGGGGTGACGATGAAAGCGGAGTGCCGGCGGCGACCACGGCATGCGGCAAGCGCGGAAACAGAGCACTGGCGCAGGTGTGAGACTCACAGCGGACGCTCCACTTCGCCTGCGGCGCCGCCACCGCTAGAGAATGCGCTCCGCGGGAGTCACGCGTTCACGCTTTATTCTATGCTTTCTTTCTGAACAATGAGCGACGCATACGGCAGAAATGTTTTGTCTGCCACTGCTGCTAAACGAGCTGCACGAGCAGATGCTCCCTGTCGTTCAGAATCAAATTATGTGCCACAATGTATGGCGAATTCACAACACCTAAACAGCTGCGCTCAAGATGCACATTACAGAATATCGTACATAATCATCGGTGGCAATTTTTTGTGCACTTTTTGCTTTACGGACAAATGAGGTCAACCCACGCGTATGGGTCCTCGCAAAATTTAGCTTTTTCCTCCGCGGCAAACCACGACAAATCCTGACTGCCCCAAAGTTAGTGCCTAACGGTTACGCGGTACTCACTTCAACACGCGTTCGAATCACCGTTTGGCTCTACAGCCGAATGCCCATAAGATTAGTACCCGATAAAACTGCCGATAAAGAGCCCACCACGCCTTTCCAACAAGAAAATTCGGACGACGACTAATTCGAGTCAAGCGCTTTTTGACGTAGTTTACGTGGCGACACCATGAGAGGCGACACCACGAGAGGTCAATATACAGGGTGTTTCACTTAATTTGTGCCAATGATTTAAAACAAGTGGTTAGCCGCATCTGAATGAAGCCAACGGCATATGGTTTGCCGTCATGTGGCGCTCCTTAGAGCTATTTTTTATATTCCGCTTAGTTAGTTAATTAACTAAGATGAATTATGCAAGGAGCAGAAAGGGGAAATAAAGAAATGCGTCTGGTTGGCTACCCTACTCTGGGGAACGGGAAAGAGGGAATAGAAAGATAAGATAGGGAGAGGGAGGGAGGGAGGGAGGGAGAGGAAAGCCGCGGTTAGCTCACCCACGCACGCGGAGGGCCTGAGCAAGTCAAAGGTGGTCACATAAGCCAGTCGCTCTCAGGAAACGCAAAAGTGCCTTCGGAGCTTTGTGGGTCGACAAGCGATGGAGGCGGTCTTCAAGTAGCAGCTGCAGACAACGGCCGACCGTCCAGTTGCCGCAATGCGATAGATAATTGTTGTCTTTCCGACTGACATCGATGACAATGGTACAATAAATGTTCGATGTTCTCTTTGACGCCGCAGTCGTCGCATGCAGCACTGTCGGTAATTCCAATCAAAGTAGTGTTCGTCTTCGTGAAAGTCACTCCCAACCACAGCCGGTATAGAAGCGGTACCTCCCGTCGGTGAAGTACGGGTTGAGGTCGGAGTTGGAGCGAAGGGTTCACTTCGTACAGCCTGGTGTGCCTCATATTTCGGGAATTCCACTCTGTTAAAGAGAACTTACGTGCCATGCGATGAAGCTGCCTTGCAGCGTCTGTCCTGGAAAGAGGAATGGAAACGCTGTTTTGTTGTTGATGTGACTCTCGGGCAGTTTCGTCTGCTTGATCCTTTCCACTGATCCCACAATGGCTAGGTAGCCACTGGAAAATAATTTTGTGGCCTTCCTGTTTGACGTCGTGGGGAAGTTGGACGATTTCGTACGTTAGCTGTTCGTGAGCTCCAAGTCTAAGAACTGATTGCATGCTGTGTAAAGCCGGTCTCGAGTCGGAAAGCCCAGCCCATGTACCAGGACTCTCTGTGTCACTAAATTGAAGGGCACTGCACAGAGCCTTGAGTTCGGTAGCTGTGAACGTCGTGGCATGTGACATCTAGAATCGCAATGTTACTCTTCTTGTCGGTATAAACACAGCACTCCCAGAACTGGTCGATGTAGTCGATCCGTGAGTATAGATGTATACGTGGCTACTGTATCTCTCGTACACCAGGAATAAGCTCAGTTATTTTACTGCAGGCGGTGGTAGATCTGACTTTTTCTTAAGTCCTGGAATTCTGAGGTGTACTTCAGGACGGCACAAATACCATGGAGGAGACACCGACCTTGCCGCAAGTGTGTGAGAATGCCGTGTCCTCTTCCTATTGCTTCGGCGCGTGCTTTGATCCTGCCCAAGTGATAATGTGGGATGTAGGTTACGCGGAACTCGGGCATGTGCTTATTTAGAGACCTGCGGAGTGCTACTCGACTCTTGGTGGAAGTCTATGGGTACTCAAGTCTCAGTAGAGTTGCTCTGCCCGTCTTACAGTGAGAATAAGGCGTGGTGTTTGTGCGTGTCGTTGTGTTTCTACTAGTTAGTCTAAGATGCTGTGCATGCCCATATGAATAGGACTTAAGCAGCTCTCGTGCCTGTGGCATGGACGAGGGCCTGTTTGTACGCTTTCCACAGTGATAAATTTATTTGTGCGCTCTTGGTTCATGTTCGGTTGCGGTAAGGAACAGCGCAAGCCAGTTCACCGACGAGCAGAGCCTGAGTCAAGTGCGTTAGGTCCTTTCCTTCATGCCATGTCTGCAACTACCTTAATCATGAGATCTACGCTGTAGCCAGTTAGTCTTAGCCCGTTTACAGCGTGATTACTGCGACCATTATCTTGCATGCGAATACCTACTATGCGGTGTATTTGTACTCTGGGTACACGTCTTCAGTTGAGGTGTATTTCAGTGGGTTCTCTACTCGTGTTTCTTTTTTCTTCTCGACTAGTGAATAACATCTCCTCGCTTGAAACGAACGTCATCGCACAGCACACCATGGCCACACTCTGCTCGCTGCCTAGCGTCGTCATGCTCCATAGCCGCCAATATGCGCGACCATATACGTCAGGGAACTAAATAGCGCCATTTCGTTCTTTTTATATGCCGCAATATCTTCATCACAGGCACCTACCTCTTCCGCACGTTGATTACGGCAGTGCTATGAAGTTACTGTAATTCAATATCTGAAACTGCACGAACTTGTTGACGTCACACTGTTTGCTGTGACCATTAAAAATTTAACCTACCCGCCGTGGTGGCTTAGTAACTATTGGGTTGGGCTGCCAAGCACGAGGTCGCGGGATCGAATCCCGGCCACGGCGACCACATATCGATGGGGGCGAAATGCGAAAACACCCGTGTGCTTAGATTTATGTGCACGTTAAAGAACCCCAGGTGGAACAAATTTCCGGAGTCCTCCACTGCAGCGTGCCACATAATCAGATCGTGTTTGTGGCACGTAAAATCCTATAATGTAAGTTCTTTAATTCAACGATTTGATAAAGGCACACATAGATACTCAGAAAGAAATGTTTGTTATCTATCTAAGTGCACAAAAACCACCCAGAATAAGCAAAATCAACAAGAAGAAAAAAATAGTTTCCGGAAATGTTTTGCAGCAATAGAGGGAAAAACCGAGGGAGCAAACTGGTACTGGGCTTTATCCGAAGCCGCCTTAGGCTTCACTTGAAGTTTATACAGGCAGCTCTCACCATTTGTGAACCATAAGTGTACATTTCATGTCATCATCATCATCAGCCTAGTTACGCCCACTGCAAAGCAAAGGCCTCTCCCACACTTCCCCAACTACCCCGGTCATGTACTAATTGTGGCCATGTTGTCCCTGCAAACTTCTTAATCTCATCCGTCCACCTAAGTTTCTGCCGCCCTCTGCTGCGCTTTCCTTCCCTTGGAATCCATTCCGTAACTCTTAATGACCATCGGTTATCTTCCCTCCTCATTACGTGTCCTGCCATTGCCCATTTCTTTTTCTTGATTTCAACTAAGATATCATTAACTCGCGTTTGCTCCCTCACCCAATCTGCTCTTTTCTTATCCCTTAACGTTACACCTATCATTCTTCTTTACATAGCTCGTTGCGTCGTCCTCAATTTAAGTAGAACCCTTTTCGTAAGCCTCCAGCTTTCTGCCCCGTACGTGAGTACTGGTAAGACACAGCTGTTATAAAACTTTTCTCTTCAGGGATAATGGCAATCTGCTGTTCATGATCTGATAATGCCTGCCAAACGCACCCCAGCCCATTCTTATTCTTCTGATTATTTCAGTCTCATGATCCGGATCCGCAGTCACTACCTTTCCTAAGTAGATGTATTCCCTTACCTCTTCCAGTGCCTCACTACCTATTGTAAACTGCTGTTCCCTTCCGAGACTGTTAAACATTACTTTAGTTTTCTGCAGATTAATTTTTAGACCCACCCTTCGGCTTTGCCTCTGCAGGTCAGTGAGCATGCATTGCAGTTGGTCCCCTGAGTTACTAAGCAAGGCAATATCATCAGCGAATCGCAAGTTACTAAGGTATTCTCCATTAACTCTCATGCCCAATTCTTCCCAATCCAGGTCTCTGAATACCTCCTGTAAACACGCTGTAAATAGGATCGGAGAGATCGTATCTCCCTGCCTGACGCCTTTCTTTATTGGGATTTTGTTGCTTTCTTTATGGAGGACTACGGCGGCTGTGGAGCCGCTATAGATATCTTTTAGTATCTTTACATACGGCTCGTCTACACCCTGATTCCGCAATGCCTCCATGACTGCTGAGGTTTCGACTGAATCAAACGCTTTCTCGTAATCAATGAAAGCTATATATAAAGGTTGGTTATAGTCCGCACATTTTTCTATCACCTGATTGATAGTGTGAATATGGTCTATTGTTGAGTAACCTTTACGGAATCCTGCCTGGTCCTTTGGTTGACGGAAGTCTAAGGTGTTCCTGATTCTATTTGCAATTGCCTTAGTAAATACTTTGTAGGCAAAGGACAGTAAACTGATCGGTCTATAATTTTTCAAGTCATTGGCGTCCCCTTTCTTATGGATTAGGATTATGTTAGCGTTTTTCCAAGATTCCGGTACGCTCGAAGTCATGAGGCAGTGCGTATACAGGGTGGCCAGTTTCTCTAGAACAATCTGCCCACCATCCTTCAACAAATCTGCTGTTACCTGATCCTCCCCAGCTGCCTTCCTCCTTTGCATAGCTCCCAATGCTTTCTTTACTTCTTCCGGTGTTACCTGTGGGATTTCGAATTCCTCTAGACTATTCTCTCTTCCATTATCTTCGTGGGTGCCACTGGTACTGCATAAATCTCTATAGAACTCCTCAGCCACTTGAACTATCTCATCCATATTAGTAATGATATTGCCGGCTTTGTCTCTTAACGCATACATCTGATTCTTGCCAATTCCTAGTTTCTTCTTCACTGCTTTTAGGCTTCCTCCGTTCCTGAGAGCATGTTCAATTCTATCCATATTATACTTCCTTATGTCAGCTGTCTTACGCTTGTTGATTAACTTCGTAAGTTCTGCCAGTTCTATTCTAGCTGTAGGGTTAGAGGCTTTCATACATTGGCGTTTCTTGATCAGATCTTTCGTCTCCTGCGATAGCTTACTGGTTTCCTGTCTAACGGCGTTACCACCAACTTCTATTGCACACTCCTTAATGATGCCCACAAGATTGTCGTTCATTGCTTCAACACTGAGGTCATCTTCCTGAGTCAAAGCCGAATACCGGTTCTGTAGCTTGATCTGGAATTCCTCTATTTTCCCTCTTACCGCTAACTCATTCATCGACTTCTTATGTACCAGTTGCTTTCGTTCCCTCCTCAGGTCTAGGCTAATTCGAGTTCTTACCATCCTATGGTCACTGCAGCGCACCTTGCTGAGCACGTCCACATCTTGTATGATGCCAGAGTTAGCGCAGAGTATGAAGTCTATTTCATTTCTAGTCTCGCCGTTCGGGCTCCTCCACGTCCACTTTCGGCTATCTCGCTTGCAGAAGAAGGTATTCATTATCTGCATATTATTCTGTTCCGCAAACTCTACTAATAACTCTCCCCTGCTATTCCTAGTGCCTATGCCATATTCCCCCATTGCCTTGTCTCCAGCCTGCTTCTTGCCTACCTTGGCATTGAAGTCGCCCATCAGTATACTATATTTTGTTTTGACTTTACCCATCGCCGATTCCACGTCTTCATAGAAGCTTTCGACTTCCTCGTCATCATGACTGGATGGAGGGGCGTAGACCTGTACAACCTTCATTTTGTACCTCTTATTAAGTTTCACAACAAGACCTGCCACCCTCTCGTTGATGCTATAGAATTCCTGTATGTTACCAGCTATGTCCTTATTAATCAGGAATCCGACTCCTAGTTCTCGTCTCTCCGCTAAGCCCCGGTAGCACAGGACGTGCCCGCTTTTTTGCACTGTATATGCTTCTTTTGGCCTCCTAACTTCACTGAGCCCTATTATATCCCATTTACTGCCCTCTAATTCCTCCAATAGCACTGCTAGACTCGCCTCACTAGATAACCTTCTAGCGTTAAACGTTGCCAGGTTCATATTCCAATGGCGACCTGTCCGGCACATTTCATGTGGAGCAGGTTCATGTGCTTCACATCAAATGTGTGACACCACTGCAGCCGGAGGTCTCACATTGGTCTGTCATCTTTTGACAGTGCTTTCAAAAGGTAGTCACTGACATGACAAAACTTCTACTTTATCCCGTGTTTCTTCTTGAAAACCAACAAATGACGCTTGCTGCTTGTCATTAATTTTTGCTGAAGACATTCAGTCACAAACTTCGTACTCAATACTGAAACTCGGCAACAAATGAAAATGTTTCTGGTAAGTTGCCTGCAGGCAACACACGTCAATAAAGGGAATAAGAGCTTTATGGTTATAAAGCTTTAAATAAAATAAGAAGGTTGCTATAAAGCTTTAAATAAAAGCTTTACTTTTACATTTTAACTCGTTTCATGGTTTCAAAATGACCAAAATTTTAGTCATGCATCTATTGTTACGTTTGAATGGTGTCTATTTACAAGCGAGGTAACGATAGCGTCAAGAGGTCGCAGCTAGCTTCCATCTTTATTTTCTTCTCCTACTCCGGACCATGCCGTAGCAATCCCCGGTTCGCCCATAAAGCCCTCTAGGCAATTCCGTTTACTGGTGAACGCTAGGGCGAAACCGCTTAAGGCGAGCGACATTTCCTACCTCGGTCAGGCTAGACTAGCGACCAGCTGAAGTCAGGCGTGCCACCACGCAGTTAATTTCGCTCAAGCGATACACGCTGACGAATGGTCCATTATAGTGGACAGAAAATTTTGGCAAATGCCACGTACATTTACGTTGAAGGGATCATAGCCATACAAAGTCTCCTTTAGTGTACGGGACCGAACTGGGGTCGGCTGACATTGCAATCCTTCAATCGGCGTTGCAGTGCCACTGTACAAAGGCGAGCAATACGACGGCATATTTCGACAGGGCACGTCTTGGAAACCCAGCTGTGAAAGTTAAGCGGTAGTATTGTGTCAGTGCAGCTCAGCACTCGATAAGGGTAAAAGAGATAACAAGAACACTAATCTGTCGTCTCATGGTTTGCAGTATTGTGAGCATAGGTGACGAATGGGAAGCCCGTCATCGCGGTCCTTGTGATCCCAAGATAGGTACACGGCCAGCATGTTAGAATCCTCTTCACGCCTTCGACACAGTCATTGGTCCCAGGATGATAGGGCATTAAATGGTGGAACTGCGAACTGCAAAGAAGAAGCAAACCTTGCTCCTCATCCGCAGCAAACTGCCGACCGCGATTACTAATGATGATACGGGGAGGACAATGAGGAAGGGTAGTGAAGCGAAGCAAGAGGGTTGCAACGCATACAGCGGTCAAAGATGGTATGGCCGTCGTCTCTGCGTGACGGACCATGTGGTCGACGCATACGATTGCCCATCGGTTGTTGTTGGATGACCGTGTCAATGATTCCGAAATATCTGCATTCACCTTGTTCGAAAGACTGGCTAGGCGGTGGCAGGGGTTGATGGATACCTGGTCGATTGTGAGCTGATATCGTTTAGATGTGGTAACGGAGTGCTTTACTGTGTCGCATACTTTGGGACTGTAAAAATTCTTCTGTGTCCGGTTCAAAGTCCAGATTAACCCTAGATAACTAGAGGTCGCATCATTGTACATGGCTCACAGTAAGTCCGGTCGGAGGCTCTGTGGAATCACCTGAAGGAAGTGCACATCATTGGCATTGTAAAGCAAAGCATCTCGGTTGCAAAATCGAACGGTGGCTCCAGGACGAGAGTCGGTGAGAAAAAGTGGCTCTAAACTATTGTTAGTTTGCTCTTTCATAAATGTCATAAATGTAGAATCTGGGTACATGGAAGAAATGCGACCTAAACAATCATTAGAATTGTCTGGATCACGCTCCGTCGTTGCCACATGGCGTCGGAGGCAGCAGGCGGCGTCTGTACGGCTACAACCAGACTTGTAGAAAGTTACCAAGCGATACCCTTGAAATCGGAGCACCCAACGTGCTAGACGACCACACGGTTCACGGGGACCCAACAGACACCATAAAGCATGGTGGTCGTAACGATACAGTGAACGGGTGTGCGTTGCAGTAGGATAGCTTAGCAGTAGGATAGGCGAAAATAGCTTTCAAGCATTCTTGCTCGGCGACGGTGTATGTCGAATTGTGACTGGCCTACGCCACGACGTGTACAGAGAGAGAGAGAGAGAGAGAGAAAGAAGGGAAGGAAAGACAAAGAAGTTAGCCAATGTAAGTACCGCTTGGCTACCCTGTGCTTTTTCCTTTTATTCCCTTTACGACGTGTACACAGCCTTTATGACGTTTTACTGGAACAGCAGCCATGCCGATGCCACTAGCATCAGTTAACTATGATTTTCTACGTACTCACCTAATTATTTGCCGTTGCATTTCTTAGACTAACATTGCTAAATTGATTTTATTTTATAAGTTCGCATTATCAGTTTTCTAATGTATTAACATAGGAGGTCCCACCTGCGGTTTGTGACCTTTGGACCCCCTTCTACATATTTACCGGTATTGTATACTCTTAATCCTAGCAGTAATAAAGATTGATTGATTGATTGATTGATTTATTGATCGATTGATTGATTGATTGATTGATTGATTGATTGATTGATTGATTGATTGATTGATTGATTGATTGATTGATTGATTGATTGATTGATTGATTGATTGATTGATTGATTGGGGAGCAGAGCATACACCGAAGTGATGCTATGCGGGCCCCGATATTAGTAGAAATTGGAGCTGACAGAACGAGTCGTAGCGAGCCGATGGGCACTCGTAAGGCCCGTCATTTTGGGGGAATGCCTGTCAGTGCCTACACCACGTCGGTGAATCTCAAAACAAGAGAATATGAGCGTAGACCCAGAAAACTCTTTAGCTCTCGCACGGATTTCGCTGGTTTGAAGGCGCTGATAGGCTCAATGTTCCGGGGATCTGGCCTCACGCCGTTCCTGTCAACGAAATATTCAAGTACCTATGCCTTGGTTATACCGTAACGATACTTCTCGCGATTTAGGGTCAAATGGTCTTTTTCCATGAAGTCAAGGATATTACTAAGACGTCCATATTCACTGTGCGTACAGGCAAAATCACAACATCGAAATAGCACAAACAAATTTCTCACTTAGGTCCTCGCAGAATGCTATCCAGAAACTTTCACAAAGATGCCTGTGTGCTACAAAGGTGGAACGGCAAAAATGTACACTCCTGGGACGCCACCCAGAGCAACGTGCTCGTAAAATACGTGAACCTTTCCCCTTTCACTGTTTACAAGCATAAGCATGGGAAGACTTCCGGTTTTGCTCAATGACAGTAGCCCGCTATATTAAGCGCGGAAGAAAAGCATTGGCGGCGATATTGAGTAGCAGTAGTGTGTTAAAATCTAAGCCCACAGATTGTCAACACTTTTTCTTTGTACATAACGACAATCTTACAAGTCAAGGTTGCCGTAAGTTATAGGAAAATTTTATATATTAGTCTTGAGGTGTAGAGCCCATGTCTTTTACCTGAAAACTTAAAAATACATTTGCCGTACAGCAGAACAACTTAAAAACGCTTGTTGTTTTCCGGCCCAGTAGAATGGTAAGGCCCGTGACCGGTAGTTTCTTGGGGCCGCGCTCTCGCTGCTGTTATCGCGCGAGTGAAGCCGTCTGTACACGAACATGGGGATTCATGTGTAATCGTGCCCTCTGTATCATTACACTGCAGCGAAATGCGCTACTTATCAAATGTATTACAAACTACAGACAACAGCGTCATGTCACATAAATATATTTTGCACCTTTCTGCAAGCGAAAGCAAGCTACCGAACGAACAACTCGGTGACTGCGGGAACAGCAAGCGCGCGTATGGCGTTCGTCGGACTGAGCCAGCCAAGCGGTGGTCCCGTACTTACAACTTGCGTCGTGGAATATTCGAGACGCGTCCAGCGACAGGAAAGTGACAATAGGCGTGAGCGGTAAAGCAGAAATAAACGCACTTGGCAATATGTCAAAACTGCCATGCTACCTCTCCCACCACTGCAACTGCTCCAGTGGGAATAGAAGCCAAGAACTGGTGGGGTCGAAGCTCATATCAAAACCACAGCCACAAGCAAAACCACTTATGGGGAACATGCAACGCAGCTTATCACCATTCGAGGTGATGACTCAGCTTCCAGAGGTTGGCTGCCTGCTGACAGCGCCTTACTCTGGCTAAATATGGAATGTCGTCAACAGCCGCGAGGTCAATGTGTTCGCCAAAGTGTGGTTCCAGAGTGTGTAAATGATACACGAAATTATGGTCGAGTCAACAGCTTCGTTTCAACAGGTTTGTCTATATAGCCAGCTACTCACCCAACCCGCCGTGGTTGCTCAGTGGCTATGGTGTTAGGCTGCTGAGCACGAGGTCGCGGGATCGAATCCCGGCCACGGCGGCCGCATTTCGATGGGGGCGAAATGCGAAAACACCCGTGTACTTAGATTTAGGTGCACGTTAAAGAACCCCAGGTGGTCGAAATTCCCGGAGTCCTCCACTACGGCGTGCCTCATAATCAGAAAGTGGTTTTGGCACGTAAAACCCCATAATTTAATTATTTTTTTTTAGCTACTCACCTCCAATTGAAATTCGCATTACGGGTATGCTGACCTACAGAAGCAAAGAGCAGTTAGTGCCCAACAGGGCACTGTTGGGCACAGAAGAACCACCCAACAGAAGCACCAGCCAGCAAAATACACTTGCTGAATGGTGTGCCGACCTACAGAGCACAAAACGTTAACGCTGCGTAATTTTGTGTACAGTGAATTATTGTTGGATGTTGGATGTAAAAGATCTTTTCATTCAACATAAAATATTGTTTCTATGCTTCAAAGAATGACATTAGGCTCGGAGGCTGATAATATAGAGACATATGGATACTCAAGCTTTTGTAACGCTAGGAATAATGTCTTCTGACTAAAAGTTCACAATCCAACTGAAGTAACGCTTACACAACAGTGAACTGTAACGTTACATGAATTTACATAGCGAGGTCGTAAGCCAACAACAAGTGAGACCACTGTTGAGCTTCGCGAAAGCTGAATGAATGAATGAATGAATGAATGAATGAATGAATGAATGAATGAATGAATGAATTCTGGGGTTTTACGGGCCAAAACCACGATTTGATTATGAGGCACGCCGTAGTGGGGGACTCCGCATTAGTTATGACCGCCTGGGGATCTTTTCTCCGGTGGTCAAAATGAATCCGGAGTGCCCCACTACGACGTGCCTCATAATCAAATCGTGGTTTTGGCACGTAAAGCTCCGGGAAATATCAGTACTAAACGGGTACTAAACAACGCACCCACAACATTGCTGCGCCTACAGAGGCGGCATACAAAACTGAACAAAGTAGTACGTTCGTTGAACCAAACGAATGCGGCAGTGGTCGGCAGCCGTGAGCGTCGTCGGTGACGCAATGCTTGCTGTTCCTTTATGAAACTCGTTTTATGCGGTGACTGTTGCTGGAAACAAACTCGGAAGTTCTCATGCTACTATTCATCGGCATGTGCTGTTAGCCAATGGTGACCTGTTCATACAGGGAAATGCGTTTTTCTCCTACACTTATAGAAAAATGATTTTCTTGTTATCGCTGCTCTCCGTTTATTGAAATTTTTCAAAAAGCTCGAATTTGATGTTCAGGACTGTTTAATATTAAAGTTGGAACAGTTATCTGCCTAATTTTGAGGCAAAAGAATTGCGGGTAAAGCTGCTGCCAAGCCAGTACTAGCATAAACGTCTTTCACCACCCAACGGCAGCTGAGAAAGTAACCGTTCCGGGAGGATTGCTCCGTGTTTCCCACTCCTTTGGAACACGCGACAACTCTACCACAGCGGCTGCTTTCCGCAGCGGCTGACAGGTGGCGAAACAAGTTTATTCTAGCGGCGTCTCAGTAGGAGTTCGCTTCCCCATAAAGGAAAGGCAACTTCGGGTTTTCTTTCTTAGAAACAAACTAATTAACTGTGTGTATTGTTACATTAAATGATCCGAAACATAAAACACGATCTTTCTGCAGAATTTAATGAAGAACACGCGAGCAGAAGAAGCGACATCATTCTTATGGGATTTTCAGAGAAAGACGCACGGAATGTAACCCCCAGTCCTATTCGAACGGCGTGAGCATTAGTTGCACGCATGTTGGAGACGTGGCCAGCGATGTTGGAGCCACGTGGCTTTGGGGTAACCTTTCTTAGGTCCTGTACTGACGCTCGGCGCCACGACCATTTGCTGCCGGCGCCTATCTCTCGAATTTACTCTGTATATACCAGGCATTTCACCGGCGATCTAAAGTAAAAGTAAAAAAGGAAACAGGGCCCCGAAGGTAAAGAGGCTATTTTCTTGGCAACAGAGTATCCATGATCGCGGCCATAAAATGTACCATTTTAGGAAGTCTAATATCCACGAAACTACTTCTTTTGCATTACCCTGTTGATAGGCCATACTGTTATTTCCGAACTGAAGCTAGCGAATATGTGATGTTTAGCCATCTGCAAAATGCTGTCGGTGGCACCAACCTCGCAAAACGGACATCTGATTTATGTAGCATAATGCACTGTTGTCGCAAATAAATGCACCAGAAAGATTTTCCTGCCAAATAAAAGATAGCGCGTCATTAAGTATACCGTGCCCGATGTTTTAGAAGAAATGTCCTAAAAGTTCTACCATTACAGAATTTGCGCTAATTGGGTACATTTTGCGTGCAGGCCGACAATGAGAGCTAGCTGATTGTATTAAATATCTACACAGATTAATACAGATATACACCTGACGTTAATTGCATCGAATAATTTACTGCCGAAGAAAGTGCCTTTATTATTACTAACGCTCTGGTTATGTTAAACATAGCCTTTGTCAAAGACGCATGCGTCCACTTATCTATACATATATGCGAATGTATGTCACTTACACCCTTCTTAAGCATAAAGAAAAACCCTTGGTGTCAATCGGAAGGTGTTAGCGATGTAAGCACCTCACTTAAAGGGTGTATTATTGAACGTAATGACAAAAGGGTATGAAATTATGTTATCAAGGGTGTAAAAAACAAATACACCCTTTTACACCTTTTTCGGTGTAAAAGCTTACTGTGTGAGCCACCGCTGCGGTATATTACCCAAAATATTGGATCAATGCAGTAAATGCATTTGTACAAGTACATGGACATATTGAAAAGGCTTAACTGTTTTTATAAGGTGTAACGTATTTCATGTACGCTCAATATAAAAGTGTAATCTACGACAGGTGAAAATCCCTACTATACACTTGTAGGCTTCATCATTGACACCTATTAAATTAGGGTGTAAATATGAGGAAGGAGGCGCTGCAAGGATATTTTCTTATTAGACACTCCTTTTTGAAAAAAAGAAAGGTTTAATAGGGGTGGTTACAAGGGAGGAACTAAATAAAACACACTTTTTTCACCCATGAGGATTTAAAGGAGAAGATAGGCCGCGCTATCTAATTTTTTTAATAATCCCTGTTTCTTTTGCATCTTATGGTGCTTCGCACTCGAACACGATTTTTACAGGTGACGGAGCTACGGTTCTCGTACATCGTGGACTGCTTTCTACCGATTTTGCTACGTGTCGCATTTCGACAATGCTGGACCCGTTCAACAGCAAATGACGACATTCATACCTTCTAGTGCGTTTCTGCTACGGCATTGCAGTTAATGATAGTGAACGTTTCTTTTAGCTCTTGAGACTATTTTCGAAAAACTCGTAATACTTTCCAGCACTGTGCTGCTTTGATCATCAAGTGCTGTCATAGATTTCTCTTCATTAGTGCTGCCGTTGGCTGGCCGCATTCTCAAAAGCAAAACCGCAAAAGCAAATCGCGATCTACCCCAAATGGTTGGTGTGGATCGGAAATAAATGGAGTGACAAAGGTAACACGCCTATTACACAGCGTCAGCGCCTTCTAACATTGTCTGCTGGCCAGCAGATAATCAGTTCTGTTAATCAGTGCTGGCTAGCAGATAAGCAGTTCACATTACACGCCGGATCCTCTCGTTCGCCAGGAGGGTATGTAAACCACGTAGCCAAACTTCTTACGAAAAACGTGAGTTTAAGCACTTTTACAATTACTACGCACAGAAAACTACATAGGACTTGGAAGCGGGTGGCGATTTCTTATGGGTACGGCTGGAGGTCATCGTTCTTTTCGCCGCGACTTCGGAAGCACGGGCCCTCCTAGCTCTGTCCTTCAGCTCATGTGCGTGATTCAAGATCAGAGATCAACGACTTGCATCCTGATAGTCAATTCCGAATAAAGCTGCGGTCATCAAACATCTATTCTCTCTTGTTTTCGGAAAAGTACACGTTTAGCCAGCTGGACCGGTTCTCACGGAAGGGCCTCGGTCACTTTCGATGCCTCTAATAGCAAACGTAGCGAGCATATGCAAGTATATGATTCAGTACTGGTCGAGTGAGATCATGACCTTTCTCGCGGAGTCAGACAGCAGCCACAACAAACATACGTACGCGAAAGACGAAAGCAGAAAGAAATATAGACCTCGTTTCCACCGAAACTCTCGCGGGAAGGTCAGACTGCGAAAGTCCCTGAAGTGAACACCCTAACCTATCAAGGTTACTCGAAAGAAGAGCTGCGGAGTCAGTCAGAGCAGCAATTTACCAGACAAAAAAAAGAAACATCAAGCCCACATAGAAGCACACGGGACTGGCACTATAGGCAGTTGCGTAGACGCTGAGAACTACTATCAGACCAGTCGTGTTTAGCCCTCTTCATCTCCTTTTCCCAGCGATGCGTGTAGCAGTGAGGTGCAAGCCCAGCTGCAATCAAGAGGGCCATTAGTGCGGGAACTCGTCGCCCTCCCCCCACCTCCCCCCGCGATACCGCGAATCGCGCGGCCCGCCGAAGGTGCGCCGTCCGCGTTCGGACGGCATCGTTATGCAAGAGCGAGGGCGCGGGTGGGCCGGCTTGCTGTGGTGTCCGCGTCACGTATACCACTCACGAATCCTGACTCCCATCAGCTGCGCCCGAGGAGGCGAAGCCAGTGCTCACTGACGTTGCTCGCTGCTACATGCTCTTTTTTTTTTTTTGTGTGCCGCACACCGTAATGTGATCTGTCTGAGAGACGAGTGATGCGCTCACGTCACTCCGTATTTTTGCGAGGCTGACGAGGCTTCACTGCATAAACCAAGCGGCCGCATTTTGCTTCCGTTTCCGAAGCATTCTTTTATGTGTGTGTGTTTGTGTGTGTGTGCTTACGCCTTAAATTCTGTATGTATTCATTCATTCATTCATTCATTCATTCATTCATTCATTCATTCATTCATTCATTCATTCATTCGTTAATTCAGTCATTCATTCATTAACAGTACCTTACAGGCTCCTTGTCAGAGCACAGTGTAAGGGTGCACTGCCATGGTAAATATAACATTTGGTCAAAAATACAGAAAAAAATATATTATGCATACGTGCGGTAAAAAGCAAAGCGTCAGTGATAAACAAGACACCATAACACGCGAGGAACAAGAACATACGCTAAACTGTGCACGGGGACAAAACGCTCATTATAATCAGAATGCTCTTGGTCAAGCGAGAATACTGATGGATTAAGACAAGTCATACAACGCTTAACATAAAAATGAAATCCAATAAAGAAAAAGAAAGTGCGAGAGTACACGTGAGAAACAAGGGTATTCGACAAGTATTGAACAGTTCGACTGCTATTTAGGCATGCCATGTTCGTGCAGACAGTCATGGAATGCTTCGCGATCTGTAATGGAGACGATATCGTCAGGAAGATCGTTCCAAAGTGAAATGGCATACGGCAACGCTGATGAGTTAAACGCTTGTGTTTTACCGAAGATACGCTTGATGCTAACGTGATTATGGAGCCGTCGAGACATGCGCAATGGGTTTTCCAAGGGTAGGACTGGTGGCTTGTGTGGTTGTGAGTCAGGAGAACTCCTAGGTACTTGTGTGACTGAACACGAGATATGGCAGAGTTGTTACTAAATTAGGAAAAATCTGAGTTGGCTTTCTTGCGACTGAAAGAAATCAGTGCATTTGCCCGAATTTAAAACCGTTTGCCATTTACTACACCGCATACTTGTTAGGGTAATGTCGTTTTGCAAGATAACGAGATCATCGGGAGAAGTTGTTTTTCTGTAAACGATGCAACCATCAGCGAATAGTCTTATGCTTGAGGAAATGTTAGTGGGCAGATCATTAATATAAATACAGGAAAAGTAAAGGGCCGATGACGTCGCCATGAGGAACACCCGAAGTTACATCAGCCAGCGAAGAGGCACAGTTATTAATATATATGAATTGTTGACGAAATGGTAAAAAATTCTAATCCAAGATAAGCTAGCCGAGTCTACTTCGACGGAATTTAATTTTGAAAACAGCCGGCAATCAGAAACATGCACGAAAGCTTCGGAAAAATCTAGAAAAGTGCTGTCAGTTTGTAAGTATTTGTCCATGTTAAAATGCAAGTCGGTTGTAAATTCAATCAATTGCATATCGCAGGACAGACTTTTTCGAAAGCCATGTTGATTAATCAAAAAGAAATGGTTAGACTCCCGGTGGCTGTAGATGTGCGATGCGATAATATGCTCCAGCGACTTAGAAGGAATGCATGTTAAGGAAATGGGGCGGTAGTTATATGGTACCTTTTTATTTCCGGCTTTGAATACATGAATTCTTAGCCACCTTCCAGTCTTTAGTTCATTGGCCGGTCGACAATGACTGCCTAAATATGCAACACAAAATTTCAATAGAAAGGGGTAGGGTATATTTTAGTATTTTAGCGTTCCGATTATCTATACCAGCAGACGTAGATAGTTTGAAGTTATTTATAAGACATGCAATGCCTTCAGCAGGGGTCGTTATGGGTTCCATGTAAGCATGTTCTAGTTCCAGAACTACGGGCTCGGTTAGATGATCTTCCTTGGTAAATACTGATGAAAAAATTTGTTAAACTCAGATGAGTACTGCGCATCCGTTAAGGGAACGTTGTTAACATTTAAAAGACAAATTTCTTTCGATGTATTGTCAGGCGATATAGTTTTCCAAAACTTTCTTGGGTTTGAGCGTAAAAGGGAGGGAAGGTCACACAAGTAGTGTACTTGTATTTAGCTATGCATGTAGCTAAAGAATATTCTTTTAGGCATGCCTTGTACTTTTCCGAGGAAGATGGGCTGGCTGAACACTTGGCAGCTGTGTAAAACCGTTTCTTTTTGTTTCATATTCTGCGCAGTGAAGAGTTGAACCAACGATTTCTTTATCATGCGAAATGGACATAAGAAGCGCATACTTGTCAACTAAACACAACAACTTATTCTTGAAAGCCAGCTAGTTTCCATCCACAGAATGTTGTGGAAAAGTTGATATAAAAGACTGATGGAAAAACGCCAATTGCTTGTTCATGCTGTTATAGTCTGCTTTATTGTAGTTACAAATGAATTTATTAGCTGTAGATCCTATGTTTCAGGCCGGTATGAGGATAGTGAGATAATATAGTCTGTGGTCACTAACTCCATTGCAGTACTCAATTGGGCCTATCGTATCTGGAACTGTGGTTAGCATTGAATCTAAAATATTGTCACGTGTAGGTTTGTTTACCACCTGTTTAAAGTTAAAATTCAACGACAGGTTAAAGAAATCTATTGAAGTATGGTAGGACGACGACAAACTTCACAAGTCAACGTTGGAAAAATTAAAATCTCTGAAAAGATAAACGTGATCCCTAGGACAGCTCATGATTGCGACAGAAATACTGCTTCGTAAGTCCTCTAGGAACAAATGACTAACATCAGGCAGACGATAACAAACACCTATTAGTAGGCTAACAGAGTGAGCCTTGCAAGTAGCCCATATTATTTCTGTGTTACAATTTGTGTCAATATTGAAAGATGGGACTGCTTTCTTAATGGCCGGCAGTACCCCTCCGCCCCACCTTTGTGTACGATCACATCAATAGATGGTGTAGGCCCTATCGATCAGTAGTTATTAATTGTCGCCGATATTAGGGTGCAACGAAGTCTCTGTTAATGCTAGGATATCTGACTGGCCGTCATCAAGGAACGACAACACCTGATCCTACACAGGCAGAAGACATCTTACTGATAGGGAAATAGTGATAGCAGGTTTGGAAGGTCGCCTGCAAACGCGAGTGTTCCCCCTTGGGTCTAGCAATGGTGTAGATAAATCAACAGAGTTACTTGAGGAGTCAAAAACAAATGTCGCTCTATCAATTCGGAGCTTATCGACGGATAACTTGAAAGGTTTCGCCTGTGCCCTGTCAAATTCCAGCAATTTTTTCTGGCTTGACGTGTCAAGAGCGAAAATTTTTCACTTATTGAAAATTTAGAGCCCTTTAGATTGAGGGCAGAGATAAGAATGCTTTGCTTGTCTTTGAAGAAAGTCATATTTGCTATAATAGGCCGACACTTATTTGGAACAAAACGACCCAATCGATGTACGCTTTCGAACTGCGCACTATAGTCACTGCGAGGCCAAATTTTTCGAAACATAAATTTTGAAATAATAATTCATGATGCCGTCCAATCTTCCTTCTCGTCATCTTCAATACCAAAAAAAAAGTATATTACACCGTCGCATTCTTCCTTCAGTAACTTCACACCTTGACGCTATGCTTTTTAACTGATCGGCGATTACAGAAACATTAGAGGCAGTCGTGGTAGTTTAGCTAGATGTGAGTGGAGCGTTAGCCGCCTCCAGTGTCCTAGCCCTTCCACTCAAGCGCTTGATTTTACAGTCAGTGACTTCCTGCTTTTCTTTTACGCCATGAAGTTCACGCAGTATAGCACCCTGCCCTTCTATCATGCGCAGTGTCTCCAGAATGGAAGCAAGTTCCCGCGACACATCATCAGTGCCAGGACCTGGATCCATTTCAACGACCCCGGGGATGAAAAGTAACAGGTCAGAAAAACTAGGACGCAACAGAGACAGAATCAACATTACCCTCATATTAGCATCAAAAATATAAGGTGGGCACGACACCGCAATTAAACGATGGTCGGCGGACTTCAAACATAAGGCACCATTCAAATACCTGACCTACGTAAGCAGTACCGGTAAGCGCACCATCGCGGCAGTGGCGCCATGCCCAACTGCGGCAGTTCGATGCAGGCGTTGATGTCTCTCGCTATCTTGAATGATAGCCGTCGGCGACCCACGTTGCCAGACTGGTTGGCTGGAACCGGCAGCGTCAAGCGAAATGAAGCTTGTCGAAACCGGCACTACCAGCTCGTATAGCGGAGTACAGGGGCGCCATTCAGAGATCCAGGATCCAGAACCGAGAAGGATCCTAATGTGCGTAATCTACATTTCACATTTGTTTATACTCCAATAGGAGCGCGAATGAAAGCCGCATAACGATCACGCGTGGGCAGATCCACTGCCTTTAATTACAAGGAAGATCAGTCGAAACTCTGTCTTTCTCACACAATATTGGACTATAGAGTCAATTTTGGTATACTGCGTCTGTACGTATAGTCCAATAAATAATATGAGCATTTTGCTTTCATGCAGGAAGAGACCCTCCTGGTTGAAGGAAGGAAAAGTTTATTTCTTAGGAATCTTTCTTAGAGTAGTTGCTATTGGTGTCCAGCTGAGTTCCTGTATCGCCAGGATTGTTTTGTGTGATTGTTGACTGATGATTGTTCCGCTTCTCTGGAAAACCCAGCTGAAGGACTAGAATTATGTTATCTGCAACAGGCGATATTGAAAAAAAATATTCCGTAAAAACTTAAAAATTATCACCCTCTATAGCTTGCTTTCCGACACTGTAAACATAGCTTAAATCCACTACAGCTGGTGCGATGCGTTTCCTAATCATGCATTTGCACTCGTGGAAAGGACTTTGCTGTTAACAAACCGTGGCTCAATTTCGGAAGTCTGTTGGAAGCAACACATTTTGTCCGATATGTTGTTGTTCACTATTAACGTGCTCACATTCAACGGGGATGCGCATGAGCCCGCTCGCGATGGCCCCAGCCCAGGGGCGTCTTGCGCTGGAGTTTGAGGTATAGTAGCGGCGCCTGGTGGCGGCGCGGGAAACGACATCTGGGTCGTACCAGTTTGGGTCGTATTGAGTCCTGGCTGTGGCGAAGCACGTTTCTAGGCCGAGTTTTGCGTCGATTCGCACTTTTTTCTGCCCTGTTGCGAGTGCGAAAAGGCTCGTCACTTCTCACAGACCATGCCGACCAAGCTGCGAGCTCGCCGCAGCCTATAGTTTAACGAAAACGGACTCTCCGTGTGCCGTCGGACGTAATGCTGGGAGCAGAAGGAATCGGTGACGCTGTTCCGGAGCGACCTAGCCCAGCCTCGAAAAGGCGTCACCGTCATTACTTCTGCGTCGTGGGCTGCCATGAACAAGAAGGCCTGAATCCCAACATCAGATTCTACCGTTTTCCTTCAAGGCCTCACGAAGTGGAGCGACGGGCGCGCTGCATAGCTGCAGTTCGTCGCGCTGAGTAAGCGAAACTTCGCGCCATGCTGAATGCTTCACCTGTCTTGAAGCTTGCTTGATTATCTGCGTTCAAAAATTCGGTCTTTTGCACCTACAGTCCCGACAGCAGACCGACATAGCAGCCAGGCATGGCTGGTGATTCACGATTCGAGACCCGGCCACAGCGACAATTAACAATTGGACCGGTGCGAAGTGGTGAAGTGACCAGGGTTGTGCAAATGAGCACAGATGGTCGGGCTGATTCGGTGACAATTCACTACCCCGCTACGAGCAGCACAGGTTAGAGGGTTAAATGTACTCATACTTGACCTCAAGCCAGCACGTTGAGGCAGCGCAGCAAGGTGGTATTGGTTGCAGCACATCGATGTTAGAGCGCTGTCATTAAAAGCTACGTCAAGCGAGCAGTGCACGAGCTCGCGCTGCAGCGCGATTCGCACGTACGTTACTGCGAGCTCATATGCATTGCATCAGTCATTTATCAATTGCTAAAGGGACAGATGGCCGCTACTACAGTGCAGGTATAACTACTTGTCTGGCGGCATGCAGTCAACAAAGATTGCGGAAGGCCTGCCGTTTCGCGGCATGTCGAAAGACCGCTGCCGTCGCGGCGCGTACGATCGTGCGCTCGAGTAGTTCGTACATCGCGGCGCGTACCGTCGTGTGCTCGAGCAGTTCCGTACACATGATGTCTGCTTATCGCTGCTGTGGATTCATTTATAGCAAGCATTTCCTCGCGTTTCTGCGCCTGAATCGGGCAGCGTGCAAACCTTACGTGAAGTTGAAGTTCCACTTCGTACGCGACTCGCTTCACTTGCGATTGACACCGCGCTAAAACTTCGCCGCTTAATTCTTAAACGGCGTACACGTATTCGGCACTGCATAATTTCATGCCTTTACGCAGCGTGCCACCCCTGAAAAAAATCTTCGGCGCCCGATATTCGCTGCAGGCCGTGATACAACACAACCGAAAGTGGCGGGTCCATATTGTAAACGTGCTTTCCGAAGCAGACGACAGAGCTTGGTACGACCCATTTTTGGACGGAGGGCGCTTTTTAGCATCTTTTTCGCAGCGCCCCCTGGGCAATGCAAGAGCCCCAGCCCAGGTCCAGGCCCTGCTTCGAACACAGCGCGTTGCGAACACGAAAAGCGCCAGTCATCAGGACGCACATAGCCTTAGATATGAATGAGCGCAAGAGAGAGGAAGACGCACCGTGACCCACAAAAGGTCACTCTCATTTGCTGTGATTCCAAAAGACACTGACCGCGGAACCTAACAGTTCTTAGCCGAGTTTCGTCAGTGCATGATATGCGTACTTAGCTTCTCGAAGGACAATAGACGTCACCGTCTATAGGTTGTGGGAAGCTATGCGACATACAGCAACACGAGGCCAAGCGCGGAGTTGCCTTGAAGGTCAAGCATTCTACCCACAGCAGTAGAGCTACGCCGCGCACGAGTGCTTGCACCATTCGTAGAGACCTACCACTCGCGAACGGTAACCTTATTTAACCTTTGACTCGTTTGAAAGGCTCTTTGCTCTTTGAAAAAAAAAACTATGCTCGCCGAGCAAAGGCGAACGTTTGCACGCAAGGCAGCTATTCCCGCTGCAGCTCTGCTGAAATAATTGATATCGATCAATATAAGGTGACAAGCGGCAATCACACCGTGATTCGTGTTGGCCTCCACGAAACACTGCCATCGGGCGCCAAGATAGAGAAACTTGAGCGCAGCACCAAACGAAAGTGCCGCCATGACGCTGTATATCGATGCCATCTTTATTTAGACAGTGTTGCCTGCACCGGTAACGGATTCTGCAGCTGCTAATACCCATTTAAAGAAAGGAACACCACGGCATCGTGTCATGGCATGCCATGACATGCATGTCATTCGAGTAATGCCTAGTAAATTATGTTATGTCATGCATGCTTGTGATACCCACGGATATTCTGGTCTACAACAGCTTAAAGAACGACCACAACGGCATCCCTACGTAGGAGGATAGATAGATAGATAGATAGATAGATAGATAGATAGATAGATAGATAGATAGATAGATAGATAGATAGATAGATAGATAGATAGATAGATAGATAGATAGATAGATAGATAGATAGATAGATAGATAGATAGATAGATAGATTTGAAGTGCCTGAAGACATCACAGAATGTCTCGCGATAAAAAAAAGGAAATTGGCTGTATACGTTACCTCGTCCAATGAAATCTCAGTTCTAAGTTTGGTAAATGTTATTTTCGCGCATTTGGTTTTCTTTTTCTTTGAAGGTGGATTTTATTCAGTAGCGGTTGCCCTAGTGCTTAGTACCTTTCTGTATGTCGTTTTCGGGGATGCTTCGAACTTTGCAATATTCAATAAACTAGACAATCTATTCGTCGTAACATAAGCAAGAGAGCGATGTCAGTCCTCAACTCTCTCCATACGTGAAAGCGGTCGAGATAGAAGCCTTTCTTTCACCGTAAGTGTTCTACGTACGCAGCCGAGTAGCAAGCAGAAAAGTTCACCACAAATGTTTCGTCACCAGCTCATATGTTGCCGCTCGTAGATTTCAAACTGACGTGTACGCAGCCGATGCGGAGCCGCACCCACGTCTCGCTCCCGACCAGGGCGGAGACACCACAGATGCGCGCGCCCAACGGACGCACTTGAAACGCGTTTTAGGGGCGGAATTCGTCGTCGCAAAACTCTACTCCGCGCTCGGAAGGCGACATTTAGGCTCGCACGCACGCACGAACGCGAAAGAAAACAAAACGCGAGAGCGTGGCTCCAGACGGCAAAAGAATTTGAATCTTGAAGAGACAAGGAGCGAGCGCTGTAAAATGTCTCTCCCTCTCGGCAAAGCAAGGGCGCCTACCAGTCCCCACTGGCCGGTGCAATCTTCCTGGACATCGCCTCCTTCCTCTTCTTCACCGTCTCCAAATACGCGTGGCATCAGGGGGGGGGGGGGGGGGGCGAAGTGAAGGACAGCCCGAGCCCGTCCGGCCCGCGAGCGGCGAGACAGCAGCAAGACGACGGCAACCACGGACGACACTTGGACGGGGAAGGCGGAGGCGAAAGTGGTGCGACCGCGGGGAAGCGGGCGCGCCCAAATAACAACAGGAAGGAGCGCGGGAGAAAGTGGAAGAAATGAAGAAGAAAAGCTTGGGGGGGGGGGAACAAAATTACGCGTCTAATGCGAAGCTGGGGCCACTCTCGCGTCTGCGAAGGTGAGGAAGAAGACGGAGCAGATTGGAAGCGTGAGCGAGAGAAGCTGTATACACCTTCCTCTCCGTTTTTCCGAGCGGCGCTGTAGAGAGGGGCTGTAGCTTGGCTGCAGACAACGGGCGTCGTCTTCCTTCCCCTGTTGGCGGGAGCCGAGGGGCGCGGGGGGGGAGGGAAGGGAGAGGGGTGTGTTTCCTTCGCGTCGCGACGGGGCCTCGTAGAGGAGGTGGGGAGAAGCTGGAGGAAGAAGCTGAAGAGCAGGAGAGAGAGAAAGAGCAGTCGGCGTCGTTCGTACTGCCGGCACATGCGTGCGGGAGCAGGGATTGCCTTGCCTCCGTTTTTTTCTCGGCGGCTGCTCCGTACTTCTCCCGACTGCGCCGGCTGCTGCTGCACGCTTTCGCGCGGCGTGCGCTGATTGTGCGGCGTTCCGGGTGACGTCGGACCCGCAAATCCGGTCGCGCTCCTGTTATCATCGTGCACGAGCTAATTCGTTCGGTCAACAGCTGCCATTAAGCGAAGAACGTCAACGGCGATCGTACAAAAGGGCGCCTCCTTTCACCCCCCCTCCGCGGATTGCGCCAGACATGCGATGGATATCCGTGGCTTGTGAACCGAGGTGCGTTGTCATCCCCAGCGATACCGTCCGTGGTGTTTCCATACGGGCGTCGTGCGCCTGTACGCGGTGACGCTAGCTGTGGCAGCATGGCCGTGACAACTGTGTCTTAGAAAGTGGATCGGATTTCGTCCGAGCACTGCAACGCACCCGGCGTCGGACTGCGCTCCAGTGAGTAAGTAACGTTCCGAGTTCCACATGCTGGATGAATAAATGCTCATGCCCTCTTTGAGAGCTATAAGATGGTTGTGCAGTTATGAATGAAGGAATGGCATGAATATGCTGAATGCGGTAGCTTACAGAATGTCGGGGTTCACTGATCTATCTCCTAACTTTTCCATATATTCATATTTGTGATCGTTTTTTGAGAAGTACTGGATAACATTCCAAGAGTATTCTGTTTAGGAGATGATTATTGAATGTTAAAGTCCCGGCATTTTAAAAACTAGACCCGGTTATATGTTCTTGATTAGACATGGGAGTGGAACTTATTTCGCTATAATTTCCGCTTGACGTTCAATTTCACACATTTGAAATGCCGGGTAATAACGGCACATAATTCAGCCCACGGTTGTCAATGTACCGCTCACTTTTGGCCTGGCCAGCAATATCGATATTCCCGCTTTGCGTTCATACCAAACTCAAGCATTGCAACGAAGCCAGGCGCACCTTTCAAGCTTTTAAAGTGCGACAAGTTCTTGCGAAATGTTCTAACAATGCAGTGAAGCTTGTTCTGGTGACGCCAGGGACGCTTAATTATCCATACACTGTGAACCAGCTTACATGCGTAACGGCGATATTGTGTGTTTACAATCGACACCATACTAATCCTCCAAATAGGTGTCTTTGCGTGGAGAAACACCTTTATATAGGGCAACGTGATACCGCTGTCAACGTGATGCTTTCGATATTACGCCGTTCAAGCAGAATGCAACAGGACTTTTAACACTCGACCCCAAATGCGCCTAATCTCTCTTTTCCTTCCTGTAAATAAACGATCCGTCCTCGGACTAAATATTTACTGAACAAACGAAATCAACAGCACAAATAAAAAATATTGTAATTAGATATTGGTTCTCGCGCGAACGAGAACTAGCAACACTCGCTAGTTTACACTACGGTAACAACATTAACAGCGCACTCTATGAATGGCGTCCGATGACAAGCAGCTGCCATGGATGGCAATTAGGTGCCACAAGTTACAGCCCTCTACGCGATGCACCCCAAAAGCTGCCCAGTCATTATCCATAGCCTTGCTTTGGAACGCATCGATCAGAGCGGTGAGCGACTGCGTGTTTTGCATAGATACCGGGTCATTAATAAAGCGAAAATGAGACATCCACCCATCGTAGCAATTGCTACGATTCGTCCCGGACCAGGACGAATTTTTCTTCAACTGCGAGGCTTTTCTTTCGAGGAACCCGTATGAGTTTCCTTTGTAGCAATTGCTACGATTGGGTAGATGTCTCATTTTCGCTTTATTAATTGCTTCCCTCCACCTTGCGGGTCTCCGCAGAACTATTACGTCATACCGGATCATCTGCGGACATATGCAAAATATGTTGCTCACGCATCCGTGTTCTGGGGATCGACGTGTAATAGATAATTAAGCGTCATCTGTATACGGAGATTGGCACAAATAATTCTGCAATGCTGTCATAATTTTTGCCGAGGGTCTCGGCTCTGGCATGATGATGCCTTTCGGGTAGCAATCGAAATTTTGTCGAAATTCTACTCGCCTGGTTACACATAGTTCACGTCACTACGTGAGGCCAGTGCTCAAAAAGGGTGCGCCATCCGCCGTCATTAGCCTAAGTGGCACTGGCCACCCCACCCACAGTCAGATATCCTAAGTGTACATAAATACCGAAAACTGTGGACGTTAGAACGGGCGTCGCCGTAGCTCAGTGGGTAAGAGCATAGCACGCGTAATGCAGAGGATATGGGCTCGACCCCCGCCTGCGGCAAATTGCTTATTCGTCGACCTTCGTTTTCCTTTATGCTTATCATTCCTACATTTCAATAAAACTAAGGAAGGAATTTACCCTGTTGTTCTTTTCCGGGTTTCATTATCTGGAGTAGCGACAGACTGTGTTTATTGCCTAGGAGCCTAGTTCGATCACGACTTGACTATAGTGCCGTGGTTTATCACTCTGCCGCTCCGAGCGCGCTAAAGATGCTAGATCCCGTCCACCACCTGGGTATCCGCCTGGCCGCTGGCGCCTTTAGAACAAGCCCTGTCGAAAGTCTATACGTAGAGTCAGATGAGTGGTCACTCCATTTTCAGAGAACATACATCAGCTTCACCTATTTTCGCAAAGTGCGCTCTAATAAGGAACATCCGTGCTTCACAACAGTTAATGACTTGACGTGTGAAACACTTTTTCGTATTAGACCCTCTATGAGATTGCCTTTCTCACTGCCTGTAAGAGAACTTAGCAAAGAAATGGATGTCCCATTTCTCGAACATCGCCTAATGGCTCCAGCTAATCTATTACCGCCCTGGGAGTGGCAGGTGATAGACTGTGACATATCCTTTGTAGAGGTCACAAAGCACGCTCCTGACCTCGAAATCGCTATGCACTTCCGTGAACTTCAATTGAAGTACTCCTGTTGCGAACTCTACACAGACGCGTCAAAATCACATCTTGGCGTATCTTACGCTGCTGTTGGTCCCTCTTTTTCCGAATCTAACGTGTTAAACCCCCTAACAAGTATCTTCACTGTAGAAGCCTATACAGTACTGCATGTCTGCGGTCAAACATATAAAGAAACTTAAACTTGACAGAGCAACCATATTCACAGACTCGTTAAGCCTTGTAAAAGCACTCATTTCTCTGCAAAAGTACACAAATGCTGTCTTCAATGAACTTTACCCACTCTTATTCAACATCTATTTATCGCATAGACATGTAGTAATTTGCTGCGTTCCTGGCCATGGAGTAATCGAGGGAAATGTGCTTACCGGCGAGATCGCCAAATCAATAGCATCACGGGGTATTCGTTCTGCTGCTGTCCCTGCCATAGACATGAAGCTTTTCCTAAGAAACAAACTGCGAAGCCACCGGCAACGCTTGTGGGACGCAGAAACGAGTAATAAGCTTCACTTAATTAAGCCGAAGTTAGGTTTCTGGTATCCAACAACGAAAACACCAAGAGCAGATGTCCTATTCACTAGACTAGGAATAGGACACACATTTGGCATTCATAATTTTCTCTTGACCGGTAACGAGCCCCCAACCTGTGGTAGATGTGGCGACAGGCTGACTGTCCTTCATGTCTTGCTGGAGTGCCGGGAAGCGGAAAGAGACAGGAGGAAATATTTTCCTTTTGCATACCGCCATTGCATTCCCCTGCATCCGCTCATCTTTCTTAGGGAAGAACCGCTTTTTAAGACCAAAGCAGTCCTCGCTTTCTTGAAAGATGTTGTGCTACATGTTACAAGCCCATTCATGTCTTAGCGCATCCTCTTTCCAGAGGATATCGCTAGGATGGTTTTCTTTGTATAGCACATGCCTCTGGGCCCTTGGGTTTCAAGGGCTCTAGTGCACTAGACAATTTTAGCATTTCACGTATATTATATATTGCATCATTCTTTCTCAATGCAGTCTAATGTTCATAGTACACGTCAATAGTCATTCCCATAATTTTATTACACGTAGACTTTATGGAATTTACGTCAACTCTTTTAACCCCCTTTACAGCCACGGCACATTAAGATGACAGAACACATCAGTCCATTGCGAACTCATTAACACTAGCATGGCGCTCCTTGACCGCACCTGGCCCTTGCGCCATTAAACATCAAACATTCATTCATTCATTCATTCATTATCTGTTGTCTTTAAAAAAATACGGGGCTTTACGTGCCAAAACCCCGATCTGATTACGAGGCACGCCGTGGCGAGGGAGCCCGGAAGAACTCGGACCACGGGGGGTTCTTTAGCGTGCACCTGAATCTAAGTACAGGGGCCGCATATGGCCGTGAGTAATAAACACCGGGCGCCTCGGTTCCCTGATCCCCCGACCCTTTTTCTCGTTCTCGTTGTCGGGACGTTCTATCGAGCAGCCTTGAGGCCGTCGTCGCCGTGCGGTCTTCGCATTCCTTCACACGTGGTGTGCTTCGTCGTTTGCGCTGTCCCTGCCCCCGTGTACCGTATGAACGGCACTCGGAAGATTCACCGGCGACGGCATCACCAGGGACATCGGTCGCTGTAACGCTATCTTGCCACGGCAAGACGGCAATGTGTTGCGCCAGAGAAAGCTTTACGGTCCCCCGTCCCTCATGTTGCAACGACACGAACGATACACCGGGAACGCAAGGCTGATATCTGAAGAGGGTGCTGATCGCGCTGCCAGATATCTTCCGTTTCCGTGCCAGCTGTTTCGCCATTTGAGGCGCGGCGGTCTTGTTAAAGCCTGAAGATATCGTCGCCGCTGATATCGCCCTACGAGTGATGAAATTTCGGTGTTGAAGTCTATCATCATCATCATCATCATCAGCCTGGTTACGCCCACTGCAGGGCAAAGGCCTCTCCCATACTTCTCCAATTGCCCCGGTCATGTGCTAATTGTGGCCATGTTGACCCTCCAAACTTCCTAATCTCATCTGCCCACCTAACTTTCTGACGCCCCCTGCTACGCTTCCCTTCCCTCGGAATCCAGTCCGTAACCCTTAATGACCATCGGTTATCTTCCCTCCTCATTACATGTCCTGCCCATGCCCATTTCTTTTTCTTGATTTCAACTAAGATGTCATTAACGCGCGTTTGTTCCCTCACCCAATCTGCTCTTTTCTTATCCCTTAATGTTACACCTATCATTCTTCTTTCCATAGCCCGTTGCGTCGTCCTCAATTTAAGTAGAACCCTTTTCGTAAGCCTCCAGGTTTCTGCCCCGTACGTGAGTACTGGTAAGACACAGCTGTTATAAACTTTTCTCTTGAGGGATAATGGCAACCTGCTGTTCATGATCTCAGAATGCCTGCCAAACGCACCCCAGCCCATTCTTATTCTTCTGATTATTTCACTCTCATGATCCGGATCAGCAGTCACTACCTGTCCTAAGTAGATGTATTCCCTTACCACTTCCAGTGCCTCGCTACCTATCGTAAACTGCTGTTCCCTTCCGAGACTGTTAAACATTACTTTAGTTTTCTGCAGATTAATTTTTAGTCCCACCCTTCTGCTCTGCCTCTCCAGGTCAGTGAGCATGCATTGCAGTTGGTCCCCTGAGTTACTAAGCAAGGCAATATCATCAGCGAAGCGCAAGTTACTAAGGTATTCTCCATTTACTCTTATCCCCAATTCTTCCCAATCCAGGTCTCTGAATACCTCCTGTAAACATGCTGTGAATAGCATTGGAGAGATCGTATCTCCCTGCCTGACGCCTTTCTTTATAGGGATTTTGTTGCTTTCTTTATGGAGGACTACAGTGGCTGTGGAGCCGCTATAGATATCTTTCAGTATTTTTACGTACGGCTCGTCTACACCCTGATTCCGCAATGCCTCCATGACTGCTGAGGTTTCGACTGAATCAAACGCTTTCTCATAATCAATGAAAGCTACATATAGTGGTTGGTTATATTCCGCACATTTCTCTATCACCTGATTGATAGTGTGAATATGATCTATTGTTGAGTAGCCTTTACGGAATCCTGCCTGGTCCTTTGGTTGACGGAAGTCTAAGGTGTTCCTGATTCTATTTGCAATTACCTTAGTAAATACTTTGTAGGCAACGGACAGTAAGCTGATCGGTCTATAATTTTTCAAGTCTTTGGCGTCCCCTTTCTTATGGATTAGGATTATGTTAGCGTTCTTCCAAGATTCCGGTACGCTCGAGGTCATGAGGCATTGTGTATACAGGGTGGCCAGTTTTTCTAGAACAATCTGCCCACCGTCCTTCAACAAATCTGCTGTTACCTGATCCTCCCCAGCTGCCTTCCCTCTTTGCATAGCTCCCAAGGCTTTCCTTACTTCTTCCGGCGTTACTTGTGGGATTTCGAATTCCTCTAGACTATTCTCTCTGCTATTATCATCGTGGGTTCCACTCGTACTGTATAAATCTCTATAGAACTCCTCAGCCACCTGAACTATCTCATCCATATTAGTAATGATATTGCCGGCTTTGTCTCTTAACGCATACATCTGATTCTTGCCAATTCCTAGTTTCTTCTTCACTGTTTTTAGGCTTCCGCCGTTCCTGAGAGCATGTTCAATTCTATCCATATTATACCTCCTTATGTCAGCTGTCTTACGCTTGTTTATTAACTTCGAAAGTTTTGCCAGTTCTATTCTAGCTGTAGGGTTAGAGGCTTTCATACATTGGCGTTTCTTGATCAGATCTTTCGTCTCCTGCGATAGTTTACTGGTATCCTGCCTAACCGAGTTACCGCCGACTTCTATTGCACATTCCTTAATGATGCCCACAAGATTGTCGTTCATTGCTTCAACACTAATTTCCTCTTCCTGAGTTAAAGCCGAATACCTGTTCTGTAGCTTGATCTGGAAGTCCTCTATTTTCCCTCTTACCGCTAACTCTTTGATCGGCTTCTTATGTACCAGTTTCTTCCGTTCCCTCCTCAAGTCTAGGCTAATTCGAGTTCTTACCATCCTGTGGTCACTGCAGCGCACCTTACCAAGCACGTCCACATCTTGTATGATGCCAGGGTTAGCGCAGAGTATGAAGTCTATTTCATTTCTAGTCTCGCCGTTCGGGCTCCTCCACGTCCACTTTCGGCTATCCCGCTTGCGGAAGAAGGTATTCATTATCATTATCATTATCATTATCATTATCAGTTGAAGTCTATACGTTTCCGTTATTTCAGCAACTCTTTCTGAAGAACCCCTATATTGTCGACATCGTGGCACTTATTCGCCTCTTGGGCGTAGACATGGTGGGATTGTGACGCTATGGTACGTTTTTTTGGATTGCGAAAACCGGTGCACCCGCTTTCAAAACTGGATTCTGGAGTTTTACGTGCCTCAGCCACCATTTGATTATGAGGCACGCCGCAGTGAGGGACTCCGGATTAATTTTTTACCACTAGGGAATTATCAACGGGCCCCCGTTTGCAAGGAACACGGGCATTCTTGCATTTCGCCCCCATCTAAATGCGACCGCCGCGGCCGAGATTTGATCCCGAGACCTCGTGCTTAGCAGCGCAACACCATGGCCACTATAAGCCACCGCGGCGGTTTGCCTTCACAACTGTTGACAAACTTCCGTCGTGTGGGATGGCTTAAGATTTTAGAGCGTAAGGGCACACCGTAAAAATATTCGTAAGAAAAAAAAAAGCACGCGAAAAGTAGGGAAGCTTAAGTTATATAACGTCTCTACTTTCTTTTTCTCACTTTTTCTGCAGTTTCTCTGAAGTATTCCGGTGACGGCTTTTCCGTAATTAAAAAATATGAGTGAACGTAATTCCACAATCCACTCCCTCGTGGGAATAACTTTTACTCCCCTCTTGACGTGTTGCCCAGACGCTGCGGCGATGTGCGAGAATAAAAAGAGTGAAGCGCACCATTTTTATGCCCTTGGCAGCTTCGTCGCCTGATCAACGCTATTAGGACGACTCGCCGGAGTGAAGAGCACGCACAGATGATGAAACCTCAATCGTCCTTGTAAGTCTACTTACTTTTCGGTGAACGGAAGGAAGAAAAAAGACGATATCCTCCACGCTGACACATTTAAGTGTTCCATGTTGTTTGTATGTATAACAGTGGCGAGCAAACGTCTGGCGACCGATGCTCACGTGCATTTGGTTTTTCTTCGCAACCTGAGGCTGCCGTTTGAACTGCTGTACATCCTGTGTGCGCATTCGACCAATATCGTTCATTGAAGCGATTCCATGCTGCGGAGCTGCGCTAGAAGAAATTTTAATTTGTTGCCGATGCGGCGGGCTATTAAACTTATGTCGTTGTGACGGCAGTGAATCGATTGGTTCCCCACTGTGAGCCATGACCGCGTTCTGTGCTCGTTTAATCGACGCGAAAGGGTGTTATGGCTGACGTAGTACATTGCCTCCACACCTCCGCCTTCCGGGAAAAAAAAAAGTGCTTGCACTTGGAGTGCCTCTTCGCTATCTGCAGCCTGAGACGATGAGCCCCCTTCTTGTCCGGAGAGTGTGCTTGTTGAGCGCTTGCTGATAAAGGAGCCCAGCAACAGAAAGCAGTGCGGCTGCTCGGTCGCACTGATAACGCGGCGAGGCGCGTGCGCACTAAAGTCGGGCTAATCTGCAGCTACTACACACCCGAGAGTCGTCCTTGATCCGCAGTTGACAATCTCCGTCCGCGAAGTGCGCCGGTAATGCTGGAAGCTTCCCACACTTCCTTTTTTTTTAATAGCGTGAAAGGAATGAAGGACGCGAAAAGAAGTGCGTGGCACACGCGCTGACTGACAGCCGGCAAGAAAAAAAAAAAGAAAGGGAATATATTAGAAAAGGAGAAACCTGCGCGCGCATGCACTCAACCAGCGGTACCTTCGAGCAAATCTATGGTGGCGATCGAGCAAGGAAACGGAGGGAACTGATATGCCGTTATCAGACATTTTCCTGATGCAGAACGCGTCTACCATTTCGCCTTTGTGATGTGTGCTTCTTGCCGTATTCATCGTGCCATAGGCTTTCATGCAACACTTCGTACATAATTGCTAGAGGGAACTCTGGCGTTAGTGCCCGCGGGAGCTGCAGTGGGTGCGGCTCATCCAGCATGGGAATTGTGGGATGTTACGTTGATTTGCCTAAAGTTCATCCTTCTGGCTTCAACCGGCCTCGTTACTTTGTTGGCGCGTCGTTTTTAACAACGTACTACGTAAATAATAATTAAATACGCATTATTAAAATTGTCCGACCTCAGGATTCAAACACAGGACCTCTAGAACAGAGGGTCGATATTGAAATCCTTAGGCCGCGGACGCTTGCATCGACGAGCGACGTATAACGCCCTTGCGAATTGATCGCGGGCAAGCTAGTGCCTCGAGACGCTTGGCGCGTTCCGATTCGGCCACCTCGACAAACTGAACCATTGCAATTAGCAGCGATTGTGCGTGTACGCAGCGTCTTCTGCACTTAGCAAAGTATAGCTTGCTCTGAAATTTGCGACAGTAAAGGCATACGAAGCGTAATAAACGAATCCTCAAGAACGTTTGAATCCACAAGTACGAAGATCAGACAAATGTACTTCTCATCATTCCCATGGTGGCTCAACGATTGCAGCGCCAGAGTTCCCTCCAGTATGTTGTGGGAAACTCTATGCTTCGCACCTTGTGCGCCGTTTCAAAACCGAACGATAGCCTGCTGGCTCAACTGCTCATTTTGCCACATCTTTCTGTTCCAACCAGACGCATTTCGGGTTAACATCCCGGCATTCTATCTTCATTTCTTCCTCCTTGCCACAGCCTTCTAGAAGTGGTACATTGTAACTCTTTATAATATAGATAAAGCACTCGCTTTGATTTCCATCCATCCTGAATGGATGGAAATCATTCAGGGTGGATGATTTCTATCCATTCCACCGGGTAGCCCATAAATCGTGGCGCTTGTGACCCTTACGAAAATTTAGGGTGAAATCCAGCAGTTTCTCTAAAGAACATTTATTAGGAGCTTTTGAAAGTCAATGAGAAATCTTTAGGATGTTTAGCAGCATTCTTTGTCCGGAGTGTATCAGGAACTTTCTGTAGCTTCGCTTCTGAGCTCTTTCCACGGCACTGTTCCTATCTCGGCGTGAAATGATGGCAGACTGTCTAACTTGGAGATGTGCGAACTTTTTGTTCTTCCTTCTTATTCGAAAGTGTGCCCTGCGGAATAAAATCTTTGGTGCATGCAAGTTATACGTACTGTTGTAAAGCGCACAAGTTAGTCCCCTTCAGCGGTGACTTCAACTCAGACTGTAAGATAAATGGAGCCATTAAATGCGTATATAGGGGTGTAAATATATCTGTAACGTCGACTCTTGCACCATTTTCGGTGTAAGCGAGAAAACAAGGGTAGGAAAGGCAGGGAGGTCAACCAGAACAGCATCCGGTTTGCTACCCTACACTGGGGGGGAAGGGGAATAGAAAGAGGAAGAAAGGGAGAGAGGAAGCACTGAGTACGTGTGGGAGCGACACCATACACAAGGACACTATAAACGGTCTGTTAAGCCCGTGCACTTCAAGTACCGCACTAGTGCACGAATCGCTTTTCGAGCCAGTGACGGGTGTGGCCTCGGTCCGAGTATCTTTGACTCGGTGAAAGATCTCGAGTCCAGTCTGCGTAAAGTTGCCCGCAGAGAGAGGCCTTGGACATCGTAGCGAGGGCAGGTACACAATAGGTGCTCGATGGTCTCCTCGCACCCACAGGAGTCGCACATCGGGCTCTCGGCCATTCCCATACGGTAGGAGTATGCGTTCGTGAACGCCACTCCCAGCCACAAGCGACACAACAAGGTTGCTTCGCCGCGGGGAAGGCTAGAATGCAGTTGTAGCCGTAGCGTGGGGTCCAGTTTACGTAATCTGCAATTGAAGCCACTTGAAATCCAGAGATCTTGGGACTTCTTACGCGCAAGTTGGCGAAGTTCTCTGGCTGCGTCCGACCTCGCCAAAGGTGTTGGACGCGTCTTGGTATCTTCGTGGGCACACCGGGCAGCCTTGTCAGCTAGGTTGTTGCCGACGATGCCACAGTGGGCAGGAATCCACTGAAATATATTGTGGTGTCCACTTTCCAGAGCATGGTGGTGCAGTTCCCTGATTTCAGATGTCATTTGCTCGTAAGTTCTGTGACGTAATGCGGACTTGATGCTGTGAAGGGCTGCCTTAGAGTCACAAAATACGACCCATTTCTCTGTAGGCTCTTCGGTGATGTACATCATAGCGGCATGGAGAGCTGCAAGTTCTGCCGATGTAGATGTAGTCGTGTGCGGCAACTTGAATTTAACTGTAACGTTCTTGGCTGGAACGACGAATGCGGCAGTTGAGCTGGTAGGTGAGGTGGAACCATAGGTATATATATGTATGCGGTCATGATACGTCTGGTGCAGTAATATGAGCGTAAGTTGCTTCAGAGCCGGCGATGGATGATTGGACTTTTTTGTAATTCCAGGAATAGCAAAATTCACTTGAGGCTGTCGCAGGCACCACAGGGGAGAGGAAGGCTTCGCCGCCGGTGTAAATGATGCCGGTATGTACTCATGATGAGCGCTAATAACTCGTGAAAAGGTCGCTTGAGGTCTCTCGGCTGGTAGGGAGGCCAAATGATGGTCGGGGATCCTTGACAGATGGCGAATGTGCGCTCTGAGAGAGTCGACAGCTACATGTGTCTGGATTGTATGGTCTCCTGCGATGGCGATTGTCGCTGCTGTTGAGGTGCACCGAGGCAGCCCTAAACACGTGTAAGGTGTAAGGGTGTCAGTTATACAATGGTTTACGCCCTTATTCAGTTTTCAGGGCGTAACTTATCTGAGAAGCGCAGAGAGCGACGGTTGCAATGATTTACTACGATGATGAAGTTGAAACCACTAAGTCAAGGTGGAAAAAAAGAAAGTTGTTTTGCAGCTTATGTTGGTTCGGAAACTTTGACTTGGTCAGCGGCCACAACCTTTGCGTCATAATGTTACCTCACCAGATGAATTCTTGTCGAACCGATGTATAAATTATTTACCGCGCTCACCAGCATTAGACGTTTCCTCGCTCTCAAGAGCCCTTCTATATAGTGTACCACTGTTAACTAGAAACGCTGGTGTTTGAGGGAACAATGAAGTCGGGCAAATTGCCTTTCGGCAAGGGGGTGCCCACTGATAACTGATAGATGTTGCAAAGTGGCGTGAAATAACATACGAAACAGGAATACGTGCTTTGCAACTGCTGCCATAAGAATGCATACGTCAACGACACTGTCCGCTCATGAAACAATGCTCAGGAACCGTCATTCGCCCGTACAGAAATGTGGGATGAGGTGGCATAAAAGTTTTCTACGAAATTTCGCATCTGGGATATATATTCCGGCCTCCGAGTACCTTCGTGCTGCTCTTGCCTTCCTCGCGCCGACGATCGCCACCTTAAGTTCACTGTGGCGTGTCTTCAAAGCACGGTATAGACTGGATATTATAAATCCCCAAAAAGATTGTCGCGAGCTCTGCGTATACGTGAACCAAAAAAACACACTTTTGCTTTCACTTAGCGGGAAAGTAGCCGGAGAAGAAATATCTTACTCTAATTACTATTTCAAAGTCATCGGCTATAACACGAATTTCAAGCGTTACGTACCACGCACAGGCTCATGTAATGCTAATTCAACAGCGCACTGCCCTGTTGCTTCTGTTCGCCGTCTGCGTGTCTGGCGCTTTTTTGTCATTTTAATTGTAGCTCGTAAATTTCATATTAAACCGCCGCTGAAAGGCTGTTGAATTTTACCGCAGATGGTAGTCAAGGACTCCATTCAAGGGGATGGCTTTGGGTGAAAGGGGTACCTGTGGCATTCACGCGACGGCTGCACGTTCTGCAAGAATATCAGCGTCCGCCTGTACATACAACCGGCTCGGCGTTGGGATAAAAGCCGTAATGTGGGCCAGGGATGAACACAGAGCAGCGGAAGCATACGTGCTTCATAACTTTCTTTCTTCCGCGGCACTTTTGCCGGGTCATCGCTGCAGCGGGCGCCCTAAACGAGCGTGCAGGGATCTCGCAGCCGCTGTCATGGCGGGCTTTCCTTTTCTTTCTTTTTTTTTTGGACACTTGCTTTGCACTGTGCGTCAACGCGAGGTTTTGTGGAGTGTCGGTAACGCTACTTTCCTCTTGCGGTGCCATTGACTCGAAAATGGCGCGTGAAATTGGTGCTAGGGAGTACGTGACGCAAGAATCGGTGCGATTCCGTACCCTTCCACACGGGCTACCACCCAGGTTTCTTGAATCAAATCAGTGGTTTCCATTCTCGATCGTTCATTGTCGGAGATGAGGCAGCTTTTGCGAGGTTTTGCGTGACTAGCACTGGACGAGTCAGGTGCGCGCGGGCGACACAGTTCCTGGCACTCTGCTTATTAGCGCAAGATACTATGCCTAAGATACTTGGTACTGAGTCAGAAGTCAGGAAACATCTCTCAACAGTTATCCTATCCCTGAACATTAATGATCGGAAATACCACATCGTGCAGATTGCGATGAACGTGGATCGATTGCGGCAACACGTCATCATTGCGCGTTTCACTAGATTTTATCGCAATAGGGCTCTATTCGCCCACGTTTTTATGCATCGATGGCGCTGTGAAACCATCCACGGGAGAGTGACTTCAGTGAGCATAGAATTCTTAGATGAGTTAGAAACACCAAAACGTTACTAAATAAGATAACTGTTCCTTTCGCCTCTTTATTGTTATTCTTAGCTTTTCTTCCTGCTCGTGTTGTTATAGTCGGGTTCTTCTGAAATAGCGCGTACTCTTGTTTATGTGCGCTTTACTGTTTCTGCGGTGGCTCCTGTGCCCTGGAACGCGGGTGCTGTGCCTAGAATGTGGCACTCGACGGGAACCTCTTTTGCAACTGCCCATGGACATTTATATTTTGTCAACAATAATGCTGTGCGAAGGTTTATATTCTATTAGCATTTATACCTTTGTATGCTAATGTCCAACTTTTTTTAATTGATGCTTCCGTTATGAACATCATGAGCATAAATTACTTGAAAGAGGAGTGGCAGGAGTCACATATAGCGCCAACCTTTCCGTAAAAAAAAAAAATGTTAAAGAAAACGCATTGCGACAGGCGTGCAAAAATGCAGCAATGTGCGCTATCTTAAAGCAAGAAAGGCGCAGCTGCGCATCTGTTGCTGTGTTTCAAAGTGGGCTGCACCTCTGCGCGGCAGCCTTCTGGTAGCCTTGTTTACTATACTTCATTGGAGCGGTTGTTTCCCATCCCTCTTGCATTTAGAACAGCACACACCGCGGGCTCCCGTTACACAGAGCAACAGAGATAGATCGGCAGAACGAGGACGCGTAGCCCAAGCAACGTGTCCCTTTCTAAAAGGGCATGTCTACATACGTTAGTCACGTGACACAGCCGACAGGAAGCGCGATGAAGTCGTGCGCATCAAAGTGTTTATGAACCCATCCACGCTTCTGCACTTGTCGATGTCGTAATATGGCGTTTAGCGTGCTCTGGTATGAAAAATAAAAAACACTGAGAGCGATTGCGCAACGAAGACGTTTTAATGTGTATTAATGCGCTATCGGTAATCGTTTTCAGGGCAAATTAAAGTTTGATTTGGTTTGATTTGATACGCGCGTTGTTTAGTCGAGAGGACATCTTCATTAATAACGCGAGCTGGTAGAGGCTGCTAACTTATTAGACTAGAAAATTCGTATCCACCACAAACAAAAGTCGTCTCTAAGTGCCGTTCGGAAGTTTCATTCCCTTAATTTTTTTTTTAAATTTAGTTTCCACGCAGAAAACTCACTTCGGCGTGTGTGGCTCAAGCACTTTTGCTTATAGCTCAGCTATAAGCAAAAGTGCGTAAGCCAGGTTCTCTCTTCTTACCGTCTCTTCGCCTGATGGTCCTCATCGATCTGATAGCGAACGCTAAAGGAAATCTTTGTCCGTGATTTCGAGCGCCTCCTCAATGCTTCGCGGACCGTTTCGTTACCCGTTAAAACGGCGTGCGTCACGCAGCACGTCGTTTGACATTCGGCACCTTTCTTAAAGTATTGCTTCATTACTTTTTTCTAATATAGGGGTAGGCGACATCAGTGGGAGAAAATCCGCCGCTTTTTTCTCCGTTTGCGGAAAGGTTCCTCAAGAGCCTTTTAGCACACAAGATCAGCTCGTGCATGAGTCGTGAAGACGGCATCTGTTCTGACTTCGATAGAAAAAAAAAATTCTGGAACAGTGGTTTATCTAGAGGCTTACTCCAACAACCGTCGGCTACGATAAGCGCAGAAAAATGTGTGTTTAAGAGCATTGCAGATCTGGAGGAAAAAGAAAGGAAACATCGTTATAGACGCGCGTGTGAGAACCGGTGGCCTATGAACTTGAAGCAGGGACGTTGTTTGAAATGTCATAGAGCGATATGGCACGCAAGAAATTCAGAGCTAAAGCAAAGGGCAGACAGTCATGAAAACAACTCGCATGAATACCGAGGACACATTCGCGGCCTTAAGTGCTTTTACACTAAGGGTTGATGAGAAAACAAGAGAGAACAAGAGTAGATTTGAGTATAAATGACTCAACTGGTTCATAACTCACCGTAAAAAAAGGGGGGGGGGGGGGGAGAGGCAACGCAGAAAACCTCGGGCACTTAGATTTAGGTATACGATAAACAACTCCAGGCGGTAAGAAATTATTCGGAAATCATCCAGTATGGCGTCTCTCATAGAGCCTCTGTTGCTTTGGTACGTTAGCCCTCCAGAGAGCAACCACTCGTTTTGAGAGCATTGCAGATCTGGCGGGAACCCAAAAAAAAAAAAAAAGAAACATCGTTATAGACGCGTCTATGGGAGCCGGTGGCATGTAAATTCACTTGCGTACACGAGTACTGCGGTCACGACTAGTACTCGTAGTTGAAATTTGCGGCCACGTGTGACACCTCGCTAGGAACTAGGTTGCACGTGCCGCTGATGGAACGTCATGTACGGCCTCGGTATGAGTTCTCTACAGGGCGATGCCCAGCTGGATGCGGTCGATGAGTTCCTTCTCCTTTCTCACTTAAAGGTCAACCGCAACGAACTTTTCGATCACCTATGCATAGATGGGGAAAGCGTAGATAAACAACAGCCTCCGTCCAAGATTTTTTTGTTTTACTTTTATGCTGAGTTGACGTCTGCCAAAAGGTTCGCAAAAGCACACGTTGCTGATTTTGAAACTGAGGCTAAAAAACGCAAAAAAAAAAAAAAATACCGCCATTACCGTTCCCTCACATTACTCCGATCGCGCTACTCCTCGGCATGACCTCCAAGTCTAGGCACCGCCTACGCTCGCAGTGTTTCCTAATATATATACATATATATATATATATATATATATATATATATATATAACTAGAACTAAGGCGCTGTCTACAGGAGCTGCAATGCAAGGTGATTGAGACTTCATGGGAGGGACGGTATCCTAGTGATGAGTAGAGGAATGGATTTGCCTAAGATTTGTCCTTGTGGCTAGAAACGCCTTTGTCACTTTGCAAATTGATCGTTGTTTTCAACGAAACATTGGTTTACGTGTGCAGCGCTTCGCAATAATTCTGCATGTTCGCAGATTCCTATTGTCTTCTTTGTTGTCGAAAAATAGGACGGCGTGAAAATTTAGGTGGAGAGAGGCAGATTAAGCCTATAGTTGACAAAGCCGCAAGTGCGCCTGAATTCACAGTCACGAAGATCGGACTAATCTATCTATTATACCGCGATACCCGTGGTAGCGATACCCAGTAACGAATTACACTGGGAGTACCTGCCGTACTGCTCGCGGTAACTCAAGTTCCCCGGCCTTCGCCTATACGAAAACGACTGGCGAAGCAAAGAACACCGCATGTTCTCGAGTGAACCGACACTGAAGCCTGCGGTAAAAAAAAAAAAAAAAAAAAAGAAAAAAAAAATAGAGAAGTGTGCGCCTGGGGTCGTCAACCGTTTCTCAACTACTTTATCCCCCGATGAGTCCCGTTTCACGCCGTTCGTGACCTTTTCATAATACCAAGTCGCTCGAGCGTTCATTTTTTCCTGCAGTGCGTCATTACTTCTGATTAAAGCTGGATCCAGTCCTAGGGCATGTATTCAGAATGTATTTAACGCTACGTTGCTCTTTTGAACGCTATTCGAAGGATCCGAATAACACGAGTATTGCAGTGCTACTTCTCTTGAAGCCTCGCTGCTACACTGATTTCTTGTTCATGCCCAAGGTGCACTTCTATTTACACATTTTTTTTTTATCTTTGCGGAATGTCTTGCGTCGCTCTGTCGTCGAAGAACACGGAAATAACTTGTCGACGTGCCTTCGCTCTCTTCGCGGCCGCAAAGTGCGTCACCACAAAATCGTCTTCATTTCCTCGAACAAAGTGCGAGTATGCTATATAGCCTCTTGTTTCGACTGGCATTTTCTCTTCACTACAGCCCGTCGCATAAATTGTCCACGTATTGCCACTGTGATAGGTTCGCCTCAGAGACTCGCTGCTACCAACTTCAGCTTAGAGCACCGTCGCATATTGTTAGAGGAACACTAGAGAGAAAAACGAGTTGAACCGTAGAGGTAAGTGCTCCAACCTAGCCGCCCACCCCCCCACCCCTCTTCGCCCCGGCGACCGCTTCACAGCAGTAATATGAACGCATCTCGAAGGCTACGCGTTTGTGGGCTGTACCGGAAATGAGTGCAGTAGCCGGAAGCACGCCGCCATGTTTTGGACGTCACGTGTTATTAGATTACCCGTTTACAGTGCAAAAAAACAAAAAAAAAAAAACACCATTGTTATCGCGGGGTTTGGCAAGAAACAAGGCAAACACGAAAGTTGGGTGACGGCGCCGCTTTCAAATTCCCGCACCAACGCTCCATGACCTCATAAATTTTGAGGGCTTCTTTTCGGGCCCAGGCCATTTTTTTCGTCGGTGAAGAAATACTACTAATTTCTGTGCTAAACAACTTCGAAATGTAAGCCTGGTAATAAGATTTGAGGATATTTAGCTCGTCACAACGCGGCCCAAACGTGAACTTTGAAACAGGTCGTGTGGCACTCACGCACCGGCGCTGAGCATCCGGCGCGAAGTTCGAGTAACGGGACGTTTGCCTTCGTTTTCTGTTCTAATAATAAAGGTTCAACCCCCAAATTAACGAAAAGACGAAGTCTTGAAACAGTAATTTATTAGTCTAAACTGATTTAGGCGTTTCTCTTTAGTGTTTCGAAAGGGCTGCTTTCGGGAAGGTTTCCAGCTGTTTCTGCGCTGCTCCTGTTGCTTCAACTGCTCTCGCAGCGAGAGGCAGCATGGTTGCCGTCTCGGCCAAAGCACGCTTTGTGGCACTGCAGCCCCTGGCACGCTCGTTGCCCCATCAGCCCTGCGTATACGATGAAAAATGAGCACACATTCATTGATGCTCCGTATACCTATAGCTGTAGCAGGACTCCTCGTCTCACTGTCATCCAGGTAAACACTCACACCGCGATGCCTCCGTGACTATGACTTTCCGCTACTGCGCACAAGGTTGCGGGTTTGATTTCCAGACACGAAGGCCGCATTTTGATTAGGGCGGAATGCGAGGCCGTCTGTGTACCGTAGCTTCGGGGGCGCGTAAATCTCCGTAGACGCCTCGAAGCGAAAGGATCAAATGGCTCACTGAGCGAAAAGGCCTGCGTCTGTAGCAGCGCCTAAGTTCCTATTGGCTACGACCGCACGTCACGTGCGGTCGTAGCCCCTCCCCTCCCCAGTACAGGGTAGCCAACCGTAGATAACCTCGGGTTAACCTCCCTGTCTTTCCTTTGCCTCTCTCTCTCTTTCTCTCTCTCTCTCCCTCCCTCTCTCCCTCTCTCTCTCTCTCTCTTACGTGCGCGCTTCGACGGCGTCACTTGCTGCCATGATGGCGCGCCAGGCATTGCGTGAGGGGAGAGGGCATATCTCCGCGGCGCCACCTTCGCCCTCGCTCACGCGGGCCTGTGTGTTATCCGCGCGTTCCTTGTCCGCGTAAGCTCTTTCTCGACTGCGTTCTGACTTCGGCTCGATAATCGCTGTAATTAAATTAATCTATAAAAGAACAGAATAAATGCGAAAGGAAGAACGTTGGCATTAGCGAGTTTCGGTCTTACGACGCCGCGCTCAGAGGCCGAGTGTGATGCCCACTGGGCTAAACTATATAGCAGGCCTGTGCACTCTCCTTCCTGGCATCATGCTACTTTGACCGAAATTTCCGTTGCCGAGCCTGGCGTGACGAAAGCGGTGACGTCAAAATCACCCTGGTTTTACTTAACTCGGGAGCGTCTCCATTAGACTCTATGGCAGTCGGGCAAGGTAGCATATCACTGATGGAAGTGCACCGGCCTTGACTAAAGGCCAAGCGTCTCAACGCACTCGCATGCCCGCGAGGAGTTAATAGCCCTGAAGGACCGCCCACCGGCGTTCATTGCACATTAAGGATTGTCCATTCACAAGTCCTAAGAAGTGCTTAGGAGACCTCGGATTTTTGCTTCCATCTATTGGAGCGTCGCTTGTTGGCCAACGACCTCAAAAGTTCGTGTACACGCGGTGACAGCCAACGCTCCTAAACAAGTTTACACCCTTGGGTCCTGCCTTGCCCCACAACCATAATCTTCATCTGCCTTAATTACTTGCGTTTCTTGAAAACTCAGCGATCGCTACTTTCCTGTTGAGAATGCTGTGTCACGCTAACGCGCAAGCGGTTCATGACGTCGAAGAACCGGGCTCGCAAGGTTAAAGAAAGGAAATGCGGGCACGACAGATGACGATTATTGTTGCGGGACAAGATACCACCTAAAGGGTGCAAACATTTTTGAGACTGCGTAAGGGTTCATTAGAAGCTCCACCCACAAATCCGCGCTGCACCTGACTCCCGTGCTTCCGTGCTCCAGAACAGTTTCTAGAAGACGCCCGTCAGTGTTGTGTTGCCCGTTTTCTTCGGTCGTCTGGCGCATTCACGCTGCTTTCAATTTGACATATACTCCGCAATAATGCCGCGTCAACGCTCGTTCAAAATTAACGCCGGTATAGCATTGCAGCGCTCCAGCCTTTCTGTGAAGAGTTTCACTTCTTTACGTTCCCGAGGCATATTAACAATATACATCGAACGCGCAACCTTGGAAGTGATCTGCGCAGTGATAACATGTTGCGCTGCGAGCGTAGTGTGAACGCACCAGCTAACATGGAACGCATACTCGTCTGCGTTCGTTTTTTTTTTTTCTCTCGCCAAGCAGGTTGTGGAAAACCTCAATACTTCCGGTAACGTTTCTATGTACTGCTACAGACCTCAAGAAAATACAGCATCGCGAACCACGTGGTACCGCGGAGTTTCCGGCATGAATCATAGTCTAAACACTGGCGCTGTGATCTTTCAGCTACATGGTAATCACGGATAGTACCAGATGGGTTTACCTAACCTTCGTGCTGGGGGATTCGGACGCTCTGGTTGCGTTATGTACTACGTTTCATCTTTCTTAATATAGAAGCTCGGATATCATATTACAGCGAAACTTCCACGACTCTTTCCTGGCGACGCTGAAGGCCGACGGCGTGTGGTGGTCTGCCAGGCATCTAATGTCAATCGAAGAAGCGCCAGCAACACAACCTGCATCAGAGTGACGAATATCTTTTCACGCTTAACTACCGAGGGTTATAGAATGAACATAATTAACTACTTTGCATTTGGATAGACGGCAACTGTTTAATGCGTTAGCATTAGGAGTGTCCAAGTGAAAAAAGTGTAGGGAAGTGTACTGCGCTGGTCACGTGGTATATTTATTTATTTATTTCTTTATTGCAATTGACGGTGGTGCGCTGCTGACCACCGGCAGTTGCACTTCACTCCTAAAAGCGGCAGAACGTGTGTCCAGTGAGCTCCTTAACAACAACTTGCAATGTGGTGAACGCGGTTTTAATCGTGGATGTATCCAGGATCTTAAAAGAGGTGAGACGTAATGGCAAGGCATTTCTCTCGAATTTACTGCTAAATCGCAATTAAATTTCTTGCGTGTTTATCTTCGCCAGTAATTACAATTTTGTTTTTTGTTTCTCACTTCGCTTTTAACCGGCGCCTCTCCGGAGGTCAGCTAAGAGTGGGCCAACCCGACATATTGCGGGTAACGCATCAGGGTATTACGGCTGAGAATAAATTTAGTTCTCCGTGGTACACCAAGCACCTCACTCAGCATTCGTGTTCCCACGTGACCAGCGTCTCATCATCGTCTCATCGTGGGCGCTTGCTGCCTGAATGTCCAAGTGATGCCTGAATGTTCAACGAGACGGAATGTCCAACAGTGGACATTCAAACTCGTTGGGCTTTCCGTCTGGGTTGTACAACTAGGCTCGCCTGGATTCGGCGTGTATCGGCCTCTCCCTTGTTACCCGGCGAGGCTTGAATTTTTTTTTTTTACTGTTGTTGCAGTAGATCACATCGAACCGCCAAGCGGAGGCCTAATGAGATCACCTGAGTTGCAGGATGTTTAGGACACCCAAGGGGCAGTGCATGGGGAGGGGGGAGGCGGAGACAAAGCTGCAGCCCGTACTGGCCCGTGGGTGGGGTCTGCCGCAGAGGTCGGAGTATGCTATGGGAGTGTTGGGATATAAGATCGGCTCTCCGCAATAGTGAACAGCCGAACACGGACCAGTTCGGGTTCCAGCTTTAGTGTCCCCACAGCCTTTTTTTTTCGTCCTGCAGGCCCCGCCAGAGCATACTAAATAATGACACGCTATTCGCGGCGACTGCGCAAAATTGTCACTTCTCCCGTGGCCTGGAAGTCTGTGTGGTTATAGCACTTACGTGTAGCTCGATTTAGCTGCGAACGAGTGTCGCCGTATTATGAGCGTTCCGGACGAAGCCCCATGACGGTCAATACTCTCGAAGGTGGAAGCATTGATGTCTTCGCGGTATATTTTTTTGAAGCAGCAATCCGTAATTTTTGTTTCTCACGTGGCGTTATAACCAAGAAGCTATTATACGATGGAGGTCAGCTAGGAGTTTGCACAGCTGCTGTTGTGAAACCAGACGGCGTGTTGTTACAACGCCGCCTGCGCGGGAGCCGTCACTGCCGCCACCAAGAATAGCCAGAAAGGAGAACGCAGCCACCACTGCTTGCTGCTTCGTTCGAGCGTGGCCGTGGGTCAACAAACAGATCTGTAGTATTTCTGAAATGTGTGGGATCTCGCATATAAACAGCGTCGCTCTCTCAGCATTAGTTGTTAGACTGGCATATATCTGTGAAGGCTTCTTTGTTGAAATGATTGCGATGACAATTATATGGGAACTCCAAGCGAATTTTCGCCGTCGCCGTGAGGTTTCGTATTCTTAGGTGTATGTATGCCATATGCATGCTATATGACCTGCGGTATATGCGGGTTGTATTGCCGCACCATTCTATCACTAAAGCTGCTCGCGCCAGGTCTTACAATCTTGACAAAACTATTCCTCCGGATTTTTAGAATGGCAGCCCACAAACAAACGTCATCAAACAAAACAGCGACAGCGCATGCCTTTTATCTTAAATATTCCCCATGTTCAAAAACACAACGGCAAATTTCAGTCTGTCGTATTTTTGGACGTCCTGTAATCTGACATCTCTATTTTGTTGGTAGTTCTTGATCAATATTTATTTAAAATATAACAGATAACTCCTTAGGACTATGTAAATTTGTGTAAAAAATGCAAAGCGACAAAAATATTCTCTGACGGGAACTTGAACTTACGACCTAACGCTTCTGAACCTAGTATCTTACCATCTGCTCCAGGCCGAATTTTTTTTTATTGCATGGAGTGATGAGTGTAGTGTCATGCGAAAATTAGTCACGTTGCATGTAGACACACATATTAAGCAAATGCACACATGCTATGCAGTCCAATGAAAGTTCGAAAATCGAGCTTACAGAGACAAGCGTACAGAAGCGAAATGCACTCAGGAACGAGATCAAATGTTCCGACTACATTACAAGTTTGAGCAGCCTCTTTTCGGTGGCTCGCTTGACTGTCGATCATGCGACTTCTCCATAATGAATAAAGTCCTAAAGAAATCATATAGTATATTATTGGTTGTCTTTTTGAAAAGAAGGAACCGGATAACGTAAGATGTTAGAGGAAGTTATTGTTTAATAATTCTTTCTAAGTCGTCCCAAAAATAAAATGCGTCACGACAAAGAATAAGCGCCGCGCCGAACGGGGTTAAACTCGTACATTTCGACCGTGTAAACAGCATGGAAATCTCCGGCTACGCTGCTGTTTACATTTGTACGTCGATAGTCAAAGTGCGCTTTCACTCGCCACGTGAACAGGTGCCTCTCCAGAATTGCGAAAGTGTTGTTACCAGTGTAGGTTTCCTTTAAAAGGTAGCTATCAGTACTCCTAAAATAAAGCTGTCTTGCTCATCTGAATAGAAAACAACTAATTTGCGCGTTTCGTTTCTTTTTCAGTAATTCGTGATTGTTTCTCACGTCGCCTTTTGTTTCAATTACGCGAGATTTTACGAGAATCGGCACTGTACGAATTCATACAAGGGTCGGGCAAACGCCAGAAAAAAAGAAAGAAATATATATATCTGGTTATCGTGGGCTGAGTCTCGCGAAATCTGCAACTATCGCCTAAAGCGATCGCCCGAGATGGCAACGCTGCCAGGGGCGGCAGCCTTCCTCCGCTCGCATGAGCGTTGTGCTCATGCCACTGTAAGCATACTAGCGTTCCTACTGAGCTCCAGGCAAATCTTCACCGTCGCCGCGATCTTCCTTATGAAGTCCAAATGCGATAAGGTGCCGTGCATGATGTGCGTGCGAGGCCCATGAGCCGATAAGGGTGGTGGCTTGAGGCGTGCCGTCGTTGGAGGTGACGTGTTGGAGGTGACGTGATCAAGCGACCGCTAAACGGGAGGGGAGCGGGGTGCTCGCACGGTGACTGATCAAGGACGCGTTAGGGCAAGGGGAGGGGGGTGGGGGGTACAGGTCATCGGGAGTCTCCTCCTCTAGTCAGGCCGTGGCTGCTCGCGCCTGTCAGCGCGGCGGAGCGCATACACGGGCCACGCGCCGCCTGTTTTGGATGTAATCGGTGGCCGGTGCACAATTTAAGGCCGATCAGGGATGGCTGGTAGCTTAGTGCTCGCTGTGTTCCCACGCACCCAGTTTCGGATGTGGCGTTGTCCGAACTTTCCGAGACGCGGTGAAGCGAGAGGCATCACGATGGATCCAACCTCAGCGCTGTGGCAGCCAGCGTTCGTGGTCACCGAGCGAGATCTGTTCATGTGACGTCATGCGCTTGCTCGTTTCTTTGCCCTTTCGGTGAAATTGCGACTTTTGTTTTGTTTTGTTTTGTTTTGTTTAAGTCACTATGCTTGAGGTTTAACTCGGTGCGCTTTTGGAAGATGTTAACACGAACAAATGTATAAGCGTATCGAAGAAAGCTACAAATGGACGACTGTTGGACTTTACCGTATACTAAACCTAACAACGCAACGTAACCTCTTTGTTGACGGAGCTGCCCCTCTTGATCGACATTGTTCTAAACCGACCAAGCCAACAGCTGGCCGAAAGCCTAAAATACAGTCGCACTTGCGTCTATGCAACACATGTACCCTTAGCATTGACTTTCTTATGACTTTCCTATTGACTTTCTTATGACTTTCTGCCTCATTACCAAGTACGTGTGATACCCTCGCTCGATTTTTTGGTGAATTCGCGGCCTAAAAAAAGAAAGAACAAGAAACTGTAAATCAGTCGTCACTCAGTGAAGCGGAAACGCCGCGTTCATAACCGAATTTTATGCGCTTGCACGCCCGCCGCTGGAATCGCAGTTCTGAGCAGCAACGGTAAGACACATTTGAAACGCATTTTCTGTTTCTGTTGTCAGTGGTTAGCTGTGAAACAAGGTACCCGATTTGGGCCACATGACACCAACGCTATTGTCATGACGCTAAGGCCAACAGGCCATGACAACAGTGAAAATTAGAGCTCACAGGCTTTCAGTGCATAGTTGGCGCACCGTGCCAAACATGCGCCAGAAGTTTGCTTTGTGCACCAGCCAGGTTCCGTCGCTTCTTTTGAGCCGCTACGTATGGACGCACCCAACGCCGCTTCGGGGTTAACGGCGCAGTTTCGCACAGCTTTGGGATACCCACCGGAGGACGGTTGGTATCTCATTCCGGAAGTTGGCAGTCCTTCCCCTGTGGAGCGCGACGTTGACAAGTGTCTCACATCCGTGGGGACAAATGAACGTAACACGTATATTTTTTTCCGGCACTGGCAGTTCGTTTGTACTGCTGTCTTTTACCAATCCTCCAGCCACTTTTTATACTCTTCGTTGGGTTACTTGATACCCTTGATATGGGTTACTTGATACCCTTTTTAATGTGTGGTAGCTGCCTTACGTCAAAATCTCACAGCCCCCAATCGTCCAAGAGAACGACGAACGTGGAGAACAGCGGTGAGAGGGAGTGCAATTGTGAAGAGGAACAGGCGCTATTTTCTGCAGCCCTTTAGGGAGCACGACTCAGGCAATTCATTCGGGACGGTTCTTGCAAAATCAGAGAGGAGAGAGAGAGGACTAGAAAGAGAAATAAAGTGATGCTCGCGTGTTGTCGAACCCTACTCGTTCACGTTGAGCAGAGGCCGGACGAGGAGGTGCGGCGACATAATTGACCGATTAGCCCTTCGCTGCGAGGGGAGGGCGTTCGTTCGTCTCACGCGACGCGCGACGGCACTTATGCCGTTGCTGCTGCTTTCGTTTTCGTATGACGCCTCTGCGGGAGAGCAACGGCAGACGAGCCGCTTCCAGGAGCGGCAAGCGCGTGCCCTTTTCAATCTGCCACCTGCGCGAGCCGCCTGCTTGCTGCGCGGGAGAGGGGAGCCCCCCAGCTGATGGAGTATTGAACTGGTGGCCGCGCCGAAGTTGTGTTCGCGCGGGAAGAAAGCGCGTTGGCCGCTCAGATCCTCGTACAGGCGTGCGTGCACCACGAATGCAGTAAGATTACCGGGAACGCCGGAGAGCCCTTCAAGCGTGGTTGGTTCACTGCACGCAACTTCAACTTGAAGACTCGAAGGAGACTCCGAGCAGGCAGAGTGATCATACAGCAAAGCGGTGACACGAGCAGGCTCAGCTACGCGACACCACTCACGAAATGAAACTCGCGTGAAATGCAAAAAAAGAAGAGAAAAGAATGAAACACAAGAGAAAAAGGAAAGGAAGAAGAAAGCCCTCCTAATTCGTCATCGCAGCCCCAGTTTTCTACCATTCTGCAGCCCCGAAACGCAGTGTACCAGCCTGAGTTAGAAAATTTCACACCTCCTGCCGGGCGTTGGGAAAGCTACGATGTGATTCTTTTTTGGCACGCACGTGCAGGTTTCACCCTACGCGGCCAGTATACGTGCGCTTGATAGCCTGGCAGAAAACACTTGAGTTCAAGTGTTTCCGTATATCGCCGATTTTAAGAACCGGACCTAGGAGATTTGAATTTTCCAGATAACTCCATCGCGTTTGCCTGCGCGCGCGTTGTACTCGCATACGAGACTCACGTTCTGGATGCGCTCCCATTGTCAAGTGACATTAGGCGACCTTCATCTCTACAGTCACGTGACAGACGCGTCCGCTGCCACAGCAGGTCGATTCGTTATAATCGCCACATTTTAAGAGCACACTAATTATCGAGTATTGCTTGGCATCCCAATCGCGATGGAATTAGGATATCTGGTTAGAAATTACTGGTACCTTATTGTGCATCTGATTTCTTTGCGAATTACCTGATATTAGGCACTGACGTATGTCTAAGCATGCATAAGGGACATGAACAGCCTTTTGAACTTTAGCATAATTCAGTTGAACTCAGTGCATTGACAAACAGCGATATGAACAGTGTGGAAAATTTTTTTCGCTGTCCAATCGCACCAAACGACGCAAGCAGGTAATTTATACTCCTAATCCGTGCACGTTTTGAAAGATAATACACGTGTCGCTAAGATCCGTGTGAACCGGAGATGCCTGCGCCTCCCTAACTTTCCATAGATACAAAGCTGCTCGTAGCTGACGATGTGTCGAAACATTCCTGAAGCCATCGGCGAGTAAGAATAACATGTTTTGAGGATTAAAGACGTACGCTCCGCTTCCCCTTCAAATCACTCGGTTTCACACACACAAAAAAAAACTACATATACACCGAAACGGCACCTTGTGGCACTTCCATTAATGCAATTGCAAATAATGTCATATTTCGCTTTAGCAGTGGGCGCCGTAACTCAGAAGGGTGCATACACTTTGGCACATATCATCACTGTATATGGGATTAAAGAAAGAACAAGGGTAATAATAGCCACACCTGGGCACCTGAACGGAAACAGACGCGCAAAAATGATGCAAAGGTGCGCGGTATAGTTTCAAGTGCGGGAGCTCCACCCGTGCATAACCGCGCTACGAAAGCGCTGCTGGTTTTTTGATGGTCTGTACAGGCCTTCACGAAACTTTGTGCATATGTATTTAGTGTGATATATGTACTATGGGTGTCGCGCTGTTTCCGTGATCAATATGTATGCCATAATCTGCGTGCACACCTAGCGTATCCTGCCGGATGATGAGCCAGCCATAATATATGTTAACGTCTCCAGCTTCCTATAAAACTCTGTATATATCGATATGAAATTATATTTTGAAGTTTTACCGGCCAAAACGACCATCTCGCAATGAGGCGCGCTGTAATTGGGGACTACGGAATAATTTGACCACGTGCCGTTCCTTAGCGTGCGCCTAATCCTATCTACATGGGCGTGTCTGCGTTTCTATCACGTCCAAATGCGGACGCCACAGCCGGGATTTCAACTCTAGAACTCTAGCTCAGCAGTGCGACACCATAGCCACTATAAGATATATACCGCGGCGGGCGTCTCTCTCTCTCTCTCTCATCGTAGTTTAAAGAAGGAAACGCCAAAATATACTAATCGCCATAGGGAAACACCCGAACGAGGACAGAGATGGCCTGTGGCTGGGACGTGACAATCGATCTGGTGGCCGTCCGTTCAGACTACGTAGCGGACGCGCCGTGTCGAGTTCCAAGGTCACAGGCACCATTACGTCTGTGGAGGGAGGCCATCGCCCTCGCCAACCGCTCTTGCTTTGGTCCGGGCCTTTCCATTCTTGACTTCTTTGTACGCGCCATCTTCTTCGGGTCGATGAGACCTGGTAAACACAGACGGGTGGTACATAGCGAACCCGTGAGACTCGATGGGCTGCGATTCGGAGCACCGCTGGCCTTTCACATGTAGGAGGTGCGTGTCCGATCGCACACGGGTCATTTGTCCGTTAGGTTCAACGCGTCAAAGCAACGCGCAGCTTGCGACACGTACCGTTGCGAAGGGCTCCCGATTAATTTCTACCACGCTCTCGCCGAATTGTCGGCGTATACTCGGACTCCGCGACCGCACGCTCAGCAGCGATACGCGCCGTGGCCATTGGTCCAATCCGACGGGTTTGCTCAGAAGCGACTGGCCAAGAACATTGAAAGCAGATGGCTTTCACTGACTCCTTCGCTCGCTTGCGTGGTGGTCGTTGGGTGGTGGTCGGGCATTCGCCGCCGAAAACAAAGACACCGATGGAAAGGGCACGTGCTCTCGAGCAAACCACCAGCCTAGATTCTAATAGTCTGTAGTTTTAGCTGTGAGCTCAGCGCAGTTATCACTGCTGCAACATGACAGGGACGCGAGCTTGCAGCGCTCCGCCTGAAAACTCCGAATAGGTGTTGAGGGTAGAAAACGCCATGTACTGCCAATTACACGAATCTTCAGCCAACTGTTGCCGCCGTTAAAGCACCTTCACCACGCGCAATCGCTGCGTTTGCTATAAGTTGCGCCAACCTTTGATGTACGCCGACGTTCCCTGATTCGTACCGCACACCCTTTCCGCTTCTGGTGTTTCTTCTTTCGCCAGTTCCGCTTTCTGGATTTCCGTTTTCTGGAATTTAGCGGTCTGGGTGAATGGCATGATTGAGTCCCGCAATACCGTGCAGTCTCTCTGGTAGTTTCATCATTGCAACGCTGAAAAGTGACTGCGCAATCAACTTGTCACTGCGCAATCTTGCAAGGACTACGGTTACTGTTCGATTAGAGAGGAAGTCTCTGACGCAGTTGTAGACCCTCTGCCCGAAGTTGGTGTTTCGCAAGCTCGTCAGCACGGCCGCGTCTAAAAAAAAAAAAACAAAAAGAACGAAAGAAAAACATTGCTTTTAGCTGCTATACAATGTCCGCTAGAAAGAACAAACGCAGGGACATTCAGGTCCGGGGATCACTGTTTTGCTTGTGACACCTACGTCGCTACGAAGCGCGTGCTGTACTGTTGCATCTCACGCTGTGAATCTACTAAATATAGCACATATTAGAGGTTCTCCTTGGAATCGTCTTGCTATTTCTCGGAGGAGGAGATCTCCAAGTAAGGGACTTCTGACGTGATGTCTGCGACTCTTGATCACGGCTTAATAAAAAAAAAAAAAAGAAGGAAAGTACAACCAACGGGAGCCGAAAGGCGCCGCCACCGTCCGAGCGAGAACTCGCACTGTTTGTGTTGAATGCGGTGCGCGAATAAACAAACGCAGACAGCAGTCACGCTGCGGCGGCGTCTCGAGAATTCCGAGCTCGTGTGTCGGGCGGATTCTGTAGATTTTAATTGGCGTATTGGGACTCTTGATGACTTCCTTGTGCTCACAACAAACGCTGTCGCGACGGTTGTCAAGCGCCCTCGTTGTGTGGGCCGCTCGTTTGACGTGCGTTCAAAAGCGACAGCAGGGGTACCGTGTGTTTACTTTTGCGGAAGACTGAATGAACCTTCGTTAAAAATGACGAGCATACTCGACGTGCTTCTTGCCTCTAGTTGAGCCTTAAAAGAGAACGCTAGCTTGGCCAAACTTTGCCACCTAACATCATGGTAACGTTCCTGGTTGGACGTTTACTTCTTTTTCATCTTGAAAGCCTCGACAATGATAGTGAGGCTTGTGGATACACACTTGAATGATAGTACCTTTATAAGGTCCTGTTTTTGGGAGGCGATGAGTAAGCAGTCAATATGGGAAAAAGAGGCCACTAAACAACAACATTCATATTTATTCCGTTTTTTTTTCAGCTTCGTGGTTAAATGCCACATCACACAATTCAACATTGCGTGGCTAATTGGAATGTGTGGCTAATTTGAATACTCAGAATGTGGGGCTAACGAATACTCAGAAAACACAGTTATCAATACGTTGACAGCGACAAATCGAAATAAGTTACGTCGTCCTCAACTTCCCATAACTGAAAGGGGTCGCGAAGCATGGTTGTGCAACGTTATATTAAATTGAAATCAAAGGTTCACGTTGATTTATCTCTATAGGAGAAAACGTGACCAAACAGAGCAGCCTATATTTAGTTTAGTGCATGGTATGCTCATTTGTAGTGTAGGTTTTCTAGCTTCCTAAGAACTCCAGTCCAGATAAGTTTTTTATTTATTTTTGTAGCTATTCGATCACCATATACTCGGACCATGGATTCAAGCCCCCCCTCCCCCCCCCCGCACGCACACACACACACACCAGTGCTTGTATATATATAGAGGTAATGCCAGCCCAAAGAAATCGTCCGTCTCGCAAATGCTTGCTTACCCTGCGAAGCCGGACGGCCACTGTAGGCCACCGTTTGTTTGTAACCTCCGCTTCTTTCCACCGCGCTCCCCCCTTCCCCACCTCTCTCCTTGTTTCGGTTCGTTGACACGAAGCGTATAAAGCGGACAGGCCCGCCGCTGAGAAACATCGCTGTCTGCGTGACGGCACCAGGTTCTTCTGGGCTATGCAGTGTACGTCGGCGGAGGTAAGCCACGAAGGGGCCCGACCGGCCCCTTTGATGCAGAAGTTGGCAGCTGCGAGGGGGTTGGGGGAAGGGCGCGAAGCACTAAGCGAAATGCACTGACTTGATTGCACGTTTCGCCGGTCCCGCAGTCTCTATAATCTACTTCTGATCCGCCGTGCATGTCCCCCCCCCCACCGCCCTCCGCACAGCAGCGTGAGTCACGTGGATGCTAATACACGCTTCAATGATCCCCTCAACTGCCGCCGCTTGTGCCGCGGCGGGAACGGTTGTCATTAGAAAGCCATTTCTCAGGAGTTCGGAAAACCACGCGCTGCCGGCACGTTCGCTCCGCCGTCTGGTACTTGTGCCCCCCCCCCCTTTTCAAAACATTTGTTTTTGAGATTCGATTTCTTCGTTTCGAGGGTTTCTTTGACTCCGTAAAGAGACGGTATGCTGTAAGAAAATGGACTGACAAAGGTGTCGAATGTCATGGGGCTCATCTATTGGATACCGACCGGGTTCAGGCCCGGGTAACCTCACTGCCTTTCACCCTCTCCGCGTTGTACTCGCTACGTAGCTCTGCTCAGTCGCGTTCTCGATGGGCGATTTATGTAAAAAAAAAAAGGATACAGACGAGAATTCCTGGTCATATACCGCCACTACAATAATTCTGCGAAATCTCTTCCAATTTTGTCTTTAAGATGCATGTTTTTGCTAATGTTATTTCTTTTTCTTTTAGTCTTGGCATGTTGTGATACTGTCCGTTTTATTTCATGTCAAACTCATTTCGAAGTGTCATCATTATTTTTAATCAAGGGGATTAAGTTAATGAGCTTCTAGTTAGTGTGGCATTGTTAAAGCATTTAAGCATCACGTTTACTGCAATCACCATCATATTCGATTCACAAACACTTACGATATTCATGACGCCTAGAATATGAGCTGTATATACATATGAGACGAACAGAACTTCTGCACCGAAACATCCAAGATAGCTGTCGCAAGATTTTACCAGGATCTTTAAATCTCCTTTCAACGGCATGAAATGGAACATGTGAAAGTATGGTTTTGTTCTGGCGATTTTTTCTAACTTAACACGGACGAATTTCGCAATATGGTATTTGATGTATATGGTTTTATTCTGCGCAGATAGCGATTTTTCATCATTGCAAAACATGAAATGACACGCAGAAATGGTTATATATATATATATATATATAGTGTATGCGTTCGGCTTTCGTCTTTGTCCCCTCCACGTTGCGCGTTTCCAAAGTGCACTGAAAATTTTCGGAGTCATATGTTTTCAAAGCGTCATGACCAAAGCTGGTGGAAGCGTAGATATGAAGCGGTCCATGCCGAACATGCGGATGAGAGGCGTCGCTACTTTCGTCCCGTCTTTCTTTTTCGAATTTGTCTCCGTTCTTTGCGCTCCTACGTAAATAACGTAATCCAACTCGCCCACTTCTCTATACTTGTGTAAATTTTGATTGATTGAGTGATTGACTGACTGATTAATTTATTAATGTTGTTCGTGGGGGCTGAGACCTTTGTCAGGCTTTATGCCTTTAGTCTCAGTCTACCCTCGTTCGAATGAGTGAGAAATAAAAAAAAATTCAATGTATCGATCGATTGATTTCAACTGCCAAAGCTGCACTCTGGGGTATGCGATTCTGCGCTAATTTGGGCCACTTACATGGTTCTCTAAAGTGCAGGTGTGTCAATTTTAGTTACAGAGTTGCGCACTGTTTTACTTACAAAGTTGCGCACCGGTGTATTAGACTCTGTTCACTTGGTCACTTAGGGTTTTCCAAAATAGAGCTGTGTCAACTTCGTTTACAAAGATGCGCACTGGGTAGGAGACTCCGGGTCAAGTTCGACCATTCATGGTTCTCTAAAGTGCAGCAGTGTCAAAGTAGACGAGGGTTTCTGCAATCTTTCTTTCATTGCCTATCACGCTCTGGTGCCCAGAAAAATTGGAGGATGCTTAAGCTTCGCCTTCAAGAGTGGAACGCGATAGCGTTATCGCGCCCCGTTCGCACCGCCCACTCATTCGCTCGGCATGCTCTTGAGTCACACAAAGACGAAACGTGCGCCTGAGCAAGCGGAACGAACCAAAGAACTCGGTGTCTAGGAGGGAGAAACGATCTACGCGAGCCGAGTGTAGTGATCGGCACGGACAGCCGGGCCGCGACGCGCCATGAAGGTGGAGGCTATCATGGGGCTGACGCCTCGATGGGATCGCCCTCTATCTTGCTTGGGAGCACCACGCAGACGCATGGCGCCTCGCCAGCAGCACGGCACACATCGCAGGGGACGCTTTCCCACCAGACGCGCTACGACGCAGCGATCACGTCAGAGGCGTCCCGCATCGGACGCTGCACCTAGGAATCGCGCTGTGAGTGGAAAGAGGAGCCGCGTCGCCTAAACACGAGGGTTCGAGTGACGCACGCTGGAAGTTGGAAGGGGAGAGAGCGAGAAAACTTATTAAAAGGGAGGGTATTGGGGCATCCTCGCACCGGTCCGAGCACAGCCCCAATGCGCTCAAACGAGACGAAGGGAAGAAGCGGGTGAGTGGCGCACCACCTGTCGGGGCAGTGCCTTACATTGCGAGGAGTGGGTCTTCTGTGTTTGCCGCAAGATGGCTCTGCGTGTGCGCCAAGCGCAGAAGAAATGTAGCGGAAACGTACTTCGCTGCTGGTTTAACTGCGACTTCTGTAATTTACATGCTCATAATTACCGTTATACACCGCAGTATAACTTTATACGGCACGTTTCTAAGGCAACACCGCATTCGCTAGAGGCGCTTTTGTCGCGCTTTGAACCATCGAACTCATGGCTGAGTGCTAGCGTCTCCGTCTCACACTCCGTAGACTCTGGTTCGATTCCCACCCAGCCGATCTTGCACGTTGTTTTTATTTATGAATTGCCTTTCGCCATTTTTCGCTCATGACCAACGCCGCTGACGCCGACGAAATCGGCTTTTCTGCGACACGAGCTCCTTAACGCTGTCGCGTTAAAAACGTGAACTGGTTTTATATGCGCGACCGCCGCATTCATCTCTTTGCGAGGTTGGAACGCAGCCGCTCTGGCCGGCAATCAGTCCCCGACCGTGCCGTCCTAGCCAGCTGGACGTCTCAGCTGCCACGACGAGGATTATGGTTTTACTCGACAGCCGTCTGGTTCGCTGTAAATCACGTGACAAGAGAATTGGGATTCCGCGTTGTGCTGCACACGGTAATATATCTGATGTAGTCCGGGCATTGCAGCTCGCGCGTCAGTGCCAGTAGTTATCGGAAACTTGCGCAAGGCTGAGGCGACCTCCCGGATGTATAGTTGCGTTCTAAACGTCTTGCTCGATTCTGCAGCCGTTCTGCTTGCGCTGTGCGAATGCTACAGTTCGAGTTCAGCTACGTATGACTGTGAGGAGCAATAAGAGTGAATGGGAGAGGGGTAGGGCCCGGTATGACGTACAGAAACACTTCATAAAGTAACCTGTACCTAATGTGGAGCACTCTGCAAATGTTGACGCGCATCTACAATTGAAACACGCCCGGAGCCTCTCACAGTCGTTTGTTGCACCATAGCGTCCTTTCTTTCCCATCTGAGGCAATAACGCAATCGCTGATAGCCGTATCGGGGCCCCATTGTTTGCCACTGCGGCGTGCGCCGAGAAGCTAAAGCCGGCGCCCGCGACTCGTTGCTGCAGATTCCGAGCGTCTCTTTGAGCAGAAACAGCTGTCGAGTCATAGTACCGCAGTTTGTGAGCGTATGTGTACATCTGTAAATCTCTCTGTTCATCTGCGGGCTTTTTTGTCTTTGGGCCAACTGCTGCGGTGACGTTGACGTCTCTCCCCCTTCCTACCCCCGCAGGGCGTTGCGGTTTATGCATGCTGCGCAGCGTGGCTTTGTCTCTGCCGCGAACAATGATGCCGCGGGTCATTAAAGTCACGGCGCCGGCCGAGACGCGCTCGTTAGGCGAACCTGACAAAACGTGCGTTTCTTTTTTTTTTCTTCTCTTTACTCTACTTAACGAGCGTTATCTGGCTCGCCATCATCGTTGGAGATGCCAGCGTGGAATGCGTCACCTTTCGCGCATGCTATACGTGGCTGGGGCGCCATTCTAGCGCAGCTGGCCGCAAGGTACCCGGTTCGACTCCTGGGTGCCGAGGGCGCGTTCCAGAGCGGAAGGAAAGCCCACTTCGCTTTGCGGATTATCTTGAAGCCGATACTTAACCGGTTGCCTCCAAACGGTTCCTTTGTTCTTTTTTTAGCATCCTCCATGTGCTCTTTAAACACTCTTAATTAAAGGTACGTCCATTGTTTCAACCTGAGGGAAGCGGAGCTAAGGCACGACATTAATTTGCAGTCGGCGCTGCGAGAATAATTATCGTCGCGAACCTGACTGTGTGCATTTCCAACTTACTTCACTATCCGTGAAGGTAAAGTCCCTGGATAAAAATTTCAAGGTGGCGCCCTTCTTTCATCTGACCGCCGCCCTCTGCTTCTTCGCGCTTTCCTGCCATGGAACCTCCGTGATTGGCACGAGGGATTTCCACGTGGCCGCACTGATTAATAAATATAGTGCCCCAAAAAGGTTCCAAAGGTGTTTCACGTAGCATGGCTTACGCCAGCATTCACATGCCTAGGGATTTAATGCCCGCAATACAGGCTCGAAAGTACTATTCATAATAAATGCAGTATGGCACAAACTACATTTTTTTTTTTTTCGCGCGCGTTCCGAGAGGATTGGCATCTTTGGGGGCGCTAGCAGGGCTTCGTGTAGCAGGAGCAATAAAGCAAGGGTGTGAGCAAGGGAGGATGGCACTACCATAAATCTTATCTAGTGACCTTTACTCGATGATGAGGATAAGAATGTTTATTGCATCCCCTTTGAAACAGGGCGGGGACCTAGCCTGCTTGATTTAATGAGATTTTACTCCATCTAACGCTATCCAGCCGTTTGCCTATCTGATCTAGATCGTAAGCCGTAATCGTAGATCGTAAGATCTTAGCCTGCTTGAATTAATCAGGTATGGTATACGTGTTTATCAATGTACCATTTTTTGCATACATATCCTTAACCTTGTCCCTCTTCCTCAAAACTTCGCTATCTATCTTTCATCCCTATCTACGCCGTTAACGGATCCGGTCTTATCAATCTCTTCCCTGCTTTCTATCCTTTTTCCACCGGTTCCTCTGAAAGCGGGTTCGCTCGCCCTCTATAACAGGTCTGCAGACTGCGGATGTGATGTCATCGAGGGAGACCGGCGCTCCCATTCATATACATGTTTTAGGATGGAAATGAGTTCAGTGATATTCAGCATTACATATTTCTTTTGATGTACCCTGTCGCTAGGCGCGGCCTGCGTCAGCCATTGAAAGTTACGAGCTCTTAGTTTCCTCTGTGATGTCATGGCTGGAAGCGCGCAGACCTTGAGTTATCGGGACATCCTCGCTTGCACACTGACTGCTTTCCATGTCGCCCCTTTGCTTAGAACGGCGCGTGAGCTGTGGCTGAGCCTTCTCTCAGACCGCACGCACATTGCTTATGCATTTGTCTCGCCATTGGTGAATGGCGAGACAAATGCAGAAGCCATGTGCGTGCGGTCTGAGGGCGGGATGCTCGTGGAATTGGTTCCTATGAAACACTTGATTCGTCGCATTCGAATAGCTTTTCCGATGCGTCTTAAGCCCGAATGTCAAGGAACATTTTCCTGAGGTATATGTTCCGCGTTCGCACTGCTCATTGTCGGCAGATACGAGCGCACGGCATATTTCATTGACCTCTCAAGCACAAGATACGATCTGCTTCGCCAAATCTCAACTGTGGCGCTTCGCAGCCAGAGCCTGTTAAACGTCACAGGTCCAGAGTGTGGCATTTACGTAAATTTTCTGCACAGCAAGAACACCCAGCGAGGCTTCTTGAAAGCTTCTGGTGAGTTCGGATTTCAGCACGCTGTGCGACCATAATTTCTTTGCGCATTTCCTCCGAGATCGCGCGTGCCCTTACCTGCGCGTTACCTCGTCTCGGAGGCTGCTGTCCGCGCCTCTTTCGCGTACCACTTCCACTTCCGTGCGTGTTTCGCTTGTATAGTTCTGCAAACTTCGGCGGCAAGCGAGTGGGAACGGTTGCCTCGTTGTTTCCGACGCCGTCGCAAATGCGCCGGCTGGCGTCCACGCCGCAAATGCGTTGGAAATGTGTTCCCTGCGGCTGAGGCTTCACATTTGGCCGATATAAATCCAGCGCTCAGAAACAATGCGCCTATACGGTCACCGCCCCCCCCCCCCCCCCCCTTCTCCGGCTTAGTGCGCAGGCCGGTGTACTGGGCCTCTTCAATTTTCGGAGTTCTGGCAGCCAGATGGCAGCCAGCTAGTTCCGGTTCTGACAGGAAATCACGTGGGCTGGGATCCCAAGAAAACCCGAACCTGCCCGAAGTTTGCAAAATCGAACGCCGGTACAGCTGGCCAAATGTAAACATGCTACCAGCATGGCAGCGCCCGGCGAGGCCGGCGCGCGCTCGGCATAGTCGGCCCATTTATGCGTTACCAGCTTGAAAATATCTAGTTGCAGTCAGGAATACGATCACTTTCGCGCGATTTCGCCCGACTCGGCGCAGGACGTGTACTGGGCCAACCTCGGCTTGCGCAGCGCAACAGATGGCCTCCGACGCGGCGGATGACAAGACGCGAAATCGTGATTGTATACTCGAAAGCGATAGCTGGAGGATCCCTGTTCGCCGCGATCACGTCGCCCACCGGCGACATTGATGAGTTGGCGCTGTGTCATCACACGACATGAATAAGCAGGTTATCGGGTACGTCTCATACGCATAAAATTTCGCGCCGACCTGCTTGCATGGGCTTCGATTTCAGAAAGTTTGTTGTGGCTGATGGTGCTTCTCATTTTGACCCCAAGGAGCTGGGGACGCGGCTGGCGCATGAAAATGCACGTCGCCTGTGACTAGCGAAACGTTTCACACGAGAAACATTGGTCGCAATCATGAGAGCAATGAGCCAATGTACGTGTGTCTAATGTACCGAGTGCAATCAATGTACTCTTATATCAACGGCCTGCAGTTCGAACAGATATCGGTTTCGAGCTGCCACCTAAAGCATAGGACGGAGAGACGGAGCGAACACGGGCTAGCTGCAAAGCCTTCGCTAACTGCAGAAAAAAGGATATATATACGTACGCGAGATATGTGAAAAGGAACGCCACCAGTGAAAGACGAACCCAAAATGTACCGCAATGTGTGAATGAGCGTCTACAACTTACGTGGAACACGATGCAGTTAACATGCACGCATGAGAGCGCGGCGCTCGGTTCACCGCCGCGAAGAAGCAATCAGGGGACACACACACATATACACACACACACAAAAGCTTCAAACGGTTCACCACGGCTCGTTTCACACCACTTCGCTATGCGGAACGGAGCGTTAGCACCTGAAAAGATAACGCTAGAAGTAAGGAAACCCGAAGATGTCCGTAGACAGTTGGCTGAGAGAGGTAAATGTAAGTCCTCAAGCGCCCGCGTTGCAATCCGTTAAGTCCCAGCAAAGATGGCGGCGAGCGCCCATCGCCTCTTTTAGTCGTCTGCTAGCCAGAGGACTTCCAGAGAGCAGCCAGACCAAACTCGTCCTGGCAGGTTCTGGCAGCCCGCGGGTAGCCAGAACCGTCCAGCCCGAGCAAAACAAACGCCCGGCGGAAGTGCGTCGCTGGGTGGGCGGAGCAACCCGAGAAAAACGAAGGCGCTCTGGCTGGCTCTGGCAGCCCGCGGTTAGCCAGAAGTGGAAAATCGAAGAAGTCCACTGTTTGGTTCCCGGCAGTTTTTATTCGATGCGCACTTTTGTTCGGCTACACTGCCGCAGATCTGCCTGCAAATTGTGAGAACTATAACCTACCGCACGCTCTGACATGCGATCACGTGTATAGGCCGATTCTTTGGGCTTCAGTGCCTATCTCCTTGTCCCTTGCTTCTTCCACGGCTAGCACCATCTTCTATCTCCGCCGCTCGGAGTTGCTTGCTATCGCCTCCGCTCCGAGGGCGTGACCTAAAGGTTCAGTTCCGGTCACGTGACTGCCTCAACTTCCGCTATTGGTGCGGCATCCGGTGTCTGCTGCGGCCGTGCTTGCACTGCGCGGCCTCGTGCATCTGTGATGTTTATCGCGTAAGTGGCGTTATTAGAGAGCTTTAGAATAGGGGCCCCAATATTTTGGGGCCCCAAAGAGCTTTGCGGGTGTTAGCGTTGGGGCACGCAGGAGTGAAGAGCTTTAGAATAGGGCTTTGCGTTTGCAGATAGCGTCTTGCGCTGACAGCGCCACTACGGCGTCTAAGAAAAACGATTAAAATAATTAAATAAAATATACCATCTTATGATATGAATAGTAATCTTGAGTTGCGTGTATTCGCGTTTAGTTACAATTTAGAGGTTATTCTTCAAGCAGCAAACAATTAGTTGTGCTTAGTTTGGAGCAACAAAACCAACTTTACGTGCCTTCACCAGCCAAGCTTGGCCGTGTTAAGGCTCAACCAGACGTACGCGTTCCAATGCGTCCGCACACGCCGCGCTGACTCGACGTCACGTCGCGCCCGACGGAGGAAGAGGGCGCGCACCCAAACGATGCACGAGTTGCCGCGCGTAGCCGCGCGTCTCGTCGCGGCGGCGCAGTGTTGCTAGCTTGCCATGTTCAAGGCAGTCTAGCCTTCGCTTAACGGCCACGTTAATGTTACGTATTGCAAGAAAACACAATAATTTTAGCTTAAAATTTGTTTTTATATTTCAGAAACATATTTTACGACTTCTTGTGGGTCATTCAGCTCAACTGCGACCTAATATGAGTATTGTGAGCCCGGCAAAACCTGCAGCAGCATCGGCATAGCATCACCAGGTACTGAAGCAGCTTGCCCGGGCTTGCCTGAACGCGCGAAGAGTCGTTCCGGAAGTGACGTTGGCTTGCCGCGATCATGTGAGGTGCGTCATGCTATTGACGCGAGCGGCAGCTTCCGGCGCGGGCGCAAAAATCCTAGCGGTTGTATGTCTCCAGGCCGCCGCGCGCCGACACGCGAAACAGCCTCCGCGCCTGACGCCGTACGCGCCCAGGCGTGGTGCGGCGCGTGCGGGCGCATTGGAACGCGTACGTCTGGTTGAGCCTTTAGGCCTACGAGCCATAAAATCCACACTAGAATTCGGAATCAGCGGCGTCTAATGAATCAATCTTCATAACACACGCTAGTTGAGAGAAAGCGATAACTGCAGTCACTTCTCCTAGCTTGCGAACTTCACGCATTACCGCGGATCGAACCCAGTTTGGTGCTAGGTTAGAGCCGTCGCTTCGATGGGTGCCGCCATGTTTGTTCACGCAAAGCTTTTGGGAACGCTATTTGAGCTCCCGCTAAATCGGTGAAATAGCGTTCCCCACGCAAAACCCAAACGCAGTTTGCGTCTCGCGCATGCGCAGTGGCTTCGACGCTATTTCTTTGGGGCCCCAAAACGTTTGGGGCCCCTATTCTAAAACTCTCTATTGTTGTTGTCCTGAGTGGCTGCGGCACATACCCAACGTGTATTGTTCTTTTTTTTTTCTCCCTACCACTCACTGCTCTCGCGAGCTGGCGCACTTTCCGGTCGGGCAGGTTCCGTCCCTATCTGGTAACCGCTGCGCGCCGTTGCAACCCAAGGTGGAATGCGCTACATACCAGTGGAATGTGCGATAACGAAATGCGCTGCGTTTGTTTTTCTTCTCGTCAGTTCGGCTTTCAAACTGTGGCGGTATTATAAATGTCATTACAGGCGAAAATGCGCAGCCATAAAATTGAGTCGGCGGTCGTGTTTTTGTTGACGCTGCTGTTCCTTCGTCTGCCCTCACGTTCCCCTCAGTTCGCGCCTGAGTAAATGCAACGAGCAGCTGGGAGAAATTCGCTCGATCGCAACTGAAATGATAGCCTACTGCCTACAGCAATCACTTGCTCGTATTCCTCGCCATTCGTTCTCGACATTTACGCGTGAATTCGAGAAAGAAAGCAAGTGCTTGTATTCGCGTTTTATTGGTTTGCTTATTTTTGTGCTCCCAACTCCGTGACACATAGACAAAGGAGAACGAAAACATTCCACGCCGACAACTTACTCATTCAGGCCGCAGCTCTTCTTTCATTATTATCCTGTAGCTGACGTAGGTCATAAACATATTCTTTTTTTTTTTTTTTTTTCGTTGGTGGCAGCGTTCCTATTGCTTCTCGGGTAACGAAAACACCTGTAATTCCTTGACGGCGCTATCCCTCGAACAAGTCGCGTATCGTTCCCGGAGTATTAACACGTGCGCGGGGTGGTGCTCAAACGCAGCGTCTTCTTTGTTGTTTTTATCGCTCCGCAGTTTTCTTCTTTCTTATATATATATATATATATATATATATATATATATATATATATATATATATATATATATATATTTTTTTTTTTTTTTTTTTTGACGAGACCATTTGGGAGGGCGCAAATGGCAACGAGATCTTCGGGAACGAGACACCGCGGGCTGCGGCTCTGAAAGGTTAAGGCAGGCCGTGTAACCAACCGTCTTTGCCTCCTTCGCTCTCGCGCGCCGTCCACAAAGTAAAATCATGAAAAGAAGCAGCTGCGCTCCTCGCTGAAAAGCCACTCGCGCACGTGGCTAGAGAAACGCTGACGAATAACGTGAAAGAAAGAAAGAAATAAAGAAAGAGAGAAAGAAAGCACGCACGCGCCAGCGAAGCATTGCGCAGAATTCGCTTGTTTGTACGCGCCGCTGCGAAACACGTTTAAAAAAAAAAAGGGCAAAAAAAGAAAGAAAACGATAACCGGCTGTATACGAATAGTTAAGACTTGGAAAGAAAGGAGCTGAGCTATATTGTTGTCTGTTACGGCTAGTTTCCTATTCTGATTGCGTGTACGCTCTTGCAGCTTCGCGGCTGTTTAGAAGCGAGCTCGTCAGTGCCGGAGAAAGAAACCCGCGTTTCGTCGTCGCTGGCACGTTCGAGAAAGATCGGCGCAGCGTGGCCTATATTTACCGGAATAAGAGCTTCCGACGGTCGGATCGGTTGCTGCGGCTGCTTTCTTTTTTTGTTTTTCGTCGAGTGCGTGCTGTGTTTGCGTGTTTCTACCGCGAGGTCATTGTGCGACCGCACGGTTTTCAACGCTGGGAGCGCAACCGCCCGATACCTGGACATCCAGGGGACACAATGAGGCCGCGGGCGTCCCCACAAGCTGCGCCGGCAGGCAAGTCTGACGTCAGGAGAGCCGCGTTATTGGCTCTTCAGTCGCTTCTCGTCGTAGTGTAGCTTACGCGGGGCATTCCGCGACTTCCAGCGGTGTGTCGGTTGCGACTATATCCTTTCTGTATGGTCGCGCGTGCATGCGTATAGTAAGCGAAGTGAGACAATAAGTACAACGCAAAGGTGACCGAACCCCGTGATCGGGAGTACAATCGGTATCTCACGGCGACCATAGCAGCTTACTTGCCGCTGACCGCAAGGTCACGTGTTCTCTTCCCGGCGGCGTTGTATATTATTCCCGATGGTAGTAGTCTTAAAAAAAAAAGAATGCTCGTCTTTTGGGTGCGCGTTAAAGAACCCCAGCCGGTCAAAATTCATTCGCAGCCCCTTATAACCACGGTGTGACTCATAGCCAGCTGCGTAGCTTCGAATCGCTAAACAGCACAATTAAGTTCTAGGACTTCCTGGAGCCAAACGTTGACGCCATCATCTGCTGGACCGAACGTGGCTGTCACTTTGACTGTGGTTCTCAAATTACCATCGAGCTTCAAGTGTCTTGCATATCAGGTGATCCGTGCGGTAGATGTCGACGTCTGTGTGTGCGTGAGAAAGGCTCGAATGTGTTCGCCTCGTTTGGCTTCGCGTAAGGGTATACAGCCACGAGGCTTGCGACAGTAAAAAAACGGCAGCGCCTGCCGCTCGGCTCAGGCAGAGCACCCTGGTGAGTGCCTGGCGCACTCTCGCCTTTTGTACATGTCTTTTGTTGTACACTCCCTGATCGAGCTCGCGCGCCGTCTGCTACAGCTACTGCCAAACCGTACGACTATGCCTATGAGAGCGCATCTTCTGTCACTTCCAGATGCCGTTCTGTAGCGATGGTAGGGGAAGGCGATTAGGGAATGCGCCAACCATATACAAACTACGTGCTCAAGTGTGCCAGGCATACGGTTGAGTGCTCTGCTCGTATGTTGTTACGCGTATTGATATCGTAAATCTTGTGATTGTACTGTATATTAGCATTAGTGGCGCGCCCGCTTTGCGACAATGGTTATGGCTATGCGGTAAAGAATAATTTGATCGACATACGCCATTGGCGCGATGTCGCGAAATTGTGGATGTTAACAGCGGGCACCACACTGTGATCGAAGCCAGCTGAAGTTGTCATGCCCGTATTATGCATACCGCAAACATATTTCATATTTAGTGTACGGCGGGGAACATAGCGCCTCAAGGCCTTCAACAAGCCCTGAAAAAACGTTACGTGGGAAAAGCACCTTGAATATTGGGCGTCGCGAGAAGCAACTAAGCTTAGCGATTTCATTTGTCCACAAGTTGTGCTCGTTTGTCTGATAGTCGCGCGTCACGAAATTTAATTATTGTGGAAGGTGTTATTTTTACATTCAGAACCAAAAGGATCATTCATGCACGGAATCTTATCTACCGCATGTTGGGAAGTCTGAGGGCTAAACTGAACCGCTCTTTGAAGTAATCGCAAAGGCGGGAATATTGCGAAACATTCTTTCCTTCCTGTCATTCGTTCACTAGGCGTTAATGTACTCCTACGCAATAGGGATAAAAGTGCGGCGTCGTCTGCTTCGACCATTGCTCTTCCGTTGTGGGCACTTGTTTAACAGAAAAGCGTAGTATGTTATTTTTGGCGTATTGTTCTCGAAGTCAGTTAATTCTAACATGTGGTTGCCAATGACAGCGGCACCATGCCATCGCACCTCGCAAATTGAAGCCTACAGCGATTGATGCAGCTGCCCCATATCTGCGTGCTTGCGTCTTGGCTCAGGGTGCAGCGATGAACCAAGCACTGTAGCGACTTTTTTTTTGTAACATTAACGTTACCGTTGCAACGGACGTTCCGCAACGCATGAGGAAACAAAAAAAGTTGCTTTGAACCGCTCAAATCGTAGTTTCCGTTTCTGGAAAAAACAATAGCTTGCCGAGCGACAACCTTAGACGATGTTTAGGATGATGCTTGCCCAGTGACTATAATTACGATTTCACGCGATGCCGAGGGACCAAACCCAAGATTCACGGGGAATCGGTGACCTGATCGAACTCGCAACGAGTTTCCATAATTCGCCTCTGTCGCATAGGATGGCGATTACTATACTCCTTAGCGTGTATTCAGGAGATGTATGCAAAAATGCTAGAATGAAAAGCATGTATAGCATACCTAATTAAGTTAAGCAAGCGGTGCGACTATTAGACATCACCGCATTTCAAAGAGGCTGCCAATAAATCATCTCCATCATCAGCGAGGCCAAGGCCAACTAAGATATAAGGAACTTCTGTTTGTAGCATGGCAAACCCGTTCAGCTCTCGAGGGGAAGAAGGTAGGGAACTTGGAATAGAAACAGCCTTCAATAGGAGTGCGGTTTAGCTGACGCACTGTGAAGCTTGTCCCTAAAGTTCGCTGTAAAAATCGAGAATTACCTTTTCCTCGGTATTTACTGTAATTCTGGCTTGAACACATGCACAGCAAGAGTGCGCGAGGACTACAGCGCTCATGGGCTGCGCATGCGTTCTGAGCCAGGTGAAATTGAAGTAATCAAGATATTGCACGCCAACCGAGGTGGTTGATCTTGATACCACCATCGACCAAGGTAATATCGAGCCGGAGAGCAACGTGTAACAACAACGGATGGGAAAAAACAGACGGAAAGAAAAGTTCACCACGTGTTTAGGTCAGGTTTAACAGGCACGTGTGCGTGAGGCATCATGCCCTCAGAATGCAACACCACGTCGCGAGGGCGTTTACCGACTGTCGCTTCATTGTTCTCGTTTTTCATTGTTGCCCTACTCTGCCGCCTCATGTCGGCTCGTAAATGAGATCGGCCGATACGTGCAGCTTACAAATGTGCCTATGTGCTCGTAAGTGAAAAACAAGAGAAAGGTACATTTTTTTCCTGTTCTGTTCGTAGCAACCGCAGTGCAAGTGAACATTTTTATAACACACAGCGTTACACGAAGGAGTAAGGCTCTTAACCCTAGTTTTGTGTTTTATTCGGAGGGGTTGACCTCAGTGGAGTATCGTTGGCTGTTGGGCCAGCTGGTGCATCATGTTATGTCGTTGAGTGGAATAAGGGTGGAAAGAAACAGGAGAGGACGCACACTGTGTCCTGTCCACATTGTTTCCTTCCACCGTTATTCCTCTTAACGACACATCATTACGAGAGTTCACGACTCGACCTATGTCATTGCCAGCCACACAGTCGTTGGAGTATGTTGAATTGAAGTTTATTTTAGCGCATAAGTACACTGATGTACATGGCAGGATATAAACTGCATAACGGCAGCTTGACTGGTCCCACCTCCCCGTGAACAAAAGGCAGCAACATGGCAACATATTCGTTGTACATACCTGTGGCAAGAGAGAGAGAGAGAACTAAACTTTTATTTTCCGAAACGGTGAACCGAGTCAGAACCCGGTTCACCCTAGGTGGGAGGATTCCTTATTCCAAGAACCCTCTGGCTTGGGCTGCCTCCTTGGCCCGGGCGACGAGACTGCGTTGGTCGTCCAGGTCATCGGAGGAAGGCTTGGCCTCCCACGTTTCAGTTGTATGGATCTGAGGTGAGCTGGGGCGCTCTTTTATTGCTTCTATGGGGGGGCGGCTTTCTTTGGAGTCGTCTTGTGGAGCTTGTGAGGTAGGGTCTGCGGCGTTGTCACGCAGTGGGCAATCCTGGACCATATGTTGCAGGGTGTCTAGAACGTCGCAATGGGGGCACGTGTACGAGTACTGCGTAGGATACAGTCTGTGCATGATTATTCCGTGCACGTAGGTGTTGGTCTGTAGGCGGCGCAGGATGACTTCTTCCTCTTTGCTCAGATTCTTGTGTGGTGAAGCGTACGTTCTTCTGCTGAGTCGGTGGTGTTGCAGAAGCTCCGAGTACTTCAGGGGGATGTCATCAACGTTGGTGGCCGGCCTAGTGTGGGATGGCAGGAAAGCCCGGCTGGTATGCTCGCGGGCAGCGGCGTGTGCCGCCTCATTTTCTGTCATGCCCTGATGGCCTGGGACCCAGTTGATGTGGGTGTCGGGGAGCGGGGCGCGTGCGATGTGATTTCTTAGTATTTTGAGTGCGGTTTCTGATACGCGTCCTTTTTGATAGTTGCGCGCTGCTGCTTGGGAGTCTGTTAGTATTACTGCTACTTCAGGGCATGTTGTCATTGCGAGAGCTATTGCCGCTTCCTCTGCAGTCTCGGAGGCTTTTGCTCGGATGGTGACAGCTGCAAGTTCTTTGCCTTGGTGATCCGTGACGCTTAGGGCAAAGGCGTTTCGTTTAATATACCGGGCAGCATAGGTGTACCTTGTATCAGGGTCTCTCCCGTATTTCTTGCTGAGTGCGCGGATTCTGCTTTGCCGACGCTCCTTATGATGAGTTGGATGCATATTGCGCGGTATACTTGCAACGCTGATACAGTCCCGGACTGCAGGTGGGATTCTTGCTTTCTGGTCTGTGTCTGCAATGAAGCTTTCACTGTAGTTGAGGTAGCGCAAAACTGCACGTCCGGTGGGTGTGAGCTTGAGCCGCTCTAGTTGGCTGATCTTATGAGCCTCGACAAGCTCTTCCCACGTATTGTGGACGCCGAGCTTGAGGAGTTTCTCCGTTGATGCCATGGGTGGGAGGGTCAAGGCTACTTTGATTGCCTTTCGAATGACAACATTGAGCTTCTTGATTTCTGCCGGCTTGAGCGTCAAGTAGGGAGTTCCGTAGGTGATACGGCTAGTTAGGAGAGCTTGAATTATGCTTAGTGTGTCGTGCTCCTTAAGTCCGCTTCTTTGGTCTGTGATCCTCTTGACGAGGTGCGTAACTTGTGACAGTGTGCGTTGGAGACGCGGGAGAGTGGCCGCCCCTGATCCGTCCTTGTGGATGTGAAGTCCGAGCACGCGAAGAGAGTCTACTATAGGGATCTTGGTTCCGTTGAGCGAGACGCTAGGATCGGGTTCGATATAGTTAGGTGGTCTTCCTCGTGTCCGTGCTCTCAGGACGAGAAGCTCCGACTGTTCGGGTGCGCATTGCAGAGCGCAGTGTCGGAGGTATCTTTCGATAGTATCGACGGCTTCTTGTAGATTGCGTTCTTGTTGTCCAGTAGTAGGTGCTTTGGTCCAGAGCGTGACGTCGTCGGCGTAAAGGGCATGGCATAGGTTTGGGATGGCGTTCAGTTGTTTCGGTAGCTTCATCATTGCGATATTGAAAAGGAGGGGTGAAATAACTGATCCTTGTGGAGTTCCTTTGTTGGGTAGCCGAAATTCATCGCTGCGGAGGTTGCAGACGCCTACTGTTGCTGCTCGGTGTGTCAAAAAGCTGCTGATGTAGTTATAGATCCGGGTTCCGCAGCCTGTATCTTCGAGGTTGCGGAGAATGGCTTCGTGGCTCACGTTGTCGAATGCGCCCTTTACGTCGATTGCCAGGATTCATGATTTGCGTCTGTGATCGAGGTAATCAAGCAAGTCTTCCTTGAGGAGCAGGAGTACGTCCTGCGTGGACAGATGCTGTCGGAAGCCGAACACGGTATGCGGCAAGTGTCCGTTGTCCTCGAGGTATGTTGTTAACCGGTCGTGCACCATGTGCTCGAGGAGTTTGCCCACGCAAGATGTGAGGGAAATTGGACGTAGGTTTTCGATGAGAAGGGGTTTGTTGGGTTTGGGGATCATGGTGACCTCCGAATGCTTCCAGGCTGCTGGTAGGTCCCCCTTTTCCCAGCAGTCGTTGTAATACTGTAGCAGTGCTGTAGTAGCAGATTGCGGGAGGTTGCGTAGGAGCTTATTAATTATTCTGTCCTTGCCGGGACTGGTGTTTCTAGTGAGTTTGGCTAATGCTGCGTGGAGCTCTGCCTGGGTGAATGGTCGATCGAGATCTGGGTTTGGTGCACCGTCGTACGTCTTTCCACTGGCTGATGAAGTGGGCTTGTCGCTGCTAAGTTTTTGCTGAAGCTCACGAAGGAGATCATGCTCCGATCCAGCATGATTGTGGATCAGTCTGCGCAGATCTTGCCTCTGTTGAGTTTTGGTGCGATCGGTGGCTAAGAGAGCGCGTAGGAGATGCCAGGTTTTCTTGGTGCTGAGTGTCCCTTGTATGCTGTCACAAAAGGTGTGCCAATTTTGCCTGCTAAGTTGCTCCGCGTAATCTTGGGCCTGTATGGTGAGAAGGGCGATTCGTTGCTTGAGTTTTCGATTGAGCTTTTGTCTCTTCCACCTCTTCAGGAGGCTTCTTTTGGCCTCCCAGAGATGAAGGAGATGCGGGTCCACTGCGGGTGTGTTGGTGCTTAGCTGCATGCTCTTGGTGTGGTTTTCTGCGGTGATGAGAAGGCCCTTGAGCCAATGGTCGATGTCGTCGATTGTTGTGTTGCCGCTGAGGTTGTCTCTGAAGGACTTCCAGTCTGTTAGTCGAGCAACTCCAGTCTTGGTTGGTTTCCGGTTATGCGCGATGTCAAGTTGGATAATGTGGTGGTCGCTTCCGAGCGTCTCCGAGAGTCGACTCCACTCGGCCCAGTGGACGTTAGCTGTGAACGTAAGGTCCGGGTAAGTCCGGGTGAACGTAAGGTCCGGGCAAGTATACACATACAGCCACACCGCAGGCTTCAAATCCGAACTTTGTTCTGAGGCGTTGGCATTCCATCGAATTGTTTATGCGCCTCAGCCTCGTGTGGTGTTATCCGCAATATTGCGCAGGTGCTGATATCTTCAGCAGGGTTGAAATTTGTTCTTGACCAGGGATTAAACCGCTTCTGCCAGCTAAGCGCTCCTCTTTATTATTCAAGCGGAAATGACGCGTGAATAAATTTGAGAGTGAGAGACTGCAAAGAGACTCCAACCTGTGCCATCGTGGCCTGAACAACGCACACCAACTTAGTGCAGTGCGGGTGAGCCGCCCATTTAGCTTCTACTATGGCCCTTACGTGCGTCACTATTACATGGTCTGACTTGCCTTTATCAGTTCAGTACACTACCTATGCATGAATATTTCTTAACCTCATCGCTCATCGCTCCAGCTGCCATCGATCATGTTTTTCATGAAGTGCTTCAAACTGTGCACTTTTGGTGAGCCCACTTGGAGTACTTGTATTTTTTTGGCTCTCCGAAAGGCACCTTTGGAGCAACCGTGTAAAGGGAACCAGAACGAAGCGCCCAAAACTCACTTCAAAGCTGCTTGTCGTTCCCCTGTCACTTGGCGCTTCGCTGAGTTTATACGCATCATAACGATTGGCCGCGAAGTTCTTATATGCCGCCCTATCGCACGAGCTGATTACTAAAGGGTGGGGGGGGGGGGGGGGGTCATGATTTTTCAATCACGCTCCAGGTGTCGGCTCTTAGAATCGTGAGGCTTGTCGCCACCACATCGTGCGCGCGCCGTTTTGTCCGCAGATGCGCAGCTATACAGGCCGTCGACGGTAGGAAATTAAACCTCGCTTCGAGAAAATGCCGGCGCGGATGTGCCATGCCTGAGTGTCAATAGCTTCAAGAGGTTGCCCGCTCCTGCAGTTCAAGGGAAGCGGCCGCGGCGGAATCGATCCGTGAGTTCCGGCCCCGCTCTCTGTGACGAGCTTGTGGTCGCGGTCGTGAGCCGTGGGGCCACAACTTGGCTGCAACCGTGTAGGAAGCCGTACAAAATCGCGTGCACAGAAGTGAATGTGCCTATTCTTTAAAAGAGAAGCAAGGAAATGCACATATTGCACACATGCACACATGACCGTGTCGGCCGCACCCGTTCAATGGGAAATGAACGGCGACTTGTTGCAAATGTGTTCAACGGACTTTAACAACGTAGATGAAATATACTTTTTAAGTTTAAGAATTTCCGCAGATCTGATTTGCCTGATTCTGAGTCCACGTGTTTCAAGCTGTCGAACAACTTGCCCTCGCTCAGAGGCCTGCTATAGCCTTCTGGTTATAGCTCACATGGTAGAGCGATGGCTCCGGAAAGGCATCGGTCCCCGGTTCAACTTTTGGCCCAACACGAAATATTGTTTTTGTACAGGGAGCAAGTATTCAACGTCCTACCATTATTTTTTTTACTTTTCGTGTTAGTAAAGATAACCTCAACAAGCCTAACGCGGCATTCCTCGCCCATAAAAACAAAAGCTTTTTACTGTAGAGATAATCGAAATACCTCGACCTCCCCTCTATGCTTAATCACTTTCCTATACATATATACGTCTACAGCCAACCTCTCCCAATGATCTCCAATTACCCCTGTCTTACGTCATGCGACCTGCCGTGCTGCGGCTTGTGTGCCAGTTTCTTTCTTTTTTTTTTGGGGGGGGGGGGGGGGGCATCATAGCGGCGGCTAGACGGCCAATGAGTGGCAAGGGATTGAAGGCCCAACAATACTGAACGCTGTCCTGCAGCAGAAATTGCAGTGCTGCAAAAATATAGCTGATAGTCAGCACCGCGTGTTTCCTTCGGTGTTGTTTTAAATGTTCCCAGGTAAGCCTAATTTAAGAAGCAACAGCCTCGTGGCACGTCGCAGTCAATGTGGCGTTGTGTTGCAGTACCAGTCTGCGGCTTCGATTTTTGCTCGTAGCATCCGCATTCATATGGGACCGCAATGCAGAAATGTGTATGCTACCGTGCTTTACGAACACGTTAAAGAACACCAGGGGGTCGGAGGTAATACGGGGATTCGTCCCCCATAATGCGTCTCTCTTAACCCATTCTTCAGTTCCGGAACTATAGAAAAAAAAAATGTTTCCCTTGTAACCTCGCGTTGTCAGTTCTAACAAGCGTAGCCGGACATTTGTCGCAACACAAAAAACGTTGAGATCTTATGGTGGTCTATACGGCAATCTGCGGGCGGCGAAGATTTTTTTTCCCTCAACGCTGCCGGTATTGAGAGTGGTTCAGCGGCTAGGACGCACGCGTGGTACACAGGGGGGTTTGCTTAACGCGCCGACATTTTCCTGCTTCTTTGTTGCCCGCGCCCATAACGCGTGCCTGCGTGCCTGCCTGCGTGCATGCATGTCTGTGTCCACGTGCTCTTGCGTTGATGGCTGTTTGTTCGTACCTGCGCGCGTGTCATGTCGTGCGGAAACGAGCCTACGGTTTCTGGGGGTCGGGTATGCAGACGGGCGCGAACATCTCTTTCTCGTTATTCGTGACGCTCGGATAGCGCGCGCGAGAACAACGGACAAATGCTGCGTCAACGAATGGGGTGAACGTGATGAACTGCTTGCCATCACGGAAGACAGCTTCAAAGGTAGCACTTTTCCGTAGCAGTTGGCGAGGGTGCTGTGCCTTGCAAGCAGGCAGTCGAATGAATGACCTCTTTGAAGTAACGCCCCCTCGTGCACTTTCACCGTGCGCGAGGTTTCTTAAGAGATGCGAGTGTGCGAACACTGATGCTTTAGAGCGCAGCTCTTAGGCGCCCGTTGCTCCGTTTTGCGTAGGCGTCGGCCCTCGGCGTAACCGAGCGAACCAGCACAGCGAAGAATGAAAGGGCGAACGCGGAGCGTAGCAGCGGGAGATGAAAGACTGCGATAGCGAAGAGAGCGCGAGAAGGAAAGCGCCGGGGAATGGTGGGGCACAACTATCAGGGGAAAAGCGGAAGAGGATGGCATGGCGAAAGTTCAAAGGCGCGCTCTGCGATAACGACCGCTACGAGATGGCGCCAGAGCAGCGTGCCGTCGTCTGTTCACCAATGCCGTGATCGTGTCGACCGATACCATATAAGGGCACATAGCGCTGCATAAGCGGACGTCTTTTTTGCGGCGGCTGCTGTGAATCGCGCCCGCATGTGACTCACGCGCTCTCTCTTTCCAATTTGCCGCACGAGACAGATTGTCCGCGCCAGGTAGTATATCGCGAAATGAAACAAGAATATAGCTGCGCTCGAATTTCGCATTAGTGAGTATTGTAATCGTCGGTGAAATTTTTTCAAGCCAAGTCAAGTACGACAGAAAATTAAATATGGTTTATAGCAGTTTTTGTATATTGTGAATAGTTTATAAATAGTATTCAATAGCGAACTCACTTCTTGCTCTTCGCTACCTTTACACAGATATTTCCTTACGTAACATACTTTTAGCGCTCGCGAGCACTTGCGTGCATAATTTATTTTAATGCCCGCAATTAACCCACATACTTTAAATCTTTGCGGACACATTAAACGCGTGTCTGTTACTTTCGCGATATATAAACTCGGTGTCTTGTTAATTTAATGCGAGGACACCGGGGAAATCAACTACGAACCTTGTATGACGTAGAGAAATGCGGAAAAAGGAGTGCAATGGTAATTACTTGCGACGCTCCTAATTATGCCAGGAACGTGGAAGTTGCGCCGCACATCACACTTTGCAAGCCCTCCAATTCCACAGAATTTCTACGTGCTGGCTTGTAGAGTTGCTTTCGCTCTGTGGAAAACATTGAGGAAGAACAGCGGTATGACACTCTGGAACGCTTGAGTAAGGAATATTCTACAAAGGCTATAATTAACCTTCTACACAGGCCGAGCATTTATAGTTCGTCAGTCACAACTAGCTTCTTAGTTCAACGAAAATTTACGTAAAGCGCATCTCGCGGTGTATGCCGATGGTAATCGCGATTAGCCGACACCGTAGTTTACCACCGCCGAAGCGCGTCATGTATGAGAAGTGCGTGCAGCCTAGCTCCTCGCTCGCGCTTTTTCTCTGGGCAAGCTGCACAGAGAACTCTGCACAGCTCTCAACCAGTTAGATAGAAAACCGTTCACCTTAAACAAGATCTTGGGACCATGGCCTCGCATATCGCAGCTACAAAAGGCCACAAAAGCGCTGCTGCGATATTTGAAAGATACAGGGTTGAGTCAGCGTCTGTGATCCGGACTGAGTGACTGAACGATATCCCCGGTGGACTTTCTCTTCTTTCTTTAATCTTTCCGTCCCCGTTTCCCTTTCCCCAGTGTAGGGTAGCCAACCGGGCTCAGTCCTGGTTAACCTCCCTACCTTTCATTTATCATTTGCTCTCTCTCTCTCTCTCTCTGGGCAAGCTGCGCCATCTGGCGGCACCGCCACGAAGTCCGCGTTTGAGGCGTGCGCGGATTTAATATTGTCAAAAAGCTATTACCTGGATGTATATGTAGCGGGTTTCTTTTCAGCCAACACCGGATAAATTTTAAAGCGTTTTTTTTTGTCATTGAACAGCGGCACGTACCTAGTGAGCAATGTTGGCGCCCGTGTGGTTCATTGAACAGGGCCACACACCCAGTGCTTCGAACCCGCTGGTCCAAGTTGTTTCGACGGTTGGTTTCGAACCCTGTTCTCTCAGCGCAGCCGGCCGACTCGCTCTATCCATTAGACCAAGTACTATCCAATGACTCAAGTTGGCGGAAAAAGAAATCTGGCAGAGACGTGGATACAGAAAGACAGGCAGGTAGACCCCGGAAAGTGCTTCAAGTACCCTAAGAATGGTAACCGCAGTAATATAAACAATGTATTTCACACATTTCACCAAGGAGATCGGGCAAACCAATTGCGTGCATCCTATAACGCAAACATTCTAGTGGAAAGGCAACGTTGAGTAATTATTTTGAAAACACATAATTTACCCAAGCGCTTGAGACATTCGGGACCCGTCACACGTAAAAAGGGCACTTATATCCTGGAAATGTGAAATTTCTGCCATTCTTGGTGCTCCCAGGAATGACAGCAAACACTGGAAGCGATTAATTTAACCGTTTCTAAACGTCCCGAAAACGGAATTTTGACAATTTTAATTTGACCCCTGATTAAGAAACACGTTTCAAAATATTCCTGCAATATAAGCAGGAACGTTTGCGGAAAAAGCTCGGGAGAACTGGCCGCATCAATTGGCAGCTTCCCTGTAAAAGTGCACATTTGAGAGGCCTGCGCAACATATAATTAAATTAATTCCCTGCTCGGTTAGAGAATTTATACGACCCTTAGCGGTGTGCGTTGGTATCGAAGGATGTGTGTGTAACTGCCTTTTGATGATGCGTTCGCGTCACTAGCGCATCATTACCATTCATGTACATGTAAATCTTTTACATGGATTGCAGAACTGACGCTGCTGCATCGCAACAACGAGAAAAAGATAAGTGCACGTTAGTCCTTTTTTTTACCCGTATCGAAATGTAGGGGCGACTACGAGGTTCGCGCACTTTCTTGAGACTGAAGTTGTAATAGAAGCAGTGACCATTTCAAGTTCGTAAGCGATAGAGCGTGAATCAAACGTTGGACATGTACGAGCGTTGGACATGTACGAGATGATTTGTAATGGCTCTTGCAGCACGAGAAGAGATTCAATGCAAATGATTAGCGTGTGCTCTGAGTGATCTAGCTTTTATGCTAATTTTTACTTCAAGGCGCACCGCAATTAGTAAGGGCGGCATAATAACGTAGACCACCGGCTCATGCAAAATATCTGTTGATATATACATCTAGAGATATTCAAGGCAAACTAGAGATTTTTGAGCGGATATTCAAAGGATATTTTCGCACACAAGGTTGGCGCTAACATAATTATTATATCATCTGTTCGCTCTTGAGAAAAGTGTGCTTGAGCGTTTGCTTTGTTCCCATTTCTCTGTGTCTGACGCTGTGTCGATATAACGCGAGACGTATAAGTGAGATGGGAATGACATAGAGGTTAAGAGAAACATCCGATTTGTTACCCTGCACTGGGGTACGAGTATATGGGAATGGAAGGACTGAGTAGAAAAGCGGGAAAGAAGACTCACAGGGGCACAGAATATAGCCGGAGTAGATCAGTCAGGGATCTCTGTCGCACACAGCCTGCGTAAGTGATTTATCAAAATTGATCGTTATAGTGTAGTAAATATTTTGTATGGCTCGAACAGTCCAGATGACTGACAGACCAAGCGACGCAGGAAGTGCACGAGAACAGCTACGCTTTATCCTGTCAGGTGGCATTTCGCTTGGCCCGTGTCCCGCTTAGCTCTTCTGAACCGCTCTTCTGGATTTCGCGATGGTGGAGAACCTTCTCCTAGACGTAAGTATAGGCGATAAAGGGCGACAACTGTAGGTGTGTTTCCGATACTTGTACGTATGTGGCGATGGAGCGCACCTCGGAAAGCCCTACCCGGCGTCCCATCTACACATTGCGACAACAGCTGTGTCCCCGTAGGAGCAAAATGTTTCTAAAATTTCTGCGTTCTGCGTTCCAGTCCGCGTTCCAGTCTGCGTTCCGGTATGCGTTCCAGCCCCGGAACGGCCAGTGAAAGATCGTCTGTAATAGCCTCCAGACACTGGGTGCTAATTGTTTTCGTATATCAAATATAAGTCAGCGCTCGATGTGAACGTGGTAAGGCTAGTGTGAGATTATTTCGGCGAGCTTTAACGAGACATTCAAGAGGAATATTAAGTTTCTTGACTGATAAATTAGGCTTGCCTTGCGAAGATACCTTGATAATGTCGCAGAGGGGCCGCATAGTTAAATATACGGGTGGCGACGCCACCTTGAAGCTCCGACACTGGCTGCACTTGACGTCGTAGCTTTTGACAGTGTCGGCTCAGGACAACGTTATCCGGAGGCAATCAATTGCATTCTTAAGGGGCATCAAAGGCGGAAGGTATGGCTTTTGGGAACCCTTTTTTTGTTTCACTTCCTCTTTCCCAAGCGAGGAGTAGCAGGCTAGAGACACGCTCTCCAGGCCGACCTCTCCTCCTTTCTCTTCATTAAAATCTCCTCCTCCTTTGTTTTTTTCTTCTTTCACACGAGAAGATGTCCAGCAGTGACGAAATCCGAAACATCAGCATACGTTAAATAAATTATGAGATTTGACGTCCCGGAAATTGCGCAGCGAGCTATATGAGGAATGTCGTAATCGAGTGTTCATAATTGTTTATCATTACCTGAGCTTCTTAACGTGCGCCCAAAGCATGGCACGCCAGAGATTTTGGACTATTCCGTCCTCAGCGGAATACGACCGCTGCGACTTCGTGCTCAACAGCGCAGCGTGCAGCAGGCGTACCGTCCGCGCACTTTAGACGTGAAGTTTAACGGGGCAAACTAATTTCCTTCCCCACCGAGTGAGGTTTTTACACCAAATACATTTGTGGCTTTTGCCCCATAAAACCCAACCCAAACACTAAATATGTGACAATATGATCTGGCGGCCAATATGACAGCATAAACTGGCTTTGTTTCGCTCTTTAGTGCCCCATCAAGTAACTCCAGGGGCCCTGTAACGTAAAACTATTCCAATACGTTTTTATTCCAATCTCCTGACGTCAAAATAACGTAGCCGCCAACGCAAGCATCGGGCGGTGACCCGCAGCGTTGTCTGAACAGGCCGATCAAATGCTTTCCTCGCTTATACGAGCTCACTTTTGTGTGCTTTAAAAACTAATGCCATCGCCTGCATTGAGCGGTTTTTCTTATCTAATTGGCTGGCAAGAGGCGAGAAGCACTCTCAAACGGAGAGGGTTTCGATGAGGCTGAGTCAGCGCAGTGAGATAACCGGATGAAGAGGGTGGTGCCGGCGTCTGCGATTGGTCCGCTTCCCCGTACTTACCTTTTGGTGGCTGGTGGAATATCACGGTGTCGTCCAACAGAAGGCTAAGAATACCGCGGAAACGGATCCTTACCAGAGTTCGCAGAGAGATATTGCGATGTCGTACACGTGCCGAAAGGGCTCGAGAACGTTACACTGCCACCCAGAAAGGTTAATTATACGCAAATAAGTCCATGCTCTCTGGCAGGTGCGAGTAGCCAGTGCTTGAGCGATCAGCGGGCAGCCATCTTCCATTCCTTTCGAAACGGGGCATTCTCCGGCGATTCCGAAAGAAAGCCCAGTTTTCTTCGGCATATTAATTCATCTTTTGCGGGTTCATGTAACTTTGACGCGGTGAGTTGTCGCCGTTTTGGGACGTTGCGTGACAGAGAGGCGAAGTTGGGACAGCCCGAAAACAATTGACCAACAGCACAGTGCTAGTGGCAACAGGAAGCGTCGAATCAGAAATAATTATTTTTCCTTTGTTCGGTGCACTCATGCATAATCAGTGTGTAGACGCCATATCATATGGGGAGCTGTCGCGGTTTTCATGACGTCCCATGATACAGACGAAAGTGGGCGCGGCTTGAAAATCTTTTGACCACTCGTGAAGGGCTGATGGCGTAAATGGAATAGAAAAGTTTGGAATAGCTTTACGTTATAGCGCCCCAGATTGCACGAAAGAGTAAGACGAGTAAACAACGTAAACAAAGACTAAAAAACGTAAAACTACGCGAACTATTATCACGTACGACGACAACGCGCAGCTATAGGCTCCGTGCAGTTACCCAGACGGCGATACCGTCGGCGAACTGGTAGCGCCACTCAGCGGCCACGAGATAAACTCTGGTGGGAGATGTGCGCACGCGAATACGGGCGCGGGAGCTTTGCGAGCCATGTCGAGCGGCGTGCCCACGTTACTGGCGACCGGTTTCGGTGAGCTTAACGACCTAAGCTGTTTTTTCCGCGGCGGGAACCTTCGTAAAGGACGACTCCTTTTAGAATCCGATCATGTGTATGACGTGAAAGAGCTGCTGCATGATGGAGGTTCGAAAATCACGGCAATGTGCATACCGCAAACCAGAATCAACGCACCTGCGAGATCTGTCAAGATTGACGTAAGTTGCCCAAATATTAATTGTATTGTTTGAGAGCTGAAAGTTAAATTCTTTAGGTTGACAAAAACAGAAGGGTGCTGGCGGCGAGATGCAATTACCAGGCAGGAGTGGCTGGAAAATGCAAACGCGCTGCTGCTGTCGCGCTGTTTGTGCACACCACCACGTGCGACAGCAAAACAAGTCGACCACGAGCATGGGGCGTTCCTGCTTCCAGGAAATATTACCCCAAGCACTCACTAGTCGAAGGCACCTTGAAAGAGCCTGGTAGGGTTTCATCACAACGCTCATCTGACTGCAAACGTTTATCACAAGGTTGGCAGATTGAAGAGCACTTATTAATGATCATGTTCTCACGTTTCAGTACGTGCCAAGACTACGTGCCATACTTTAACATGCACTGACATCGCACAACACATGCGTTTAGCGTTTAAAAACACCTATCCTCCTCGATCAACATCTCAACCTCATCGTTAGACGGTACCTGTGGTGTCCAAACTGTTTGTGCTAGACTCCATCGAAACGCAGCTGCCGCAGGCGGGGCCGAACCGGCGTCGTCGGGACAGTAGTCTAGCGCCTAACACCTGAGCTACGATGGCGGGGCAATAACAACACAAAATGACGCGAACCCTAACACATCAGGCCAGTTAAGGCTACGTGCCACGAAGCAAACGCTAAGATGTAGACAAAATTGCATATTCTAAGCTCTGTATGTTCAACGGGTAGTGTTTACAACCCTGTTAGAGTTTAAGGCGAATAACAGGCGATCTCATTCCAACTTCGCATATGACTATCAAAATAATGCATTGTATCTCGTACATTAATGTGAAGGAAGCATCCTGAACGATAAGCAAATGAATGCAACAACACATGAACGGCGCACGTTTGGTAGGGTGCTGCTGCGACTAACTTCTGTCGTCGGACAAGAGCAATCCAGCGTTCCCGTCGCTTCGCTTCGTACGGCTTGCTGGGGAACCTAAAAAAACTTGTTCCAGGCGAGTTCGCGTAGGTGCTGTGGCAATTCACAACGCAGCAATTCACGTTAGAACGCGGCATGTTGCTGTTGCAATCCACGACCGACGCACTCAGACCGCTCAAACACACACACGCTCGGAGAGCTTCGCGCGCGCGTCTCCCACCAGCTCATCGCATTCCGCCGCGAGGGGCGCCCTCGTCTGCGCCGCAGTTACTCCTGCACGGAGCCTATAGTGTTGGTCGAAGTCAACGAGATATGGCGAACTTCCAAATACAACTGCAGCTCTAGTCTGGCTGCGCATCCCCGAAGGCACGCTTCAAGTTGCGAAGCCTAGGCCTGCAACCGGAGAGCTTTCCCAGCTGGTGTGAGCGGCCACCCGAGCACCGACTCGGTGAGAGCGAACGGTGAGGCGATGACTCGTGGGACACGGAGCGCTTCCGTTCAGGCATCCATGATGTGGCGTGATCGGGTGAGAGAGAGAGAGAGAGAGAGAGTACGACTCTGCCGGCAGTGCACAATCACTTGCCTCCCCGCCCCCCCCGACACCTAAACGCTTTCCAGCTGTAGCCGCGTAGCTAGAAATGCACTCCATGTGTCCCCGTTGCGCAAGGAGTCGTACGCAACTATGTGACAGCGTTTAAAAAAATATTTGACAACTTCCTGACATGTGTTTTGAAAGTGAGTCAACATTGTGCCCACCAAACACACAATGCATCCTTAACTAAGGCCGTTAGCAGGAAGCTAATTATCAATTGCGTATATGCTGCAAAGGAAGTTCGCGGGCGGCTTACGAGGTGGCCCCTTCGCGTCCGCTCCTTGTTTGGGCTGTTCACGCTTATTGCGCGTCCTTTCACTTCTGACATCCTCTTTTGCACTGACAGCCCTTGCAACCCGCTGTTTCAGGGCATGGCTGTGTTTCTCTGTGTATGCGTGTGACTTAGTCATGTTGAGTCAGGTGCAGGAGGCACTTTCGTCCAAATCTGGGTCGCCTCATCCGTTCCCTCCGTCTGCCCCCCTTCTTGCATGTGTGTGCGCGGTTGACTTCTGAACGATTTCCAAATGCTGACACGAAAGTGTCTAGAATTCATACTTACATGCACATTGTAGACAAGCCGTAGGCAACGTATCTACTGTAGGCCGCGTGGAGGTCTCAATCGCACACCATCCGGAAGACCGAGCCTAATCTGAGTGTCCCACGATTTTTGCTCCTACTGCGGATAGCGTATTACACATTTTCACAGACTGGTCGCAACACACTTTAGCAGCTGTCAGCAACAAACAAACAGAAAGATACAAAGCAAGGCAACGCAGAAAAAAAAAAAACATCACGGACGATTACGACTCCCTAATGCAAAATTTGAGCGCAGCTCTATACGTGTTTTCATGTCGTGATGTATTGCTTGGCGTGGACAATCTGTCTCGTGCGGCACTTTCCAAACGGAGTGAAGTGTGGCGCGACTGCCTCGCTAATCAGAAGATCGTGAGAGGCAGCGCGTGGGTGACACGCGTGCGCGTTTCACGGCAGCCACCGCAGACAGATCCCCGCTCATGCAGCGCTTTGGTGAACGGACGACGCGCGCTACTCTGGCGCCATCTCGTAGCCGTCGTCGCCGCAGAGTCCGTCATGCGCGGCACTACATTTTTCTTCTCACGCTTTCTCGACACCCTCCTCCTCTGCTTTCCGCCTCATGGATCAGCTGCGCCCTCCTCCTCCGCTCTCCTCCTCGCGCTGTCATCGCTATGGCCGTCTTTCATCTCCATTTGAGTTCCGCGTTCGCTCTCATTCGGTGTGCTCGTTCGCTCGGTTACGAGGTACTACGCCGGCTCTCGCCGCAGGAACAGTCGCCTAAGAGCTGTGCTCTAGAAACAATTGCTCACCCTGGCATAAGTCTTCTTTGAATACTAGTGACATTCCTCAAGAGCTTGTACTGAAATTCTAAAACGACTGATCATTTATGAAAGCTGTAATCAACCTTGACAAAGAAGGTGGACGCCGCCGCTGTCGACGGAGAGCCTCTCCGGTTTACAACCCTTTTCATGTAAGCTTCTGCAGAATTGAGTGATTTCTTTGAAGGCATCAGTTAAACACCGAAGTTCATAATCATCGCACGCCTTTACGTGCTCGATCTCAGGTTGTTCCTGATGTATGCGCATGTATTTCCAAACAGCTGCGTATGGCACGTAGTTATATATTTGATGGAAGAGGGTGACATATGGACTTTCTTTTTGTTAGAACAGATGTCAACACATTGATAATAGTTTCCGCGCGTCACAGTTTATAACTAACCATTCAATGGCTCATGAATGTGCCTACCACTTGAGCACATTTAAAGCCGTTCATATCGGCAAGAAGGCAACTTTTATGCAGCCGCACAAAACTTACTGCTCCGTCAAGCTGACGAAAAATCAATAAAATGTGCGAGGGTAAAGGATTTCCAGAATAGGATTTCTGAAAGTGGTATTATACCTAGTAAAGCCGAATTCTGTCGGCGCGACATTTGTGCATAGTGCTGGTAAATATACCTTTAGAAGTGCGGATACATATTTGGAACCGACTCACTCGCCTTCCATCTTGTTAAACAGCGCGAAACGAGACGAAGGACGACACAAAATGGTGATGAAGGCAAGCGCAGTCTTTCGATTAGGTTTTTTTCAGCGCCCACCTCCAGCTAGTTTACTGTCGTTTATGCCTTACTGCAAATACCTTACTGCTGTTTATGATAGTTCTATTTGTTACATTTTCATTTACACAGGTGGTTTTTTCGCTGCTCAGAGCTCGACAAAACGAAAAAATGAGAAATAGCGTCGCAGGCGCCCCCACAAGTGTGTCTAAAGGACTTGAAGCTACTCTAGCGGGAACTATGAGCCTGGCGTCAGAAAGCGAACTAACGACTAAGGCGTTTGCGTGGCCGTCAGTTTCTCTCTTCTTGTTACGTACGTTGTTCTCCCGTCCAATGCAAATTCGAGTTTTGGGCCGACCTTATCAGTTGTGTGCAGCTGCACATTCTGTTATTCACGTTGCTGTTGAAGGGGGTCAGGGACATCGCAGCGGATGCAGTACAGGCAATCACACAACCTGATGCCTTTCGTGAACGAATTTTATCAGATGAACAAACTTTGGAAACCCTCCAGCTGAAGCTTTACTGCGAAGCACTGTCGTGCGTAGAATCGCCGAGTGACTCGCTTCGGAAACAGCGAATGTAAGTTGCACGGGCTGTAATTTCCGACTGTCCATTTCATTTTCTCTTCTCGTTACGAGACGCAAGAGTAAGTGGCCGACTGCACTGATTGCGCGACATTTCGACCTCCAAGCTAATATAGAACAAAAGTGTTAACAACCATATGGTTTGTTACAAAGTAAGGCCCCAGTAAAAAAAAAAAAAGTTTCCCTTGACGTTGAGCTGTTATTTCTTAGCAGTTAATTGAGATTTTGTCTCGGAATGTCCAGCTGCATCGTAATTGCGATTACCAAACGTCAAGCGAAAAGTTTCTGGTGTCCCCAAAACTTTCTATTGAAGTCTTCGCGGTCTGTATTGTGTGTGGTCTTTCTGTCAAGTCAATTTTTTGCTCTTTGGCTGTGTCTCCATGTCACTTTGGAGTCTGAGAGGCTTGATTGGGTTTATGTCAATGGAGGTATTTAGGCACTCGTAATTGATGATGGTTCCGCCTTTGCGATTGTAGCACCAGATTGAATTAAAACTAAATTAACATTACTGAAATTAAAATTAAAATAGATAAAAAAAATTAAAGATTACTGTACAGGCAGCCCACGCACAATTTGCTTCCAGAACTCGCATCAGGCCCTGCACAATGCATTGCATTGCAATAGTGAAATTGGTGTCGTCCTGGCGGAAACCTTTAAGTGCGATAAAATGTGGATGCGGAGCCTCGCACCACATTTATGCAAAGACGCTCTCTTGTGGGCATCAGTGAAAGACTACACAGATATAGAACGAAAGGCTAATGAAAAACAGATTCCAACCGACGTCAAACGTCACCCATAAATGGATTTACATGTGTTGTTGTTATAGCTGTTGCAGTTTTGAATTATCCCTTCAAGGGGTGTACGGTAGCGTGATTAAAAGAAGGGACAAAAGACACACAGGGACACACACAGCGCTTTGTGTGTCCCTGTGTCTTCTTTTGTCTCGTCTTTTAATCGCGTTACCGTACACCCCTTGAAGATGCATTACCAACAAGCCCACATTTCAACCCTCGTGCATTATCACGACTGCCAACTCCAGACGAGTATTCTCCGAGAATTTGCGCAAGTCATTAGAGGGGAGGAAAGAAGAGCGAAATTGAAAGTTGCTGCAGCGTGACCAATGAGCTTTTTTTTTCGCATGAATGAAAACAGCTCGCTGACGTGCGAAATGTAAACCGGTGCGTGCGTGCGTGTGCGTGTGCATGTGTGTGTGTGTGTGTGTGTTGGGCTGTTTTCTCACGCCGCATTCTCGCAGAATGTTAGCGTGTCTCTGACGGCGACTGCACCGGATTTACCTCACTCTGTTGGCCTCGCACATATGCACGCGCGCGTGCCGGAATAATGTAATACACGGTGCTTTGGTCGCCCGAAGCGAGCATCCCGCAAGGTCTCGTCTCACCAGGAACAACCGCAGCCTTCGCGTTTTGAATTATGAGTGACGCATTCGCGACCTTGGCTTTTAAAGCGGGAGAAAGCGAGCGCGAAGGGGGAAGTTCCGAAAGTTGCGGGTTCGTATAAAGTGCGGCTTGAAAAAAAAAAGGAAAAGGAGCGCTGTGACATAAGCTTGTTGCGCCGCTAAGTGAGGAAGCGAGAAGACCTTGGTCGTGGCAATGTTGGCGCGTGCCTGGATGTTGAGCGACCATGAGACTGTACGACGACGTCGGGAGAGTGCCTGTGTCATGCGCGAAGTCTTTCGCGTGGTGTTTCTTCGAATCGCAGAATACATATGGGCGGTGCAAGCGAAACCGAAAATGTGAAAAAAGGAAGCATAAGTCCTGGGACCCCTCATGCGTAACTCAAGCGTCGTGCCATGCAGAAAAATTCAGGCGTAATGCGTGCGCAGCTACTGCTCGGGCACGTTCCGCAGAGGCTGCAGGGTGCGACGACTAAAGAATGTAGCGTCATAGAACAGCACTGCCGTTACACCCTCGCTCATTCAACGACGCCTACTTAGGGCTCCCCTCCGTTCGCACTCCAGAGCTTCTGGAACAGGCTACGCATCACTTTTTTCTTCTTTTTTATCTCGTATATTTTCTTGGTTTCGCCTTGTCTGCTTGTAATTGACTAGGCGGGCGCAGATCCGTCGCGACTTCACTCGACGCGTCGCTCGCTCTGGATCCGGTCGCTGCCCGATCGCCGGCGTTGAAGAAGGCAGGCCGAGAGGAAGGAAAGGCCAGCCGGAGGTATGCGGGTCGTCGTCGTTTTCTCTGCTCGTCGCGGGAGAGGGGACATTGGCCGTTCGTATGTCGCAAAGGCCCGGAGCGAGGGCCTTCGTTTTGCAATTTTCTCGACGAAAGCGTCCGCGTAGCCGGTGTCGCCGAACTGCTTCGAAGCAAGCAGTACTTACCGACCGGGCTGCTTTGGCCGTGTGCTTAACCTGACAGCCGCGTACACTTCAGTGTGCGGGCTGCTGCATCTTAACGAGGGATTTGCGTCCCTGGCATAGAACGGAATGCTTTTGCGCGCCGCAAAAGCTGAGCGCCCGGGCATTGTATAGCTGTAAAGTGTACGCCTGTTTTTCCGCGCAGTCAATTTTGTTTTGTATTGACGCGCCCTTTGGCGACGCTGGATACTTACCTGCCATCATTTAGGATTTTATTGCAAGATGCCTGTTTCTTTTAAATGCTCAAAGGAGAAGAGAGAGAGAGAGGGATATAAGGAAAACAGAGATATTACCCATGTCAAGAGTCTGGTGGGCTGCCCTACGATGGGGGAATGTAGAAGGGGAAGAGAAAGCAGGGAGAGAGAGAGGGGGCTGTATAGAGTCGTGAACGGACAGTCGTACATTGTCAAAGGCGCCCGTGCGAACCACACGTTCTCAGAAAGCGCAAAAGTGCCTTCTGAGCCGATGATCGGTGGGGACGGTGTTCTATATAGTCTGTTCACTCAGAGGACGATCATCTAGTTTCCTGAATGCATTGGACATAGATTGTCTTTGTGCTTCAAATTGAGGACAGCGGCACAAATTAGTGGTCACTGTTCTCCTCGCATCCGAAGACGTCACATCCAGGTCTGTCAGCAATTCCAATTAGTGCGTAATAAGCAGCGCTTCATGGGAGGGAACTACTTTCGGCAACTGCCGTCGCCGTTTCCCCACGGCCAAACATCGCAGACGACGAGACGTGTGAAACCGACAGGGCAATGCGTCAAGGTATCTGCATCCTCGGGTTCATTTTTCGTTTCACACGTTACTTTTGTTGTCTGGGAGTTTCTCTTGCTTCGTACGCCGCATGAATTGTACTATGCACTTTATTACAAAGCGGGGAGAGTCGAATTTCTATATTTAAAAATTAGAATAACGTATCCATTCATGACTACTTGGCCGCTGAAGCGGAGAGGTATACAACTGAAGGAGGCTCACGTAGTTGAAGAGAGCCACTGTGCCCAGTGTTCTATAACTTTCCTTCGCTGACCTGCACGAATGGGATAGCGCACCATTCATCTACTGACGTTACGATTGGGCTTCCAAAACACCTCGAACCGGTTTCTAAACAAAAATATTGTAACCTGGCGCTCGAGGAGCCTACTCGAACGTGCTACAATGAAGCTTGGGTTTTGAAGTAGGAAATGCTCGTCGGAGGAATCATTCAGGGAGCGGTAGTTGGGTGCAGTGTTTTCAGTCGATGGGAGGGTTTGCGGTTAGGGTCAGGGCATAGGAAGACAGCTATGCAACAATATCGAACAGAAGAAAAAGGAATCGGAGGGAAAATATTTATCATTTAAACGGCAGTGCCCTACAGTTCGTAGTTGTGGCAGAAAGCATTGACTCGAAGACGAACCGTGCATAACAAGCGAAAATGGTGTAGAAATCAATGAACATTCATATTCTGGGAGAATGTCAGAGGTACAGTTGCCGAAAAAAATATAGAAATGGTTGGTTTATATTTGGGCACACGTTGAAGACGTGATCAACATTCGAAACCCTTCATTGCGGCGTCTCTTATAGCCACAATGTTGCTTTAGGTTGTCGAGCTCCGTGAATCAATCAGTCGCAATTTCCGCAGAGGCCGCGAAGCAGAAAGATATTGGCAGTCCAGCTGCCCACACGTGACCATGCACAACACACAAACGCGCGACCATGTTCTGATTGGTTGTCACCATAAAACGATAGCGCAAGAAAGGCTTCGTGACACTTTGCGGGACGTTTCTCTATATTGCACGGCGCCGCAGGCTGAGATCTCGCACAAACGCGCCATCTTATCTTCAGTAATGATAAAAACTAAATCTTACCATTGAGCCCACGCGACAATCTTTTGTATCTTGCAATACTGAAGCGAATGTCATGTTTCAATCTTCTCGAGGTTGCATCATGTTTATCGAAGTGAAAATAGATACGAGTCTAGAGTCACCCCTCCCTGGCGGCACCTTATAGTACGTTTTTAATGCGCATTACTGTACTCAGCGGACGCCGTATAGCGGACTGTCGACGTGTCGTTCATTTTACACGCGCAGTAAAGAGATAAATAATGTTAGTTGATAACCCTTCTACAATATCTCTCGCAGCGAGAAGTGGTTTGGTGAGCTGGAAGAGACGCTAAAAGGAAAGACGGGTGGTGGTGCCGCATCGAAGATCTCGCACAATCCCACCGTGACGTCATGGACTATGATAGCATCACCTAGGAGTTAGTCAAATGTTTATCGGCAAAAAGTGGGCTACATTTTTTTCGAAAGGAGGCAAAGACTTAACGTGGCATGTTTCGGGAACTTTCATTGAGCCAACTTGTCCAAATACGAAAATGAATTATTTGTAATTCGTGACTTCACGCCGGCGTACCACCGTTGCAGTTTCGGTGTTAATTTCATGAAAGTGGAATTTTGACCTTAATTTTGTCTTCTAATAGACAAGCTATTATCGTGAAATGAAGGGTAATTGAGTTGTCAAGGAATACTTTACAACTGTTTTAGTGGTTTACTTTAGTGTACAATTCTGTAGTTATTTGTCATAGTTTTGAACACAAGGTGTTAGTTTACATATTCGTAACTTGGGCCTGAACTTTCAACCGTGAGAACCATTGGCACTTGCGGGAGAACTTTCAAAGCCTGGTGCAGAACTACTCTATCGCAGGCCTGTACACGTTACAGAAAAAAAATTTGCCGATAACAATTACTTCTCTCAGAAATTTAATTGATTACAGTTACTGTAAGTACTCACCCACAAAATTAATAGATTGCTTTAACTCTACTTTCCTTTCTACTTTTATCAACACTGCAAAAATACTGCAAACAGAACGAGCTCATCTCGTTCCTTCAGTGCGTTCTCAACAGCCTTACACACGTTCTTTACCTTGTTAACTAAGAATTATATTCAAAATTATATTCGGCACATTTACCCTCGTTCGCTTGGGAGGACGTCTGCATTGACGCTGAAAGCTCTCAATGTGCGCACTGGGGAGAAGGACTTGTTAGCAACGTACGAACACGTTTCTCAAGAGATTGCGGCTACTTACTCAATGCCGTGATTCTCCGGGATAGGTTCCCTAGAAAGCGCAGCGCTTAATTGTTGCTGGGGTGAGGAAAGGACGCTTCCGACAGGGTCAGTAAAAAATAAGTCAACATCGTATTAGGTGATGCCCTGGCATGAACGTCCGAAGCGGCCATCGTTATTGAGCCGTATAGAAGCGCCTTTTAAATTTATGGGCTAATATCTGGTGCACTTCCTCCTCGGCGCCCTTCGCTTGCTTGGTATTTAGAATTGAAACTAGCTGTAACGGACGCCAGCAAGCGCTCGCTTTCCTTTAAAATAGGGGCCAAATCTGTCATGTCATTTCGTTTTATGCTGAATAGTAATTCACCCATAGAAATACTGTTTCTGAGTTAAAGCCGCGAGAAGATAGGTGAACTGGAAGGAGGCAATTTCGTCGCGTTATTTCAAACAAATAGAAACGCGCGAGTTTAAAGGCCAGAAACTTATGGCTATGTGAGCGCAAGTAGTAGAGTGCGCTAAGTGAAGAAGACTTGAGCAGCGGCTTTTACCGCCTATACGAAGACGGTGTATAGGCGTTTTTAGGAGAAAAGAGAGAGAGAGAGAAAAGTTTACAGTAAGAGAAAAGCTAAGAGGTCGGACTTGCATGAAAAGTGTACGAATTTGTGAGCCTGCCATGTTTAGGTGACCCACGCGTATAGCTGCAAGAGGCTAATCGTGGGAAGGAGGTAACCTGCTACACATTTTCATTCCCTTTGAACACTGCAATTCCCGCTAAATTTAAGCGCTCAAGAGCCGTGACCTGTCGGGGCTTTTCTTTCGTCAAATATGTAGCAACTCGTCACACGTAACTGGTTACTGAATAATGTAATTATTACAGTGAGCGTTACTGAGTGAAAAAAGTAATCGTGAAATTATGAGATTAACAGAAAACGTAATTGACTGCAAGTAATTAATCACGTGTGCTAAGTCGTTACGTACAAGTCTGCTCTAGTCAAATGGTCTCCGTTGGAAGAAAAAAAAACAAGAAATACCAGACCCAATTTTGAATGGAATATGCCCCCTTACAACGCCGTTTCGTGCAGATGACGGCGGCAGACCTCGGCGGCGCGCTTGACGTTAACCTCTCTCGTGCATTATTTATGCTTCCTTTGGAAAACTGCAAGCGGCGCATATTCTCTTTATTGCAGGCCTTGATAACCACTCTTACAGCGTTATTTTATGAGAAGTGGTAAATAATATCGCTGTTGATATATATATATATATATATATATATATATATAATTTTTTCCTCCGTTTGTTTGAGTTAGTTCAAACGACACTTGTAGCGTAAGCTGAAGGCAATCATGCGCACCAGGAAGAAAATGACAGTTTCGTAAAGTTGATATATTTATTGCTAGAAGTGGCGTTCGTTTAGACTGCGGTGCAGTGAATTAAAAAAAAGAAAATGCATGAAGGCGAGCTTTCTGGTAGAAACGCGGCCTCTCGCGTGGATCAACCTGTTGTTATTGTTTCGCGCTTTTAATATTTCAGTCTGCGAAGAGCTAACATAAAGGACATGCGCTGTCGGTGTTCTCTTCCATTAGATTTGTTTGTGGGCTGCCGTTCTCAAAATTCCTAGCAAGAACTCTGTAAAGAATGAAAGACAAGGCCTGAGCAACTGTGGTGGTAGAAGAGTGGTTGGGTATGCGTGGCTGGGAATTTGGTGCGAAACTTGCGCACAATCCCTTTCGTTGGTTCTAGGCCTCGCATTAATTACGGCACCCAGACTACAGATCACCAAGTAACAATTTTATGCAACACGTATCCAGCATTAATTGCTTGTGCCCAGGAGAGTGTCAACATTCATCAATTCAAGAAGAAAATGAGCCATCTTTTGAACACCCCCGTGTGAAATTTTGTCATGAATACCTGCTGCATTTCATTGTTATTCCGACTGCTCTGTGCGAATGTGTTCTTTTCCCTTTCCACACCACTTACTATCGCTCATCGTTTAGGACTTCTTCAGTATTATTTTCTGCCTGACTAGTGCTTGTATAATTGCTTATGTTGAATTCTTGTCTCACTGTGTTTGATGTACCACTGTTCTCACTGATATGTTACTCCGCACCATCTGCACCGACGTGTAATGCGGGTGTTAGGCCTCGTCAGGAGACATCCTAGTCTCCTTTAGCCTCTCCCCGCGGACACCATGTAGTGTTGTCCGAAATAAAATACATTAAAAAACGCCAACGTCCAACGCTGCATCCAACGCTGGACGCCGGGCGCGAGACGCCGACGCCGGATTTTCTGCCACACGGACTCCTTAACGCTATCGCGGTAAAACAGGTTTAAAATGCTACAGGGACGTCGCGCTGAATCTTGTTACCGCTGGTGTCGCTGCATTCACTAAACTGCCGTTATGACGAAATTAACGAACCTGCTCAAATTTTCGACAAGTTGTCCTCACACACGGTAACGATCACGCACTTATTGCTACCTTTCATGTTACATTTGAAGACAAACTTTATGGGTGAATGTGGGAGGCCCTGTTTGTCTTTATGCTCAGACGCTCGGCAACAAAAACATTAAAAGACTCCGCTGTTCTTTGAAAGCAAAGAAAAGCAAAGTCAGTGACGTCTCTCGCGCCTGTGAAGAAACTACTGCTAATCAGTAGGCATTCTGGGCAAATGTAGATGCTCACATATCTTCGATGGTTAGTCGCCCTTTTGTGCAAGGAAGTGACGTCTACTCTTCGTTCAATTTGCTCGGTGTACGCTAATCGCGCTGTGACGCAGTTGGTGGAACCGCCGCGATCAACGGTCACCTGACTTATTTAATAGTATACAATTGTTCATATGCTAGCACAGATAAAAGAAAGAATCAACAAAAGGAAGCATGACGTCACTCAACTAGCCTTCGCCAAGCCAAACCACGTCGCCGCAAAGTCGTCCGCATCGCGCTTTGCCCCCCCCCCCCCCCCCCTTCTCCCTCGCGCCTCTGAAAGTGAGCTCAACGCAAGACCTGTTACCGTAGCCTGCACTTGAGGGACTCGGAACAGCATACAGTAGAATGCGTCCACAACAAATGCCTCTATAGCGAAATAATCTCCAAAGCAAAGGATTTATTATGTCCCGGACGAATTCCTGTTTTCGATACGTATTGTGAAGACCCCTTCAACGAAGACCACTACAACAAGTTAGCGTGTAAAGCAATGAAATAGGCTAGTTGTTACACGTTCACCATTACGTTCCGTAATGCTGAACTCAGCAAAACTCAATCTAAACTCAACTCAATCGAAACTCAATCGAAACTCAGCGCGACGTAACCATGAAGTTATCGTGTACAACGAAGTAATTTAGGTTTCCCCGACGGCTGATTTGCTGGTGTACATCGAAAGCCCGCGTAGCGGTCCCACCACTGCCCTGCAAAGATGTCACCGAGGTGCGCTTTGCGCTAACGCTAATAGCCACGCTAGCGGCACACCTCATGAGCGTTGCCGATGTGAGAAGAAGGCCGGCTGCACTGCTTCAGGAATCGCTCAGATCGTAAGCTGCTTGTTTTAACGCATCAACGGATACGATGGTTGACAAGTGCGTCGCAGTTGATGACAACGCGATGACGTAATCCTAGCTGACGACCGACAACATCTTCAAAGCCACCTAAAGCGAAAAGGGCGCGAGTGTCAACGAAGACTACACAGTGACGAAGAGCCTATGAACGAACTGATAATTTTGACGGCTAGGCGAGGCAATTGGGGCACTCGAAGATCACAGCTTTTTTTCTTTGTGTATAGCTGCTGCGTTTCGCTGCGGAGCCTGCGGCGAACCTCGGTGCAAACAAGGCTGCCTGCAGTCGTGGATTCTGCGGGACAAAGTGTGCACAAAGAAACCTGCCGCTTCACTTAGGTATATATTTCTTGAATTCACGATAAGTAAAAGCTTAGTATTCTTAAGCTTGCCTTAGCCTGCTTGGTTGTGAGCGGCAGGGTGTGCGACTTTTGCAACGAAGTGACCTTCATAGCGAAGAATTTTGGACATCCCGAGCACTTGATCATGAGTGCGTCTGAGTGTATTTAGTTCCCGGTAGGTCTTCATTGAAGTGCGCTTCTTTTTGGGTGCTTTTGCGACAATATTTGCGCACACTTGTCATGTGCAACTTCCGTTATTTCTTGTGACGTATACATCTATTCTCGTTGCACCTTACCCTTCCCCCAGTGTAGGGTAGCCAAACAGAATCTTACCCGGTTAACCTCCCTGCTTTTCCCATCTCGTTTATCTCTCTCTCTCTCTTCTCGTTGTAAGCTAAGAGTACGGCAGCCGCGTGCACTTTGCTGAATGAAAGAATTTTAGAGTATTACGTGCCGAAACCACGATCTAATTATGAGGCACGCCGTATTGGGCGACTTCGGATTAATTTTGACCACCAGGGGCCCTTTAACGTGTCCCCAATGGACGGGACAAGGACGGGCGTTTTTGCATTGCGGCCGGATCGAAATGCGGCCGGGATCTGACCCCGCGACCTCGTGCTTAGCAGCGCAACACTATAGCCGCCGCGCCACCGCGGCGGGTTCGTGCGCGTTGTTGTCACACACCCGTTTTATTATATTTCTTTTTTTTTTTTTCGACAGAGTTGGGGCTTAGCGCGTCGCTGGGAGGAGCTAAAACCTACCGAGACGTGGTCACGCGTTGAGGCCAACTTTCTTTAGCTACAATTTTACCGTGTAACCCTGCGTCTTTGTTTTGTTTCGTGTCTGCCCGTTTGCTTAAACGCAATTTTCGCGTTTGTTAAGTGCGTACATGTTTACGTGCTCACGCATATGGTGAATTCTCTCTCTCTATTTTTTTAACTATTGAGAACAGGACATAACTCGCTTATCCAACAGCTTCCCAGTTAAAGCAGCTTTTACACCGAAACAGATCATTTGCGGTTCGTTAGAAATGCGATGCTGTAAACATCCGCGAACTTTGGACGTTACCTTCCGGCCAGGGGAATGGCGGGACAGATACGTACGTTAGAACTGTTACCTCATGCTTCGCCAACTGCCCTTGTTGACCGGTGCTCCCACTGCGATATGATTGCTTCTGCGTAGTGTTTACCGTAACATAGATGCACACTTCGTGCTACATGGGCGTCGTCCCGGCAGCTTCTGTAGTTCGTTTGGAGCATGGATCATTTGCGTAGCCCGGATGCGGAAATCCGACGCATTTCTCCCCGAGGCACATGTTTATCCAGCGCACTATAGGTGAGTGGCACTTGTCACTGCTGAATACAGCTTCTTGCTCAAGGCGATCGCTTGGGGTAGCTGTCCCAGTTTGAGCGTCCTCCAGCTGCCGCAGCCTTGTCTGCGTTGCCGTGTTGAAGCGATCGGGGTGTCCTGTCCATTCCTTGTGGCCTGAATAATTCGTGCTGATAACGTTTCAGGCTATGCACGCGACTAGAGCAGCAGCCACCGCGCTCGCTGAGTTGTCTCGAATGGCGTGCTCAAAAATCTACACGGTGAAAACGCTAGGCTATGCCGACTTGATTTGACAGGGTTTCTAGGTGCAGGTTGAGCGAGACAACGCGGGCAAACCCGCGCGCTCGTTCGAGAGTGCGTGACTGCGTTGCTGTATGCTGCGCGTAGGCGCAGGTTTGTGCAGGTTTGGCACTTCCACTGCCTGAGCGCCACTCTCAGTGCACGACCCCCACACCACTGCAGCCGTTGACAAATCACTTGCATAGATGCGAGCAGCTGGCGCGACACACTTGTACTTGCAAGCGTTCATCGAATGTAAAAGGTCTGAAGAACGGCCAGTGCAATAGACTGTCCTGCGCGAGTTTTTCGACCTCACCCACCATGTTGCAGAAGAATTACACTTGCGAATCCGCCTTCCCGAATTCAAAGCTGTGCTTTGGATACAAGTGATACGCGAGACCTTGCCAGAGATCTCACGCTGTAAAATTATGTTGCGCAAATTCTTGTAGTCATTGCAGCTCGGTGAACACAGAACCATGGTGTTCACCCAGCGTGATTGTTCAGGTAGGAGAGAAGTAGGCGGTGCTAAGTCGGCCAGCGTAAAAGGCCAGCTGGGCACAAATACTCATCTACGAAACTTATGAAGGTCATGTTGCCGACATGTTGTTTCTGTTCGTAGCGTGTTCTTATAGTTCTGTACGACATGAATTAGTCTGATTATCTCTTTCCGTTGAGCTGTCACTGGAGTCGTTGCCAAAGATTAAAAGTGCATTGTTTCGTGGAGCAATATCAGGGGCAACCTGCAGCCGGCATTTCACACGTGATCACTGTACATCTTGTACAGCTATTTCAGTAGTGTTTTACAGTTCAACTGTACTTTACACACACGTTCGTCTGTTTCTGCTAGTGAGGGGCTTTCTGGGCACCCGTCAGGCCAGCGCTCTAGTCTTTTATTTGCCGCGTGTGACCCAAATCCGAAAAAAAAAAGAATGGCTGTGAAAATTTGATTGCCTCTTGTAAATGCACACAAAGCTCCACTACCGACATTGAAACGCGCGTTTTCACTAGTGACTCGCCTCCAAGAACAGTAATACACGTGTACGAACATATTGCTTGTAGATCAAATCGGCGTGCGTAGGAGACTCGAACGCTGGTTGTACGCTTTCTTTACTGGATGACTTAATCAAAGGAGTTATCGCGTGAGAGCAGATATACAAACTCGCCTGCTCTGCGCAATAGAAACTTTTTAGAATTCGTCAAAATTCAGTGAGCCAGGCAGCCTTGTTGCTCTCTCTTACTGTCTCCGGTGCTTTGGTAATATGCAACTGCACATATGTCGCTCTACGCAACCACCATCATTTTCGCGGTCTTTTTTTCACTTGACTCCCACATATCCTCTGCTCGTCAAAGTCACAACAAAGCTGTCTAGTGACGACCTCAGCAGCCCTGCTGCAATACTTCCGACGTCGCTCACTTCTTACGTTCGAGAGATGGCGCATAGCTAAAAAAAGTCAGCGCGGCCATTTCAAGCAGGTTTGGCTAAAATGAAGAGCTCAGATGAGAGTAAGCGTACTATAATAATAGCTTGATAAGAAGTATAGACAAATGAAAACGAAAAACAAACAACAACATAAAGCTGTACGGCGGGCTCTGAGAAAACAAGTTAAAAGCATTGAAGCCCGCCATGAACGCTTTAACAGGTCATGCGCTCACATTCCGCAAGCACTGACGCGTCGTTGTCATCCCACCGAAATCCGTTGGTACGAGTGCCTTCGATCACACTTCAGAAAGTGGGCAGACGTCCTGCGACAACGGAGAACACGCATTCGTTGCGTATCTGTCTTCTGCCCACTGGTACTCTGAGACTCTGAACGAATGGTATAGAAGTCATTATCGATGACATGGTTTGTTGCTGCTACCGCCCAGTGTAAAGGCTCTGACTCGAACTTCCGCCACTGTCGACCGCACCAATTTTGTTTCCCGTCGACGCCATGTGAGACTATGGGACTGCTTATGTTTGTCTCTGGTGGCGGCCGCTGGAAGCCGCGGGGGGGGGGGGGGGGGGGGGCGTAATGCGTCATCCACATCGATCACTTCGTTGTCAAAAGACAACGTGGATCACCAGAGGCCGTGTGCGGTTCCCAAAACAGTGTTTGCCGTAACGATGTCTTCACGAGAGAAAGGACATCGATCACCGCCTTCTGCGCATTCCCCGCAATGTCGCCACCAAAAGCAGCTCCCGCGTCCGCTTTTTTTTTTTTTACCGAGTGACGTCAAACTAGCGGTTAGACGTCAGCGCTTGTCTCGCACTAAACCGTCGGCTGATATCACCGTGAGACTCGCGCCTTAATTGACCAAGTCTGGCTCCCTAGCGCGCTCGTCGCAGCTTGACGGAAGGATAATTATCTGGCTAATCGTCTTGCGTCGGGCGCGTGTGCGGCTTCCAAAGACGCCATCGATCACTGCGAAGGATCACACTGTTACAGTGGCACGCCAGCGTTCATTTCCTGTATACCGAAGGAGGGTTGCCCAATGCTTCCTGCCTCGTGTTGCGCGCGCAGTGTGCTTGTGTCGAACGGTACGTCGGCTTCTAGTTTTTCAGCGGATCGGCAGAATCTCGTCTTAAGGCCTCCGGTTTGCTATCCTGCACTACGTGAATTGAAAGGCGAAGTAAAGACGGAAATATGAGTGGGAACAAGAAGAAAGGCGTGAAAGAAAAAAATAAGGGACGGGATCATTATAGTCTCTTTAATAGGCCACTGCCACGTAGAAAGGTAAAAGAGGCTTGACCGACTTTCTGTGCGACGAGAGTTCATGTCGGCATACCGGGACTGTCTGTTCTGACCGTGGCCTATCGTCAAGGCGTGCCGGCATCAGCCCAACTATAACGTGCACTTTTCAGGAGGAAGTTACATGCCTTCTTAATTCCACCGTAATAATCGAGCTGTTGCAGTCTAGGAAGCCACCAGCGAGTTTTCAGGCTATTTGGTGCATGTTCGAAAATATCACGCCCATATGCGTGAACTTCACCGACACGTTACATCACGGAAATGTAATTGGTCTATTGCCAAGTGAAACAAATCGCTGACACTCACACTATATTTATGGGCCGAAGAGAGCAGGAACATGAATAAGAAATGAGTTCCCAAGAAGGCTGAGGCTTGAAGCGATAAAATGCGGTCCAACAGAGATTGTAAACGGAGCCAACGTATTTAGGAAAGGAAACGTCTTTGTCAGTGCAGCAACTCCTTCCTTAGTAGCCTTCTTTCCGTGCGTGTAGTTCACGTTCCCCCACCCTCAATGAGATAGGGTGTAGACGTTGATAACGGAAGAGTTATGTCCTCCAGTGAGCCGCACTACCACATTGGCGTATTAATTATCAAGAGAATGTCGTGGAGAGTCCTTGCAAGGTGTAGTATGCGCCCATGAATAAAAATGTCGGGGTTGGCGTTTGGGAGCGCACTAATTGTATGTTGCGAAGGCACGTGCTTCGCGACATCGCATATTGGAGATGTTCTTGCTACTTCTCTCGTAAGAGGCAGCTCAAATCGACCGCAAGAAGGAACTATACAACTGCACCAATCAAAATTCGTCATCAAGAAGCGCCGAGTACAAAGGAATTTCCCCGAAGACTCAGCGTGTGTCGTGACTGTGCGAAGTGTATGCGAAGTGGGCTTGTCATAACGGTCACGACCGCGTGGCCTTCTTGACTCTGCTGTCGGCGAGGCGTGATGCTAAGGCGTTTGTATTTTTGAGTTCTCGTTCGTATTTTGCCGCTTCAACGAGTGGCGCGCGACTCCGGCGTGACGTGCTCGTCGAGGCGTAGCTAATTACTTGACGGTACACCGCTGTGTAGAGGTAAAAAGAAAAAAAAATTAGCCACGCTTTTTAATTCCGTTTATTCCTTACTGAATGCTGTAGCGTTTTCCTTTCACTTATTTTTCAGCCTCGTGTTTTTATAATGCAATTCCGTTACTTTAACGCCATATTTAAACAAATAAAGCTATATGTTAATTTCGTTACCTTACCGCTGACGTTGCCTTTTATGCCGCACCGACGAGGTAATCCAGTAGCCATGGTGTTGCACTGCTTTGATGGAGGTCGCGGGTTCGAACCCGGCCGCATTTTGGTAGGGTGACCTGCAAAACCGTTCGTGTGCTCAATTTAGGGGCGCGTTAAAGCACCTAAGGTAGTTGATATCGTGGTTCTACTTTTTCTTCCTTCCGCTGTGTCGTGCAGCGTGGCAGTTTCTCCGGGGGTTGACGAAGCTCTCTGAGTGAGTTACATAGCCAGATGGTGGCACAGTTTGAGTGGGGCGATGTACACCCTGCGTTTTACGTGACCGCCGGTTGTGCGAAGTCACTCTTGCGATCGCGTACGTCACGTTACTCATGCGTTTCAGTATGACGTATGCGCCGGCGTATTGTGACAGAAACTTTGTGTACAGGCCCCTTTTCCGTACAGGTGTCGAAAGCCAAAGTCCCCAGGAGCAAATGTGACGAGCATATGTCGAACGTAATAACGAGCCTTGGACGATCTTGAGAGGGGACAGTCCTGAGGCGGGCCTGTCGACGGGCTTTTGCGGCACGACTTGAAGCGTGGCCTATCGATGAGGCATCATATGGAGAAGGATGGTATCGATGAAGCTTTGGGGGTGGCGAGCACAGAGAAGAAAGAAAGGCGCATAGCCTGTGAATTCATATGTTTGGCAATATTGTAAGCGTACAAAACAAATGGTGAAATAGAATTCAAATTTTTGTTATTCGTGGAAACCTACATGGCAAGCATATTGGTCAGCGTGCGATTCGCGTGCTCAGTAAGAAAGTTGCTCAGTTCGCGGGGGGTGAGGGTTCGAGTGCCGGTAATCGCATCTACAAAGACGTAGTAGTTCTTCAACAACGTCCACAATAAACTGCCGTCCACGATCAGTAATCACAACGCTTGGTGTACCGTGACGGACAATCACGGAGAACAGCAGGAAACATGAAACGTCAGCTGCTGTAGCAGAAACGAGCACCGCCGTCTCAGTATACCGGGTCAGATAGTCCACACACGCAATAATTCAGCGACGTACGGTAGTAGACTTGGGGAAGGGACCCAGCAAGGCGACACCAACTTTTTCAAAGGGCAAGGTCGGCGGCTTAACTGGCTGCAGGACACCCGTAGGAGGCGACGTTAACTGCTTTGCGTTGCCCTGGCAGCAGGAGAACACGCTTACTTAATGACGCACTGTAACTCAAGCGCTCAAACATAAAGAAAGATACACAAATCATAAAAAAATGCCATGAAATATGCCAATGAACGCTGTGGATTTAACTGCTTTATTTTCTTTTCCACAGTGCTGTTATTGTAGCTCTTCAAATTTGGCGTTTGTCGAAGCTGCGGGAGAATGAAAAAAAAGAAAGAGGAAGCAGGAGAGAGAGAGAGAGAGAAATGAATCAATGTTTCATGCCGCAAGGGCCAGGTATGGCCAACGAGAGAGAGAAAGAGCGATGACAGGACAGGCGCAACGCATTCATAACTGCTTCTTCCTTGTTTGCTAGACCTCAGGTGTGCATGCGCACAGCATCCTTCGTTCCCAAGTTACTCATGATCGTGCACAAGCGCCCAACGGCTAAGGTCTGTGAGATGTCGCGCGGGTATATGACATCGCAGGTGGGGCGCAATGCAGGGCGTCTTGAAAGCCGCAGGAGAGAGCCTGCCATATATAATGGGAGATCGATAACTATACCGGATTAACATTTCACTCGCACGCATGCTCGTGGCAGCATTCTGTGCACACGGCAAACGTGTTTGTCGTTTTAAACCACCTTTCAAAAAAAAAAAAAAGTCTAGCAGCGCCACATAACGTTCACCAAAAGCTCGGTGCAGAAGTGCTCTTGCATTCTGTTCCGGGGTCGAGAGTCAAACCGGCAACCTCACGCTCAGAAGCAGGACGTCGTCGCCAAATAATGCGCCACCACGGCAGGCGTCAGACAGATGAATAGTCAATACGGGCAGTGAATTTTGCACGTTTGCGCATGGCCCTGACTCACTGTGACACGTTCAAATTGCTTTGCTGCGCAAATTGGTCTTACCATCTCATGGTTAGCAAAAGTGACGGGGCTTTCGTCGCGATTCTTCTGAGGGACTTAAGTAGCCCACAACTCGCAGCCACATAGCTTCTCTGCACTGTAATGTATAAGGTGTATGCTGCTGCTACCCTATTACCACCGACATTGCGGCTATCACGTGCGACGTAATGAAATAACGACCGCGGTAATATTGATTGCTTATTTTCTCGCGTCGACGCTTCGTTGCGCGGGACGGCGACCATATCTTGTGATTACAGCGATGAGGTGGTGTTGTGGATATGGGAGGGACTGGTTATCCTGAACACCAGTATGAAACGGTGAAAGCTTGGCATTATATCTTGGGACGCGGCGTTTATGTGCCCTCGGCGTAATTTGCCGTTTCTGTGACGTCAGTGGCGCCATTTTGGCGGCTCAGAATCGCTGACGAGCACGACGAACCTGAGGAGCGAAGGACGGCATAACGAATCTCCCCGGCCCCACGCTATGTGAAACGGTTGACGGAGCCGGCAAACTTGAGTCTTGCCTGTTAGGGCGTGTCCCAGCGAAACGCTTGGTTAGGTTGGAATTTACGAAGTGTCCACGTGAATATTAAGTAATTCGTTTATGTCTTATTTTGTGGTGCGAAAATACTGAACAACAGCAGAGGAATACAACTAGCGGTATGATGGCCGCCACGAGGAGCTATTTTACTGGGGGAAGGGGGAGGGGGGGGCGTGTACAGGCTCGGTCTCCCTTGAGGTTTTGTGCCTAAACGTCACGCGGTATCTTAAATTATAGAAGGCTACTGTCGGGTGTGCGACAGTCTCGCAACTATATGTCCTTGCCGTCAGACGGCTCTTTTCTCACATGCCCGCCTTTGTAACGTTCGATTTAAAGCTTATTTCCATACTTTGCTCTCGTTTAAGCCGTGCGTGTTTTGCCTTCGCTCGTCATCTTCATGTTCTGGAAGGTCTCGATGCCTTGCGAATTGAGACGAGAGCGGTCATTTTAGAGGTGTAGCTGGGCTCTTGCGCATTTAGCGTCGCTTGCGTGTCGCTCTTGCTTATTTACACAGAAGTTCCTTGTATGTCCTGCAGACGCATTGCTCGTAATTCCGGCGGTTTCGTGCTTGGAAACGAGAAGCTAAGTCAACTACCTCAGTTTTTATGAGACAGTTTTCGAAATAGTGCCTCAGGCGTTTGCGTAACTTTGTGAACAGCGACTACGACACGCTGCCGCACAGATGTTCGCCTAGGGACGTTCAGAAGGCAGGGCTCCGTGCAGCTTATGTAATTTACTGCGTCAAGCCGTCCGGACAGGAGAATGTAAGCATTCCCTTGACAACGTTGGTGTCGTTGTTCCAAACAATTGTGTGCAAAAAATAAAAACTTATATGAAAAAGAAAAGGACGCAGGCTGACGGCTAAGCGAGTTCGTATGAATTCATGTTAAAAAAGCAGCGGGAAAATTAGGGCACTGACACAAGAAGAAATTCAAGGACGCAGCGCCCATTATGATAACGACAAAGAACGTGTGTCCTTTAATGCCTGTCTTTGCGAGGAGACGCTAGAACACATTCTGTGCGACTGTCCTGAATATAATGTTCAGAGACAGTCCCTGGCCACCGTTCTAGCGCACCTTGACAATACACCATTCTCAGTTGCAACTATTTTCTCATATCGCCGACAGAAGACATCGCAGCTGAAGGCGACGAAGGGACTACTTCGGTTTTTGAAAGAGACGAGCTTGGACAAGCGGCAGTGACAGTGATGTCACGTACCGCGCAAGAGTGACGGTCTGTAACTGAATATGTGTGTGCTGTGTTATGTGCACTCTCTCTCTCCTCCCCATCTTTCATCCTCCCCTAATAGTGGCAGTCCCACTATTACCCAGCGTACGCAATGTCCCTCATGTTGCATAGTAAACATCAATTATTGGCGAAAATGAAATGACGATGCGTCATTTGGAGTCAATGCGGCATGCATGCCCGCGGAAGAAAACTAGTTTCGAAAATCAGGGGCTGAACTTAGAAACATTTTCGTACATAACTTGCTGTTTACAGTGGGCATGCCACTTTCGTTGATAATATGTCAAACGTCATAATTGGCTGGTATTTGCTCTTGCGAACAGTTTTGTAGTGTAGAGAGAGAGAGAGAGAGAGAATCCCGATATGAGCAAATGCCGGATATTACGTGTTGATACCACATGTCACCACGTCTCCGAGCTCCTTAAACGCAGGCCCGTCACGGGAGCATTGTTGTACAGTATGGATTTCTTGCTTTACCCAAACGCTGGAAATTTAACCACCAAAGCCAGCACGAAGTCAGGCTGTGGGCGTACCGCAATGCAGACCCTGAGACTCGTGTCTCAGGGATATCGTGTGTCTATCATGTGTCGTGGACTGTCTATGTATGTCGGAGGTGACATCATTCAGTACAGTTGCAGAACGGACGGAGTTGCGTGTATCAAAAAGAGGTTCTTGTGAATATGGTGGGGTCCACTGGGAGAAGCTTCTGCTGTGCCAGTAAATGAGCTCTTAGACGCGGAAAAAGTCGCTGAAGTCTGTAGATTTTTTTCTGATAAAACTAAGTTCGTACATCTCGCGGATTCCATCGGCTACTCGTTCACTCAGTCGCTGGTTGACTTACCGACTCTCGCGTTATCCGCATCTCTCGAAGATATCAACCTCACTCAAGTCACCTGAGGGTATTCCCATATTTATTGTATTCCGCTACAATCTAATGATCTCGATTCGCGTAATCTCTATTCACTTGTTGGTTCATGCTTCATTCTAGCCCTCACCACGTTCCTTTATTCAACTTCGCCACATTCTGCTGTTCCGTGCACTTTTGAACCTTACTGCTTCTACCGCTTGTCGATGTTACGAAATTGCGGTTCCGCACTACATATATGCCGCGTAGCGGATTCTGCTTTCTCGTGCATTCCTCGTTTCTGCTGTACATTACGTGATGATATAGAATTTCCTTTCATTCAGTTTATCGTGCTCCTCTTCACGTTCTCTAAACGCGCTGCATGCGAACTTCTTTATTCGTTTGGTACACTTGATATCTTTATCTCTCTCTCTCTCTCTTGATATATATATATATATATATATATATATATATATATATATATATATATATATATATATATATATATATATATACCTTTAATTTGCTTGGTCATTTCCAAGTTAGCCCAGTCGGTACCGACCGTCCCTAGATACAACCTAAGCTCACTCGTGCGGGATTTTCCGTTCTGGCAATCAATCCTCTATAGGCAGTGCTGACGCGCGGCCGGCCTGTTCACCCGCCGGTCAGCATGCGGCGGCCACGCTCGCATAGCTTGCCCACGTGCTTCCTCGCCGTGGGATGTCGGCGACAGCAGTAGCAGCTGCTCTAACAGAGCCGTGGAAGGTGACCGGGGACAGTAATAATGGATCGCCGAGGCGCGTGACACTCTCAAAAGTTGCTCTTGCAATTTTTTCAATGCGTTGCGGTACCGACCGGTTCTCGCTGCTGAGTTCAGCTGCAGGTGTGTGTCGCCGCGGGACAAAGCACAGCATTTTCACGTGGATACATCTCCTTCGCCCTCATTACTTCAGTACCCGCGCCTTGGGTATGCGCACAGAGCCATGAGTGTGGAGAGGGAGCTATCGTTTCGGCGCGAGTTTGCAAGGTGAGGAAAGAGGCAGAGAAAGGCCAACTTGTAGGAGCGGAAGGTCTCGGCGATATTGAAGCAGCCAGCGCCCACGGCTTCCGTGTGGAATGCGAGCAACACACGAAGGACCACGCCGCACCGCGAGTGGCTCGTGTGCAAAGTCGCCCACCCTCCGCAATACGCTAGGGGGCACGGCCCGGCCCCGATTTCAACTCCCATGGCAGATACTTTGATGCCGCTTTTTTTTTTTTCTTTTACTCCTGAAGGTAACACGGCCTTGTAGTGAACGTAAACATCGAGTCTTGATAAGGCTGACATGCTTGTCCATTTAATGCTCCTAGCAGCAGGCACAGCGGAATCGTCGGGGGCATATGTGACAAGAGTAGTCTTCCTTCGCGTAGAGCCCGCATGTCGTCTGCTAGGCGCTTTTCTTCCCTTCGTTGCCGGTCGCAGCTAACTCGTAGGCCACGCTAGGCAGCTGCAAGATGAAACTGTGGGTCAGAGCTAAATACCGTGTAGTATTATTTCGCGGTCATTTCTGGCCGCAAATTTGTTCGTCCGAGAATTTGATAAAGCGAGAGGAACGGGGTGCCCGAAGAAAGCTACAGACGGTTTTCTTCATTTAGTTCGTGTTTGTAAATAGTTTAGGCGCAGTTACAAAGTTAGAAGCTGCTGGCGGGGATTAGCCACTCATCGCACCTACATGCTTGGTGTATGTAGGTGCAATTATGTAATTATGTAGGTGTAAAGGTCTAATCATGTACATCTTGAAATTATGCAAGATGTAGGAGTAAATTGTAGACATAAATGATGCTCTCAGAAGGTGATCCCCCACGTGAGGGGCGATTACCTTACCCGTTTTACAGTCCAGATGCGACACTTTCCGGCTGTTTTCCGTTGCTCACGGAAAAAATGGACATTTGTTTGACATGAGCAAGCTGTAGTTAACACATTGGATGCTATCTCTAGGTAACTGTCATAACATGCCTTGACTCATGCTATATATATATATATATATATATATAGGCATGGTAGAAACGGCGGAACGCGTTGATTTCACTTACTGGGCAGAATGTGTAAAGGGATAAATGCGGCGACGAATAATTTTTCCGTAAACGCAGATTTCAGAGCATCAGTCTTTATTCAACAACCTACTACTTGAGAAGTACTGTACCACTGTATACTTTCGAAGAAGTACGGGGAACTGTATGTAGACTCCGTTATAGTAACCACATTCTATTGAGAAAAGCAGCCATGTAAATAGCCAACCTAGCACGTTGCGACTGTTCCCGGAGCCGTCAAATCTCAGGCGCTGAGACAGTATTCTGGAGCAGTTACTTTCAGGGATATACGCTAAACTGGTTAACCTCCCTGCCTTTCCTTCTCTACTTTTTCCTTCCTTCCTTCCTTCCTTCCTTCAGGGATATACGATCGCTGTCGCGAGATTTCGCCTGACCCGGCTTCGAAGACGTCGGCGTGTATACACGACCAACAGTGCTCCCAGCCGGCACTGTCCAGGCCACCGTGTTGACACAGCGCCACGAACGCTGTCGCTCGTAGACGTCCACGTGTCCGGAGCCGAATCTCGCGAGAACTCGCCAAAGCGATCGTACATTCCCGCGGAGGAGGAGGAGGAAAGATAGGGAAAGCCGGGACGTATATTCCCCGAGAGTGGCTATATAGAATATACCGCCTATATACGCTTCGAGTTTCCAGGCTTGCGATCGGTGGGGGCCAGTCAAGATTTCGGAAACATATGCGCTTTACGTGGCTGCGGTCGCGCCCCGCAGGGCCGAATTTGCAGGAAGGCTTTTCGCCGTCGCGCGACAGGAAGCAGCCGAGCCAGTTTCCCCCACTTAGCAGTAAACAAGCCGGAGACCGCGGGGGTACGCGAATCTTCTCAACGGCCCCCGCGGCCTGGGCCACCGCCGCGGTCGCCGCTGCCAGGCTTTGAGACGAGACGAAAGGAGGCGACCGCCGCGTGAAATTCGTTTCCAGCACGTGGCAGCTGGCGGGGCCCGCGCGCTCTTTTTCGGAGTCGCGCCTGCGTGCGGAACGCCGCTTTGAGCTCGTTACGACGCGCGCCTGCTGCGACGCGTTTTACCGGCACTGCGCCCGGTTCAACAACAACAACAAAAAGAGGAAGGCTCGCGACTCTCTTGTGTTCGAGCCCGCGACATGTTTCCGCTCGTTTCTTTTGCCGCCTCGCCTCGGCCGTTTGTTGGCTACTTCTGAGTAGCTTGCTCATTTGCATAATACTCGCGCCGTCGACGCGGTCTCGTATAGCTCGCACGCGGCGAGCGTGGGCGGGCGCGACTGACTTGTCAACGTCGCGTGTGGGCCCGGACCTTCGTCTCCTGATGATGATGCTTTCGGAGGTCCGGTGACGCCTCTTCAACTGACAAATTGGCTCTGTTTTGCTTGTTTCCGCGCAGCCGGAGCCAATGAATGCCACCGACCCAAACGAAAGGGGTGAGCGTCGAATTTATACGACAGCGAGCGACCGCTTTCGCTTGCGTCTGTTTTGCGAGTGTCCTTACGTCTGTGAGCCAGTGACCCGTTATATTTCTGGTCGCTTGTTGTATCAGTCAACTCTGAAGAAAGAAACAATACTGTGTCTCAAATTCGTTCAATGTAGTGGACGTCTCTTTTTAACATTGTCTAATGAAAGAAATGTGCCGACTGCTCCAACTGCAAATATACGTATAATTTCTTCCGTAACTTACGAAGGTATTGATTTGTAAAATTGCGATTAGCTCCGCAGGAAGTGTACCGAAGGTGTCCTGGCTTCTGTTTAGAGCTGCTTTTATGCGATCGAAATCGGAAGCTTTCGAGTGTTTGTTTGTGCGCAGCAAAATGTTCGATACACAGGCTGTCCCAACTATCGTGCACCATGATTTGAAAATATGCATATGCCACGTAGCTCGACAGAACCAAGGCATTATTGTGCCGTCGCTTGGAGATACCTAGATTTTCTTTCTTGCGTTCCGGCTAGTTACATAATTAGCGAACGCCTCAACTATTCTCACCTTCTCCAAAACGGAGAAAGAAAGTTTAACGCATCATATTCGCCAGCTTCTTTGATTTTCTCATATTTGGGCTACCTCCCTCTTGTGCCATGGCGCATGGGTCAATTCTCGGGCATACCCGCCGTGGTTGCTCAGTGGCTATGGTGTTAGGCTGCTGAGCACAAGGTCGCGGGATCGAATCCCGGCCCCGGCGGCCGCATTTCGATGGGGACGAAATGCGAAAACACCGTGTACTTAGATTTAGGTGCACGTTAAAGAACCCCAGGTGGTCGAAATTTCCGGAGTCTTCCACTACGGCGTGCCTCATAATCAGAAAGTGGTTTTGGCACGTAAAACCCCATAATTTAATTTTAATTTTCAATTCTCGGGCAATGCCTGCCGGATGAGTATCTGCCACTGCGACGTCAGGAGTATAAATCTGTTAAGTTTGTTTACATATTTGTCGTGAATCAATGCGCATACACCTATCTTAACCATTCTTCCCGCAACAGTCTTCACACATCGCCTTTGTCATCGTGATATTCTGGGAGGACGTCTCGCACTGCTTATCGACCTGATCAGGCATTTCTGCGTAGCTTGTGAAGGGTGCAGTGTGAACGGTGTAGTGCATAAACATTAGGCGACAGTGTGCGTTGGATGGGGTGAAAATAAGCACAACTTTACACATTGCAATCATTTACGTAGCGTTTGATTAACAACTTCTCTTCGCATCGGTATCAATATGCCCCGGTTTCGCCATAGTCGTCATATACCGGTTTCCGTATGACCATTCTTATTCATACCGTCCTGTCGACGACGTTCCCTCTTCGCCATTATATCGTCGTCATTAAGTCGTTTGAACCTGAAGGGTGAGCGCCTATAGGATCACTTCCACAGACGTTCTATAGACGTTACTTTTATGAGCGGCGCGTGCGCACCCGTTAGCTGTGACAGTTAAGCGTTAGGCGGCTGAAAAGAGCCTACCTCTGCTTTAACCTGTGGAGCGCCGTACTAAAGCAAAAAAGAAAATAATAATAATAATTTATGACTGTCGCGTCACCGTCGCTACTGCGTGAACAGAGCGAGCCCACTAAAAATTTGCCGTGTGACACATAGCTGCTTGCTCTGTTGATGTCATTTTGCTTTTTTCTTCGCTCGCCGTTCTAATTCGGGTGTGTAAACAACTTGGTTAAAACACGTTGGCGGGCTAGTTGGTTAGAATCCATGGTAGAGTGTATAAGCGCGACTGGACGAGGACGAAGAAAGAAACAGATACACAGACACAGCGCTTCACTTTCAACTATAGATTTTATTTTCGCACGCGTCGATAAATATATACCGTGCGAGCGGAAACAAACGTAACAGCAAAAAAGAACGGTGAAGCGCTGTGTCTGTGTATCTGTTTCTTTCTTCGTCCTCGTCCAGTCGCGCTTATACACTCTACCATGGGTGTAAACAACGTGTTAGTCATTTTGCATTGTGGCGTCGCAGTATAGTCGCGTACGTTCCTCGCCTCAGAATGAGCCATGTCTCGTATTTCCATAATATATAGAAAATTTATTGCCTGAAGAAAGCTTTTCACGAAATTATTACCAAGTTACGGTGTCAAAATTAGGGACCGAGTGTGGCTAAGTCACATATCGAGAAACTGAGAGAGAACGGAACCATGGAGAATCCGCTGCACCAAGCTTCTTTGAAATTAAAACGTCCATGTGGCAGGCACTGATTCATTGTTCGATTGACTGATTGATTGGACACAAAGCAACACACAATGTAAGACGCCGTTGTTCACACCACCAGATGAACTCTATGCACATGGCCATTAAGACGTTAAGGAGAGAATACGAAGTTATGTCGGCACTCAGGCACTCGACGCCGTATCATCCGCAAACGAACGGCCTCACTGAGCGCACTAATCGAACAATGACCAATATGCTTTCCATGTATGTTGCGTCCGATCACAAGAATTGGGATGAAGTTCTACCGTTTATTACTTACGCCTACAACACCGCCAAGCACGGGACAACCGGCTACAGCCCCTTCTTCCTTCTAATGCTCGGCCGCCCCGGTATACGCTCGACACTGTCCTCACTTTTTACCACCACGACAATCCTACGGTGGCCGATACGCTATGCCTCGCTGAAGAGGCTCGGAGACTTGCGCGTCTGCGGACTTTGGCATCACAAGAAAACTCCAAAGCCCGCTACGACGCACGACATCGGCCTGTTACATATCACCCTGGTGATCTCGTTTGGCTTTGGACTCCCACAAGGAAGCGCGGTTTGCGCCGAAAGCGTCTGGCAAGCTACGATGGACCGTATATTGTCATCGACAAAGTCAGCGAAGTGAATTATACTCTCGCGCGCCTCACGAACACTGGTAGACGTTCTGCTAGGACACAAGTCGCGCATGTCGCACGGTTGAAATCATGCACGCCACGACAAGCTAGTTGACTCGCCCAGTGGGCTTTGCGAGGAGAGGTATATGTTACGTCCAAACGCGTAAAAAGGACGCGGGGATCAAGAAGAGAAGAGAAAAACGAAGACTGTGCAGCGGCTATTCCTGTTGTTCGTAGCCTGCCGTTCCTGCTCTCGCACGCCTAAATAAACCCTTTTTCCTCGTTCTTGTGACAATATAATATGTTCTGAACAGCTAGCTTCGGTTGCATTTCCCAGGAATTTACTGTGTCTTGACGTCACGGCGCAGAAATTGGTCACGTGGGAGCACGACATTCCAGAATTTGGACACCCGCTGCAGCTCACTTGGTTGCCTCCTGTATGCTGCTGCTCATTGCGAGGCCCGTTGTAGCAGCATAGCAGACCACCGAGTGAGCCGAAGCGAGTGTCAAAACCCTGAAATGTCATGCTCCCACGTGACCAATGTCTGCGCCGTGACGTGACAGGTATAAACAACGCAAAAACTGGGCGTTGGAAAGCTATAACACTAAATTAGTTATGCCACTTCGGAGTCGGCAAGTATCTTTTCTGGGATTTAGAGGTTGCATCATGTAACGCAAAAAATTACCAGTCGAAAATGTCCTGTGAGTACTCGAGTAAGACGGCGTGTACCAATTCTCCGACGTGTACTGCACACGACAAGACAGGAGACATCGAACGCTTTCTGCGGCCGTGCCGACAGTACCGAGATGAAAGGGACGCTCTTCTTGAGAACGTGCGGAAGAAGCACTCTCCCCATGTGTGTCTGCAATGCTTTGTGCTCCCGGAAGGGTCAGTTATAGCCCGCAATTAAGGAAGATCAGGTCTTTGCGCGTTCCTCTGAGAGACTGGTTTGGGTAACATGCTCCGCTTTCATGCTTCAAGAGGCCTCCTAGAGCAGCGGTTGTCAGCCTCGATCGCCAAGCTAAACCTTACCTACCTCTTACCTACCAATTTTTTTTTTTTTCGAAGTGAGGAGCAGGAAAAGAAATTGTGGTATGTTTTCGCTGTAGCTATTTCCTCACTACTTGGTAGCACTGTGGCCAAATATTAAAATAGCACGAGTACAATTGAAGAATTCGCGTTGTATTTCTTGGTCAGACAACTTTATTTGTTGGCCGCCAGCTGAGCATCATGGTGTCTGCAACGATGTCAGCCTATACCCAGTGTTCAAGCCACGGAACCGCACTCTCTGAGAGCGGTCACACGGACACGCGCGCGCGCACACACGCACAGAGAGAGAGAGAGAGAAAGGAGAGCCGGTCTATATGATTTATAACCCCGTCGAACCGTCAGCTTGAGAGGGACAGGGCTGTTGCGCGTTTTAAAAATTGCACGTTGGGATGCATCCGACGTCCACGAAACATCTGACGTCTAAATTTACATTTTAACGACACAGTTGCGCAATTTGCTGTTACTCGTCGGCCGGAGCTCTGTGAAGCACGTTCAAGTGAATCGGAACCTCGTTGAACGTTTGAAACCGAAGTTTACGTATTAACGACGCTTTTGTTAACCTTTTGTTGCCGTGCAGGGCCACAGTGCGCAAGCGATACACGGCATGTGACATCCTCCAGTTGGTTGGATCGTGCTTTTGCCACGTAAAACGCAGTGGGTGCCTGGACTGCGGTTTATTTTGTGTCAGAAGCTTATGCTACAGCCCTCGTGGCAGATGCTTGAATCCCGATAAACTAAAGCAACGTTGAATTTATTTCTTAGTATCTTGGCAAATAACTGCGCCAATTGTTAACTGAACGGCGTAGACTCCGAAAAATAAGATCTGTCTTCGAAACTTGAGCAAGAACAGGACAGCGGTGAACACAAAACCTTGCTTCGAACATTTTCGAACTACATACGCGAACGCGTTCGTGTATGCAGTTTGGATAGTCCTCACTCATAAGTCTTGCAAATAGTCAGTATAGTGCAGCTCTCCTGCGTAGGCACGCACGCATTTTATTGACAAGCATTCCGGTTTTTGGCCTCTTGTTCGTGCAGCAGCAGCAGCAGCAACACTACCGACAGCGGGTCGGCGGCGGCGATGAGCTCCCGGTCATGGCGGCAGCTGCCTTGGATCGTGGGCATCAACCTGGTGGCCTTCGGTGCACACCTGTGTGCCTGCGGATGCTTTGTCTACCTGCCGCCCATGCTGCGGAAGGCCGGATTTTCGGAAAAGGTAACATTGACCGACCAATTGCTCGCTTTCATACCGATCATGTGCGGCACGGCTTGTACGCTGTGGTGCACGCCAAGGTTTAGCCGCTGAGTAGGAAGCGGTACAAGAAATAACCCCCGTTTCACTATTCCTTCACGTGTGTTCAGACTCTTCTTACTCTTGAGCAGTGTTTGTAAAAGAAGGTTACGTGAACTTTACTATGAAGCGACCGCACGAGGAGAGCGTAAATATATAGAAGTAGTATGCACAGACATACTGCATAGGTGCGGTTTCTCTATAACTAATTGTTATTTATTAACAAACAAATTAACCTATTTTTTCTTCCCTGCCGCCGCTTCTTCTTCCTTCGCAGAATGTTCCGCGTAATTCGGGCTAGCAATCTAGGCCTAAATTTATTGACCTCGAGCCTATTTTCTTTGGTGCGAGGAATTTGGGTACCAGCCACACGTCTATTATGGGAGCTCTGCATGAGCTCAATGCAGACGCAGATGGTTACGCAGCTCGGTGTGGAAAAGTCCGGGGTCCGAGCATCAGCTAGCAGTTCCTGCGGTCTCCGTTTGCACCGGTATTCTGCCTTTTCAACTTCCTTCTTCCCTCGCGATAATAGTTACCTTTGCTCTGTGAAACGGCAGGCAGAATTAGCACGAGTCCACAGTCCTCAATTAAATTGTTGGCACCCAATGACTTAGTGTTCGTGATCCGAGAATGAAGGCGGTTTCGTACAGCTGTAGCTGTACATGTTTGAAAGAAAAAAAAATGAATGTTTACATGTGTTTTTACAATATAAGTATTCATGCAGAGCATAGGGATACCTATATGCCGGTTCACGCCACCATTATCATTGTTTCCGTATCCCGCGGGAGCTCGTTGCCGTAAGGCGTGCGTACGACGATTGTACGCACATTGAGCTTTGGCCTCTACGCGTATCGCAATGCAGTTTACGCAATGCTTCCCTCCTTTTCTTGCGAAGACAGAGATATATGTATATGTATTGTTAACGCGAAGACATCTGCATAAATTGGCTCGTTGTGCGCGCTGGCGAGAAGGGCTGCACGAACACCTTGCTCACAAGATTGTGCATGGTTACTCAATGCCGCGATTCTCGGGTGTGGGTCCTCTATGAAGTGCAGACCTGTCATTGCCGCTGAGGTTCGGTGAAGGAGCTGCCATAAGGTCCGCGAAAAACTGAAAAGTCGTCCATAGGCGATTTCGTGGCATCAACGCCCGAAGTGACCATCGTTATCGAGCCGTCTGCGGGCCAATATGTGGTAGACCCCAACCAGCACCCTTCACTCGTATGCCATTTTGACTTGGGACTGATCTTAAAGGCCGCCAGCAAACATTCACGTTCCTCGGAAAGGTGGTAAAATCTGTAATGTAATTTAATATAAAGCTGCATAATGTTCCCGCCTAATAATGTTGTTTGTGTGTTACAATCGAATGAAAAATGATTTATATGCATCACGCATAGTGTTCAAATAGAAAAATATGCGTTCAACGGCCGAGAAAGTTTGTCTAGATCAGGGAAGTGCACTAAGCGAAGAAGAATCACGCAAGAGCCCACAGCGCCTACGCAGGCAGTTAGAAGTGCTTTGAGTAGGGATAGGAAGATAGATTCATTATCAGAGAAAAGCTTAAATGGCGGAATTTCAAGAGACGTGTACAAATCTGCAAGCCTTCATTGTTCAGGTAATCGAAGCGTAGCTTCAGTATATCGATTATTGAAAGGAGGTAGGCCACATACATGTTCTCATCGCTTTGGGCACTGTTCTCGCCAAATTTAGGTGCTCAAAGCTGCGTCGCCTGTTATAGCTTGTTTCGTCGGAAAAGCTGGTTACATGTAATTAATAACTAAATGTAATTGAATTACAATGAACGTTACTGAGTAAACAAAGTTCTCGTTAATTAAAAGATTACGAAATATCTAATTGATTACAAATAATTCATTACATATAATTCGTTATGTAGAAGTCTGAAAAATGCTCACCATGAATTCATTTATAATTCCTTCAATACCGCTGACTCGAGGTCCAAGCAGGCTGGACAACACAAATACAAACAAAGCAGGAAAAGCAGAAAGAAACGGCAACAAAAGAACAACATCGATGCAGGATCAAAAATGTTAATTCATAGTCTGATCGTGCACTTGCTTCAGTAAGCATATCCTGAGAAGCCAAAAAAGACACCAAGGACAATATAGGTGAAATTACTGGTACTTATTGAATTAAAGAAATGATAAATTAATGTCAATAAAAGTGGAGAAAAAAGCAACTTGCCGCAGGTGGGGAACGATCCCACGCGTTCGCATTACGCGTGCAATTCGAGGTAATTCCAACAATGTATGGTCTTTGGAAAAAAAAAAAACACTTAAACATGTCGGTGCGAGCAAAATATGGCGTTAGCGCGTTTTGTAGGGAGTGTGGGGTGGGCCTGCCAGTTAAGAGTGACAAATACGGGAATAGATCTAGAGCTAGGTTGTTCAATTCTAGCCTAAATTTTTGCCTTCGTGCCCGTAGTAGTGAGTGGTATGCCAATAAGTTGTATTAAATTGGAGGGTGAGTCTAACGCAGGAAGGTCTGTTAAGTATAAACTTTACAGCGTTTCTCTGAATACGTTCAAGATCGTAAGTGTTACGTTTAGTACAAGAATCCCACATAATGCATGCATATTCTAGTGTTGCTCGCACAAGAGCAGTGTAGCAAAGGAGGTCAACAATAATTTGAACAATTTTAAGTTGATGTTTCCGGACACATAGCTTGCGGAAGGCAGATAAGCAAACATTTTTAATATGAAGATTCCAAGCTAAGTTAGAAAGCAGCGTCACAACGATATATTTGCAGCAACTACTTGTTGTAATGGTGAAGACCCTAATTAAGTCAGTATACGAAAGTGGATGTTCTTTTTTGCGAGTTAATGGAAGGCCGACACATTTGCCCGTGTTTAGTGACATTCTCCATTGTTTGCACCATTCATGTATATTACCCAGAATAGTGTTGAGGTCGTTGTAATCGTTAGGGCAAATGATTTATTTAAAGCACAATCATCGGCAAATAATCTAATTTCTACACCAGGGTTAACATCAATATAACTAATATACAGCAGAAAGAGCAAGGGGCCTAGCACACTGCCCTGTGGTACACCAGATGTGCCTGGGAGACAATCCGAGAGTTGACCCGCCGCATCTACGTATCGTTTGCGATTAGTTAAGTAGACTGAAACCCAGCAAACGAAAGTTTCTGGAATACCTATTGCTCTAAGTTTGAAAATTACTTTACCGTGAGAAACTTTGCCAAAGGCTTTAGAAATCTAAAAAAAAAAGCATATGTATCTTACCGTGTCTATCGAGGGTTAAATATGCAAGAAAATTAAACAATGTCACGAGTTGAGTTAACGGTTGTGAATCCTTTCATAAACCCATGTTGACATTCAGTGAATATAGAGCGCTCTTCCAGGAATTCTGTTATATGATATATTGGCTAAGCTATGTTCTATAATTAATTATTAAATATTGAACGGTGTTATATTATTATAATGTCAATATAACATATGAAGCTTATATTGATAAATATCAGTTTAATTAATAACTCGCGCTTAACTTAAAAAAAAAAAATGTCACTTCACGTAGTTTTGCTGCGGCGAGGAGTACTGGTTTGGTGCTGTACTGCTGCTGTCGTGACGCAAAGAGTGAAAAAGAAAAAAACATAAAAGAAAAAGGGGAAAAAATGTGGCGCGGAGTCGGAAAAACAGCGCTAGCTCGTATATACTGTCGTGCGCTACACATTCAGGCCCGTAATGTTTCGATCGAACAGCAACTAGCCTGCCTCGATATCACTGCTTATTGCCATTTTGGTTGGTGACAAACGCTGGTCATTGTGGTACACCAGGCATATATCCGCGCCCTTGCGGGTAATTGGAAGCGGCTAGAATTGCCTATACTTGAGACCTAAAAGAGTGCCACGCTACCTGAAAGCCGATCACCGTTCCAGTTTTCTTGCTTTTTTGGGTGTTTCCACTGTCCTTAATTAAATTGATCGCGCGCTAAGGACTTAGCTCTAGCGGCCCGCGGATCGAGACTGTTTGTTGTTTAGCTGTCTCTTGAAAGGTGACAAGACAGCGACGGAGGCGTTGGCGGTGCGATTTACGGCAGTGATATGCTTCCCCAGTGGCGGTTCATGACAGCAATAAGCAGACCCGGTAGCAGACGAGGTTCAATTCTCTGTTCTTCCAACACCCCTGCGATACGTCAATGGAGCTGGGAGGCTCAACTTAGCCTCACTCACATCTCTCTCTCTCTCTATTTGTTCATTCATACGTGGCACGTTTAAGCGCACTGCAATCGCAGCGCGCCAACGGGAATGTAACATGTATTTTTTTAATATTTCGCGGATGCAGAAAAAAAGAAAGATTACATAACAACTAATAAGCTCGAAGTTGCTGAATTCGATGTTTTTTAGAACACTTTAACTTCCTTATAGAACGTTCTGCCCTGGAAGTTAGTGCTTGCGAAGTTCGTTATAAATCTTGACTCCCCCCATAGATAAAAATTGCCCCATAGATAGTCGCGTCCTGCTAGAGTAATTGGGCATCATTAATAGCCTTTATTACATTAAGCTAGGAGACCCTGTATAAAAGAACATATTGCACACCGTGAAGTGTGGCGTTGGACACCGGGAATAGCATCAGGATTGGCAGCAACTTACATTTATGAGCAGTTCTTGCGTAATAACTTTTGTGAGCACGGTCCTGTCTCGGTTTTGTGTTCCGGGAGGTGCATGCATTGTAACGGTGTGGTGACAGTGAAGAACTACCAGTGGCACAACGCAAGATACAAAACTAACTCTTTATAGGGCCAACTTGTGCCCAGCAAAACCAGGTAACACTCGATCAGCACAATGATAGCAGCGAGCACAATCGTCGACTAGAAATCTGAAGTGCCGATCACACGTGTAAGGATTAGGACAGGGTGTCTGCCAACCGGGAAAACCTGGAATTCTTAGGGATTTTGAATAGTCTGGAAATACTCAGGGAAAACTTAGGGAATCTGTGCTTCCACCAGGAAAAATGGGCAGTAATTTAGTTGAAATGGAGTGAAAGTCGCGGTAATGCTGGCTCGAGTAACAGATGAATCGTAACAAATCGTCTTTGTCGCCGTGTCGTCCGCTGGAGGAGATGTCAGCTTACAGTCAGTGACCGACTTTCCGGAAGCCTGATAATTCGGACGGCTTCGCGGCACCACCACGTACCCCATAGAGTCAATGCATGAGAACGTCTGAAATTTCACACGCGAGAATCCTTAGCCTTCCCATTTTCCAGACATTTCGCCGTGACTGCAAGTTTGTAATGGCATTAAGGCATTAATCAAAGCCACCACCACCGCCGCCATTTTGATTATCTTGCCTCCTCGAACCGGCGCTCTCGCACGCAGAACCGCTGGCAGCCGTAGCCACCACCGCGGCAACGCTAGGCCTAACTGATTCGACGTTCGCTTCTTGCCGTTCTGTTCCTTGTTTTTGTTGAAAGAATTCGCCGCTGTCAGCAATGGCACGGACTCCGCCTTTGTCGTCCTCGCGATTGGCTTTGAAACTCGGAAAGCACAACGCGTTAAATAATGCCGGTTCTTGAAAGTCAGATTCGCCTCTGTACAGTGTTGTTACGTAGTGAAGCATGCCAAAAGTATTGCGGTGAAGCGTTACAAGCGTGGGGAAGGGTAAGTGTAACGGGACACAGTATGTATTCCTTAATTATGCATGCTTGCACACGCCATCTCCTGTCACAGTACGCACTGCCTAAGAAGTGCACTGGAAGGCGTTCAGAGTTTTTGGGGATGTGCCTGGGGATTTGAACCCTTAACGGCAGTAAAAGATGTGCATTCATTTTTTCGAACTGTATGCTTTTTTGGATGTTCTCACGGCCCTTAGGGAGTCCGAAAAATTGGACGTTGATTGTACAACTGACTAAGAGGATGCTTCAAATGGTCCGTGGGGCGAACGCGCAGCGGAAGGAGGACGAGAGTAGAAAGGACCGACGCATTGAGGAATGAACAGGAGAGGAAGCATGTCGCTGCTTCTTTGAAGGAGCTTGAGCTAAAAAAACGAAAATGCTGGCTGACGCCGAGATGCAGGTGTCCCTCATCCAACCCAACATAAAGTCTTTAAAGCAGTGAAACGCAACACTGAGGCCTTGTGCGTGGGCTGAGAGTATGTCAGGACAGTTGAGGTTGACCTTCCAGCTGCTGCGAGAGTCTGGCTTGTGACAAAGTTTGTGCCTCATACCAATGAGCTTGTTATCAGTTGACAGAAATAACTAATATTAAAAAATATTTGCTTATGTATGCATATCCTTTTTATTCTTATATAAAGAATGTTCGACTCGGTTTGCAATGAGTCCCACCATTTTTCTTCGAGGATATTTTATGTCCTGTGCATTTTATTAACCCCGCTCGTCTGTTTTCTTTTTGAATAAAATAAACACTACTCCCTACTATTCAAACTGGAATAAGTACTTTATCTTTTGGACATGCTTACTAGATAGGGACAGCATCGGGTGACATAGTGTCAACCCGTCTTGACATAAAACGAAGTCCTGTGTCGCTCAAGAAATTTTGCAAAGTCACTCAGGGAAAACCTGGAAAACTGAGGGAATTGCGAAATGTCAACCTGGTAGACACCCTGGTTTAGACGTATTTCAGGCGTAAGGATCAGACGCATTTATGCATGACTCTTTTAAACTTTGTGGGGATGCGCGACTCTCACGCATCCCCTGATATGCTGTTTTCCCGCACGGCTCGCGTGGCCTGGCGCCCGCGGCGCTCGGAGTGGTACAAGCGCGGTGCGAGAGATGGCGCGACCGTCGAGCCGCGGCGGGGTTACTCGGGCGCCGAGGGACAAGGCGCTGCCTCTTTCCCGGCGAGCCGGCGAACAGCGTGGACATTCCGCGCGCGCTGCGACCATGCTTCTGCGAGACCGCCTCGCGTGGCCGCCTTCGAGCGCACGACCGTTGGCGTGACCGAACACGCGAACGACCAGGCGTTGGGATCCAGCATGGGGCGAACATATTCGCTCGCAATGCGGTCGCGGTAAGTCGGACTTCTAGATTTGTCGCGCGCCCATCGGCATGTTTTGGGGATAGCAACTCGGCTAGCAGGCATTGATCTATGAAAGGTGCAATAAATGCCCTTGTGATTGTTTGCACTACTGTGTTGTCGTTCCTTTGTCCCCAAGAGTACGGAGCAGAACCCCCGTATCTCCCACAACTTCCAGCGTAATCGCTGGTGCTCGCATTAAGCTCAAATGTTCACCGCTATCCTCGTCGTGCGCGTAGCCTGATTACACGAGACTCGGTGACAGCATAAACAGATAGAACCAGCGGTAACATTCGAGAAATCTTCGTCATAGAAAGGCGCGTGTAGCGTGTGCGACAACATTTAGCATTGTAAGCCAGTGAAAGATAAATAAGTACGCGTCAGTATGATGAGGTGTTGACCGCAGACTGTGATTACGTAATAGCCGGATGCTTCAAACGCTTCGTGTATGCCTGAAAGCGCCTATAGCTGCCACGAGTGAACGACGGGGGAAAACAAAGGAGGCCCTAAAAATAATCAAGGGATACCTAAGCACTTCCTATGGGTTTTGAATGCGAAAGCATTAATGTTCAATTGAACGCTGCTCCTTGGAGTTATGAACTCCTCGCTGGCAAGCGAGAGCGTTTTGACGCGATAGTGTTAAGCGTCCCGTGTCGCGGAAAATCCGGCGTCGGCGCCACGCATCGACCGTCGTTTCGACGAAATTCATCTCGAGCCCAACAATGCAGGCCCTCCATGTAACGCAAGGAAGTTACTGGACTAATTGAATTTTTTAAGGTAAGAAACGTTAGAAATACAATAAAGTACGACTTACATACAACCTACAGGGATAAGAGCGTCGGATTGTAATTTTAATGTGCGAGAAAGCATAATTATGTTGCAGTGAAACTAAAAACAATACAGCCTTTCTGATGCACCTTATCCCTGTTTACAAACATTATACCACAGTGTGCTATTCCATCTGTCAGCCCATTTCCTGATCTTGAACCTCTTATTCAAGGGTTTCTAACATTCAGAGTGTGGCCATGGCTTCCGAGATTTGCTTGCGCCTGCGCGCGCAAACCCCAAAGGCCCTAAAGCACCGCGCCTGGTTCCTTGAAACACCTCCAGATGGCGCTCGCCTCCGTCGCATCGCGGCCACACAAGAGGCCGTGTTTCTAGCAGAAAGTTCGCTTCGTGCATAGCGTTCGCCGCCAGCGTTATCTAGTCAACATTACGGTTACATAAGGTGTAGTTGCCGGGAAGCATGAGAAGAAGTGAGGGATCTTTGCATGCTATCGCGTTCCACTCTTAAAGGCAAACTTTAAAGGCTCATTCACACCGGCGAATAACAGCGGTCGCGCGACCAATTTGGCCGCAAATGGTCGCGTTTCTCGAAAAGCGACTATTCTGGGCCAGTCGCTCGCTGCTCGATTGTTCAGTTGCGCGACCGTGGTCGCAAAGCTGCCGAACCAATCAGCGGCGCGCCGAAATGCAAAGTTCACGCCACCCTGGCAGACTGTACACAGGAAAGTAATTGATGTCTTGCCTCGTGATGCCGGTGCGTAGCAGTTCCAGCAACGTGTCGAATATACGCGGTAGCATTCGCAGGAAATTAAACAGCAAAAGAAGCACGAAAATTATGCACCGATTCGCACGCAATTAGCACTAGAACTTATAACTTACTCTCGATATTGTACCTTGTCACATGCGCGGAGTTCGAGCAGGAGGCAGCTTGCATGGTCGGCCACTTATCGCGAACGCGGCAGCACGGGCACACACACTACCGTCGCTTTTTCTTCGGAGGCTTCTGCGCTGCCACAGCTGACACCAGGCACGGCACAGCACTCGGCGCAGTGAGAACGCCTTCCTCTTCGCTCGAATCAAAATACATGGATCTTCCCTCAACGCGAAACCAGCGAAGTGCGTGCGAACTGCGTTGATCCCTAGAGTTCTCGCTGAGAGCGATAGTCACCGGGATTGCGACTTGCAGGTCGCGCTGGCCCGGGCTTGCCGATGGGAGCATCGGTCGCGTTCAGTCGCTTCTTCAGTCGCCAGTCACAAATGGTTGCGCGACCTCCTCAAGTCGCCGGTGGGATAGAACCTTAAGCGTCCTCGGACTTTTTGATTTGGTCTTGCCGAAGCGGTTACGGAGGTTATTTTGCTTATACAGCAAAGTGAACTTTATAACGAAGGATTGATGGCGTCCTGGCCGAATTCCTATCTTTGAAAATGCATTGTGAACGAAGACCACCACTATGAATTTGCCTGTACAACTAAGAACTTAAGTGTCCCCGCCGGCTGATTACTTGCTTTACAATGAACGCCGCGTAGTGAAGTCGCCACTGGCTTGTGCAAGTCACCAAGGTGCAGTTTGCGCTTGCGCTAGCGGCAGCGCTATAGCGATGCACTTGACTAGCGTGCCTACTTCAGTTGTAGTCCAGCTCCACTGCTCTAGGAATCGCTGAACTCATACGCTGTTTGTTGTAACGCAGAAGCGGCCGTGATGGCCGACAAATGGTTTGCAGCTTGTGGCGGTGCGATGACGTAATCTTAACTGGCGACCGATAACGTCTTCAAAGCCATCTAAGGCGTATAAGACGCGTATGTGAAGAAAGGCAGAAGTGATGAATATCCTGTAAACGGACAAAGGAATTTGACGGCGAGGGAGGCCATAGCGCTATTCGACGATTTGCTGCTTTACGCAGTTCCTAGGTTTCGCCACGCAGCGTTCAATGAAGTTCGGTGCAATAAGGTTGGCTTCTTCATTCCATTGTCGCCATTGCGTCGTCGTCACACAGTTGTCCTCATGCCGTTATGGTCGTTAAACCGTCGACATGCTGTCGTAGTCATTATGATGTCGTCTCAAACTGTCGTCGTCGCTTTCGTGGTCATCTAGCTTTCATGCCTTCGTGGACGTCGTTTCATCATCATCACTCCAGTGTTATCTTACTATTGTTAGCATGCCGTCGTCGTCATATCGACGTCATCATTTCTTCGTCGTCATGCAAGGAATCCGGATGTTATAGCACAACAACAGTGTGTAGAGCTAGGTACATTCTGTTGCAAATGTGCGTAACTTGGTCGTTCGCTCTGTACCTAACAAAAGGGCCTTCTTCAGAAACACCAATGAAAGCTGCGCGTAAACGGATTCTCACAGCGCGTGAGATCTGCAGTCTTTTGCACTTTTCTAAGGGATGGGGCTGGGCGTGCGCACCAGTTCCTTCCTGCTTTAGATGTAACAGGAGGCTGGATAGAACTTCGTAACTTTTCGTCCGTGATGACCATAATTTTTGAAGTGGTACTTGCTTGAATTTATTTCGGACAGTGTATCAGTGAACTACACAGGCAGGAACTTTCGGTAAATTCGTACATTGATTCTCGTTGAGAAATTTGTTGATGTGCAGCACTTAGGAACAACGGGTAAACGACTTCACACCGCAAGGTTTGTCATCGCAGTTATAGAGTTAGCCGGTTATCACGTTCTCGAGTTCCCTCTAGGAGCAGCCTCTCCGTCATTCCAGCGTTTTATTTCGCTTTTTCAATGTATCTTTTATTTAACATTGGCTACTCCATATAAATAGAGTAGCCATCGGTATCGAAAACTTCACACCTGGTAGTGCACAACGTAATGAAATAGAAGCGAACCTGTCTCATAGCATCGCATCAGAGCTGGGAACTCTGCCTACACTGCTTGCAGTCCCGCGGTGTGATCCTGGGTCTCGGTCCATTCCTGTGCATCGTGGGAGTTCCGCTGGTCGGGGCCTGGAGCGACCGGTGTCGCTCGCGGCTGGGACGTCGGCGCCCCTTCCTGCTAGGTCTCGGGTTGCTACTGGCTCTAGCGCTGGCGTCCATCGCGTTCATCGACCTCATCTCTGCCACGACTGTCCAGGGGCCCGTGCTGGCGGCGGCCACCATCGTCCTTGACTTCGCCACCCAGGTGAGGATTTATTCGAATGCGAACAGCTGCAGCAATGAAAGTAGCTCCAAACGCACAATAACTAAGCCGAGCAGGTGGCGACATCCTAAAGGCGCATTCACACTTGCGAGTCGCAGAGGTCGTGTGAGCGACAGTCGCCTGCGACCAGGCAGCGGCTCGACAACACCGACATTCACATTTCCAAGGGCCACCTCAGCGACCTGCGGGTCGCCTTCTCGTTTGAAACGAGAATTCTCGGGAAGGATGCCGTTCGCGCACTTGCGGGCGTTTCGTCTGCTGTGACGGCGTCTCCCGCATTCGAGCTGGGTGTGCTCTTGTCCCTCGCTGTTCGCGATTGACCGCGACGACCTGAGTGAAGAGGAGGATGTCGTGGCGGTTCCGATGTTTCGAGAAGATGGCGGCGGTGGTGGGACCGTCCGTGAAGTGGCAACCGGATGCGCAAAGTCTCGCGCGCTACTTCCGGGGCATCGCTGATTAGTTTAGCGGTTTGCGACTCGCAGTCGCAAGACTGGAAAATCGAGCAGCGTGCGACTGGCCTGCGACCGTCGCCTTTCGACCAATGCGACCATGTGCGACTGTCGCCTTGCGACCACAACTGTCGCACGACCTCTGCGACTCGCAAGTGTGGCTGGGCCTGTGTGGGCAGCTAGACTTTCAGAAACTGACTAAAAAACTTTTTCTTGGGCAAGCTCGGTGAAGCCATTGCAGCACAAATAAAATAAATCACGAAGAACAGTAGTACCAAAGGTGTCTAGTCTTCTTTTCCTTGTGTTCATTTAATTTTCGCTACAGTGGCTTGATGAAGTTCAGCAAGGTGATTTGGTGCTCAGCCAATTGCTGCTAAACGTTCGGTCAGTGCAGTTAAGTATGAAGTTTCCGGCAATTGCTACTTTAGCGACAGGCAGTCATTGCCGTGAATCGCTAAACCATTGTTCCCCTGCTAACTAGAACCACCGCAAGATAACAATAGTCGTGAGAGACTTCTTATCGATTCTCAGGTCTCGATAAATAATGGAATATATCGCTAGGCAAGGGAAAATGTGCCGTGGTGCTGCCTGCTTCCAGTGCCTGAATGACGTGTAACATCTAGGCAATGTACACATAGTGTCGCTGAATACATTTTATTCCCGCTGCACAATGTGCATTCGCTTTATTGCAACATCGATCTTGTACTACGGATAGAGGCAATCAGAAAATAAATAATAATAGTTTGCGCAGGAACTACTCTGGGAGTTCTCTAAGTATGCGTATAAGCATTGTGAAACAGGCGTTAAGCAATCCCCATACGTGGACTCATCCCGAAGACAGTGCAATGCCGGGCCGACCCGCGGCGGAGCTGCAGTTCGCCATTAAGGGGCCCACATACACAGCTTGGCTGGTCATCCTTCTTCACAGAGTGGAAGGGCGCTGAGATTTTTTAACGAGTATATCCCACATCAACTCCCATATCCATCTGTTCGCTGATGATTGTGTCATTTTCAGAGAAATTGCCAATGCTAACGATATTGAATTACTTCAGTCGGACCTTACCACTATACGGAACTGGTGCAATGAATGGTTAATGGAGCTAAATATTAAGAAATGCAAAGTCATGCGTGTGTCTAGGAAAACATTTGCCATACCGTCGTACTGCATTGACAACATGTCGTTAGAATGAGTTTCTTCGCATAAATATCTTGGTGTTTCCATCACTTCTAACCTCAGCTGGTCTCTTCATACTGAGAACATAATTAAAAACGCTAATCGTATGCTTGGCTACCTACGTCGCAACGCTTTCAACGTACCTACTAATTTAAAACTTTTGTTGTATAAAATTTTAATACGACCCAAACTCGAATACGCGACTCCTATATGGGGCCCTGCTCATGAAAATGTAATCACTGACCTCGAGATGGTTCAAAATAACTCTGTACGTTCTATTCTTGATAACTAAAACCGCACAGCGAGTATAACTAACATTAAATCTAATCTTTGCCTCCCATCAATGGCATCTCGCAGAAAAGTGTCTCGCATTGCCCTCTTCCACAAGTTGTACCATCGTCATATTCTATGAGGTCACCTGATCCCCCATCCAATTTATGTATCCCGTCGCATTGATCACCAGTACAAAATCGGCATTTTGTCATGCAACACTAAAAGTTTTCACAATCATTCCTGCCGGGAACCTCACGTGACTGGAACAATTTTCCCGCTGAAGTTGTAGGCCTTACTAATTATGAACATTTCCGTGAAGGCTTAGCTAATATTGCATATACAGGTGCCATTTAAACGCTCATGTAACCAACTGTATTATTCTTCTTCATTCTTTTCTATTGACCACTACCCCTCCGTAATGTCCTTGGCCCTGAAGGGTATAATAAATGAAATAAAATATGTTTTCACAACAAATAAATAGTGATAATAGCTGGGGAGGTTGTCTGTCTAGTTCTCTTGTACTGCAGTATCAAACTAACTAGTAATCAGTATTGAACTAAATATAGGCTGATGATGAACTGATGGTTTAATGGAATAATTTTTAAACGAGACAACCTGGATTGGAGCTCTCTATTTCTTCCCTGTTCTGCTGCGCGAAGACTTGGGAACATCGCGGAAAAAGCGGGGTACTGTGCTCGCGTTATCTAGTCTTGTCCTGTTTCTTTTTTTCCCGCTCTTTCTCCAAGTATTCACGTAGGTTTGTACCATCCAACCTCACTTACAACCATTCTGTAATATTACACTTAGCTTTTATTGCTGAGGCATGTGTCTTCCACAGCTATGCTTTACACCACCAGCGCCCTTGCAGGCGCTGCTGAACCCGTCCCAGTCGCTGCTGTACGACCTAGTGGCGGATGTGGAGTACGGATTCTCGGTGTACTCGTTCACGCTCTCTCTTGGTGGCCTGTTTGGGTACCTGATGAGCGCGTTGGACTGGACTGACACGGTCCTGGGGCAAGCAGGACAGGTGAGCACCCGACACTGTCTCAAGGAATAGATTTTGCTGCCACTAAACGGCGGATCCAGAAGCAGTGACGGCGGCTTGAGAATTTTTAGTTTTTCTTCACTAGAGTTGCATATAGAATCCGGTGCTTTCGCCCCGTTTTTTCGCGTTTCCCTAATCACTTGTTCGCTCCTTCAGCACACCCTTTGTTGTAATACATAATCGTTGATGTCGCTGATCGTTCAGGAAGGCACTGCCGATTGATATGCAATATCAATATCATGATGAGATATGATGATGTTGTGAGGGCGGCCCTGATAACATGCTTGCGCACCAGCTCCTCCAAGTCGGTCTGCCTCCGTCCGCTCTTCCAGCTTCCCACTGCCCCGCCTCGTCCCCGGGACGTCCCTCCCGGCAAGCCCAACCAAAGTCGTAAATTTGAGGAGAGTGTCGAGGTATACAGGGAAGCCTTTGTCTAAGGGAAGTGCCCGGCCGTTCTTACGGCAAAGAATCGGGAGTGTCGCAATTCACGATACAAACAACAGTGCCAGACAAAACCCACAAAATTACACGAGTGAGTGCAAATGTCTCGGCATCCTTTAAAGGACTCAGGCGAGTTACGACTAGGGTTACTGAAGAAGGACGATGAAATGGGCGTCATCACTGCGTTTTAACCACGTAGTAGATACTGCGGCGCCGGTTCTGTGTTGCGCAAGTAACGCGCTACGGCACCCAGAAAATCAGTGTCTCCGAAAATTCACTATACTTCGGGAAATTATGAGTGAATTTTGGTGACAAGTCCTTATGTATAATGCCGCATAGCACACTGTGTCAAATATAACTTAACATGGTGTTGAAAACTTTTTTTTTACGCAATGTGCCCTTGAACCTAAGTGTAGAATCTCGGATTGACACGTACGTTACCTCAGCGTCTGCTGCGTACTACATTAACTTGTTGCATCTTTCTGCTCGGCATCAAATGATCGCTTACTACGGTGCAATACATTGTATGCTAAGAGTTTACCTGAGTTGCCCTCACGCACCGTAACTGCTCGCGCTATTGCGGGTGTCTGACGTTAGTTTTAAACTTCATCTGGCTGGCGAGCTATAGCTACGATACTGCAGTGCCCTATTACTTTTCCTTTAATGAAACAATAGCTTAAAGCACTTAAAAATTACTTAAAGCTGCACCATCTTTAAGCAGCCACCTACTTTCCTTACGTTCTCTCTGTAGGTCATTGTGCAGCCGAACATGTGTTATCCGAAACATGGGCGGACTAGCCTTTTGTAAAACGATTCACAAAGGGGACATTTTCTCCGTGTTTCGGTATGGTAGTGACTTGGGCCGGTACATTGTGAAACAATTACAATCTGCTTTTATTCCAAACCTGTCATTAGCCCTCTCTGATAGATCAAAATGGCTCGCGTTCTTCCCAATGGGAGATGGCCACACCTATATAGGCAGAGCCGGAGTCATTTTTACCTTTCAAGGGGGCTAATGGCTGGTTTGGAATTAAAACAGATCGGAATAATCTTACGTTACACCAGCCTTGGTGTTCATATGATTGCTACAGAAAGAGTTATCAAAGCTTTATTACGCAACGTGTGCAGTATTCGCGGCTGCACATGCGTTTTTTATAGTGTTCATAACACGACCTATGTATATTCGGGTAAAAAGCTGCAGCCCCAGTGCAGACCTGGCATCGCCACATTTTCTGTCGTCTAACGTATGCGCTCACGATATGGACTAGCCTGGCTACTAAGACCCAGAAGCGTCGAATAAAGGAATATTCAAGTGGATTCGCCCCAGTGTGTGACAGTTCCTGGTAAATCCATACACTGCATAACGCCACTGTGCGAAGTCAATGATGCGCGCACGCTTTAGTTACCTCTGTAGAAGGTACGGGCATTTGATGTTAAGAGTAAGACTATCAAGAGTAGTGGTCGTTGCTCGATGGCGATATTGGAACCGACACACATCGCCAGCAGCAAAGTGCGACTACTGGCACACATTGCGTTGGGATTGTGGGTTGGACTTGAGGCGACACCAGCGTTACGGGACATGGGCACGAGGAGAGTTATCAACATGGCATGACTCGCCCGCTGTTTCGATTAACGGTCACACTGTCACTCTACTTGATTTGGTGGGACGTGTATGTGTACTTGATAGCTCGACGCGTCCCTTGTCCAGTTAAAAGCTCGTTTATAGCAATTCTAGTTGTGGTTTCTATTGATAAGTTCGACATCCGAGCTATGTCTTATTAGCACAATTATGAAGGCAAACCAGGCGGGGCCCGTCTGTCACAACCATTGTTTACTGTGTTCTTCTCATGTGACAGGAGCGTGCCGTGTTCATACTCATGCTGATTGCCCTGACCTCGTGCCTGGCGGTGACGTTTGTGCTGGCCAAGGAAAAGCCGTTGCCACCTGTCAAAGCTACAGAAGCCGTGGTGAATGGCGACGCAGTGCGTCCGCCGCCTCCATGCGCTCTCGTCATCCTCGACAAGGCCCCTCAAGGAGGCGTTGCGGGCAGCTGTCTACCGGTTGTCTGCAACGGCAATGGTGCCGCCGTTGGTGAACCGGGTGAGCATCACGTCCAAATTACATTGACTATGTTGTGCAGTTGGTTTTGGGTAGTAATACATAGCCTTAGTAAAGAAGAAGAGTAACTGTAACTGGCACAAACGAGAAAACAGGGCAATAAAAAGCACTGTACATACAAATTCGAACCTTTGCTTGTCCGATCCTTCTTTTTATTATCCTCTATTTTGCGTGCCATTGCCAAATATGCATCGAAGCCAACTTGTCAATTTTTTTATTAAAGTGCACGGGAATGAGCTGTTAGTAGACATCATCTAATAGAGTCCAATAGTGCACTTATTTAGGCGAAGTAGCGACTGGGGACCCTAAAGATGAGAAACAAAAATTCCAGAGCTACAAAAATGGCATCGATAGAATATTACAGGCACATCTCAAGTCATGGTCGACGCCGCACCAATATCATAAACACAAAAATACACTCGGTGCATTCCACAAGTAATTTAAAAGGTGCTGGAACTTGGAGGACAACAAAGAAGCTTAAGAAGTCAAGGACCGCGGAACGACCAACAGAACGGGAAGTGATATGTACACCGTTAACAGGCAGAAAAACGGCGCTGTGTAAAAGAAGGCAAAGAGATGTAGCTAACATTATAAATGAGTTTAAGTGGGCTCGCACAGGTCATCAAAGCAGATAACCAGTGTTCTATTAGAATATAGGATTGGTTGCATTAGGAAGTTTGAAGGAATTGGTCGGCCGCAAGACTGGGATAATTGAACACTGGTGCAAGGGACACGGATCCTCACTCACGACGATACTCCACGGCTCCATGCTGTATCAGTGGATGCTTCCTCATTCGGTCTTGGGGGCATTGTTGCTACAGCAACCAAAAGAAAGGCTCCTACCAGTGGCTTATCACTGGTATTTCACAGAGACTGAAGGCAACGATGTGCTGAAATTGAAAAAGAAGCACCGACAATTACGTGGACTTGCGAACATTTCAGCAAGTACTTGTAGGATCAACCTTTCACGTCGAAGCAGACCAGAAGCTTCACGTATTGTTACTTACGACCAATTGACTTGACGAGCTGCTTCAATGTTTCAGGATGTGTCTTCTGGGGTACCACTACACTATGTGCCGCTCTCCTGGCCACAACTCGTACACAGCTGAAAATCTTCCTCTGAAGTCATCAGGGAAGCCAGCTGACGAAGAGGATGAAAGAAATTTTGAGACTGTGGTCTGTGAGTTCAAGGAATTGAATCTTGAACAGCCACCTGCTTTGAACCAAAGGCTGGGCAGAATCGGGGCAAACATCCAAAGAGTGTAAATGTAAACACTCTCCAGGATGTCCTCTGCACTGCGTCGTGGTCGGCCGTGCATGGGCTGGCACCAGATCTGAAGCGCTAAGTTGATGCGGCAAGTGATCGTTCACTACTTATTGGCATGCTTTTCAAATGCGACAGAATAATTATTTCACCTGACCTTGGGGCAGAAGTTCTGGAGAAATTGCATGCCGGCCACTGAGGTACAGTAATATGCCGAGCAAGGGCAAGAGAATGCGTATGGTGACGAAGTATTGGCTGGCACATAGAGGACTACGCAGAAAAGTGCCGAATTTGGCAAGAGTTCTGAAAGCCAGGAACAGAGGTCCTGCTTATAGCTACACAGCTGGCTAACCCATTTCATACAGTCGGCTTAATCCCTTCAGGCTGGAGGTGAAATAGTAGCGGATTACTGACGATTCATAGAGGTAGAACAGTTGAAGAAAACAACTACTAAAAACGTCGCTTAAGTCCTGGAGCCGACATTTGCACGGTTGCACGTTCCTAGAACAATACAGGCAACGGCCAGCATTTCACTTCTGTAAAGTTCAATAAACATGTGCATTGTTGAGGAGTCACACACTCAACCTGGATTGCTTATTGCGTGCAGTGTAGCGTAACGCCAGAAAATGCACCGTAGCCAGCAAATCAGCATTTGATGAAGCCTGCTAATGTAAGCGAAGTGCTGCTTTCCCTCAGGGCCCTTGGTGGGGAGGGTTTTAACCAGGAGAGCTCCCAATGGGCCGTCGCCTGAAGAGCATGTTACCAAACATTCTCATGATCATGAGCATGATCACGCGGCACCTTTCTTTCATAAAACATGCACCTTTAAAATTTAATTAACTGTACGAACTTAAGCTCGCTATATACATATGAGGCGAACTCGATAAAAATTGTCTCATTTTTTTTATCAGAACCACCTCTCAAGTTACACCCAATACAATTTCAGGCATGACCATATTAGAGTTCCATTTTGCAGGACAAACTGCGGTAGAAAACCACTAGCATACTTAGTCCCATCCTTCGTAAATGCACATCCTAACACGATCTCTATCGAGCAATACTTCAGACCATTAAACTGCTTTAAAAGTGCCCTGAAAAAGTATTTGCTTTCCCTTTCTGATTGACATTGTGCTAATTGGTTTTTTGTGTGTTTTATGTATAATTATTTTAAGTCCGTTTCATATCGTGCTTGTATATATATAAACCTTTTTTCGTGTTCATATTACTATGTTGATCCTAAACTGTCTCTACTTAGAAAGTTGTACAGTGATTGTTGTATTTAATGCACGTATGTTTGTAATGTATGCTATGTATGTCTAACCCACGCTATTGATATGTGTGGGTACTATCTATATGTTATGATATGCTACCCCACTGTTGAGAAATGTATGGCTGACAGGGCCTTAGTCAGGCAGACAATGTACTGCCTTTAGCCTTGCCATCCAAGACTTTCACTGTGTCTAAATCAATGCTAAATAAATGAATAAATAAGTAAATAAATAAATAATAAATAAATAAATAAATAATGCTTGACTTGAAGTGAAATGACAGCGAGTTCAGAGAAAAAGAACCTAGTCCACAGAACACGAGGAAATATGATATATGTTAGTCCATACAAGGTGCGATGTCGTGTACGTCCGCCGCCACAGACTGCTGTACGTATCACTCCGCATTACATGGTATAGTAACACAGCTAGAACAGCAACCTAGATCCTACGTCGTACAAACGGACGAATGACCAAGAAGATGTATGGTGAGTCACTTGCAGCCTCTGGCACCCTTGAGCACCACAAAGAGTGGGCGTGTTTGCTGAAGTCCAGAACGCCCGGACTTGTAAAGCCCAAACGTCTTAAGGGATGCTGTGGGTGCAATGAAATGCAGTGCCCCAAGCGGCAAGCCAGCCAGGTAGACCGCCCTGATAATCCTAGCGCTCGCTCCGAAGAGACGTACCGGCAAGCCAGCCTACCTACGTGATGATAAACTGTTACGAAACTTGTTACCCGCCTCGATAACCACAAGTACGGCATCTGGTCGCATGCAACGTCACAGCCAGGTAGGAGTTAACAGGGTTCAAGCATCACTCGTGCGAGAGCCACCGATGGCTGCTTTCAATTTTGTCACTAAAGCTTATTATTATCGCTACTGACCGTCAATACGACGGTTAATGTTGCTGCCTGTCCTGTCCTCTTATTCTTCGTTTGGTTTCCCTAACTGCCTTCTGTTCGGTTTCCTAGGTACGCCGTCGCACAATCACAGCCCACTGAACGGCGCCGGTGTGTTCATAACCTGGCACCACGTGGGCAGCAGCAAGGCCAAGGCCACTCCGGCCACGGTTCTGCGTGCGCTATCATCGGCGCTGCTGGTGCTCGTGTGCGAAGCCTTCTGTCGCGTGTTCGTCGTGATCCCGGCACGAGCCGTGTCCTATCTCCTCCGCATCCCGATCAACCTGCGGCGACTCTTCCTGTTCCAGCTGCTTTCTTGGATGGCCCTGTTTGCGCACTACATCTACTTCACAGACTTCACGGGTGAGGTAATCAAATTGCACTTGATGCAAACTTTCCGTCTCTATCTCCTTCTTTAGTCATTATTGCCACAGTGTTTCTTTGCTGCGATTACCTATTCTTTAGATCAGTAGACTGCAAAAAGAATAATAATAACGGTGCCTTTGTCCCATAGCACAACACCAAAGATACCTATGTAAGCTTTTAAAGTACCTCATGAAATTGGCTAGCACTTCAATAAGCGGCTCAAGATCTAATGGCGTTTTCTTGACTGCAGATAGGCTTTCCGCCTTTGCCGCAGTCAACAATTACTCGAACACTACCTTTAACAGGTAGGGATCCTCATACAATGATAATGACGACGCATAATATGTCGACGCCCCTTTTTCTTTGTCACGACGTGATTTTTTTCCACTGTTTATATGTGATTGTGTTATTACTGATGAAGCCTACACTTCCTGACGCAGTAGACCACTGTTATCAGAGGCCCATGTCGCCGTCAGGTATTTGCTCAGAAATACCCGCAAAAAAGTACTCTGGCCTTGTCTTTTTTAGGTGAACCATCTTTTTAGAACAATTCCAGACTTCGCCGACCGTGGGTGCTGCTGCCGTGCCCAATAGGTGAACACTGGAGATAATACATAAAACAAAAGTCGCAGTTCCGCCCGAAAGGCGAAGCATCGATTGCAATAGCAAATTAGTGGAGTGTTACGCGAAGTAAGAATAGCAGTTTTATCGTCAGTATAAGCTTTTAAACATAGGCATACTAACTCAATTAACTCCCGCCCACACAAGAATGCATGAACACATCTCACACGACGATCGCGGAAACGCTCTCTAAATGCTGGAGTTAGGAAACGCGGAAGCAACAGCGAGCGAATTGACCTTCGTGCTGCATCTCGCGTCAATGGTAAGCCATGAAAACGCAGCGCGTGGGTGGACTCTGTCCCCGTCGCAGATAGCTTCAAGATACACCAGCCCGGACGGGCGCGCGCGACCACCCGGGCCGCTCGGAGCACAACGCGCCCCCCCCCCACTTTCCTACCCTCCCCCCAAGGAGCCTTCCGGGCGACGTAAGATGGCGCGCTTCGTCCCGGCTTTCCTTGCTTGTGTGCGCGAGATTCAACTGCGATCGCCGGCTCAGCCTCGCACGCTTTCACTCGCAGATACAGCATACGGCGGGCGGCTACGATTTGATGGCCCTTGGATTTTATACGGAACCTCATGGTGATGGCAGACATGCGCCTGGAGTGTCCGTATGATTTATATCTCAATAAAAAGTCGTTGTACACGTGTAGACATCTGTACTACCCGTACATTTGTACGGGACACAGGTTCTGCCCCCTACGGAATCACGCAACGAATGCCTGAATACCCTCAATGCAACGAATATAATTGTTGGACAGCACCATTTCTTTAACAAATCAAATTGATTTCTTTGGTTATTTTTGTAGTTCTAATGCGAATCGCTTTCATTGGCCCTTGTGCCCGTTTTCATTGTCGGACTTCTTTCTGATGTGGGCGCATAGTGCTCGCGCAACGTAGTTCCCGCGAAGTAGGTTGGTCGCCGAATGCCAACTTGCACGTGCTGTCGTGCGAGCGCTCTGTAGCATTTGAAGGTTGAGATGCTGTGCTGGCTGATAACGCTGTGGGGTCGCATTTTTTTTTTGCCTCCGTGGGCTGACAGTTCCGGCGCGCGTTCGTTGCCCACGTCTGCTGCGCGTCTCTTACCAAGTTGCGCCCTCCTGTCATGCCGGCTCTCTACACTTCTTCGCTTCGAGCGACTTACACAATGCGTTGGGATGTGCATGATTGTTCTTTTGAAATTTTAAACGGCCATCACAACAACGCCCATTGCTACTGGCTTCCTCGGTCACGTCTGATACACATGAAATGGTTGCGTTATAAGAACCGATGCCACTAAAGCATTATTTTGCACATTTTTAACTGAGGTGTCATTTTTCTAGAGAATAAAAGCGAATGTATTCTTGCGACAGAATACAATGCTAGGACTGACGGCCGAGCAATGTCATTTTTGTTTGCAGCTTGCGGTGAAATGGACAAGCACACGTAGACGGCACTATTTTGTTTTTATTTCATGTAAAGCATTCCAAAGTTCACATGAAGATTTTGGAGAATAAAACAGTCAACCTAAGTTGTTATCAGCTAATTTTTCCGTACCGAGATGCTTGTTTAAGCGACAAACAGGCATTAGTACTGTAACAATCTTCAAGACATGTAGAAAGAGCTTTTATTCTGCTATATTCATAGGCGGATAGCAAGCATCTTATACCTTCCACACATAGCAATAGTATAAATGACGTACTTGTGTTAGAGCACCTTTATGTGGCTTGATTAACATTAAAGCGATGGAAACCTAGAAAACCATTTTGTTCCGCCGACATTGCAAAATACTTTACGTTTCTCTAAGCCCGTCTGTGGTTTCGTCCAGGTTATATATCATGGAAGACCTGAAGAGACTGCCAGTAATGACGACCGTTCGCGCTACGACCGTGGAGTTCGAGCTGGCTCTTGGGGTCTACTAGTCAACTGCATTGCCTGTAAGTAATTTCTTCCCTCTAAGCTGCGAATTTTCACCGTTTTTCCCTTTCGTGTTCAAAGTCGGAAGCCATAGTAAAGCATTAAAGTATTACGTAGACATTTTCCTTAAGGCAGGTCAAGTACACAAAGACGCAGACGGTGCAAAGACAGACAAGGCACTGCTTCCAGCTAATTTTAGGCAATCTGGCATGCAAGTGCGGTGCCGTTTACAATATACCTCCGTGTTGAAAACGTGTTTACGTATCACCGACCGCCTACGTGAACACGACGACAACTTAAAGCATAAATCGGGCGGCAATATGGCCTTGCACTGCGCCACATGTACACATGGGTGTTCCCGCTTTTAGACCACACTGTCATAATCAGAAGATATAGCAAACAGTTCGCGCGACAAATTGTCGAAGCATCGCACCGATCGGCTTGGCTCTTGTGTCAGTGCCTCTTCAGTGTCGCTCTCGAACAAAAAGAACTTGAGTCTCTACAACACTAAAATTTAAATGGAGAGCACCGGATTCTCTGTTCAATCTTCTTTGCTCCCCCGCCTTTCTTTCTTTGCTCTTTCTTGACTTATTAACTTTTGATGCCTTGGGTTTACAGCTGTTTGAGTGTCCTATTGTATTTTTGCTCAGAACCCCACTATAGCGTTTCTTAGCGTTTTATACTGATCATTTTTTTCCTTTGACGATCTTTTGGTCAACACCTTTTACCAGTTCGTGTTTATAGTGTAATTATAGTGTTCTGCAGACACGTGTAAGTATGAGCGTGCGTGGTGGGACATCTGACATGGTTAGCCATATAATTATCATTGGTTGTGGTGCATGCGCCGTGACTTGAATGGGGAAGGAATATATGCGGGGGTTCTTGCACGAAAAATTAGTTTGAAATAGCGCCTAGTCTGTCTCCTTTTCGCTGTTCGTGTCCTTGCACGCTTGACATGCCTTAAGGAAAATGATGCGGTACCAACTAGCTAGGACCCAGACCCTTGTACGTAGAGACTGTTCTAATGCACCTTGCTACAGATTGAATAACTATTCGTTAGAAATGTAAAAAAAAAGCAAGAGGAAATCAGACTGCAATTATTTCTTCCGGTCTTTGGTCTTTGCAATACTGTTACTTTACAAATAAAGCCCTCTGCAAGGTTCTGCAGATCTCCTGATATTTTATAGCCATTATGCATTTTTAACTCTTCCGCGCCCATCCCGTGAGGTGCCTCGTGTTGCGTCATGGCACTCGGCACTCAAAGTTAAAGCTCTTGTAACTGGTTAATATACTCGACAACCATTCCATCTACTGTGAATCCTTCCTGTCACTTGGTTTCTGCTCAAATTTTTGTGCTTCCTGGGGATACCCCCCCAATTTTGAGCATAAGTGGCCGCATGGCCTCGACGGCTCAGTTTAACTTACATGCACAATTCAATTGGTCTTGTAATGAAAGAGAGCAAGAAAAAAAAGAAAGATGGGAAGCTTTCTCTCTGTAAACTTGAGCCTATGCACTTTTGCGCGGTTTCAACTGTTTAATTGAAGTGAGAATTCGTCCCAGAAACGGCTCCCATCTGCTTGCCGACCATTGCACGTGACGTAATTTGTAGTCAAACTCTATGTGCTATGCCGTTTTCATTCACTTGTTTTGTTCGCAGCATCCATGTACTCGCTGACCATCCAGTGGCGGGTGACGAGTCGCTTCGGCCAGCGCTTTGGCCTTTTGTTGGGCATTGGCACGTTCGCCATCGCCATGGCCGGCCTGCTCGTCTTCACCGACTTGGTCAGCATGCTTTCCCTGTCGGCCTTGACGGGCATCGCAGCCGCCGCCCTCGACTCCATTCCCTATGCTCTTGCGTGCCTCTACTGCGAGAACAGCCAGGTAAGAAATAGCCTGAAATAGCCCACGCCATCTTATATGCGGCGCCTGCAAAACATAATATGATTGTGCTGACTGCTGAGCTATCCACGTGGTTAGACGCGAAAATTGCAGCGCTTTGCATAACGCGATTCGCTGTACCACGATGCATGGCTTGCGCGAGCTGAGTGAGCACTGCTAAAGTCACGTGAAGCATCCGGTGAAGCATCCGGTTCCGGTGAAGCTTTCACTCCTGATTCTGCCTTCAGGTGCCGTTGATTGTTTTTTCTCAGTGTATGTCGGACGCAAGTGAAAGTGTTATGAAACGTCAGAGTGAGGTCAAAAGCAGCGTGGGAAGGCTTTGGTTTTTGGCTCAGCTTCTAGATACCGTTTTTCCGTATTTTCTCCAACGTTCTCTACGCTGTCCAGTGCAAAGTAACGCACACAAAAATAGTTACATCTGCTGAAACAGAAAACACGCAGACATTTTCTGGAGAAGAGGAAAACAAAGTGTAGCCTTGAAACGGTGTGGGAGATGATCTGCATGCGCCAAAGCGTTTACGAACCTTGACAAGCGCTGAATGTCTCGGTACCAAACAACTTGCGAACTTGCTTCGTAGTTGGAATGGCAAACTCTGATCGAGGCCTGATTCTGCACCTCTCGCTAACGAAAACGACCTTTTAACAATGTTTTTCAGCAGACGCATATATTCTGATAAGTAACCCAATATTTCGATCTCATATGAGTATGATATACATTGATGTAGATGAATATAAATGGACGTAAATAAATATATGGATATAAAACAACTGAAGGTCACCGGAACTTTCGGTGCTATACGTACTGTCGATAGGCATTCGCGCTTTGCATCCCATACAAGATCTCATATTAATATCGTAGGCTAATATATCTGGCGACACCTGCTATCTTTCCCCTCATGACTGGTTTACAACTGTCCCTTGCTGTGCGGCACTACTATAAGCGACATCTGCAAGCAACTCCTTTAGTGACGCAAAAGCATCAAATGGCCCATTGAGCGAACAAGCATGTGTCTGTCGTGTGGACAAGCGAAGAACGGCACCTAAATTACCATTGACTGCAACGCCACGTCAAGACCGCGCCTCATCGGAGCAGAGCAGACGAAACGAAACACCCGCTGCCACGACAGCGCGCCAGGTGTTGCTTGAGGGGAGAAAGGCATCGCCGCGACTCCACGTGACCCTCACGCTGGGAAGCCTGCGTTTTCCACGCGTTACATGTACGCATAAGCTCTCGCCTGCATTCTAACTGCGCCCCGGTAAAATCAAATCAAAACGCGCCAAGTGTCGCAACACGCGGGCTTGCCCGCGAGGAGTTCGTAACTCGAAGGACCACTCATCGTTGTTCAAATGGACATTAATGCTTCCGTATGCACGAGTCGTCGTCAGTGCTTAAGTGTCCTCGGATTTATTTATATTTTATTATACCCCGTAGAAACCGTCATTGCTTCTCCACGACAGTTTTCTTCTTTAGGGTGACAAATACAAATCACAACCGGCCAAGCCCAGGCAGGTAAGCTTGACTTTGCGATCGGCTTGTTGCACGATGTCGCATCGCCACTGCATCACGTAACCTTAAAGGAATGCTGAAAATACATTTTCGGCACCTCATGTTTTCTTGCGCAAGGTGAAGCTTTCAGACTTTTAAACTTCAAACAAATTACTGGAAATCGAGTCTGAGAGTGCCCCAAATAATTGAATAATGTAGCTTCTGTACAGGCAGTTTCGGTTTTGTTTCCCAGGAGGTGATTGTGATGACGTCATAACACTAAATGTGGCCACGTGCGAGCGGGGCAGCGCAAGGTTTTTGGCTCTAGCTTCGGCTCACCAACTCACTTCCTATACCGCTACTCATTGTGCGCAACCTGTATTTATGTTGCTACCTGTAATAATGCGTGTACTGGACTGTATTGTACCGTTTCATTGCCTGCAATATGAAGACGGAGTTGAATTGCAGCCTTTTCGCGAAGCCCGCATCGCGTAAATTTTTCACACCGACTGCCTAATTTCGAACGGCAAAGTCCGTATGTCGGGCTGCCGAGTTGTTCAGGCGCCAGCTTCCAACCAAAATAATAATAATAATAATAATAATAATAATAATAATAATAATAATAATAATAATAAACAAACCTATTTCCCGGGAACGCCGCTTGACCTTGTGTTTTCTTTGTCATAATGTGTTGAGTGTCTGGGTTTCAGCAAGCATGCCCTTGTGCTCGTTGCGCGCAGAACGTGACCGGAGAAAACCTTTTTTAAAGCCACATCTTCCTACATACCTCCGATTATTGCAATTCTAAAACATTGATGGTGCAATCCTTTTGCTAACTGCTCAAGTTATGGGACTAGTAGATCTGTAAATACCTATCTGTGCCTCGCTTCAAATCGCGCGACCTTATCTTACGCTAGACGTAAAAGCGGTCACCCTGACACTATAGCAAAATCTAGTAGTGGAGTCGCAGGATTGTTGATCAATGCGGGAGACCTTTGCAGTACATTTTCATTATCCTGTAGGAGCACTCATCAGACCGCAAATTGGCGCCACTCCGCTAGCAAACTATTTGTATTCACGTCCGGGTCATGTGCGTTCACTTTAGGAAGCATGCAGCGGGTGTTCCAGTAAGTTAGACATTACGGCTCGCACTGCTTCATTTCTGACCTTTCTCTCTTCTTATTGCACTCGAAGTGTTGCAGATGTCTTTGTTACTCTTGCCGCATGTGCATAGTTTCCCTCGGAAGCTACCTAAACCATTAAATGTTTCAAGATATACGATGCGAAAGCAGGTCTACTCCACGAAATAGCAGAGAACAAGATGGCGGTATAATAAGATTACCCATACTAGCAATTATTTACCATTAGTACAAGTTGAGGGAAAGCATGAGACTAAAGAGCGACAAACACTTCACTTGGGTATCACACCTGTCAACTGAGAGATTCCCTAGTCCTGTTTTCGTGCGCTGTTTTCAAGCATTAACCATACCCAGCTAGCTCAGGTGTTCATCCCATCTTAACCATAGTTAATAATGTCGTAATCAACGAGGCTTAACGATGGATAATCACAATTAACCATTGTGTGGAATGGCTCAGCTAGGGTCAAGGCGCTTGGGACAGTATAGCACAGGCGATGTGTTATTACCACCACAACAATGTACGTCAAGGGAGATATCGCGAGTCCTCCTGCTGTTCTCTAGAGATGCGCTCTACATTTACGAGCACGCAACACCAAATGGATTGATAACCGGGAGCTGTACAGCAATGCAAGCAGGCTGACGTAGAGTTTCTGTATATGGCTCTCTGTGGGAGCCACGTGCCTGCAATGCCTCCATCTCTAGCGCTTCGGAATAGAATAGCGCGGCACTAAGTGTGGCCACTAATTAATGAAGCAAATTTTATCGGACCGTCCTGAATGCAGCACGTCAGTCATGACGCTGGACTAAGATAATGATTCGAGCATCACCTCGAGAAAGTAAATTTTCTCCAGCTGGTGGTTCACTTCGTTTCCCCTAAAGGCGTCTGAGTGAATCATAGCCGTTTTCCTGTTTTCTTTTCTGTTTTTTTTTTCGCAGGAGTACTTCAAGGGATCTCGGTACACGCCGGGTGTGGGTCAGTGCCTGGCACTGCTGGCCACCGCCGAGTATTTGTCCCAAGTGATTCTCACGTTCCTCATGGGCTACATCTTCTCGGTGACGCACACCGTGGCGTCGTACGTCGCGGTTGCCTTTGTGTGTGCCCTCGCATCGTGCTACGCGTCCATGTTTGTCGTGTGTCCTTCGCCCAAAGACACGTCGTGACGCCACGATCAATGTACTGTCGCTGAAAGGATGGAAAACTGGCCTGTCGCGCAGCCAGCGGCTCTTTCCAATGGCAACGACAGCGGCGTCGCTCAACGAACAGCCCAGTGCGGTGACTCTGTTTGTTGACCACCAGCCGGTCTGCACCAGCAGAGGGCGCAGCAATGCACCAGGTGCGCTTTGTGGTGTTGCCGAGTGTGCGTCCCCCTAACCGTCCAGTGTCAAGATCTTCACGACCGTCCACTCCAGCCTGTGTACTCGCTTGCGCCACGCCTTCTGAATTCGCTATGGTATGCGACACTCAGATTAGTGTATTGACTCAACGAAGGTGCTCAGAAACCAACTACAACTTTCTCAACAATGATCAATGTAAGAAGGTTAATATGGATCTTGCAGCAGAATACACAGATTTGTGGGAGTTTTGCTGCGACCTGTGTCTCATAGTGGTTCCTCGCACTCCGCCCACTGCCTAGGCTTTGAGTCAAAATGGGAAGTGTAACCAGCCAAACATGCAGTGCTAAATAAAGAATGGGGAGACATCTTGGGAAACGCTGCCTGCTGAGTTATGTGTAAAGTTATGTGTGTATTGAAGCAACGCTGAAACTTTTAGTTGGTGCGATACGAAGATCCTGTCAGCCCCGCGGCTTTGTGAACGTCAGATTACTGATTCCGGTTTGTTCTTAAGCGACAAGTGCCTCAAAGTGCTCGTTTCTGGCCGCATGATCGTTGCTGATTTGTTTTTCTTTTAATAATGTTGGTGTCGGCAGTGAACTTTGAAAATTGTGCTTGCGAATTTGTTGATTTTGTGGGAGTGTCCGAAAACGTCATGAAATCTTGCCTTGGCGAAGTGCAGAAGATTTGCTATGTTCTATGCACTAAATTTCATAGTGATTGCGTCGCATAGAAAATGATATAATCAAAGTTTCTTGAAAGTCGACTCTGGTATAACGTAGTTGTTGGATGTATTTACTACTCATTTACATTTCGTGAACCTTTTGAAACATGTTGCCGCCAGATAAGTAGATACTGAACCATGGATTCTTTGTCCTGTGTCGGAAATACCTAGCTGAGCGTAAGACCAAGCAGATCGGCTGTGAACAGAGGGAGCTCTATTTTTCTAATACCACTACAAATCCGTACAGTTCCGTAACTCGGTGCTCCCACAAGAATAAGTGCCTGAAGCATTGAACAGGCTTCAAGCAAAGAGATGTCTGTGATATGCGCAGCAAGCTAGCAGCACTGCTGGCCTCTTCTGTATATTATATATTTTGTCCGCTTTTCGTGATTTTCGCCGAAGAGAGCCTTTTAGAACGGTGCTCAATGTTATTTTTATTTAAATGTTTTTGCAGAGATAATTCATAAGTATTTATGCACGTGATTTCACGTGCGCAACTGTATTCATGGGTAGAATAAAATAAAGAACACTACGCCTTTACCGGCGTAGACGACAGCATCATGAGTGAGTTTTTTTTTAGAGAGCTCTTGATCAACGGAAAAATTTGCCTGCATGGGGTGAACCCACATGTGTCTAGATCTCTCTCATCAATTCTTCACCGTATACACAATTCATATACAGACATACACACAAAATCTATACATACATGCCGTATACATACATAATCTCAACGTATAAAAAAGCTTTTTTAATATTTGGAATCTTAGTTAAATTTGGGCCGCAGGTGTGCGGTTTGTTCTCTGCACAGCTCACACAACGATGTGTTAAATTGAGAGCTCACTTTTGCTCACGCTATCGGTACAGACAGAGTGGAAAAGATAAGCAGTATAGTGTGGTTGGCCTGAGATAGACTCCTGTAGCCAGCTGCTTTGCACTGATGGAACGAGAAAGAAAGAGGAAGCTGGTGGGTGACGACAAGGAAAGAGGGAACCGAGGAAGAACCTAATAGAAATGTCTACTTGCCTAGCGTCCAGATCTTGTACAGTTTGAAAAGTCAGATGTGGTCGAAAGCCCGACAACTTGATTTCCAGTACAGCCAAGTGCCGAATTTAACGTCCTCTTACAATGGCTGACTGCCGAAACAAGCAAGAGCGGCAGCCAACCTGTGCCAACCTCGCACGTATTCAAAGCACTTGCATCGTTGCACGGTCTATAGAGCGGAATATTTCTGTACTCGTAACTGCTTTTAATGAAGCGCAATTAACATTCTTACTATTGATCCCTGTCGGCGTCGGCCACGCAGCGGCTATGGATTTGATGACAACAGCCGAGGACGAAGGCGTGCCGAGAGACGCCAGGCGGAAGGCCACAGGTATGAACAGGCCATATCGTTATTGTAGTCACTTTTTCTGCCAGCTTCCTCAGCCTCCCGGCAAAGGATGGCGATCACCTAGACGTGGTGCGAATTAAAGTCAAGCGCAGCTCATAGTCTAGAGACTCGAGGCGTCGCATAAAATGTGCTGTAATGGTCAAATGAAATGCGAACAGCGAAGCGCGTGGCCTGAATGTAGCAAAGAGGCCGAGTGATAGAATTGGCGCCGTCGGGCAGTCATCGTTATGCACGTTCGCTTGCCTATGCGGAGAGCCTTATTTTATCATGAGCAGAATTTGTAAGGATCAACCGTGACATGCAGGAGAATTCTACTTCTTGAGCTAGATTGCTTTCAGAGGCAAGCAATATTTGCAGAAAGAAATAAGCTTAATCTTTCGCTCAGTAACAAATTCTGGCTAATTTTATTTTGAACTCGTGCAACCTTGTTCAAGCGTCGTCACTTTATTAGGTGCGTTGATGCTTGAGCTCAGATAAACATGAAGTTGCTGGTTCTAGCGAAAATTATGAGCGGCACCTTGGTACAAGTTAATCGCGACTGAGTGCCTGTGTGGGCGCTATAAGTGCAGTCATGGGACAAACCCGATCTCACAAAATGTTGAGTTCATGAGCACCCCAGTCCATGTCCCTTAGGCTTTAGCGAGCCCCAATAAGTCGAGGATTTTATCAGTATCGGCAGTATCTTTCTGTTTAAGCGAGGCACGTTGGCTGTGCATGACCTTAATGCCACAGGGAATGTTTAAAAATTCTGCCCGCGTTAAAATAAAATATCCGGTACATGGTTTCCACGCCGAGTTTGAGGCTACTCGCTCTATGCTGCAATAGTATTGCTAGGATTTTGTTGGAGCCATGCGTTCGTTTATGTCGATGGTGATTTCTATTGGCAGTCGCTTCTAAACGGGGCGGCGAAAAATGCCCACTTGTAATTATCGCGTGTGTTATATAAATCCATTCCAGTCTAGCATTTTACCTATTTTTTTTTTCTTGATCGTCTCGCTTTTCAATAAAAAGTCGATCTCTAGTTGACCACGCTCTCTACCCCGTCGCCGCGGCCCCATTGACAAGTAGCGTCATGGCGACTAGCTCTGTTGCCGATCGCGCAGTGCGGTACACTGACACGAGCTAAGTTTCCTGACCCACATCGCTTTGTTTAATTCCGCAAGCAAAGAGCCCTCAGCGTATAATTGTAAATTGAGTAATGAGAAATAGTGGCGCAGTGCCACGACAGCACAAGTGGCAACGGTGCTAGCTGCCATAACGGAACCGGCAAGTGGCAATCAGCGCTGCATCGGCGGGATGAGAAAGACGGAAGTGCCCCGTAAAGACGAAGCAATCGTAGCGATAATAAAAGCATTAAACTACATGAACTAAGTTTGCAGACTTATCGTGCATATAAATTGCAGTAAACATTACCTTATTAATTAAGTGGTGTCACGCGCGGCCAGGCAAACATGAACAGACCTGAGACGGTGACAGCGCACAACCGCTATCAGAGCTCTGGCGTGATGGAGACCGGCAGCAGCGGCGAGCGAATTCCCCTTCGTGTTGGCTCGCCCACATTTACCACCCGTTGCAAATAACCTCCTACATATGGCGCGCACGGTCGCTCAGTGCCGCCACGCGCAGCCATTGCCGGGCTAGAACGGGAGACACGCCCTCATCTGCCCCCTCCCACTGTCTTAGCGCGCCAGAAGGCGTCACGCATCAAGCCACCATCCTTATCGGTTCACCCTCTCACTCGTTCCCTCACATCCGCAGCATACGAAGCGCGCGCGCGATTTTATCGCAATTGCACTTTATACGGAACGCTACGGTATCAACGACGATCAAAAAGTCACCTAATGTGTCCATACAGTTACTATAGCAATAGAGGAAAAAAAAAAGGCTTGCGGCAGAACCCATCTCATGTGACTGTAGACGATAATGCGCTAGCATTAAATATAGCGGCAAAGCGTATTGCCAGCTTCGAAACGAGTTAGGCACGAGGCGTGCACTGCAGTCAGACTCTTCTTTTGTGCTTGCCTACGAACACTTGGCGCCATATAAAGCCGCTACCGCAGAACCCGCATGTGGCCTCGAAATACATGGCGCGCCGGAGCGCGCGAACGCTGAGAATCGCGTAATGCGGCAACAGGGCCGTTCTCGCACTTCTTTCTGCAGACGCTGTGCCATCTAGGGGCACTACCAAGGTGTCCGCGCCTGGCCTCCGAGACGAGAAGCGTGGCGAGCCGGTGCCTGCTAACGCTTAGAATGGGTCCCTCGCTTGCCACACACTCAGTGCCACATACTCAGTGATGTAAGTTTGCGAGAGGTTCATCGAAGAGCAGCACATACCCAGCGCATTTATGGCGCAGTCTGCTAATGCGTCGGGTTGCTGTCCTTGAGGAGTACTTGTGACGTGGCTTCGATTCCGCTCAGCATCTAATAAATTTTAGGGATCTTTTTTGTCATAGCGGTACATTCCCTATGGCTCATACCTAGTTACCCAAGTTGGCGTCAAAAACTCTCATTGAAGAGCAGCACACACCTACCGGAATATACCCAGTGACTCAAGTTGGCATGAAAGAGGTTCATAGGAGATCAGCACAGACCGAGTGGCACTCGCCCAATACTCCCAGCCAGCGTCAAAGTGCTTCTTCGAACAGCGGTAACTACCAGTCCTGCCTCTACAATGACTCATGTCGGCGTGAAGGAGGTTTGTTGAGGAGCTATGCCACTATGCCACATACGCAGTGCCACATACTATGCCACATACTCAGTGACCCAAGTTGGCTTGATCATTGGCTTCGAAACCTGTTACCTCAGCAAGCTGTCTCATGCGCTACCCATTCGACCACTTACTACCCAGTAACATAGGTAGGCGGGAACGAGGCAAGCTACAAAAGTAGATAGATAGATAGATAGATAGACAGATAGATAGCCCCCGAAAAGTTGCTGAAGTACCCTAAGAATGCTAACTCTTTAAGTACATTGACCAACATATAAACTGCATTGTCGCAGTAGAATGAGTAGAATCGCACTCTGCGTGAAAGCCATATGCGCGCGCGATGACTAGCCGACAGCGCGCACTCTAACGATGTTTTGTTTCGTCCACGCGCTCCACTGCCCGGATTTCGTTTGGCCACCATAGTAGATAGGTGCGTGTGAATACCGCGCACAATCTACATTTGAGCAGAAGACCAACACTCGTTTGCGGAATTTGGGTAATAGCCAGAATAACCATAAACCCTCCATATTCACAGACAGCATGTCTGCCCAAGAGTCACTCAGTGGAAACCAGGTTTAGCCAGCTTTACTAGAACTCAGTTTAATCAAAACCATGGACAGCCAATCTGCTTAGATTGGACCTATTGAAGCATTTTTCTAGTTTCCTCTTCCTGATAGACTCTTGGACTGATTCGATCTCGATAAAGCTCAATGCGCTTCGACTGGAGGGCTCACGAATTCAACATATGTAAGATCGAGTTGGCTCGTGTTCCATGACTGAACTCGTAGCACCGGAGAAAAACGTGGACATAGGAGGCGTAGGGCAAACACATGATGTGTGTTACAGCGCAAAGCGGGTCATGGGACACAGAAAGTAACGAGGACAAGCACTTTTCCTGTGTCCCCTGTCCCACTTCGCGCTGTGCCACACAGTCTAAAATGGAAAACCAACTAGCACTAATCACAAGTAACTTCAGTGCACATCTCAACATCTAGCATCTAACACATCTAACAAAGTGACCACTTTTGACCGATGTTTCTATTATGGCGAGGCATCGGCGTTTTATTCGACGATAACGAAGTGGCGCATGAGCACGCAACTCCGCCTGCCGTGCGGTCGGAGCCAGCGCTCGAACAAGAAACGATAGGACCAGCCGCGTTCAGTGATTTCGTCTCTGTTTGACCGACGAGTGACAAAGAATCTGGAAGATCATAAACCACACGTCTTCCCACAAGTGGTGACTTCCACAAGCGTCTTCCCACAGTATGTTTGCACAACCGCAGCGCAGCTATGAATTCTGGGCATAAATGTTGCTTCTTCTTTACCGCCTTCATCATTGTAACGTATAAAAAGACCTCGTTATTGTTGTCTGGACTGGCCCCTACCGCAGCTTTCGTGATTTCCAGCATAAGTAAACGGTGTCTTTGCCGTCAGTTTGCATGACATTGCATGACTTGATACAGGAATGGAATGCTTAGCATTATTTGAGCTCGATAGTGCAGTGACGTACAACACTCTTCGGAATGCCACAAACTTAATTGCACCAAACTTATGTAAATAAAACAAAGGTGCCGTGCAGCTCTTTTGGACATGTAAAATAAACTTTTATCCCTTAGACAAAAGTGTCATGGTCGTTTCAATGAAGCATGACGGTTGTTCAGAAATAGGTCTCGTAGAATTTCCGAATGAGGCACGCATCCATCACAGAAACAAACAAACAATCAAATAAACAAAAACTATGTTTATACTGCTTGATGGGGTGATGTCTCAGCTGTTCTTGCAGATGTGCACCGTTTATTCATTTAGCGATTTCTCAGCGCAGCAGTAAGCTATGTATACCGCTGTCATTGCCGCGAGCAATGCCACCTCAGTCTGCACCGCAGCATCGCTGGCTAAATGTTTCCCTGCTGGAGACTGTTTTGTTTTCTAAAGCCCTAAAAGTGGCAATGGTTAACCGCAGACGACGCGCTTGCACGGACGCAAATGCGGTGCAACCTCCAGGGGACGTAGAAAGAGTTTTTAATGCCCGATGCAAAACGAGAGATTGCAGCTCCGGTGCAGTCTCCCCCTGAATGCAAAGTCTGTGAAGTAAACAGTCATTGGCGCGCCGAAAGGCTGACACCGGCAGATATCATGCCGCAGTTCTGCCAAGTCTATGACCCGGCTGAGAGGCTGGCGAGGTTGCTTCATATAGCGGATGAGACGTGCAAACCTTCTTGGTTGCCGAAGAAGTGGTAGTGGCGGCCCGAACAGGCACGAGGAGAGTTATACAGGAAAACAAACGAGTTTATACATGATGAGTGTATAGGAGAGAGAGAGAGAGAGAGAATAAACATTTTTATTGGGTGAATGAAGCTTTGGAGAGGCGTCCTCATTCCAGAATGCCTTGAGCTCGGTCCACGTCCTGGGCCCTCGCAATCAGCCGTTGCTGATCCTCGAGGTCGGAGCTGGCCAAGGCTCTCTCCCAAAGCTCGTTAGTGGGGTAAGGGTTCGGAGTATTTAATGGTGCCGCTCAGCAACCCCCTACTATGTGCCTGAGGGTCCCGGGCTCTGCGCAGAAGCGGCATTGCGGAGAGAATTGTGTAGGGTCTATGAGGTGATTTCTGGTTGGGTGGGGGAATGTATTAACCTGTAGAGCTCGGAGGAATCGCTCCTGCTCTCTAGGTAGTGACTTGTGTGGGGGTGCATATGTCCTGCGGGTTAGCTTGTAGTGTTGTGTGGTGTCTTGGTAAGAGACCAGAGGGTGCATGCGCTCGGGTTCAGATTCCTCGGCGTCGGCTCGGTGGGTCAGATATCGAGCCACGTGGTTGGCGACCTCGTTGCCAGGAATGCCTTGATGAGCTGGCGCCCAGATGATCATGACTGATCTCGTTGGCGGCTTTTGATTGATGATCCGGAGCGTAGTGGTATGAATTCTGCCGCTAGCAAAGTTGCGGCACGCCTGTTGGGAGTCGGTCACTATGACTTCAACCTCTGTTTGGGAGAGCGCGAGGGCTATGGCCGCTTCCTCGGCTTGGAGGGGATTGTTTCGTGTGAGCGAAATGCTGCTCCGATGTTCTGTGTTGACGACTACGGTGGCTGTTGAGGCTGCGCGTCTGGAGTATAGTGTATAGGGGAAAGAGCCATGCGTTACGCGATCCACTTGGTTATGTATCTTTCTCATGGCTAGGAAAGCCCCTAGATCACTAGGCGGGGAGTGGGTCGTTGGCAACAGCTACCCAAGGGGATCTGAGTCCCACCAGTTGCAGGAGCTGCACGTTCGGTAACTGCTTGCTCGAAGAGATGCGCACGCTAGCGTTGGGGCCCGGAGCTTATAAGGAGCGCCAGCGAAGGAAGTTCTTCGGGACTTACTTTCTGGAGGAGCCACGTGGTTGATCCAAACCTCCGTGACCTCTTTGTGTAACGCCGCTACACCGTCGTGCTTGTTTCTTACTGCGAGATTAACAAAGTTTCTGGCGTTGACTTTGTCATAAGAAGTACCAACATTAACTTCTTCATTAACCAATGTCAATTTGTCCCGTTGATGTCATACTTCCCGTGATCTACATTGCTTTCTCAAAATCTTCAGCGTTTTTAGCCCCTACCGCTGGCACACGCTGCATGTTTCGTGCAGGAACTCGGGCCCCACAGTGGTCGAGTGCGCGCGGTGGTCGCTCATACTGCTCATCGACACAAGAAGTTAACGAAAGGCTATGGCCTCGCGCCTAACTTGCATATAAGGAATTGCATGCTATTAACTATTTCTCAATTACGTTTACTGGCACTTACCGTAATTTTCCAACGACATTGCTCATTCAGTAACGCCCACAGTAATTTGCTTACTATTTTCAAGTATGCAATCACATGAAACAGATAATATTTTTGCCGAAACTAATTACAACAGGTGACGCAGCTTTGAGAACTTAAATTTGGCGGGAACGAGGCGGGCAATGGAATGAAAGCACGTACACCCGGCCACAAAATATTACGGACCATGAAATTTGAGAAAAAGCTGAATATCTCCGCAACCTCACATCGCAGCCTGGTATTTACACTTCGGGCATCGGCTAGAATATGTTAAGAACATTTTCTTATACTGTTCTACTGGATACTGCTTCAGGCTGCTTGGAAATTTAACGTTTTGTGCGATCCCGTGGTCCGTAAACTTTTGTGGCCGAGTGTACATGAATTAGCTCGTTTCACAATCAGCGTCCTGCAGCTACGGTATGATCATCTGTGCGTGCACGAAACATGCAGTGTGTGACTAGGGCAGTCTCGCAGATTTGTGCTCGTCTTTTGGAAGTTGGACCTCTGAGATTTTTTATCATAAGTTTATCTTTCTCTGTCCCCTGCAAGCGCTTTTGTGCGGCCTTATAGGCGACAATAGCTGCTACTAAATTATTTTCTTGTGCAGCCTATGACTGTGATATAGACAGAAGTCATCGGCCATTAAACGCGTATGTTTTCATCTGTTTCATAATTACCGGGCGTTTTATTTTAACATTAACAAGATTTTTACATTCACCCGTGGATTATAGCAAGAAATCTGCTTATTAATCTGGATCACTCGAAGAGGTTGACTCTACTTAGTCTAAGAAATCAAAATGTATTATTCACTAATTACCAGGCTTTCACCTGCCAACTTTTAAGCTAATTATATTAGGCCACTTATTGCAGTGCACCAAATGTAGCCAGTCACATTACAACGCACCTCCACTCGGAACGAACTTTGTAACCATAACCAGATTTGAGACATCCGCACCAAAAATTGCGGTCAAAATACGCTCTTTTCCTACTTACTTCAACAAGAGTTTTTTATGCAATCAAGCTCAAAGGTTACGGGAGCTTTTATACATTCCGCCATTAACGTTGGAATCGCACAGTTCTAAACTTGTGTCATCCTCGGACTTCATTACAAGTAGACATGACTTTCGAAGTCACCAGGTATAATTCATAATTTGCCGCATTAGTCGTAAGGTAAGTAGTTCAAAAATTAGTTTGCAAAGACCCGTTAATTATTCAAATATTCATTTTGGCTTTGCGAGAAAACAAGGCTCTGAGAGTATTCTCTATCAAGAAGGATAATATTGCAAAAGGGCGCGGGTGATTTCTTACAATTATATTATCAATCGGAGAAAAAAACACCCGGTATACGTGGCTAGTACAGACGTATTCTTGCAATCTTAAGACACAAATATTATTTTACGGTGGAACTATATTTATCTTTAAGTTCATGTTAAATTACACAACAGTTTTGCTCATCTTTCAAGCAGCGTGACCGCTCGCTGGGGTCTCTTAAACAGTCGTTTAAAACTAAATGTCTAACGCGCAAAGGGCACCGTAAGGAGGTCCATTCGATGTTAGCTGATACATTAAAACTTCCATATATCGTGGCGGTCAATTTCGGCTTCGATGCCAGAGAATCTACTATGAACGATCATTCAATTTTTAACTGGCCCTACCGGGAGCGCCTTCCTCTAGTTCCAGCAACAATGAAGCGCTTCGCTTTATACATAACTCAGATCCAAGCATTGGGACATTGGGTAACCACAATGTTACGAGAAAAGCTTGCTCTCCGAATCGTTTCATACCGCAGACTGCGCTTTGGCTAGACTGGCTCTTTGGTAAATTGTATTGTTCTACGCTTAAGCTTCGTTTGGTTTTGTCAGTTTAGACTTTTCTGCCACAACATTAGTGTTACTGATGCTTTAGACAGCAGGAATATCCTCGCTGATGTACTTTTGGCCACAAACACGTTAGCTGGAGCCATGACTAGTTCGGACGGTGTGAAGTTAATCATGCCACATGTTATGCGGTGAGGCGACATATTGCATCAATAGCATGCTTTAGGTAATCGGTGTAAGCAGAAGGTGCAGTTTTGTCACTCAGCGCTGTGATTTGTCAGTTTATTGGCTTGAAAGAAATGCAGGAACGAATGCAAAACAGCGCTCGTTCCAGCACTGGAGCATTCGACCTGCGCCGAGTGCGGCTAGTTTGCTTTCCGACACGGTACACGCAGCTAAATTCCGTTGCAACTGGTTCGATTCATTTGCGAGTAATGCATGTTTACTAACACAAGCGGCTTTTTTCATAAGAAGACCCTCGGTAAATATTGCGAACCTGTTGGAAGAAACACAGCATCATCATCATCATCATCAGCCTAGTTACGCCCACTGCAGGGCAAAAGCCTCTCCCATACTTCTCCAGCTACTCCGGTCATGTACTAATTGTGGCAATGTTGTCCCTGCAAACGTCTTAATGTCATCCGCCCACCTAACTTTCTGCCGCCCCCTACTACGCTTCCCTTCCCTTGGAATCCAGTCCGTAACCCTTAATGACCATCGGTTATCTTCCCTCCTCATTACATGTCCGGCCCATGCCCATTTCTTTTTCTTGATTTCAACTAAGATGTCATTTACCCGCGTTTGTTCCCTCACCCAATCTGCTCTTTTCTTATCCCTTAACATTACACCTATCATTCTTCTTTCCATAGCTCGTTGCGTCGTCCTCAATTTCAGCAGAACCCTTTTCGTAAGCCTCCAGGTTTCTGCCGCGAAACACAATTCGTCTTATTGCTTGTTATTTACTTCGCACATTTCGTGAGTGTTTGAGAATTCCTATGGGTGGCGGGTGTCTGCTATGATCCCAAAGCCTGGACCATGTCTCGAACACTGCGTACTGCGAGCATCAGACGCAGGCTACCTTATCTCACGGATGAGTTAACTAAATAGAAATGTGCACAAGCACTCTCACAAAATGAGCCCCGTCCTATCAGTGCCAAAATATTCGCATTTACCTTCTGGGAGCATGAAAGACGTCACTGTCTATCTATTGTTTGATGCTGAGTGTTACAGTGCCACACGAGCTGCCATGGGTAGTGGCCCATGAAGGTCGAAAATAGTCGAGTATCGTACCTGTAACAGTGGAACAACTCCGCAAACAAGTTCTTGTACCTTTCACAGATTTTCGCTACTGCGAAACACTTCTCTTTTTAACCTCTTGCTCGCGTAAAAGGCTTTTTGTCTGTGATAATGCTCGCTAGGCACACCGGACGTTTGCACGCACAACGAAATAAAAGATTTCAGCGGACTGGTCGCTGAAATTCTTGAGACCGATCAAAATTAGGTGATCGGCAGCAAGGACCTTTTCGGCTGCGACGAAACATCTCAATTGCAGGCCACAAACGAGAAATGTGAGCACAGCGCCAAGCGCAAGAGCCGCCGTGGCCCTAGATTTTGTTTGTTTTTCTGGACAGCGTTGCCAGCACAGATAACGTATTCTAGAGTTGCCAATAGGGCGGTTCATTTCCGAATGTTCCTATAGGTTAACGCTGTCATCTCGGATCATTGAAAGAAAAGTAGGGTTCGCGTATCGTGACGTGCAGTATCTTTCTCGACAGTATTCTTACTGTATATTCATTTGTCTCCCGCGAGCCTTGTTTGAAATTAGCAGTGCCGTGCCAGTCGGCCTACGCAAGCCTTGTTTTTCTTGTTTAAGAAGAAGCCCATATTAGACATTCCTGATTTAATGCTTAAACCATCAATATTTTTAAGTTTTCAGATGTCGTCGAATAATGCTTGAGGGCCTTGTTGATAGGATGTGCGATCTTTGATAATGAAATTCGAGGGCCTAATTGTTCATAGTATGGGACAGTTCCTAATAAATGCAACACATTTCATTAAGAATTTAGGATTTGACCAATCACAGCAGTTCAGTTTTTCATCTCTCTCTCTCTCTCTCTCTCTCTATATATATATATATATATATATATATATATATATATATATATATATATATATATATATATATATATATATATATATATATATATATATATATATATATATATATAAACAAGGAAGCATCTACCCATGTCGCTCGTGTATGGGATAACACGTCCGGCGGAATTCGGAATGCCGTATACTGAAATAATAATCGGCAACTATGACACACACACATAGTTTATTGCATGCGCGGTTGCGGTTCTTATGTATTTTCCATGCGAAAGAACCTTCCTACCCTTATTGTAGTAGTAGTTGTCTACTTCATGATGAACATCAAGAAACAAGATGCACATCCAATGGTGCTTGAGGCGTTTGTCATTTTACTAGACTGACGGCAAAGGTAGCCTTCTAGTTAAAGGAAGAAATGAGAGTAGAAAGCAGGTGCAATCGTTAATTTGAGCTTTAATAAGAGAATCAATTTCAATCCAAGTCCAGACAAATGAGTACTCATGAACATTGAAGTCGCTTGGCCTGACTACCATGTACTCCACAGACGAGATGGTCATTCAGATGTTGCTAGTACGTTATCTCGCCTGTCACCTGCAAGAATACATAATATAATCTTATTTAAGTAATAATAAATTCCGCAGAATGCTGCAGAAGCATGTTACTAGTCAACCAGTGGCTGCAGCTGGTAATTAAGTAACAAATAAGTGTAAGGTCACTAGATGGCAAGGCTTATATGTTAAGCAGACTACCCTTTTTCATATAAACTTACACAGAAGCAAAAAGCGATGGATATAGTCTCAGTGCATAAATTGGAGCTGAACTACACAGAGGCCAACGCAAAATTTTATAACAAAAGATACCTAAGATCACCCGTAATCTTGAACATTAGGTAACAGAAATACATAGCCAGTCGCATGCGTTTGAATTTACACTTGGTACGTACGAGGCTGCCGGCGCCCTTTGATTATTGTGAAATGGAACATAACTGGACATAATACGAAAAGTCATTACCAGGAAGGCCGCAATAAGATGCATCAAGATTATGCAGAAACTCCGCTTGAGTTGCCTAAGTATGCGTAATCATTGTACCACTTGCTCATTTCCACACATACAATGCGACGTATGCTGTTTACAGCGATCGGTGAAGCAAAGAAGAATTCATCAATTTCTGCTTTATTGGTCTTGTACTCTGCTTTTGCTCTTAATCTGACCAGTAAAAACACTTATCAACCCTCTTCAGTTATTATCAACTTGAATGGACTGGATCCAACCATTATCAACCATTATCGGTCGTTATCAACCTTATCGGATTTGATCCGAACCTTATCGGTCATTATCAACCTTTATCGACCCTTTTCGGTCGTAATAAACCTTATCGGAATCGATCTAACTCTTGTCGGTCCTTTTTATTTTATAAGATTTGCTACGACCAAAATAAGTCCTTAAGAGAAAGCTTTAGCTTGGGTGCTCTTATCTAAATACATATAAAAGGAGAATTCGTTTTTCTCGGCAACCACTGCACGAAATTTGACGAGGTTTGTTACATTCAAAAGAAAAACTCAAAATATAGTGACTGTTGGTTTCAAGTTTTTGAGTTAGGTTGCCAATATTTTATTAAAAGTTGGCAAAAATGGAAAATTTTTGATAAGCTAAACTGTCAAGTTTAGAACTTTGTGGCTCAGCAGCCAAATATGATAATACAATTCCGTGATTTGCATCTGATAATACACCTAAAGCGGACAAAATTGATATGCTACACATGAATATAAAAAATTTAGTAATATGAAAATACAGCTTTTGGAGAACCCTTGTAACCAACGTAACAAATTCATGTAAGATGTAAAATGACATATCGTATTTGCCGCTTTGAATGGTCTAATGTATGCTGTTTACAAAACCGCGATATCTGTTCTTGATGCAGAGCAATAAATTTGTAAGCTTCGTGCTTCTATGTTTAGGAGCAGCGCCCTTAAAGCTGACGTGGGCACGCGAACACGAAAAAGGACATGCACAGGCGCTGTGTATGTACTTTTTTCATGTGTGCGTGAACGTGACAGTTTTAAGTGCGCTGCGTCATCATTATCATGGCTCACCAACTGGCGCACCAGTATATGTTAAACTAAGCGAGGCCACATATTACGACACATATTTGTTATTTGTACCATTCCATTGCGATAATCAAATACTTGCTCAATGTTGCGATGATACCTAAATACTCTTCAAGTGTATTAGACGACAGGCAATTTGGCGTAATACAATCGGACACGGAGAAACTCTACTACACAACAATACTGTTCCATAGTAGAAGGCTACAGCGCGGGAACCGACGGCGACAAAGGAGGCCCACAAAGTACACAGGCATAGCGCTAACTTTAAACAAAATATGTTCAGCCCAACTGGTTTCTTTGCTCACAAACATTTTTGTTGAACGTCAGCGCTGCACCCGTGTACTTTGTGTACTTCCTTTCTCTCCGTCGGTTCCTGAGCTGCAGCCTTCTACTATGTTCAATAAACAAGCCCGACTGGTTACTCACTCAACAATGTTACAGTTGGAAAGATTGAAAATTTTGCTGTTAGAACCAACTTACGGCCGATATCCTTGCACGCGTCCTTCAGTATATGACGCTCCGTAGTGACGCACATATACACTCTTCATTATCCGTACTACATGTTTACCTAAGTACGTGTTTATTATTTTTCACAACAAATTTCATCAAGCGTACATGTATTCTTCTTTTCTTCGGCCTCGGTTTCGTCTGATACCTCTTCAATCTGGCCTTGTTGATATTGTACGCACACGCAACGCACATGTTGGAATCAATGTGAAGCGATCGGAGCTTTGTGTATTGCTAATGTGTATGAATGAATAAATATGTGGTGTTTAGTGGCCCAAGGGCCAGGTATGGCCAAGGAGCTCCATGCCAGTGTTAATGAGTTCGCAGCGGAGCGATGAGTTCTATGAAGTTGATGTAACGTGGCTGTGAAGGGTCCTAAAAATCTTCGCTGGAAATTGCGTAAAATATACATGTAATAAGATTATGGCAATCACTGATGACGTGTACTGTGAACATTAAAATGTAGAATGCATTGCGAAAGAATGACGCAATATAGAAAATACGTCAGACGCTAACATAGGCTAGAGCACTACAGCCTCACCAGAGCCCTTGAAACACAATGGCCTGAGGGCACGTGCTACATACAACAACTATCACATCCAGAGGATGCGCTACGAATTTAATCGGCTTATAACATCTAGCACAACATCATTCAAGAAAGCGAGGACTGCTTTTGTCTTAAAAGCGGTTCTTCACCAAGAAACATAGCCGGATGAAGAGGGACACAATAGCGTATGCAAGAGGAAAATGTTTCTTGCTCTCTCTTTCGGCTTCCCGACATTCCAGGAAGACGTGAAGGATGGTCAGCCTGTCACCACATCTACCACAAGTTGTAGGCTCATTACTAGTCAAGAGAAAGTTATGAGTGCCAAAGGTGTGTCCTATTCTGAGTCGAGTAAACATGACATCTGTTCTTCATGTTTTTGTAGTTGGGGGCCAGAGACCTAACTTCGCCTTAATCACGCAAAGCTTATCGCTCGTGTCAGCCTGTTGCCGGTGGCTTCGCAGTTTGCTTCGTAGGAAAGACCTCATGTCTGTCGCAAAGGCATCAGCTGAACGAATACCTTGCGATGCTATTGATTTGGCGATTTCGTCGGCAAACACGTTACCGTCGGTTACTCTAGTGCCAGGAACCCAGCATATTACTACATGTCTATGTGATAAATAAATGTTGCACAAGAGTGAATAAAGTTAAATAAAAACAGGATTTCTGTGCTTTTGTAAAGACAAACGCTTTTATGTGACTTAACGAGTTTGTGAAGATTATTGCTCTGTCGAGTTTTAATTTCTTTATGTTTTACTGCAGACAGTACTGCATAGGCTTCTGCAGTGAAGACGCTTGTTAGGGGGTTTAGTATGTAAGATTTAGAGAAAGAGGGACTAACAGCAGCGTAGATACGCCAGCATGGGACTTTTACGTGCCTGTGGGTAATTTGGAGCAGGAGTACTTCCATTCACGTTCATGGAAATGCATACCGATTTCAAGCACAGGGGCGCGCTTTGTGACCTCTACAAAGGATACATCACATTCTATCAGCTGCCACTCGCAGGGCGGTAATAGCTTAGCTGGAGGCATTAGACGATGTTCGATAATTGGGACATTCATTTGTTCGCTAAGTTCTCTCACACGCATTGAGAAAGGTAGTGTCATAGAGGATGTATTACGAAAACGTGTTGCACGCGTCAAGTCGTTAACGGTTGTGGAACACGGATGTTTCTTAATAGTGCTCACTTTGAGAAAATAGGTGAAGCTGATGCATGTTCTCTGAAAATGGAGTGAGCAGTTGAGTTGAGTTGAGTTGAGTGGTTGTAGGCTACTGGTGGGATTGGCCTTGCAGTTGCTGCCGGCTATTGTTCCACTGTAGCGGCACTTAAACTAAATAAATCACATAAATCTGACACAGATCTCACAATTACAAATAGTCACTCGTAAGGTCACCATGTGGAGGCCAAATTCGTGTCCTGCAGGTAATTTAAAAGAAGGCGAGAAACCTCCTTGCTACACAACTGGTTCCCGCGCGGGAAAACAGTGTCCTGAAGAGAACTGTGAGGAACTCCTTTCTTCTTGAGGGACCCGAATAACACACTCCTTTCCGCGTTATACAGAGTGCAGCACATAAGGTAATGTTCTATGTCACCGCACACACCTCACGTTGAACATGATGGAGACAGCGCCAGGCCAGTGTTATACATCCACGCAGGGGTACGAGCAGGGCCTATGCGAATGCGGAGCAGTAAAGCGGCTTGGTTTCTTTTGAGACTCTTGGTCACACATGGCTTGTGAGGTGAGCTCCACAAAGAACTCAAGTGGCATAACACCGCTTCTCTGAAGAGTCTCTTGTCCTCTTGAGGCACTTTTCTCAACTGTTTCCCAGACAGCGCTCTATGGGCGAGGCTGTCCGCCATCTCGTTGCCTATGATACCTATGTGCGAGGGCACCCATTGGAAACGTATGGAGAAGCCTTTGATATGAAGATTGTACACCAAGCGTAGGGATCTAAGACATAAGGCATCAGTAGGGAACCCTTGCTCTAACCTTTGAAGGGCAGATTTTGAATGTGTAAGAATGACAACAGGTTGAGGCATACAAAACCGTACCTTCTTTAGAGCTGCCTCAATGGCAACGCTTTCGGCCGTTGTGGAGGACACGACTGCAGTGAAGCGAGCAGACCAATCACACTTCAAAAAGGTAATGTGAAAAGTAGCTGCACTAGATCCTCTGACCTTGTTCACAGAGCCATCAGTAAAAATTTGAAGATGACGTTCGTATTCAGTCTCAAGATGTTCCAGTACGTGCGAACGCGTGGCCGCCAAAGGAGAACTCCACTTAGCGCAAACGTGAGGAACTGTCAACGAACAATCGAGGCTCGCGAATGACCAAAGTGGTTTCAACCTCTTAGTTCGACCTCTAGCGTCAAGACCCAGGTAACCAAGAGTATTAAGGGCCAAGTACGCTCGGGACTCAGATCTCTTTCGACGCCGCTGTAGAAGGGCTCGCCCGGCTACCGTCTGTTTGACGCGGTCAGTTTGCATGAATAACCTTTGTGAAGCGACTAGGCTAAGAAGTCTCGATAGAGGCTTATAAAATACTGCACTGTTAGGAGCAGTCTGCGGCACGCCAAGAGCCCTCCTTAGGCCCTTTCTGTGCAAAACCTCAAGTCGCTCCAGCTGTGATAGCGAAGGGGAAATTAAAGGAAGTTGGTTCATTATTCGACTCGTCACCACTGTATCGTGCATCCTGATCATTGAAGAAGGGTGATTTCCCCATGGCTCACTTGCAACTCTACGGATCACATTGAGACGCGAAGATAGGGATGTCATAATCGAGTCTACAGCTCGCCGCCACGGTAGACGGTAGTCAATAATGACGCCCAAAAAGCACTTGTGCTTCAATTGACGAAGGCAAGATTGATCAAGGTCTATCTTCAGCCGCGCATGCCATCTTCCTCAACCTGGAAATATGATGAAGCCAGATTTTTACACCGAGAGAGTCAACCCAATGCCTTGAAGGCAATATTGAACTGAAAGTAATGCCTGTTGAGCTATCAGAGCTAAACGCTTGTGTTGATATCCGGTTAACCAAAGACAAATGTCGTCCGCATATATCGACATATGGACATGCCTGCAATGTTTTTGCACTTCAGCTGGAAGACCAGCCATTACAACACTAAAGAGCGTTGGGGAAAGAACATTTCCCTGAGGTACACCTCGCAATACCGCCCTTTCGGTGCTTATGGTACTTCCTAACCGCACTTGAATTTTACGATCACTGACAAATGAGTGAATGAATCGAAGAAGATAGCCCTCTACGCCTATGGCCTGCAAACTATTTAGTACTGAGCTCTGAAGGACGCTATCATAAGCCTTTGATGCGTCTAGGAAAATAGCTTCTCTCGAAAGGCCGAAAGCTCTATGAAGCTCAATGTGGCTTATCAAGGCCAAGACGCTATCTTGTGTGACTAAACATGTGCGGTTCTATCTCCGACCACCAAGATAAACGCCTACTTGCCAGCTCCTTCATGAGCTTAGCCCCACACGACTTCAGTGATACAGGACGATACGAGGCCAAGTCTGTCATTTCGTTGCCGGGCTTCAGCACTGGGACAACACAAGCCACCTTTCATGAAGGAGGAACGTCGCCAGTCTTCCACACTCGATTGAGATAGCTTAGGAGCAACTTCCGGTGTTCCAAAGGTAGGTTCTGCACCATCTCGTTGGTAATGCCGTCAGCACCTGGTACACAACGACGCCGCAGGCTGCTGAGTGCTGTCTGTAGCTTTCGAAGTGTGAATGGCGCGTCCGTAACAGACGTAGATGTTGCAGGCAGAGCGCAGGGATGAATTTCTGAAGTTGCACGTACAAATGCATCTGCAAATTCCTCTGCCAAGCACGCGAGAGGTTTCTGCTTGCGCAGGGCAAGCGCTTTCAAAGGCTTACTAGGACGAGAATCACCAGCAAGACTGCCAATCACTCGCCAAATTCTCATCATCGGCGAGAAAACAGTCAAGCCAGCGCAGAAGGACGCCCACTGCGACCTGCAGAGCTTGTTCGTATGGAGTCGAGTGGCAGAGTTAAGCCTATTGAAGGTCGTCTTCAAGGATCTGTCGTCATTCTTCCGCATAGGTTGTCGCTCCGCCCATCTGCGCGCTGCGCAAAGGTTCCTAAGTTTTAAATCCGGAGTCGGAAAATGATTAGGCAACTTGACCGCCGTGGTAGCAGCCATCTTACCAGAAATCATGTTGTCTATCACATCACCAGAAACACATGCAAGTTGCTCCCTGTGTTTGTCCCAATTAACAACATGGCTAATTTTATAGCCGCACATATGGAAGTCGGCAGTAAACACTAAAATTGGATAGTGATCACTTCCCATGCGGTCACGTACAGTTGACCACTTCACATGGACGTCAGGTGAATGCAGGGTTGGACCTATATAGATGTGGCTGAGGCTGGAGGCCGGAAGAAAGTAGGACTTCCGTCATTGGCCACGCACAGGTCCAAACTGTAGATAACTTCTACAAGTTTGCGTCCGCAGGCATCTGTGTTCATGTCACCCCAGACAGAGTGATGGGCACTGAAGTAACCGCAGATAATTCAGGGTGCTGGGCAACGGTCACAAAGCTGCTGGAGATACAAATCCATTGCTACCTTCTTCCGCGAAGACACGTATACGGATGTAACAGAAAGAGTTCGGAAGCCGAGCCTTGTCCTCACAGCCGCTACCTCAATACTATCTGTGCAAAGACCAGTGACGTTCAAAGCCACATAAGAAATCTCTCTTCGTATGTAAAGGGGGGCACTTCCTGCGGGAAATGAATTTATGCTGTAATTCTTGTGGGTGACATATGCAGTGACATATGCTGAATTCCACACTGGTACTCCCCTATTAACATATGTGTTAGTCATGTAGGAGTGGGGCAACCGGGCTTTAACTCTTATGTCACCAATCTGAGAGCACAGGAGAAGAACGTCAACTTGTTCTACCGTTGCGATATCTACATGAAGAGCACTTTGCGTTGTGAAGCGACTGCGAATCGGAGCAGATCCCGACAATACTTTAATGGCTTCGAAGAGCCTGATAGGTTTCGCTCTCCCAAATCAACACCTTTCTCTGTTGGCAAAACTGCCACTGGGATTCCGACCGTTCTTTGCTTACAATGACTCATCACCTTGAAGCCGTCGCTGTTCACTTCCGCCATATCAGCCACTTCCTCGTCAGGGTCGACGACAATTGAGTCGTGCCCACTGAGCGATGATGACACACTGGACTGCTGATCGTCCCTGATGTCTGGCCCCTCCACGCCTTGCGAGGCCATGGCCGCCTCCGCCACGCTGGCTTTCTTCGGATGGCGCTGTCCCTTTAAAGATGCCGGCGCCGGAGCAGCTGTACCCATCCCATAGGGACAGTACCGCCTTAGAGATGCGGCCGTCTTCCAAGGATATAAATAACTATGCATAGCAAAACCTATGCAAAATTACAGAGCTGAGGTGACAACAGATCGAACAGCGTGGTCTTCCTCTTCAGGAGTGACCACTCATCCGGCTATGTATAGACTTTCGACAGGGCTCGTTCTAAATGCGCCAGTGGCCAGGTGGATACCTAGATAGTGGACGGGATCTAGCATATTTAGCGCGCTCGGGGCGGCGGAGCGATATACTACGGCACAATAGTCCAATCGTGATCGAATTAGGCTCCTGTAAACACTTCCTGTCGCTGCCCCATGCTCTTTGGGATAGGATTTTGAGTAAGTTTATTGTTTTTAGACATTTTGCTTTAAGATATTTTATGTGTGGAATGAAAGTAAGCCTGCAGCCAAGTACAACACCTAGAAATTTGAACTCTCTGTTGACAGGCATTTGTTCTCCACACAGTTCTACAAAAAGATCTGGAACCAGGCGTCTCTTTCTTGTAAAGAGGACATAAGAACATTTGTGGGGTAGATTTTAAATCCATTTTTGTCTGCCCACTTGGACAGCTTGTTTATGCCCCGCTGTAGCTGCCGCTGACACATTGTAAGGTTGCAGGATTTCCAACTTATTTGTATGTTGTCTACGTAGACGGAGTAAGAATACCTGCTGGTAATGATGTACGTAGCGTGTTCATTTTAACGACAAAGAGCGTGCAACTGAGTACGCCAGCCTGTGGTACCAGAGTTTTTTTATGAAAGTACGCGACAGTGGATTACCTATTTTCACGCGGGATGTACAGCTGTGTAGGTAGCTTTCTATAATGTTTAAGATATTGCCACGGATGCCCAGCTCTGACAGGTCACCCAGGATTCCATACCGCCACGTTGTACCGTACGCCTTTTCCATAGCGAGAAACACGCATAAGAAGAATTTTTATGTACGAAGGCATCGCGAATGTTTGCTTCGATGTCCACGAGACGGTCAGTTGCAGATCGGCCTTCCCTAAAGCCTTATTGAAATGGGTCAAACATTTTGCTGGACTCCAGGCAATGTACGAGACGGCGATTGATAATTTCCTCAAAAAGCTTACAAAGACAGCTTGTAAGCGCTATAGCACTGTAGCTGGTTAGCAATGAAGTAACTTTACCGTGCTTCAAAACAGGGATCACAATAGCTTCTTTCTACTTAGATGGGAGATACCCAGCAGCCCAGAAGCAATTGAAACGTGTGAGTAACGTGATTTGTGTGTCGTAATGCAGGTGCTTAAGCATACCGCACATGATGCTATCGGGGCCCGGTGCAGAGCTCTGACGTGCTGACTAAGTTCGGCAACGTTAAAAGGACGGTTATCAGGATCAATCGGGCTGCATTTCCGAATTGCTTTACGTTTCAGAAAGTTCTCCGAATAGTGAGTGGAGTTAGACACGCGTTCGAAGTGTTCACCGAGAACGTCGGCCTGGTCTTCCTACTTGTTTCCTTCTTTTCAACCAGGGGCAATGGGTGGATTTGTTGTCTGTTAAGCCTGCTTAGCCCATTCCATACTTTTGCCTCGCGTGTGTATGAGTTAATGTCGGAGAAGAAACTCTCCCAGCTTGCCTTCCTAGACTGCCGTCACGTTCGCCTTCCCTGTGATTTAATGTTTTTAAATTCTATGAAATCTTCTGCAGTTGGGGATAGGCGCATTGTGCCCCACGCTTTATTTTGTTTTTGCCGCGCGTTGTTGCACTCATCATACCACCACAAAACTCGTCTTCTAGATTGGCTACCACTTGATTGTGGAATGAAGTTATTGGCTGCCTCGATGATAAAAGCGGTAAAATACGCTACCGCGTCGTCAATACTAAAATCGGCGACAAGATGTTGTGATAGGTAGGTCGATTACTGAATATGGTTCCAGTCGGCAGATGGTAGCTTCCACTGAAGCGCATGTGGAGGAAATTTATGTTGTTGAATTAAGTTTAATATTACAGGAAAACGGTCACTTCCATAGAAATTTTTAATAACGCTCCACTCTAAGTAAGGGATAAGAGCTGCGGAGCCAATAGATCGGTCCATAGAAGAATGACAATTGTGAAACATAATAAGCCAGTTCGTTTTTGTTGAACAGACATGTACCGGTGTTTAAACAGAAGTTGTCTATGAATTGACCTCACGCGTCGCACCGTGAGTCTCCCACATCATGTTGTGAGCGTTAAAATCTCCCACGAGTATGTAAGACTTGGGAAGATAACTAATAAGGTTATAAAAGTATGTTTTTTGGAGATGATGGTTCGATGGTATACAAAAGGAACATACAGTGAACAAGTTATTAAATAGAATGGCCTGAACTGATGCTGCCTCATGGGGTGCCTGAGGGGCGACGCGTCGGCGAGCTCCAGACTTGTAGGCTGCTATTGCTAAACCGCCAGAGGCGTTATTCTCGTCGCGGTCTTTTCGGAACCTGAAGTAATTACGAAGGAAATTAGTGTTCTTAGGTTCCAGGTGTGTTTCTTGGACACACAGCAACTTTGGATTGTGTTTGTGTAATAGTCCTGTAATGGTGTCGAGGTTATGGAGAAGTCATCCATAACTGTAACATAACATATCCATAACAAATACTGTAGTATTTGTGTCTCCATTGTGATAAATGTGTTGTGTGCTGCGCGTTTAGGAGACGCAGCTAGCTCATGGGCCACTTCCAGGCGCCGTGACGCTAAATCTCGTCGCTCCTTAGACGCTCACGGCACCGTCTGGCTGGTCGATGTGTCCACCGCCTCTTGCGAGGCGCTAGACACGCGCCCTTCCTAGCGCTGTGTTTGATGTGAACGCCTCGGCATGTTGGACAAGACCTTTGAGGCCACATGCCAGGAGGTATGTGGTCCCTCTACTGGGGTGGCGGATAAGCCCTAGCTACAACTGCCGGGGGGGGGGGGGGTGCAGATTGCCTCACTGCCGGCTCCCTGAGTCTGAGCTCACTGCGTGTGGGTTTACTTTGATTGTCACGATTTCTTTTCCTTTTTTCCATTACGGGCAGCACCGCAAGTATGCGGCGTGCTCCCCATCACAGCTAGCACAGTGTAGAGTGTTTTCGCAGGATTCAGCTGAGTGTTCGTATGCACTGCATTGTGCTCAAGTCAGACGGCGACGGCAGTTCTGAGAATTGTGACCGAATCTTTGGCATTTGAAGGAGCGGAGAGGGTTAGGGATGTACGGCCTTATTCGGATTTTAGTGTAACCTCCCTCAACGGTTTCTGGCAACGCAATGGAACCGAATGAGTGAATGAGGCCTTTAATGTCAATTTCTTTCCCATCTCGCCTCATTTTGATTTGTTTAAGGTTGATAACATTTTGTTCTTCCCATTCTTCTAGAAGTTCACGCTCAGCTGCATCAAATCATCAGAAATCACACCACGGATGCTGTTCATGATGCGATGTGGGGTCACTGAAACAGGTGTATTCACGAAAGACACTAGGTTGAATAGTTTTTCGTAGTGTTTTTTGCCACGAAGTTCCAAGAGGAAGTCGCCACTTGCCAGTGTAGGTGCTTTATAGCTGCGGCCAATAGTTTGAAGTAGACATTCAAAGACGAAGAAAGGGGAGATCATTCTTGTTGTTTTTTCTCCTTTCTCATATTGGACTACTTGATAAGGGGGTAAGTTCTCAGCGTTTCGGCATAAAATTTAAACACTTCTTTGGTGCGCACTCTTTTATGAGAGCGATCAGGTAGCGGAGGGAAGGAAGTAGCCATGCGTAGACGTGCAGTTTTGGGCAGCAGCGCCAGCCAGCCACCATGGAGCCCTATAAGGAGACGCTGCAGGGCCTGTAAAAGCAGGCATACAAATGCAAGATGTACGTTACCACTATAACCAAATATGACATAACCTAGGTTGACTACATACACAAGGTTAACGCTTGCTGTCTGGCAGATCGCAAGTAATAAAGAAATGAGTAGGAGACAGGAAAGATGGAAAGTGAGAGAAAGAGGAAGGTTCGAGGGAGAGAGAGACACGAAAAGGCAGCTACCGATTTTCTCCGGCTGGGTCAATCCGAGGGTGCTGTATACGGGAAGGCGCGGACAAAGGGGCGTGTTGCCTTCGCTGAAGGACTTTAAAGGTCCTGGGATTCAGCATAGGCTCAACCCCCAGGATCCCCTTTTCCCCAGACACGACTAAGCCATGCACACTTAAACGCGGGAGGGTCCAACCCTCCTGTGCTTGGGTACGTGGTGTTTCAATACACGAACCGCCTGTTCACGCAGACGCCCCACAGAGGATTGGTGATGTGTACGCTCTGCTATACAAAGGCTGGTTTAGTTTGGTTTGCAGGGTTTTATGTCGGAATTGCAGTGCGACCTGCCCATACTCAATGATTGGTGAACAACGGGCGAGTACCCAATGACACATACTGCGTTGCTAGACCAAAGAAAATACATGAAATCAAAGAACCCGTTATATGCAATTTGCCATTTCATTAACGAGTTAGTGCGCTATAGAAATGAATGCGAGCCGACATTATACTGCGTGTCCAGCTATTGTTAGCAAAGCTGTTCCACGAAAAAGAAGATTAAAGAAACACAGTGCAATATACGATTTTGAGACCTTACGGTGCTCGGTCGTCCGACCTATGTCCATCTGAACATAGCAGGTCGCTAAATCGTATCTCCTAACAATTTAAGAGCTTGATTAACATAAGCTGGAATACCCAATATGCTCAAGTTTAACAGAAGAAGATAATTTTAGGTCGCAGCTCTTAGGTGCCCGTTCTTGCGGTGAACGTCGGCGTCAATTGTAACCTAGCGAAATAGCACAACGAAGACTGACAGAGAAAACGCGGACCGTAGCGGGGGAAGGAAGACGGCGATAGCGCAGCGAGCTCAAGGAGGAAAGCGGAGGAGGAGGGTGCAGTGGGACCATGAGGCGGAAAGCAGTGGAGGAGTGAATAGCGAAAGCATGAGAAGAAAAGTATATCGCCGCGCAAGACAGGCTTTGCGGTGACGGTGGCTACGAGATGGCGACAGACTAGCACGCGTCCTCTCTTCACCGATGACGCCACCGATCATATATGAAAACAAAGCACTGCGTGAGCTGAGGTCTGTCTGCGGCGGCTGCTGTGAATCGTGTCCACGCGTCACCCCCCGCTGCATCTCGCGGTCCCCCGGTTAGGGAGGCAGTCGCACCATACTTCGCTTCGTTTGCAACCTGCCGCATGCCAGGTTGGCATATCGCATTAGGGAGTATCGTAATTCCGAAATTTTTCTCTACGGATAACTAAAGGGGGCACAATTGGTCCCCATACAATGATTATATAGGCCCGTTCGCTGTTGGCTCTATTCACTGCCTACTAGCACCTGGTGACATCCATTGCCCCATAATGGCAGTAGTGTCGTCATCGTGGAAGACGTATTTCTTGCAAGACATATTTTTCTCAACCGAAGAAAGGTGCGTTTTTCATTTGATTGGTCTGTCGCTGCTAAGTTTTCGTTTCCGTTATTTTTCCGCTAGAATATCGTTTCATTCAGCCAAAGGAAACTCTCGCTTTAAAACCTCGCCCTTGCTTACATTTAATTATATATTAGTATGTGCCATGGAAGTTATATGGATTTCCAATAATAAACAATGGGTCATTAACCTAAAAGAGTAATGACATGACAATGAGGACTTGTGATTTCCTTCCGTTGAAAAATAATTTAGACCTGCACAAACACAGAAAAAAAAACCCTATAAAGGACCAACGACGGATGCTCTCCAAAAGTTGGGCTAATTAATGGAAAATATTCATAAGTCATTCTACTCTGTGAAGGCAGACGACAAGCGAAGCTGCTTAGAGCACGACACAGAGGTCACCTAGGATACTGAACGAAATAACGAACATATTTATTTTCCTAATGTGTGGTCATAGTGGCGATATTGGTACGCACAGCATATTCGCGTATCACCTCTCTTATTAAATGTGTCCGTCACGTAAGACAATGAATGGCTCATACCTCTGTAAAGGCGGCCTCCCCATTTCGACGACAGAAATGAAATTCTACGCGGCAGTGACGAGCGGCAACCGAGCCAGCTGTGAAAGATGACGCCCGAGCAAATGCCGATGATGATAGTTTTTTGCTCAACGGAGCCAGCTGTGGAAGAAGATGACGATGAACGCGCGAGCAGTGGCACTTGGTTCGGTTCCGCGTTTACGCGGTTCGCGCCGGGTATATTTTACAGCGAAACTGTTAAGGGCTAGTTCCCCATGATCGCGTCCGTGTGTCGACATAAAACTCTAGCCTTCTTCTCCAGCATCCATGTCAGACGCCACAAGCGTTCGTGCCGACGAGTACGCGCCGTGATTGAAGCGGCCCTATTATAATAATATGTCAATACGTGCGCCGATACCGAAGATAGCGCAATGCCAGGCCGACCCGCGGTGAAGGTGAAGCAGGCGTTAAGCAATCCCCATACGTCGGTCGATCCCGAAGACAGTGCAATACCGGGTCGACCTGCGGTGGAGGTGACGCAAGCGTCAAGCACTCCCCATACGTGGGGACCAGCCAGCCAGGGCGTTCCACGACAGGCGCTCGACATGAACAGCGAGCTCTTGCATGCGGTAGTGGCCCTGTTGCTCGTTCTGTAATTCTGTAAGATGTAGGTACTGAAGATGGGCATCATCATAGCAGGACTCGAGTGCTTAAACGAGACATGCGTAGTTGCAACGGTTGGATGGCGGCAGGAACTCTAAAGATTGAGCCGAAGCAGAACGAAGCTGAGCCACGAGGATTTGAGCATTGCGGTGAGGTGACCAGAAGTGGAGAGCAGCGCGGACTCAAACTGCATACGAAAAGCAGACCATTACGTGGTACCGTCAAAGGTAGGTGGGCTTGGGAACGGTCCCTGACATCGCTGCGTGACGGAATCAGAAAAGGGAGATTGAGGCGCCGGGACAGGTGAGGCTTGATCAGTGGAAGCAGGCGACACGAGGCTAGAAACATGCGCGGTGAGGTCGGCGATGCGACTCTCCACGGAAGGCACACACTTGTCTAAACAGTTCTCAACGGAGAGCAGTCGCTGGTCAAGGCGTGCTGCAAAAGAGTCCAGGAGCGCCGCTAGGTCGGACGCAGGCTGACGGCGAGTGGAATCTGAATCGGCAAGGCGCATGTTTGAAGGTATCGTACCAGAATCGCCTGATATGGCGGCGAGCGGTTGCGTAGTGGTGGTGTGGCTCGAGGAAAGGCCGTGGCCCAGCTGAGTGTCCAATGGCGGTGCCTGCATAGATTACGGTATCGATGCGAGCGAAATCATCGCACTGGGGACGTCTTGCTGCGGCTAAACATCACCGCTTTCACGAAATTGTAACGGAGCCCGGTGCCTTGAACGGTTTCCACGCGGTACATGACACACACAAATCTCAGCTGTTTCGAAAAACCAACCATTCCTCTCACCCACTGCTAATCTTTTTCTTGCTCTTGTTCCCTAGTGAATTGACGTAACCCACTCTGGGGGGATTGGCCATGAATCTATCCTTCTGCTTGCCCTTCTAAGCTACAAGCTCAGTGGATTAGGTGCTTGGTCCAAGAACGTATTTCTAACGAGCACACCATTTCAATGCGTGAATAATCAAGTGCGTCAAACCGCGGCGTTCGGTTGGTTGCACCAGAATTGCAAGTTAAAATAAGCCGTGACCCCTTCACCGCTCGTCAGGGGCATAAATGATGCGTCGCGTTCGTCACAGAACTGAAAGCATTATGTACTCACGGCTTTGAATTCTACGAGGTTATGTGGACTCGGAAGGATACGCAGTGAATACAAGCCAAAGCAGTTGTTCGAGGCCTTCACTGTTGGAGCTGTCAACGGGTCGTCGGAGTCCGAAAAAAAGGTGGACCCGTTCCTGTAGACTTTCACCAGTGCCACCAACTTTCCCGTCTGCGGTACATAGAAATCGCCGGCCAGCCCGTCGCCTATCACCGTTACACTGTAAAAGAAAAAAAATAAGATAAAATTGTTACTAGGAATGTCCAAGCAGAGACATTTATGTATCAAATTGAATTCTAATATTGGAGAAAAACGACCTTCCATCATGGAAGCGATTATATATCATTCTTATTTTATTATAGCCATAGCGATTATGTGGACACTTCAAGTGCATTTCTGTCGCCTCTGATACCGTGAGGTTCCGTATAAATTGCAAGGGCGATAAAATTGGGGCCCCGTGCCGTGTCCTGTACTTTCGAATGGAAGCGCGCCGACGGTGAGACGGCGATCGCGGCTCAATCTCGCGCACGCAAGGAAGGAAAGCGGGGCGGAAGCACACCATCTGTCGTTGCGCTCAAGGCTCCGGGGTGAGCGTAGGGAGTGGGGGTGCGTTCGACTCTGGGCCGCTGTATCTTGAAAGCCATCTGCGACGGGTACAGAGTCCGCCGAGCGCTGTGTTTTTGCAGCTTAGCGTTGATGCGAGAGTCAGTAGAAAGGTCAATTCGCTCGCTGCTGCTGCCGCGCGTCATCACTCCAGCTTTTTTGACTGCGAGTTCCCGCGGTCGTCGAGGGAGATGTGTTCATGTTTGCTTGTGTGCGCGTCACAAAATGTTTGTTAATTTAGCTAGTACGCCTTTGTTTAGAAGTTGATACGGCCGATAAAATTACTATCCTTACCTGGTATAGCTGTCTATAATTTTCTATCGGAATCGATGCGACTTTTTTTTCTAAAGAAAAAAAAAACTGCGTGGAATTCGCTTGAATAAAAAAAGTAGATGACTACGGCTCTTCTACATTAAGAATAAGAGTGAAGTGAACAAGTCGTAGTGGATGGCCAGAATGCAGCGTTAGAAACAAACAGGATGGGAGAGCACATAACTAGCGCACTTTGAATATAAATGTGCGCCTGCCATCGGACTCTAAAACCTAAGAAAAAGGAAAACTCTTTCTCGCACAGCGCCATGAAGAGCTGGCTGACACAACTGGTGCTATTTTTCTTTATATTGTTGGCCTCGCTAAATTACCTAGTCATCTGGTCCATGCGTCGGAATATAATCGACATGCTCCCGAAGTTTCCTGCACGCTCCGCAGTTTCAGCAACACATGCCAAGTGGGACGTACCGAACCATCCTTTCGTTTCATCAAGGTATCCTTTTAAGCGCACATCTAGGCTACGGCTAGTCAGCCGCACGCACACATGACTACCCTCAAAACCTCTCCTTAAATACATTTCATAAAAAAAGAACTACCCTCGAGGGACTTATGATACCAACCTGGTCGCATGTTTTGTCGAACGTGCGTCCTTTGCTAAGGACGCCACGCGATGGCGCCACTGAGGCGTGGGCAGTAATCCGCCTTTTTCATTTTCCTGTGCTGCCCTCTGCCGCGCGTCACTGGAAATGTTTTGGAAGAATCCTGGGGCTTTCGCCGGTTGATTTGTGTACCTGCGCCCATGTTAAGTGCACGTCGGTTGTGCGTTTCGTGGATTGCTAATAATTATTCATGGTTCCTCCGGGGCAGTATGTCGTTCCCTGGAAGCCATGTAACACTCACCGACTACTGGGTGAGCAGGCCTGAGTGCACTATTGTGCTGGAAGTGTAGCTGATGAAGGCACCCTGAATTAGGTCTGCCGACGCGGCTGCCTTGGAGCTCGTGGTCGCTGTTTTCGGCGATCGCACTTCGCTTTTTGCATTCTTTTTACACATTCTTTAGACACTTCGCATATTCAAGAAGTCTTCGAGCGCAGGCTTCCGCGTCGGATTTTAACGCGCTTTTTGTACAATTTTGGTACAGCTACATATCGTTGTTAGGGTCAAATATTCGGGGAAAGGTGCATCGCTGATATGAAATAATATAAGCCGCGTTGTTCCATTATGAGACGAGTCAATATGAGCGACCGAACCGCTCAAACAACGGCAGCTGGGATCCAGATGCGTATATTAAGGGCTGTTAATTTATTACTGATTATTGCTTTTGTTTAACTTCTTCATACTAGTCGTTTGCACATGCCATAAAGTAATATTAAAGATAAATGTGCTCGCCTAAGCCCTCATTTATCGGCCTCATTGTTCACTCCCGAAAACGCCGCCGGATGTCATCGCTGACCCCGTTGGTATGTATGCTGAGCGAGGCGGTTGTTCATGTTGCTGTACTGATTGCACAGTGTCTTGTTTCACGTATGACGCAGAGGTAAACCGTGCCTCTTTTGAATTGACAAATGTGCCAGCGTAACACGTACCATCCGTTTGCATAGCGAATGCGACCGGCAGCCTAAGGGAACGGTCACGTACAGATGTTGGTGCAGCGCTGGGTCGCCGCTTGCCGCTTATCTTGTACGCTGCGCGCGAAGCGAAGAGTAATTGATTTCAAAACGCTAAGACCAACACTTAACTACGAAATAAGTTTCTTTCGTCCTAACTGTTTTCAGTTCAGGCCCGCGCTAACCGGGTGCACGAACTCGACGGTACCAGGCCTAACTTTCGCTTAACAGGATATTAACATTGGTTCAAAGTTGATGTGCACGGCTTGAGAGGGTTGAGGCATGTGTATTTCTTTCTACGGCGTGGGCGCGTCCCGACTCATTTTGAGGGTGATTATTTACATATGCAAGCGCAGGCACGGCGCCTATGGCGCTGCCGGTTCGATGGCCGTTCGCGCAGGGTTTGATCCAGCGATCGTCGGCGATCTCATTTTATCGGTGTCGTCGACAAGAAAGCCCGTCGCAATGCGGTAACTTGCGCCCATCGGTTACGTCGTTGTCGGCTGAGTGTGATAAAAAATTTGCGGAGGATTACGATACTCGCTAATGCGAAATTTGAGCTCAGCTCTATGCGTGTTTTTATTTCGTGATATACACATTTTGGTGTTTTACATGCCAAAACCACGACCCCCTTATAAGGTACACTGCATTGAGGGCTCCGGAAGCATTTGGACCAAATGGGGTTCTTTAATGTGCACCCAAATCTAAGTACACGCGTGCATTGGCATTTCGGCCCATCCAAACGCGGCCTCCGTGGATCGTCGCAGCAGAACACATCTTGTGTGGCCCTACGCTTTTCTTCTCACGCTTTCGCCATACACTCCTACTCCGCTTTTCACCTCCTGGTACCGCTGCACTCTCCTCCTCCGCTTTCCTCCTCGCGTTATCTTCGCTATAGCCGTGTTCCACCCCTCGCTGCGCTCCGCGTTCGCTCTTTCATCCTTCGCTGTGCTCGTGCGCTGGTTACACCGAGGAACTACGCCAAGGGCCGCCAGACACAGGAACGTGAAGTCAGGAAGGCGGTGCTACCACCAGCAAGTTATGGCCGACGCTGCAAGAAGACTTCGTTAGGAATGTGAGGGCCTTAAGTGTTGCCTAAGCGTAATGCAGGGTTTCGTTTCGTTAAGGTTGCCAGCCATCAAGGAAAGGCGGCAACTGCTTTGCTCACAGTGCCGTCCAGATGAAGCCCTGGTCGATATGCATTGTAGGGAAGTTGCAATCTTACGCTACGCACGTTTTCTGCACCACACCGACGTAGAGCTACCTGTGTTAGTTTCAACGCCGTACATGGCACGACTGTTTTCATCAGCGCGCGTCTGAAAGCCTTTCTTTTTAAGGAGACAGCTTTCGCTTACTCATACCTCCAATGACATTGAAAAAGAACGCGTCGTGCGGTCACACACACTTACATCAATATTTATCCCTCGATCCTCCGGTGAATGCTGTGTATTTCTAATGTTGCAATAGCGCCAAATTTTCGACCAAGTCGAAGAACGAATTCTCTAAATACCACTAGAATCCCAAATACTGTCGCCTTCGTGTTTGAAATTTCGAATATTCGCCCATATTTAGTCATAGCGTGATCAAACGTAACTCAATTATTACGTTATAGGCAGAATAAAGATCAATTAATAGCCATCTTTGGCAGGAAATCACTACTCTCTGCCCATGGCCTGATAATGCGAGTGCGAGAGAGACTAATGAACCGGTGTTGAAATTCCTGTACGACACCAGACTGTACGAGTGGCTTTAGTAGTGCCGCTGTGTGAGTGCGCACACGCATCTATTCGTTCCCTTCTCTCCTCAATCGTTCCTCTCTCTGCTTACACTCTCCTTTCCTCTTCCCCAGTGCTGAGTTGCAGGCTAGAGCACACCGGCTCAGGTAGACCTATATGCTTTCTTTAGACAACAAAAGCCCCCTCTCTCTTTTCCTCAAATATTTCATAATCGAATGGTAAATGACGTACGCATCGTTTGAGGCTACGCGAGACGGAAATTTAGGGATGATGCCGTTTGTCACTCGATGCCAAGCAAGTTAGGGAGTCTTCACAGAGACACTCGAGCGCCGGTTAAGGTGGGGAGTTTTACAAAATGTCTACCGCTATTTGCCACCAAATTTCTCAGAGTGTCTTCTTAAGCAATAAAATTGCCGAAATTTAGCGGAAAGATTTTTAATACTCCAGCATTTTGCGGGTGAAAGCATTTATAAAGCTGACACTATCATGAAGCAGGGAGTAGGCTTGGGAGTGAAGGCTCCCTAGATGGTTCAGCAAACTGCACCACTGATGACACGAATACGTTCGCGGCAGGCAAAGTAAGCAAGAGGACTACGGGAAAGAAGCGCCTGGGTGCACTTCTTCCATCATCAGTATTGCGGCGCGGTATTGAATGAATGTGTGGTATTTAGTGGCGCAAGGGCCACGTACGGCCAAAGAGCGCCATGCCAATGTTAGTCACTTCACAGTGTAGTTGCTGTGACGTGGCTGTGACGTGGCTGTAAAGGGGCCTAAAAATAGTCGCTGTAAAGTGCGTCAAATCTACGTGTAATAAGATTATGGCGATGATTAATGACGTGTACTATGAGTCTTAAAATGCATTGCGAATAATGATATGACGTGCAAAACATGTCAGATGCAAAGATTGGCCACAGCACTGCGGCCTCACCAGAGCCCTCGAGACACAAGGACCCGGAGGCATGTGCTATACAATACTGCTATCGCAGCGGCCTCCTCTCTAGAGAGGAAGTGCTACGAATGTATGGGACTGTTAACATGTAGGACAATATCATTCAAGAAACCGAGTACTGCTTTGGTGTTAAAAAGCGGTTTTTTGCCAAGAAACAATAGCCGGGTGAAGCGGGAGACAATAGCGGTGTGCCAGAGGAAAATATTTCTTTCTCTCAGCTTCGGCTTCCCGACACTACAGCAGGACATGGAGGGCGGTTAACCTCTCCCCGCATCTACCACAGGTTGCAGGCTCATTTCCAATAAGCAGAAAATTATGGGTGCCAAATGTGGGTCCTATTCTGGGATGACAGAATTGGACATCTGTTCGGCTTGACTTTGTTGTGGAGGGTCAGAAACCTAGCTGTGGCTTGATCACTTGCAGCTTATTATTTCTTTCCCCGTCCCGGGCAAGCGTTGCCAGTGGTTTCGCAGTTTCCTTCGTAAGAGAGGCTTCAGATGTGTAGCAGGAACCGCAGCGGTAAGAGTAGCTTGCGATGTAACTGATGTGGCCAATTGGTCTGCTAGAATGTTACCCTCGATGTCTCTATGGCCAGGTACCCAGTATATAATTATATGCTGGTTAGATGTGTACGCTCTACACAGAACGGAGTAGAACATGGTTTTTGTTTTTACGCAATGACTTCAGGGCTTTTACGACACTAAGGGAGTCTGTAAATATGACTTTCTCGAAGTTTTGATTTCATTATATGCTTCACTGCCGACATGAGTGCATGAGTTTCGGTCATAAATATACTTGTTTCCGGTTGCAGTGCACCCGATTCCGAGAAAGATGGGCCGATGGCGGCGTAAGAAACCCCTGCATGTGCCTTGCAAGCGTCTGTGTAAAAATCAGCGCAAGAATACTTATACTGGAGTTCTAGGGAATGCATTTTATTATGTGCCTCTGGCGCATGTTTTGTGACATCCACAAACGATATATCACAGTCTGTGAGCTATCAGTGACATGGCGGTAACAGCATCGCTTGAGTCATAGGACAATGTTCAAGAAGTGGAACACCCGTTTGCTTAATGAGGTTCTTCACACGCAGAGCAAACGGCCTCCTCACTGCAGGTCGGTGATGGTAGAGCGTAGCAGCGGCGATATCGTTTATGACTGAATAACAAGAATGTTCAATGTTAGCTTGTACTTGATCTTGATCGGCAAGCTTGTACTCACGATCAAGCTTGTCGCTTGATCGTAATACAAGGCAGTGGTGCTATCCTCTCTTGTTTAAGAAGAGTACACAGGTACATTTTTTTGGGTGTTACACAAAACAATTTTGAAGCCCTTCTCATCCTCCCATTTAGACAATTTATTTATTCTCAAGCTGCACTTGTCGTTCGCAGAGGACAGCATTGCATGATTTGAAACTTACTTGTACATCATGGACAGAAACGGAATAAAACATTGCGCGTGGAACGGCTGTATGCAGGCTGTTCATTTTTACAATAAAGAGTGTGCAACTAAGCACGCCCCCTTGCGGAACACTGGTTTCTTGGGTGAATGGTTTAGATAAAGCATTGCCTACTTTTACGCGAAAAGCGCGGTTAGAGAGATAGTTTTTAATTGTGTTTAACATGTTCGCACGGACGCCCATCACGGAAAGATCGCGGAGGATCCCGAACCACCATGTCGTGTCGAACACTTTCTCTAGGTCTAGAAATACTGCGAGTAAAAACCGCTTATGAATGAATGATCTCTGATGTTTACTCAATGATGTTTCCCTTCCCTCTCTGAATCCACATTTAAGGGAGCCTAGCCTGTTGTTACTTTCTAGGAAGCTGATAAGCGCCGGTTTACCATTTTTTCAAAAACTTTGCAGAGACAGCTTGTTAGCGCTATTGGCCTCTAGCTGCTGGCGAAGGCCGGGTCTTTCCCTTGTTTAAGTATGGGGATGACTATAGCTTCTTTCCAGGACGATGGAATATACCCCGCCGCCCACATGGCATTGAAAAGAGATAGGAGTGTTTCCAGTGTTTCAGGATGTAAGTGCCTAATCATTTAGTATATGATACGATCGCCACCTGGCACCGAGTTGTTGCAAGAAGCGAGAGACGCCTTAAGTCACGCCAAAGTAAATGGGCAATTGTAAGCATCACTCGGGGGGATGAACCTTTGCGGTTTAGGGGATGCCGCTCCTCGCGCTCTTTGAGTCTTAGAAATGTTTGTGTAGTGCGATGCACTTGAGATATACTGAAAATTTTCGCTTAGACAATCCGGCTGATCTTCCAGACTGTCACCTTGGCTACTTACTAAAGGTAGGGGATGTGACTCTCGACCTCTCAACTTATTTACTGCATTCCATACTCTTATTTCATCAGTGTACGAATTTATAGTGTAGATGTACCTATCCCAACTTTTTCTGTTTGCATGTCGACGTGTTCTACTGCCTTGTGACTTGGCTTGTTTGAAATTAGTAAGGTTTTTGGAGGTTGGAGAATCCCGAAGCAATCTCCAAGCTTTATTTTTTATTTTTTTCGTGCTTTCTGACATTCGTCGTTCCACCATGGGATGCAACGCTTATTTGCCAGTCCGTTAGTTTGCGTGCTGGATACATTTGATTGCAGCGTCAATAACGAAACCTGTTAGATATGCCACAACGTCGACTACATTAAAACCAACAATGTCATCTCCGCCTAAATATGTCAGGTCTCGAAACAGTTCCCAGTTGGCTGAGTTCACGTTCCGTCGCAGAAAATGTGGCGTGCAACCATCCTGCTTTGTTAAGTTTCAAATAATTGAAAAGTGGTCGCTCCCAAAGGGGTTCTTCAGAACGGACCACTCCAGATACGAAATTAGTGTACTCTATACTACACTTAAGTCTATGGATGAGTACGTGTTACGTGCCACACGGTAGTACGCTGGCTCTTTCTTATTAAGTATTTAGGCGACATCTCGCATCGCAACGAGAGTCTTCCCAGAAATTGTTATGTGCGTTTAAGTCGCCGACAACTATGTATGGCTCCGGAAGTTATCTACATAGATTTGAAATAAGGTTTTGTGAAGTTGGTAATTTGGAAGAATATATATATAGAGCTGATAGTGACTAGCTTGATAAACAACAACCCTCGGACAGCAACTGCCTCTAGGGGCGTACGGAGTTTTAATTCCCGGCAGGCAACACCTTTGTCAACTATGATAGCCACACCCCCGCACGACACGACAGTGTCATCGTAGTCTTTACGAAATATAGAGTACTGTCGGAGAAAATAATTTTGCGTATGTTGCAAGTGTGTTTGTTGAACACACAGTACCTTTCGACTATATTTATGTAGGAATTCTTTATTGTCACCGAGATTGTGGAGGAGACCTCTGACATTCCAGTGTACAATCTGGGTATCCATGTTGAATGTGGTTTTGGTGCTGTGTGTTTAAGAAAAAGGAGTTAGCTCACAGAGCCTTTCCGGGCGCCGTCAGGCGGTGTTTTTCTTTTTTGGAGCCATTGGGAGAATTTCGCCGCTCCTTAGGCGCTGGCGGCGCCGGATGGCTGGTTGCGTCCATCGCCTCTTCCTAGGCGCCGGACAGGCGCTCTTGCGAGCGCTGCGTTTGATGTGAAGGCCTCGTCTCCGTAGACGAAACCTTTGAGGCCACAATCTCAGAGGTAGATGGCCTCTTCTGCTGTGGCGGCGGAGCAACACTAGCTGCAGCCGCCGGGGAGGGGGGGGGGGGGGCGGATGGCGTCACTGCCGCCTCCCTGGGTGTGGGTCGGACAGCCCCCGAGGCGGTTGCGGCGCTACCCCCTGAAGCGCCACTACGGCAAAGCTGTTCTTTGGCAGGTATGCTACCCGCCTGCGTGCGTCTTTGAAGAATACGTTTTCCTTAACTTTGATTGTTACTATTTCGTTTCCTTTCTTCCATGATGGACACGACCGGGAGAACGCGGCGTGCTCCCTATGACAATTCACGCATTGTGGAGGATTCTCGTAATTGTCAGATTGGTGTTCTTGGGCACTACATTTAGCGCAAGTGTGGCGGCCTCGGCAGCTCTGTGAACTCTGCCCAAAACTTCGGCAGTTTAAGCTGATTAGGGATGTACAGTCTGACTCGGACCTTTATGTACCCAGCCTCAATGGTCTCAGGTAGCATACCTTATGCGAAAGTTAGGATTAGGTGCTTTGTTTGGATCTCCTTGCCGTCGCGCCTCATCTTCGTTCTTTTGACATTGATCACGTTTTGATCGTTCCAGCCCTCCGGTAGTTCAGCTTCAGTCAGCTCCATGAGATCAGCATAGGAAACGACTCCGCGGGTGGTCATTGTGTGGTGAGGTGTGACCGTCACTTGAAGATTTCCGACAGACACTATTAGAGAGTTTTTCGTGTTGTTTGTTTTCGCGGCGTTCTAAAAGGAGTTCGCCGCTTGCCAACTTGGAGGCTTTATAATCTGGGCCGAAAGGTTCAGTAAGTGTGTTTGCAAGCAGAAAAGGTGACACCATTCTCGCTGCCTTTTCTTTTTCTCTGAATGTATTACATGAAATCGTGGAAAATTCTCAATGTCACGGCCAAAAAAACTTGCAAACTTCTTCAGTGCGCCCTCGTTTCTGACGGCCATCAGGGAGCAGAGGCAATGAGTTTTCTATATGTAGAGGCAATTTATTCAGCAGCAACGCCAGCCACCCACCGTGGAGCCCACCAAGGTCTCCTTGGTGGGCTCCAGACCAGGAAAGACAGGTCCTGCGAGCGCCAGATGTACGCCATTGCCATAACCAAATGTGGTATACCCATACTGGTTACCCACACATGGTTAACCCTTGCGGCCCGGAAAGTTTGAAGTGTGTAGTAGTGAAGAGAAGACAGGAAAGATTAAATGTGAGAGAGAAAGACGAAGATCGAAGAGGAGGACAGGAAAAGCCAACTGCCGATTTCGTCCAGGCGGGTCAATGTGGAGGTGCTGTCTATGTGAAGCAGAAGCCATAGAGGTGTCTTTGCCTCCGCCGGGGAGCCTTAAAGTTCCAAACACCCAGCATCGGCTCAATCCCCAGGATTTCCCTTTCCCCAGGCACGGCGAAGCCGCGCACGGCTACACGCGGGAGGGTTCAACCCTTATGTGCTCGGGTACGTGGGGACGCAACACACCAAACGCCTGCTGACGCCGACGCCCCTGTGGGGAGCGGCGCGGTATTACGCCATTCGTATTTCCAAGCTAAACAGCAATACTAATTTCCCAGCTAAACAGCAATACTGAGGCTTCAACATTAAAAATGCTGCTCTACACATGACTGATTGCGCGCTAGCAAGCAGAAGCGTGCCAAAGACGCTTCTTCATTTCAAATTAGGAACCCACACGCCTAGTTACCCAAGTACCTTGGTATGAAACTGGGTACCTTCGGTACCTAGGACAGCAACCGGACGTATTCAGAAATGCGCCTTAATTTGAAGCCTTCACTTGGCTTTGTCAAGCCCGGCTCTTGAGAACGCCTGAAGGGAACGTGCCTATGACTCTCGCTGCGTTTTCCTAGGCGCGTTCACTTCAGACATTATTTTCAGCCGGACTTCAAATCAAGTCGTGTCTTCAAGTTAAGGCACATTTATGAATATAGGGCTTATTATGCATTATTATTATGCGTTATTATAGCGTAAAATTGTATCATACTTCTGCAACGAGATTGCTACTTTTCTGGAGCAGTTCGTATTTGGTATCATGCTTTTCAGACTTTTTACACTACATTGCTGCACATTACTTGGTCAAGCTTGGATAAACTTATGATGATCTTACGAATAAGCTCTGTAAGCCGATTCACATGTTATTAAACCACAGTCTTTCAGTCGAAAACCAAGGTCGAGAATGGTATGCGAGGTAGCACTACTGTCATTTTGCAAGTGCTATACTCCACGCTGGACCCAATGCGAGTGGTCACCTCTTGTATATTTGACGAAAATATCATCTAGGTAATGTTTAAAGGGGCCCTGAGCCACCCCTCGGGCTTGGTGAAGTAACATAGTCTGCCGGGAGCATACGCTGTCGTGAACATCTCAGCCAAGTTCTGCTGTCGTACGCGATCCGTGGAGCTCGCAAGTGGAGCGCGAAGTCACCTTTCTCTCAAACGCTCTCGTTTCAAAAACCTCATGATCCTCGCTCTTTTCTGTGTGCTTTAATTCGTCATAAAGCACACTCCAATACGCGGCTGCTATTGGTCGCTGCGCTCGGCTACACCGCGGCCGCCGCGAGGTGCCGCCACGAGTCCAGTGGCTAAGCGCACTGCGGCTCTCCGAGGACAGCCGCGTTTGGCTTACGTTCAGCGCGGCATAGGCACCAAATCGGAAACTTGAACTGCGCGCCCCGGTGACGTCTCCGCCGTAGCCTTCGCAGTGCAAGGCATTGGATGAGGAAGGGGAGCACAGCTGAGGCCGTGTTTGATTGCCGATAGCTCCGCTTCTGCTGAACGCATTGAAGTACTTTTTGCGGCAAAGTGGTTTTGAAATAGCGTATCTTCACTTCAAATGTCTTTCCCCACTTTGGTAAAAAGTGGTCCAGGGCCCCTTTAAGAAGCAACCGAGAAAAGAACGCGTGTCGCTGGGAAACAGATGCAGCTTGCATGCTTGAGCACTTCAGCATTGCTAGACTTGTATGGAAGGCTTCGCATGTACGGCGATGGACAAGTGTCAATGCTTTTAAAATCACAAAAGGATAATGGCAGCGTCCGGAATGTGCAGAAGTCCCCACGCAAGAGAAATGTTTTAGCCGTGGTATTGCTTTTATATATTTTTTAATAAACAGCAAATGTTAGCTGAGATGCTTCTTGAAAACTTGAATAATGCATTTCATGAGGCCAATATATTTACTAACTATTAGGGTAGGTACAAGTAGTTTATTAAAACTACTGGTAGTTTAGATTTGAATGCCCAGAATTTTTATGGACATGGTAGTTAACGCATTCCACAGATATTTTTGTCAAAGGAAGCTGACGTTCTTTTGAGCGCGCTCTCTTTCTGATTATTACTGCGTGCTCACTGTTCTACGTCCCTCGGGCATTCGTGGGACCAAAGGTGAATTGAAACAGGCGAAGAATTCTTCTATGCTCGCTGCGCTGGTATACGACTGACCCGCCCCTTGTATAATATCCTTTACGTTGGGTACTCACTCCTGTCCCGGTGACCACGTTCCATTCCACAGCGCGTAGCCACCGACGGAGATGTCTACGTTGTCGTGATGAAAAAAGAAGTCTTTATCGCTGTTGTAATAGGCAGGAATCTGTTGAGAAGGAGAAAGTATGTGCATAACGATGAGCTTTTATATTAAAAGCCACTCACTCAGTGACGGTATTACAATAGTGCAATTTAAATTTCTTTCGCGAACATCGACAAACCAAACGACAAAAGAAAGAAACCATAAGCTCAATTTGTACTATAACAGCAACTATACGGAGGCTCGAGCCGTGTTCGGGCCATAGCCGATAGTGCCGCCGTCGGCGTCGGCGTCACCATGCTATTCCGCTACAGAGGCAGTACAGAGGCAGGGAGTGCGCATGGCTGCAAAGACGACGAAGCAACGTCGGTTTCGTGGCGAACCAGCTCCATCGGCTTGGTGGAAGAGTGAGTCGAGCATATTGTCCTCCACTGCTGCTGGCATCAGCATTGTACGCGACATACTGTAAGCACAGCAGAGTTCCTGCTGAGCTGCTGTGTGTGCGCACTGATCTGAGAAGAAAGGTCAGGAGACGTCGTACTAACGTTATCTAAGATTGGGTGGTGACTAACGCCGACGGCTTGCTGTCGGTCTCTTCGCGTGCCCCATCGAGATGCGAGGCCTCCATTGCAAATGGGGGGGGGGAGGTCCTAATCGTGCCAGCGTTGTGAGACGACTGACTGCTGGCAGGGCGTTGTGTTAACATGTGGGGACCGCGTATCCTTAGAACGCCGTCCGAGGAGTTCAAGCGCCACGGCAAACCTTGCTATCTCTGTCAATAATTCGCCCTTCGGGGGAAGCTAGCATATTTTTTCGCTTATTCACAGGGGCATGAAGTGAACAGCGAAGCCAGGAAGTCATCTTCCAATGAGTTCAACTCCCGCAGGTGGCAAGTTGCGTTTTCATTCTTTTGTCTGTGTTTATCATAGCTTCTTTTGGGATTACTACATTTGAATTTAATGAATAATTTATGAAGCGTTCGTTAACGCAAAGCTAGCGCTATGGCTCGAGTGGGAAGAGATGACTACGGGAGCAAATGAAAGGAGGGAACCGTGGGATCATGGTCCGATCCCGAAGTGGTCATCTACAGCTTTTATGAAGAAGGCATATGACGCCTCCTTGGCGGGCGAATGCGTAGAGCGGCTGTGGGCGTCCCTTGCATTTATTTGCAGTCGCATTCAATCCTCAAGGTCGACCGCCAAGCCCGACCCGCTACTTAAAGCGCTGGTCAGCGAATGCGCTGCACTCCCGTAGTAAGTGATAAAATTTTTGGACGGGCGTCCATTTTTGCATGCTGGCCAGATAACGGCAGATGAAAATCTAGGCGTGTCCGATTCGAAGGAACTGCATTTGTTGGGTCATGCTCGCCAGTAATGTAATTAATGTAATTATGGGGTTTTACGTGCCAAAACCACTTCCTGATTATGAGGCACGCCGTAGTGGAGGACTCCGAAAATTTCGACCACCTAGGGTTCTTTAACGTGCACCTAAATCTAAGTACACGGGTGTTTTCGCATTTCGCCCCCATCGAAATGCGGCCGCCGTGGCCGGGATTCAATCCCGCGACCTCGCGCTCAGCAGCCCAACACCATAGCCACTGAGCAACCCCGGCGGGTATGTTCGCCAGTGGGACAAGGCGTCCGGAATTAACACTGTGTCAGTTCGGGCCTTGTTATTAGAACTTGACACTGTAATGGTAGTTCAGGTGGAATTTGATTGATTTGACTGATTGATTGTTTGATGAGTAGAGTTAAATGCCTCAAGTTACATGCATGCTCACAAATCATGATTATGATGCATGTTGGTTTTTAGCACAAGGGCCAAGGATGGCCAAAGAGCGCGAAGAAATGGTATGCGGAGGTCGATGAAGCGGTGAATGGCAAGTGTCAGATGCAAGCTGGTTGTACAGAGGGCTAAAATATTCGCTGTAAGCTACGAAAAATAATACGCATTAAAATAATGTCGGAGACGATTGATCCGGGCGGTCAACGTAAAAATATAGCGGGAAGTGAGAAGATAAAAAAATGCGTTATTTCCTCACTGCGACCCTTTAGCAAGAAGAACTGGCGGCATGTGCTCTACAGAACAATACGCTCGCAGCAATGCTATCTCTATAGAAGCATGGCTACGAGTCTCTCGGGCTGATAACACGTAGAACAACGTCATTTAAAAACTTATGTACTGCTTTGGTCCCAAAATAAGGTTCTGGGCCAAGAAATAATCTCGAATATAAGGTATATCATATAGCTGCCAGATGCCAGAGGAAAGGGTTTTTTTCGTTCTGCTTCTGCTTCCCGGGAATCCAGCAAGACGCGGAGTACGGTCAGCCTCTCGCCACATCTACCACAGCGCCACCCAAAAAGGATGAATGGGTGCCATAGGTGTGCCCTATTCTGAGGCGGCAAAAGGGGATGTCAGATCGTCGTGGCTTTGTTAATGATGGCGAATTCCCTAAAAGTGGCTTAATTACATTGAGTTTATTCAATGTATGCGCAAAGTACAAGTGTTGCCAATAGCTCCTGTTACGTTTCGCCTACGACGCGCGGTATAGCCGGCGCGGATGCAACGGACGCCGGGGCTTCGTTCAAAGCGGCGGACATTTTGGCCCGTTCAGCGCTGCCGCAACGCCTCCCCGCGAAGCGCGTCCACGCATGTTTCAATGCCACGTGTCTTCGTGTGCGCGCGTGTGTGTGTGTGCATGTTGGTGCCAACGCTTGTCAAAGCGCGGCAGCCGGGGAGAGGAGCTCCCCCAACTGTGAAGCGAGGAGGTCTGACCGGCGCCGGCCCGGCGGATGCGTCACCTTCTAGTCTCAACGTGCCCGAACATCGCGGTCATGTGGCCTCATCCCAAGCCGTTCCTTCTTGCCCTCGACTCCGAGAGTATAAAAGCAGCTGCCCCCGGACGCCGAAGAGGCTCCGATTTCTTCCGTCTCGTAACGTGCTCTCCCGTCTCTCCACTTCGGTCGACCTGACTGCCGGCTCTTTTGCGATGCTAGAATAAACAAGTTGTTCTGTTAGCAGTCGACTCATGCTTTGCCGGGACCTTCGGATGCTTCCAGTTCTGCCCCAGGCCGCCAGGCCAACGCTATACCCTTGGGGCTTGCGACCCAGATGCAACACTCCTCAGTTTTCTGCGTAAGAATGGCTTCGTCTCTGGCAGGAACGGGTATTTGCGGATTGCTAGGTTTCCTTATTACGAAAGCTGCCATTCACATCTGCAAGTGTGTTCCCTTCTGTACAAGTGTGACCAGGCACCCAACATAATTCAGTATGTTGGTTAGATGCATACGTATTGCAGATCAGCGAACAGATGTCGTTGAATAGAGGATTTTGATGTTTTTGTAGAGATTGTAAAGCTTTGAAAAAAATTATGGTATATGTGAATATAATGAGCTTTGCGTTCTTAATATGTTTAGCGCCCGACATTATTGCATAAGTTTCTGCCGTGAAGATGCTGGTTTCACGGTGTAGAAGGTCGAATTCCGAAAACGGTGGGCTGACAGCTTCGTAACAGACGCTGGCTTGTGAGTTTGTTGCATCTCTGTAAAACTCCAGGCACGTGTACTTCGACCGAAGGTCCAGAAAGTACATTTGTATGTGCACATCTGGAGCGAACACATCTGGAGAATAGAACTGGCAGAACTTTCGAAGTTAATCAACAAGCGTAAGACAGCTGACATAAGGAAGTATAATATGGATAGAATCAAACATGCTCTCAGGAACGGAGGAAGCCTAAAAGCAGTGAAGAAGAAACTAGGAATTGGCAAGAATCAGATGTATGCGTTAAGAAACAAATCCGGCAATATCATTACTAATATGGATGAGGCAGTTCAAGTGGCTGAGGAGTTCTATAGAGATTTATGCAGTACCAGTGGCACCCACGACAATAATGGAAGAGAGAATAGCCTAGAGGAATTATAAATCCCACAGGTAACGCCGGAAGAAGTAGAAAGCCTTGGGAGCTATGCAAAGGGGGAAGGGAGCTGGGGAGGATAAGGTAACAGCAGATTTGTTGAAGGATGGTGGGCAGATTGTTCTAGAAAAACTGGCCACCCTGTATACGCAATGCCTCATGACCTCGAGCGTACCGGAATCTTGGAAGAACGCTAACATAATCCTAATCCACAAGAAAGGGAACGCCACGGACTTGAAAAATTATAGACCGATCAGATTACTGTCCGTTGTCTACAAAATATTTACTAAGGTAATCGCCAATAGAATCAGGAACACCTTAGACTTCTGCCAAGCAAAGGACCAGGCAGGATTCCGAAAAGGCTACTCAACAATAGACCATATTCACACTATCAATCAGGTAATAGAGAAATGTGCGGAATATAACCAACCCTTATATATAGCTTTCATTGATTACGAGAAAGCGTTAGATTCTGTCGAAACCTCAGAATTCATGCAGGCATTACGGAATCCGGGTGTAGACGAGCCGTATATAAAAATACTGAAAGATATATATAGCGGCTCCACAGCCACCGTAATCCTCCATAAAGAAAGCAACAAAATCCCAATAAAGAAAGGCATCAGCCAGGGAGATACGATCTCTCCAATGCTGTTCACAGCGTGTTTACAGGAGGTATTCAGAGACCTGGATTGGGAAGAATTGGGGATAAGAGGAGAATAAGGATAAGGGAACTAAGGAGAATACCTTAGTAACTTGCGATTCGCTGATGATATTGCCTTGCTTAGTAACTCAGGAGACCAATTGCAATGCATGCTCACTGACCTGGAGAGGCAAAGCAGTAGAGTGGGTCTAAAAATTAATCTGCAGAAAACTAAATTAATGTTTAACAGCCTCGCAAGAGAACAGCAGTTCACGATAGGTAGCGAGGCCCTGGAAGTGGTAAGGGAATACATCTACTTAGGACAGGCAGTGACTGCTGATCCGGATCATGAGAGTGAAATAATCAGAAGAATAAGAATGGGTTGGGGTGCGTTTGGCAGGCATTCTCGGATCACGAACAGCAGGTTGCCATTATACCTCAAGAGAAAAGTGTATAACAGCTGTGTCTTACCAGTACTCACGTACGGGGCAGAAACCTGGAGGCTTACGAAAAAGGTTCTACTTAAATTGAGGACGACGCAACGAGCTATGGAAAGAAGAATGATAGGTGTAGCGTTAAGGGAAAAGAAAAGAGCAGACTGGGTGAGGCAACAAACTCAAGTTAATGACATCTTGGTTGAAATCAAGAAAAAGAAATGGGCATGGGCAGGACATGTAATGAGGAGGGAAGATAACCGATGGTCATTAAGGGTTACGGACTGGATTCCAAGGGAAGGGAAGCGTATCAGGGGGCGGCAGAAGGTTAGGTAGGTGGATGAGATTAAGAAGTTTGCAGGGACAATATCGACACAATTAGTGCATGACCGGGGTAGTTGGAGAATTATGGGAGAGGCCTTTGCGCTGCAGTGGGCGTAACCAGGCTGATGATAATGATGCTGTAATTGTCCGTCAAGTTTTTTGTTCAGCATACAGGCGGCGCAAGAAATCAATATATATTGAATTGCACTACCCCGCCATTCATGAGAGCAACCACAGAGAGGGTGGTGTGCCTTAAAGGGCCCTCACCAGGACCCATAGCAAATTTGTTTATACGCTGGAAGTTGTTACGTGTCCTCTAGGGAGCGTTCTTCCGCAAAAATATTTCAAATCGGGTCATTAATAGCCGATATAGAAATATTTCAGTGCCGGGAACCAATGAGGTCAGCAGGCGGGCTCCACTGCCAAGCAAGACGCTCTCTGCACTCGCCCCGTTTAGGCTTCGCAAGCGAAATTCCTTCCCTGCGTTCTCCAATACCAGACCTCGAGGATCGCTTGATGCAAGCGTCACAGGCCCCGCCTTAAGTTTTTTTCTCCTCGCTTTTTTTTTCCTGCGCTACGCATTTCCGCTGACCGCGCCGCGTGCGAGCTGTTGTCTTGTTCGCGCAGCCCACGATTTTGCGCGCTGTGCACAAGGAAACGAGACTAGCGGTATAATTCAGTGCTACACGCGTACTGAGGCAGAACAAGCGGATCGCAGAGCCTGATCACGCGCTGGAACACGGCAAAAGACAGCATAGTTTCGATACCTGCACACGTGGCTGAACTACCGTGGGAACGAACAGGCAAAACTGAAGTACATCGCTCTTGCTTGTGTGCGAAGTCAAACAAAAAACACGCGGACGTTCCGTTTGTGTGTTTTATTATTTCTCTAAGCCTCAATTCCTCAATTCAAGCAACACATCACACAAATAACAGATGTTGCCTTCAATAATTCTCCAAGTCACGTGTCACCACGAGCTACGTCACACTGCGGAACCGATTACGTAGGCGGAGGAGCCCGGTTACGTCACCGTCAATCTCCGGGCGGATTAGCCGCGAATGAAGAGGGAAACGGCGTTCGGATTGAAATTTCAGGCCTTCCCGCGGCGCGTAGCAATGTAATTCTTTGCAAACACGATCGTTAGAGCGCATTGTACGCTCTGCGCTTGTGAGCTCAAAATAGCCAGACCTCGTGAGGGGCCCCTCAAAAGCATGAACTGTGACATAATGCGTAAGCAAGTCACCAAACAGATCTTCAAGCTCGGCGCTACGCAAGCGATAATCAGGAGGATTGTACAGGGAACACACAGTGACTAGCCATCCCACCATAGTCACTCTAGCAATGAAGGCTTCTAGAGACAAATTATTATGCACTTCTTTCGACACAACGAGTCCACGCGGAATATTTGCCCATCCATCTGCTGAGTTACACTCACACATAATCTCTATCCTTCTTTGTGCACCACAAATTGGGGCAAAAGGTTTTCTGTACGGGAGTTGATAAAAGTATCTCGCAGGCACAAGGCAGACGGCCTGTTTTCGATAATTATTTCCTCTAGGTTAGCTATACTATTTCTCAGTTCTCTGCGATTCCAGGAAATTAAACAACTATTAGTCATGGATACTTATAAAAGAAAAAGAAAGGAAATGAAAGTCCTGCCCCAAGTTTAATTTTTCACCATTGTCCTCATGAATGTGGGCTTCATTGGTTTTGAAAGTATCAGAGAGCTGCGACGCTCTATGGTATAGACCAGAACTAGGCTACGGATATAGCCGCACTCGTGCCCATGACCTCGTCTGTGGGCCTAGATGCTGCGGAGGAAGTCTTTTTTTGGTCACACGGGGACTGTTGCTAATGGGTAGCCATTGCCGTCCGCTCTTGGGCGCAGGAGGTGCCTTGTCAGTCACTACTGGAGAGGCTGACGGAGGCACCACGTCGGTGACAGAAGCCTTTGAAAAGTGGGAGAGTTGAGACACCCATTTGCGTGCCTCAGGAAATGTTATGTTCTTGTTCACATTATGGTCACTAGTTTTTCTCGGCCTTCCAGACTGGACATGAGCGAGTATATCCACGATAATTTCCATCACAGTTTGCGCAAAGGTTTTAATTTACCAGTTATCTACGCTGCTCGGGTCGGTCAAATTTGGCACAGGTAGCTTTGCTGCAACAAGCCCGAGAACCATGTCCGTATTTTGAACAGAAGCATCGCCGAGCGATGGTAAGGTGCAGTCGCCCTCTTCACACAATATATTAAGCGATTGCTGTTTCAGGGAGATTTATTGACGTAAATGCGAGGATGTTTGAATGTATACTAGGTGCCTCACAACGCTGCCGTTATTATACACCAATGCCAACAGCGGTGTCGCAGGCATCGCATCTCAATGTTGCAAGAGATGAGACAGACGGGAAACCGTCGGCGTCAATCAGTGCCCCGTTAAAAGGTTTTGATGCCGTTGGCTTGACGTTTACTCTACGATCCGCCCAGGACAGTGTCTACGCACAGCAGCACAGCAAGGAAGCCAGTGTGTTTATAGCATGGTTGCGCGCAAGCGTATTGCCAGCAGTGAAAGGCAGAACGAAAGCCTGACTCCAGCCCCATGGCCATTAAGCAGAACGTTGACGGCGTGTCCAATTCATTTTGTCATTCTTTTTTTGCAAACGCAAGCCGCATCTCTCAAAACCAAGATGCCCGAATGAAATGTTTTTCGTTGTGGTTGATCTTTCGTTCCATTCAAAATGTTCCGTTCCGGTTCTGCTCAAGAACGAAAAAAAGAAAAACATCCGTAAGGGTTCATAGTGGCTTTGCCTCGCATACAAAATTAACGATAAAAACATAATACTTATTTTTTTCAATAAGTCGATTATTAATTCTGAGATCATGCTCACTGTCTTCACTCAAGGCACTGAACATGATATCAGAAACAAGATTTACACTGGATGAAATGCGAGAGCGCTGTTCCGATAAAACGAACTTAAACGGACATAAACGAAGGATAAAACTTGGTAACAAAGCGTTGGACCAGTAGGAAACGAAACGACAAGCTCTTCAGTGCTCAAACCCGGGGTTTTGCCACGATGCCGATCTGCTGGTGCACCGAGCGGCAGACTTAGATTAGTGGGGCGCTCGCCCCGGCTATCGCTAACACTATCCCTGCCTGAGATACGCGCTTATGCGCACTCCTGAGATATGCGGTAATTCCCACATTGCCTCACGTCGGTTGTTTCGGATTGTCGATTTCCCCTTGAGTCGAAAACTTATCAGAAGTATTTCGGTTTCACTCCAAAACAAAATAATAAATAATCTTTCGCTTACGTTTTCGTTCCGGTCTAAAATATTGTTTTGTTTCGTTTCTCGTTTTTCTTTTCGTTCCGTTCCAACAAACTGATCAAAACCGTCTAATCTAATGCGCGAGCGGCGCATGAGCGGCTGATATCGGGACATCACGACGACGACACAAACGTGGCTCGAGCCGCCCTTCAATTGTTGTTGCAATAAACGTATGCGATATAATTTGGAGAAAGTGAGAGCATACATTGATAATGGCTGCCACGTCGTCCATGGTGTAGTGCGCCTCGAAGAACGCGAACGGGGCGAAGTCCAAGATACTGTTGGTGTAATAAACCGTGTACTCGTCCACACCTGTGATGGTGCCTGGAGGAATAACCGACTCACCGTCGACGATCACCTGACAGATTCGTAGTGGCACAATAGCACATTATAAGATACCGCGTGGAAAAGAAAACGTAAGCATTATTGTTCGTTATCAGGTTGCTCGCTGGGAAAACAAAATAATGTATAGAAGATTAAAGACAAGTAATCAATGAATTACTCAAATGCGTGCATGGTGTATTGCTCTCATGTAGCTGAGAAGCCCTGGTGACTTTCTCTGGCACGAGAATATTAAATATAACTGTCACAGCCATAGTATGCTAATACTGCACGCTTTTATTAGAGAACGTGTTAACACGATCCGCATTCTTTGTATACTGCAGACATTTTTTCAGTCTGCGTTCACTTTTCAGTCTGCGTTCAAAAGTGCGAACACTCGCTATTCTAGCTGATAATGAATAAAACGTTTAAGAATTACGTCGACGCTCATGCAAATTGCGGCGTAGCTCATTCTAACTCGTGTATACTGAACCCAAATTTTACAATGCTGTCTTTGGTTGGGAGGCCGTATCTTGTGAAGCTTTCCTTGTAGCTTCTGATGGTGTAAACGCTGTGAACTCTGGTGGCGCCTTTTCGCACGCGTAAATTAAAGTGAACAAGATTCTTAGCCTACTTCCGCCACTACAGGTTGTGAATAAAGGCGCCTTCAGCCATACGATTTATCGCTACATTGCCTGATTGCCAATCACATTAACCTCGACAGTCATCGTGAGATTGGTGCTGCCGTTATGTTGGAATATCTCGTACTACAGATAGCACTGTTACGTAATTATAGGTACCTTTCTGTAAGTGGCGGACATTACTTGGTTGACAAATTGCTGCGTTCATGTATCAAATAAAAACAAATTAACTACTTAATGTTTTAGTTATTCACTTTTGCAAAAGTGAAAGCCGGGGATTACTGGAATTGTGTTTGAGTAACACTAATCTTAAGACAAGCATTGGCTAAGTATTACCGCAGCTAAGTGCTACCACAGGGAAGGCAGAATTCCTACAAGCTGTTGTTCCGAAATTCATGCAAATCTATGTTAACGACGTATACAACTCTCGGTTCATCACTTACTCCGGTTGTACGTGCCAAAATGAGAATTTCTGGAAGTGCTGAGACTAAAGGAACAATGAGAAAATTGCATTCACCTGCAGGCCGTTTTGGTTGACTTCGTACTGGACAACATGGAAACCCTTCATGTCTCTGCTGCTAAGGTCGTAGCCAGACTGTTTCACATTTTCGTACCAGTATTCCACGTACGCATCGGTATATCCCTCGAATGTTAGACTCACTGAAGACCTCAAATGTTTGTTGTACTGACCAAGGTTAGTCCTATACGTTGTGCTGCATAGAAATTTCAGGAAGAAAATTCAGGCATACTGAATGGCACGCTTCAAGGCAACCGATTGTCAGTTGCCGTCGTAATGACGAAACCAAAAGTTCGCCCTGTGTTGAACTAGTGCGGTGGCACTCCGAATGCGGCTCCCGACACACCATTCAGAATTCTTAGCAGCTTGATATTGGCCTTGGCTGTGTCAGGGGAGACGATAACACGCCTTCGCTATCTTAAATGCGAACGCAATCCCTCTACTCCTAACCTCAGCACTCTGAGGCTAGGAGTTATCTGAATAGGCCCATTGCTACGGACGTCAGTTTTTGCAAGGACGCTCCTTTCCGCCTTCGTCACTTCAGCGAGTGACAGTATAGATTCAATTACTAAGGAAAGTGAACTGAGCAAGTTCAGTCGATGCCTTCAGGTAATAGTAGGCGCGCGTGGTTCGTTCTCTCCTTTCTTTGTCTGGTGCTAGCGCTAAACTTTTGACCTGAGTACAAATACCTGCGGTGGGTTTTGAACCACTTGTAAATGTTTACAAGTTGATACGGCCGATAAAAGCGCTATCCTTACTTCGTTTGGCTGTCTGCTAATTTGCAATCGCAATCGATGCTTCGCCTTTCCGGCAAAACTGCGACATTTTTTTTTTTAATGCGGAAGGATTATATGTCCAATGAAGCAGAAAATCCGGCGTGATCGAGCGATTGTTCCAAAAATGTACAATAGCGCAAAGAGTACACATACTTCAAAAATGCTATTGACATCACATTTCTCATGGGGTTTCCTAAACAAAGTAAATTAGTGGCCTTGAAAATAAGGTTTGGTACATTTGAGTCTGGGTCACCACCATATAGGCTTTTGTTTGGATACCTTTCCAGGCAGGTAGAAGTGAGGCTGAGCAGATGGCTAGGTCTCTAGAAGGGTAACTATTGTGTGTTAGGCTACAAAATGTCGGCTTTTTTATTCAATAAGCATGTACCCTAGCTCTAGAGGAGCTGCTCTATCATGCGGCCCCCCGCGTCGCACTGAAAATCTCCTCAAAGCGAGTTGTGCGCATTAAAATCACCGATCAAGATAAACGGCTACAGGATCTGGTCGGTTAGGAATCGAGCGCTATCCGGGTCAGTCCAAACTTGCGAAGGATGTATCTCGAGGAAATTGTTGCTATTTTGTTCAGTGTGGTAGCACAAAGGGCAATTGCCACAAGTGGAGTGGCAAGTGTCAGCTGCCGGCTTGCTATCGGGTGTACTGTGATGATTGCAACGCCGCCTGATGAGGCTAAGCCGTCATCGCGGTCTTGACGCTATATAGCATACTGGGTTAAGAAATTCGTGTTTACTGATATTAACTGTGTTCCCTGAATACAGAGTACCTTAAAACTGAATTTTGTTATTAGTTCTTTAATGTCATCTAGGTTACGCAGGAGACCTCTGGCAATCCACTGGGGTATCTGCGTCACCATTATAATTTAATAATAATAATAATAATAATAATAATAATAATAATAATAATAATAATAATAATAATAATAATAATAAAAGCGCACTCTATGTACAAAGATGCTCACTTTTAAATGGCGTTTTTATTCCCGGGCCCTGGTATCCGCTGCTTTCCATTCACGGCACGCTCAAGACAGTAGTGCCGGTCCTTCGACACCAACGGTGCCGAGGTGACTGGGGTTGTATTCGTTGCCTCCTGGGAGGCATTGGATTTGATATGCGTACTGGGCGCGAATGGTCATGTGTTTTAGACTTGCCCTTAGGAGAAGCCCTTAGGGACAGCGAGCCACCAGGTTGCTGGCCCTTCGATGGCGGCAGAGTGGCACCTGCCACACCGCCGTGGCGGTGGGTGGTAAAGCCGCCTGCCCCACATGGGAGGTCCGAGCAGTCGCCATAGACCGTTGTTACACTGCCCTCTTGTGCGCCACATCAGCGTACGTAGTGCACTACACCACTGAGAAGCGCTTTCGTGCTTCCTTGAACAAGATGTTTTCGTTGGTTTTCAGTGTTATTATTTCGTCTTCCTTTTTCTATACAGGGCAAGAACGAGAGCACGAAGGGTGCCGACCATAAGAATTCACACAGTGGGTTGTCTTGACCCCATCATCAGCAGCGTGATCACGTTTGCCCCATTTTGCGCAGGTGAGTCATCCTCGACAGCTATGAGATCCATGGCCGTACCGTTGGCACTTGAAGCTGCGCCGCGGATTCGGTATGTCTGCTCTGACACTGACAAGACACACGGAGGCACCGAGAAGAGCCACGGAGGCACCGACAAGATGACAGGCTCGCACTTGTCTTTTTTCACCCTGCAGTTACTCGCTGCCTTCATCCGCGGTTTCCGGTGCGCTGTTCCACTGGATTCGTATGGCGAACCTATCGTTCATGGTTCTGAGGCCGGCAAATTCGGTGAGCCTGTTCCCGCCACACTTCGCCCGGATAAAAGCCGCCATCAAATCTACATCTGGAACGACACCCCATTTGTATCTTCGGCTCATCCCTGCGCAACCGCGACAGCATCGACAGCGCCAGCAGCGGGACGCTTAAAGCCAAGCAACACGCTCTGGGCAGTCAGAGGGTACGGAGGCACCGACAAGATGACAGGCTCACACTTGTCTTTTTTCACCTTGCAGGTCAGTTACATTTCCAAACTGCCATTTCTTTGCTTTAAATCTAGTAATCGCTTCATTGTCGTGCTTCCGTGCCCAGAAGCGTTGAGTGACCTGTTCTTTTCCTTGTTTCTTTCACTGTGTGGTGACGTGGAAAGCAATCCTGGATCATCGAAGGACGATGTCCTTGCTGAAGTACTTAAAACCGTGAGAGACCTAAATGAAAGATCTATTAGAATGGAATCTGTACAAAATTCTATGTCGGAGACAATTCATGAGCTGAAACAACAGCAAAAAACCGTTTCAGATGTTATATCTGACATCGATCAAAGACTGCAGCACGTGGAAAGCCTGACGGCCATCCTTGATGAATGGAAACAGGATGTCAGTTTATTGCGCGACAAGATTGAGGGTGTAGTAACTGACACGTACACGCTTCGTGCGCGACTTGATGACGCGGAAGATCGCTCACGTCGCGACAATCTGGTTTTTTTTTGGAGTACCGGATACTCCAATAGAAAATTCAATGCAGTCAGAGGAAAAAGCCCTGGAGTTGATAAATAACACTTTAAAACTTAGTTTAACTTGTGACCACATAGTGCGTGCACATAGGATTGGTCGCTACAGTCAACAAAAATCACGGCCGATAATAGTTAAGTTTTTCTCTTATAAAACCAAAGAACAAGTTGTGTCTAAGCGCTATCTTCTAAAAGGAAGCAGCCTGACTGTGAGCGAAGACTTCTGTGAAGCAACGCGAAATATAAGACATATATTGACGGAATATGGCAAGGGACTAAATGTACCCTACAGGCTACGTTACAAAAGACTATTCATGGGAGAAAAATGTTACGGCTACGACCTAGATAACGATGTTGTCTACGAAATAACGCCACGAAACAGAAATTCCGATCCTCGAATTCTGCGCTCAGGTCGTGTCTTACAGAACTCGCTATAGCGAAACGCAAGGGGGGATGCTTGCACTTCATCGAAACATGTTATTTCTGTTGTGTTCACTAATATTCGCAGTAGATTTAATAAAAGGGACGAATTGTGTTCTCTGGTTGATGACACTGATGCTGACATAATAGCGATAACTGAAACTTGGTTGACTAACAAAATAACAAACGAAGAATTGTTTCATTGCCGTAAAAGATACGTTGTGTATCGGAATGACCGTACTGACAGAATAGGGGGCGGTGTATTACTTACTGTTAGTAAAGACGTTGAGTGCTTTAACGTACCGATAATCACTGAAATTGAATCTATCTGGTGTTGTTTACCCATTAATTTCAAAAAAATTATCTTAGGCGTCTGCTACCGGCCACCCTCGAATAGTTCGTTTTGTGATCACCTGCATGACTGTCTAAATCAGTTAACAGTAAGATTCCCGGGAGCAAAGATAATTCTTATGGGTGACTTTAACTTTCCTAACATAAATTGGTCAAGCACATGTCCCTTCTCTAACCCATCATCCAGTGAGGCTAATCAATTTATCGCTATTTTTTCTGACTTTACCTTAGTACAAACGGTCCTTATTCCAACACGTGTAACAGGCACTACGTCATCATTACTTGGTCTCGCGCTGACATCATCAGCTGATATTATATCCCCGATAACGCACTTACCTGGCCTTAGCGACCACGATACATTACATTTTACAATCACGATATCACTACCACTGAAACGTAAACGATTTAGGGAAATAAAAGATTATAAAAAGGTTACCTTCTCGGCAATAAACAACGAACTTGCTTCCTTTCTTGACACGTTTCTACTTTGCCATCTTGATCGTTCTGTCGAGACAAATTGGCGCCTCATTAAAGAAAAAGTATCTGATCTAATAAATCGTTATATTTCAGTCCGACGTATATATTCAAATAGTAACGCACCGTGGTATAATAGACACCTTAGCAGACTAAGTAACAAGAAGAGACGCCTATTTCGTATCGCTAAACGGTCACTAAATCCTGAAACTAAGTAACAAGAAGAGACGCCTATTTCGTATCGCTAAACGGTCACTAAATCCTGAACGCTGGTTCTCATACAAATCTGCTGCCGCCACGTACTTTTCAAATTTACGGTCTGCAAAATTTTCCTACTACAACGTTACCCTTCCCAAGCTACTGAAAACTAACAGTAAGGAATTCTGGAGCTCTATGAAAGGAGATAACACTAGAAAGGTTACTCTAACTTCACTAAGTGGGAAAGCAATCGCCGACCACGCATGCGCTGACGTGCTAAATGACACGTTCGTACAGGCCTTTTCGCCGTCTTCGCATGTTACTCCTCCTCCCAAAATACGGCCTAAAAGATACCCCCACATGGATCCCATAGCATTTAATAGTAACGGTATTAAATCGATTATAAATAAATTAGAATTGAAATCGTCATGTGGTGTTGATGGAATTAACATTAAATTTTTACACAGTACCACTGAGTACTGCTCGATAATTTTAGAATTACTTTTTTCTCAGTCGCTTCACAACGGCACATTGCCTTTAGATTGGAAAACGGCTAAGATCGTTCCAATTCATAAATCTAGTGATACGCATAACCCTTCTAATTATAAGCCCATTGGTTTGACTTCAGTGCCCTGTAAAATAATGGAGCACGTAATTTATTCTCAGGTAATCAATCACCTTGAATCTAACAACTTCTTTACCTCTAGCCAACATGGTGTTCGTAAAACATTCTCCTGTGATACCCAGCTTCTTTGCTTTACTAACGACTTGCATTCCAACTTGGACGCAGGATTTCTTACGGACTGTATTTTTCTTGATTTCGCTAAAGCTTTTGACAAAGTACACCACACATTACTGCTATCTAAACTCAGCGCACTAAACATTGATACTAATGTACTTAATTGGATAAGAGCATTTCTAACACACCGCACGCAATTTGTAAGCGCTAATGAAGTTAATTCAACTCTAACCCCAGTTAAATCAGGTGTTCCACAAGGGTCTGCGCTAGGGCCGCTCTTGTTTTTAATCTACATTAATGATCTACCTGATAACATTTCGTCTGAAATTTGTCTTTTTGCAGATGACTGCGTAATTTATCGTAAAATTACTAATGACACTAATATTTCATCTCTTCGGGACGATTTAAACACACTGCATAACTGGACTATAAAATGGCACATGCAGCTTAACGTCAAGAAATGTAAATCAATGCGAATATCCCGTACTAATGAAGCTTGTCCTGCCTATTTACTTAATAACATTCCTTTAGAGAGCGTAATAAATTACAGATATCTGGGCGTCCATATAACCTATAACTTATCCTGGAAGTACCATATCGACTTTATAACGAGCGAAGCTAATCGCACACTTGGATATCTTCGTAGAAACTTCTCGCTCGCACCATTATCACTCAAACATTTGTTATACACGACATATGTCCGTCCACAGTTGGAATATGCATCATCAGTATGCGACCCACATCATGGCACCTCAATTAACTGCCTTGAAAGTGTCCAGAATCGCTCCGCTCGGTCTATACTACCTAATTATCATCGTACAGCAAGCGTAACACAAATGAAGACTGCTCTGAACCTACCTTCGCTATTAACCCGCAGGAAACAATCACGCCTATGCTTATTTCACAAGATTTACTACCAGAACGCTGCGCTTCGGTCGGCATGGATTAACCCAGCACCATTCATCTTCTCACGTAGAGATCATACGCATAAGGTACATGTTCCTCGCTCTAACACACTAACACATTCGCAATCATTTTTACCTAAAACATGCAACGAATGGAACGGTCTGCCAGCATCTATTGTTAATATAAGTAATCCTGTTCAATTTAGAAATGCTTTAGTTAACTACATGTAAATCACGAAACTTTCGTTCAATATATCATGTGACTTGTTATTGTATAAGTACTATTTTTTCAAATTAACTATGTATGTATTTACCTATCATTCCCAACCTGTATATTGAAGTGTATGATGAAATTTCTATGGTGAACTACGACTACTATTTTTTGTGTAAATTAGTGAGCTAGTGTAATTTTCTATTTTTACTTATACTGTGCCTTTCCTGTATATCATTTTTTACTTCCTTTGTGTAGCCTCTCCCCTCTATAATGTAGATTTACTCTGAGGGTACTGTAAATAAATAAATAAATAAATAAATAAATTTTCACATAACCGGTTTCTACGTGCTCTGGTAGTCTGCTAGTTCAGAAAATAACGATCAGGTGCATTGTATTTCTTTTTCGTCATGACGCATCTCAATTTCCGTGACCTGAATAGCAATGTGCTCTTTCCAGCCCTCAAGCAGTTTCGTTTCACAAAGGTTGACGAAGTCGTCTTCTGAGACTACTCAACGGACAGTGTTCATTGATCTATGCTGGGTGACTGTTGTTGCAATATCACCGAGTGTCAGAAGGCTGCTCAGTTTGTAATGTTTGTTTTTATGGCACAGTACCAAGAGTAGGTCACCACTCGCCATTTTTATTACTTTGTGCCCAGGTCCAAGCTTCTCCGTTAGACACTCTGCCACAAGAAAAGGTGAAATTAATTTGGCTTGTTGTTCAAGCTGCTCGCTTTACATGACTTGGTATCGGGGAAATGGATCTTTGCTTAGGCTTCGGAAGTCACAAGCTGCATCGGTGCGCCCTCTTTTCTGAGGGCAATCAGGCAGGCGGGGTGGGGGGGGGGGAAGAATTTTTCATAACAGTCTAGCATTTTTCGGCAGTGATGGTAACCGCCCACCACCGAGCCCCACAAGGCGACGCTACAAGGTTAGAAGATAACCTGCAGACACGAGCTATGCATCGCTGCTGTAGCCCAAAATAAATTCCCAAGATTGGATATGATGCACAAGGTTAACCCTAGCCATCTGGAAATTCGGAGTGAGGAGTGAACGGTAGACCGGAAAGATACAAAAGCAACAGAGATAGGAAAAGGTTGGAGAAGGGGAACGAAAAAGGCGGCTGCTGAATACCGCTGATTGTGCCAGTCCGGGGCTGCCGTCTATGTGACGCAGAGGCCAAAGAGGTATGTTGCTAGCGACGGGAGCGGGGTCTTTAAGGTCCGAACACACGTCACCGACCCCCCCACCCCCCCATGATCCCCCTTTGTCCAGACACGGCTAAGCCGCACACAGTTACACCCGGGAGGGTCCAACCCTCATGTGCTCGGGTACGTGGTGTCGCAACACACCAAATGCCTGTTGTCGCAGAGGCCCCTGCGGGGTTGGATTAAAGAGGATTAGGGTGAATAAAGGTTTGTTCGAATTGGAGCAAGGTGAGTTAGGGGGGAATAAAGTGACGTGCAGCACACGAGACAATGTACGGCGTCACGTATCATAAACGTAATCAATTAGAGAAGTCAACATGCTTGCGCATTAAAGAAGAAGAAGAAGAAGAACAAAACTTTATTCGTAGAAAGAACTTCGTTGCCCCTAAAATGGGGTAACGCCGTGTGGTCGGGCCCCTATTCCAAGGCACCGCTGGCCCTCGCCATCCTTTCTGCCCTGCGGACGAGCCTGAGCTGATCCCCGAGGGCGGAGCTGGATAGCAATGCCTCCCACCTCGCTCTCGTGTTATTATCTTCTTGTTCTTCTGTGTGAGCTGTGCACTCCCATGTGATGTGGTAGAGCGTTGGTGTGCTCCCACACCACGGGCATATGTCCTTGTATGCTGTTGGGTAGTATACGTGCAATTTATGTAGGTTTATGTATGTGTCTGTTTGGAGCCTGCGTAACGTCGCTGAGTCCACGGCTGAAAGGTTCCTATGCGGGGCTGGGTAGAGCCTTCTGATTTCCCTGTAGTGTTGCAAGATCGCTCTATAACTTGGATCGATGGGTGTCGGGTCCTCCACCATGTTGCCATGGGCAGCTCGGCAATTAGTAAAACCTCGAGCCGCCTCATCTGCATGGAGGTTCCCAGTAACACCCTCGTGTCCCGGGGCCCATGTTATCGTTTGGGTATACCTGACGTCAAGGTCTCTGTTGATTTCGGTAAGTATCCGGCGTGCCCTCGCGCCGATCTGTCCCCTCTGATAGTTCCTACATGCGGCCTGAGAATCTGTGACTATTGTTAGTGGAGCATTGCGCTCTATGCCTTCTCGTATAGCTAAGGCAATGGCTATCTCTTCGGCTTCTAAAATGGTTGCTCGGGAAACCGAAGCACAGGCCGTGATTTTCCCTTTACGGTTTACGACAACTGCCACCATGTTCTTTGCGTTGGCCCGATATGGTGAAGCATCCGTGAATCGTGCAGTGTCCAAGTATTTTGTTGTTTTGTCTATGTATTCTGCTCTAGCTTTTCTCCTTCCTGCGTGTAATGTCGGATCCATGTTTTGTGGTATTGGTGATACCCCATACAAAGCTCTAATCTGGCAGGGTAGACCTTTTGCGTTTTGGTATATTTGTATGCATTCTCCAAGGCCGACTCTTAGAAGAAGAGCTCTGCCGACTGTCGTTTGCGCCAATCGACTCCTCTGCGCTATGAGTTGGGCCTCAGCCAGCTCATGAAATGTATTGTGGAGGCCGAGGGCTAGAAGCTTCTCATTTGAAGTGTTGCGTGGCAACCTCAGGGCTGTCTTATATGCCATCCTTATTATTGTATCAGCCTTTTCTTCTTCCTCCCTGTTCATGGTATGGTAAGGTAGGGAGTACATTAGTCTGCTAATGACCAGGCTTTTCACCAGTCTGAGGGTGTCTTGTTCCCCCATTCCTGTCCGATTATGAGCCACACGGGCTATCATCCGGTTAATTTGTTGCGTTGTTTTTCTGATCGTGTTTAAAGTGTGTAAACATCTGACATTAGATTGCAGCCACATCCCCAACACTCTTACTGTTGACCTCTCAGGAATAATTTTCCCGTCCAGCCTGATCTCGAGTTTGAGTCTCGGGTCAGTTCTTTGTTTTTTGGTTTTTGTGAGGCGAATGAGTTCTGACTTCTCCGCAGAGCACTGGAGTCCTCTTTGTTGCGTATAGTTTTCTATTATATTGGCTGCCCGTTGGAGCTTTTCCTCCTTCTCTCCCAAGTTGCCCTTGGTTATCCATATCGTTATATCATCCGCGTATAGGGAATGGTGGACGACGGGGATTTCTTTGAGTTTTTTAGCTAGTCCAATCATGGCTATGTTGAAGAGTGTAGGCGAAATCACCGCACCCTGTGGCGTTCCTTTGTTGGGAGGATGGATGACTTCAGATTCATCGTTTCCTACTTTTATAACTGCTGTTCTCTGGTTGAGGAAGCTTCGGATGTACTGGTACGTCCTTTGACCGCAGCTGGTCTCTGCAAGTCCATCCAGTATCCCTTTGTGACTTACGTTGTCGAAGGCCCCTTTTATGTCGACAGCCATGACAATGTGTTCTCCGGCCTTGGGGACGTTCGTTAATACTTCCTCCTTTAAAAGCAGGAGTATGTCCTGTGTTGACAGATGTGGTCTGAAGCCAAACATGGTATCAGGCATTGGGTTGTTTTCTTCAAGATGACGTTGGAGTCTAGTGTTTACTAATCTTTCGAACACCTTTCCTAGACATGATGTAAGAGAGATGGGTCTAAGGTTGTCTAAAGTAAATTTCTTCCCTGGTTTTGGAATCATGATTATCACAGCGTGCTTCCATTGCTGTGGTATCGTTCCTTTGACCCAATGGTCATTTATAAAGTTCGTAAGGGCTGTTATGGCTTCATCATTCATGTTTCTAATCATGGCATTTGATATTTGGTCCGCCCCTGCCGCTGTGTTCCGTTTTGTACTGGCGATTGCTGCTTTAACTTCTGCCACCGTGAAGAGTTCATCCATTTCTGGGTTTGGGTGTCCGATGTAATCAGCTTGGTATGGGGGTATCGGGGCTTTGTTACCGAAGCATTTTCTATGGACTGCCTGTAGGAGTTCTTCTTTTGTGCCTGGGTAAGAGTGCAGCAATCTCTCCAAGTTCTTTTGTCCCTCGCGTCTGGTTTTGAGCGGGTCAATCATTCCTCTGAGGATGTTCCACGTTTTTGCCGTCCCTAGGGTTCCATTAAGTGATCCGCAGAAGCGTTCCCAGTTGGCTGTTGTAAGTTGATTAGCATATTCCTCGGCCTTCTGGGTTATTTCTTTGATTTTCATTTTGAGTTTGCGGTTGCATTTCTGTCGCTTCCATCTTTTGGTCAGGCTTCGTCTTGCATCCCACAGATGCAATAGGTGAGGGTCCACTTCAGGTGTTTTGTCTGTCCTGGTGATGGTTTTGGTATGTTTCTGCTTTATATTTCGTATGCGTTCGCACCAATTATCTAAATCATTTATGTCCGTGGTATGTTCTTTAAGCGATTCTCTGTACGCCCGCCAGTCTGTTATTTTAGCTGTACCTATTTGTTTGCGGATTTGAGCTGTGCGGATTGTGGTGCTTATAATGCAATGGTCACTTCCTAGATTTTCGAGGGTGTTGCACCACTCCGCATTTGGACAATTTTTGGTTATTGTTAGGTCCGGACTTGTGTCTGCGGAGATACTATTCCCTGTTCTTGTTGGCATTGCAGGGTCTGTTAGAAGTGTCATGCCGAGTGCTTCTATTTGTCCCATGATATTTTTGCCTTTATTGTTCTGGGTTGGATACCCCCAGCTTGAGTGCCTGGCATTAAAATCACCAACTATCACTAGAGGTCTCCCCTTCGCCATTGTTGCTGCCTCTTGAAATAGTTTGTCGAACGTTGCTCTTTTCTGACTCGGCGGGCTGTAGACATTAATTATGAAGGCGCTCTTTCCTCTGGTGCCTTTATATGTGATTTCTGTTATTATATGCGGAATGTCCGTTCCTTCTATGGATTTGTGACATATCGCCGTTACTTTCTTGTCCACCAATGTTGCGACCTTCCAGTTTTCACCTTCGGTATTGAAGGTTTCGTATCCCTGTAATTTTGGGTTTGTTCCGGCTTCTTGCAATGCAATGATAGCTGGTGATCTTTTTTGTGTCGTCACCAGCTGCGACAGTTGTCCCATTTTACGCCGGAACCCGCGGCAGTTCCACTGCCATATTTCGCACTCTTCGGAAGCGTGCTTTTGATGCTTAGGCATTGTGTGTCGCCTGAGTCATGGCCGACAAGCCTGGCCTGTTGTATACTTTCTCTGCTTTTTCTCTTATACTGCTGCCTGTGGCATGTTTTCTCAATGCTTTCGTAAATTCTATTTGTTGTGCCTGGATTTTCTTGTCCAGAGCTTCTAGTTTTCGGTCTACCTGAACCATCACCTGCTCTATGATTGTGGGTATAACTTCTTTTATGGTTTCTTTCAATATCGACAAGGTAATTACGGTGTCGCCTTCTAAATTCGGTAGTTTCTGTCCTTTCTGTCCTGTCTGGACTGGTTTAGGCTCTCGTTGTGGTTGCTGCATTTGTTGCTTTTTCAATTGCCTATTTTCTCTTTCTAGGTCTCCTATTCGCACTCGCATTAGCTCTAGTTCGTGTTCTAGGCGTGTGAGTTGTGTTGTTTGGTGTGGGGGTTGGGAGGCGATTGCTGCCCAGCTCACCTTGTTTTTGCCTTCCTTGTTCAGCGTCTTCTTGCTCTTCTGCTGTTGTTTTGTTGTTTGGCCCCTCTCTTGGCCACTGTCCCTGGAGTTGGAGCGGTCTCGGGAGCTGGACCTGGATCGGGAACTGGATCGGGACCTGGAACGGGCCCCATCTGGTGATGCAGAGTCCTCACGGTCCATGCTGAACCAGCGTCTCTTGAGGATTCCGTTGGCTTGTGGTCGGCGTAGCTGTTGCGACAGTGGTGGCCTGCCCCTTTGGGGGACCCGTTTGAGTTTCTTGGTGCACTCCGATGACGCCGTGGGATGAGCCCCCCCGCACAGGGCACACTCTGGATCACAGGTGTGGTCCTCAGGAGGGTCCCTTAGCCAACAATTGCTGCACGCCTTTGCCGTGGGCGTTGGACAAACGTCCGTTCTATGTCCCTTGCTTTTGCACAGTTTGCAGTATTGTCTCGTGGGCTGATAAGGCACACATGGCATTTCGCCACCGTAATAGTAGACGAAGCGTGGCACTATCGGTCCATCAAACGTTATCACTGCGGTTTCAGACTTGCCGAGCATCCGGGCTTGGACGATTGTCACTCCTTGAGTGCGCACTCGGAGATGGCTTAAAAGTTCCTCTTCTGGAGTTTCGCGTTCCAGTCCGTGTACCACTCCTTTAAGGTACCCTTCAGGGATGGTTATGTAGGTCTTCATCGGATGTTTAGTGCCATTGAGCTCCAGCGTTTTGATCTTCACGATCTTCTCCGCCACTTGTTCGTATGGGGTACTTACAATGATTATGTTTGACCCGTTGCGGAGGCGAAGCAGAAATTTATCGCTCCTGCAGGTCTCCGGGTCGCCGCTTGCACGTTCTATCGCTCGCGCAACTTCGTAGATTTTAAGTTCTTTTACAACCAGCCCTGGCTTGGGACGCATGATAATTTTCATGTCATTTCTGGGCAGCGGCGCCGCGCGCGTTCGCCGTCGGGCTCTTATAGACGCTACGCCGCGTTTAGCTCGCTCTCCTGCAGGCGCCCTGGCAATGCAGCTGCTGTTGCCCTCACCGCCGCCTCGAGCTCCGCTGTCATCAGTGGCTGCTCGCAATTGTTTTCTTAAACCTTTTCGTTCTCGCAAAGATAGTGCAAGTTGCCACTGACCGTTCTTGGCTTCGTCGTCTTCCCTTGCTGTGTCTTTCTCCTCGTTTTCGTCGGCGTCGCTGGTTGATTCCCCCTGTGTCACCTCGTCAGGCGAGAGGAAGTCCTCTTCAGCGTCGGCCGCAGATCCCGCTTGGGTTTCGATGGCTTGGTCATCCGTGTCCATGGTGTCCTGGGCTATTTCCGGGTCGTTGTCCGTTGGAAGTTGGGCCGTGGCGGCGCTACGCTTGGGCCGGGAGCTGACTGCCGGGGGTCCGCGCTCCGCTACGCCGTTAGGCTTAGCGTGGCGGGCCGGCATGCTCGGGCGGTGGTCTTATCTCCTTGGAAGAAACCGGGTCCACTTGTCAAAAAAGGGGGTATCAGCGTGTTCCTGGTGTCTTCCTACACAAATCCTGCGAATTCCGTGGTGGTCACATGATTTTGACCGCTACTAGGCAAGATTATTGACAGAGCCGATGCGAACACGTCTGCACTCCTCGGCGCCACCTGGCGTCCCCCCTTGCGCATTAAAATCTCGTAAGGATACTTAAGTGGCTGTCAATCGTGTGTTGTTCTACCGCACGGCCGATGCCGTCGCTGCCGCGCATGCGTGGAGGCGAGCACCATCTAGTGTCATTGCAGGGAAGCCATAGGCACGCGTGGCGAGCGTCCTTCACTGATTGGTTAGCCTTTTCGGAAAGCGAACAACCATGCCACAGGACCCACGGTCCCAAAAATTAGGCGATATTCGGAATCAAATACTTCGCTTTTAAAAAAAAGCTCAAGTAAACCTGACACTCAAGTGTCAGGTTTCGAGTATTGCAACTACTCGTCGGGGTAATGTAGTGGTTTCAGTGAGGCGGTGCTAAGCCGAAGGGCGAGCGAACAAATCGCGGCCACGTCAGCCGCATTTCGATTGCAAAAATGCCCGTGAATCGGGAGCACGTTAATGAACTCCAGGTGGTGAAAACTGATCCAGAGTCCCCACTATGGAGTACCTCACAATCATATCCCGGTTTTGTCGGGTAAGCCCCAGAATTTTCAACGCAGCATCAAAATACGCTATAACATTTGTGTGTAATGTAGCTAAATATTTAATAAAATTACGGGGTCTTACGTGTCCAAACCTCAATCTGATCATGAGGCACGCCGTAGTGAAGGACTCCGGCAATTTGGACCACCTGGGGTTATTTAATGTGCACCTAAGCCTAAGTACACGCGTGTTCTCGAATTTCGCGCCCATCTTAATGCAGCCGCCGTGGTCGGGATTCGATCTCGCGACCGCGTGCTTCGCAGCCTGACACCATAACCTCTAAGCAACCACGGCGGGTAACTTGAACATAATAATAATCTAAAGCACACACATATAATAAGCGCGTTCTGAAGTATACCACTGATAACTGAGCAGGACCTTTGCAATACCTTCTAAGCATTCTAGGAATTTCACGTAAGCTGTACATTATTATAACTTGTTCGTCCGCTTGAGATGCTGTAGCAGGTGCAGAGTTGCGCATTTGTAAAATTCTTCAATTTTTTTTATTTTCCAGTTTACGGCAATTTTTGTAAAACATTTGTGGCGCACATGAAAATTCATTCAGAATTGAATTTTTCTTGAATTTCTCTTGAATTTTCTCAGAATTGAATTTTACTCAAATTGGTGCAGTGATTGTCTGTCCAAAGCTTGTCTTCTTTTTACACGTATTTGTAGGGAAATCAGTGTTCGCCTCGAACAATACCTTCCCCGTTAAGAAATCTTACATTGCACGCAATTCAGCATGCAATTCGATTATAAAATCCGACCACGTCACCATTGTAGTATGTCAACTAAACAGAAAATTGCGATGATCGCAATATAATAATTATGTCGGGTTATTACGGAGCAGAGTTAAGAAACAACAAATGTGATGTACACAAAGAGTGAGAAGAAGGCGTACTGAGAGGCCGAACATTTGTTAGGCACGCCCATATGAAGCCAACAGATAAGTAGGCTAAGAAAAGCGTATAGCAAATTATTTGCACTTTATAATTGAAGCATGGCAATAATAAGGTAAAGGGAAATGAAAGCAGAGAAAAAACCATCTGGCTGCTGCTGCGAGCCAAACCCACAGTTTTCCCCATTGCGGGTGTGTTGCACTACTAATTGTGTTGCGGCGGCGGTTGTTAGCACGTCCACGTTCATGGGTATTTATGTGTGCAAGGTTATAACCCTGGGACTGTTGTCCAACACCACTCAAGGCCATGGCGGCGACCATAGATAATTCTTTTGTCCGATGGCGAGGAGGTAACAGGAGAACGTTTTCAGAGGAAGCAGCTGGCCAATAAAAGCTCGTATATGATACCTAAAGCCATCAAACCTGCGGCAGTCCTGGCACTCACTATACGAGAAGAAAAACTGAGGGTCCAGTTTGTTTAAGCGACGACCCTATGAATCCAAGAAACAAGGAACATGTTTTACTGTCCACTTTACTTTCCCTTTATCTTATCATTTCTCACTTCAATTAAAGACTACAAATAACTTCCCCTCGGCTTTCGTTGGCTCCTTTATTTGTTGGTGTGCTTAGACAGAGGAAATTCGTTGGCTGGAAAGCAACACAACAATGCCGACGCAACTGCCAGCTGAAGCACAATTAACACGAAGCATTGCGGTAACCAATGCCCCAGCTTTTAAGCTGGCGTGCTGCTGAATTCTAAGTGATGCCACATTTTACGTGAATGATTAAGCTCAGGCACCGAACAGTGTAATTTTATTAGTTTGTGGAATACTTAAGCATTCTTTTGCGTGATACCGTTGTACTCTGTACTGAAATATGCGTGGGCAGCTTGCACTAGTGGTGCAAGGCTGGAGTCAGCAGCGGAGCTTGTGATCCGCTAATCCGAATAGCGTTTACGTGGCTTGCGTAAGTTGTTTGTAGGATTTGCGAGGCTATGCTAGGTTTTGCTAGCTTCTGATAGGCTTGGCTAAGTCGTTTCGAGATTTTGCGAGGTTATTGTAGGCTGGGCCAAGTTGTTTCTAGGTTTTGCCAGGTTATGTTAGGTTCTGCTAAGTTGATGTCTCGGCGGGCTTGATGCTGGAAGTTTTCGAACAGTCGCAGGCCGAGATCGCTTTCTAGGTGACGTCGAGCGTTCACGCGCCGACCCTAGCGTTCCCTGGACCGAAACTCGGGGTCCTCTTCTCGGCGCCGCCTCTTATCAGCCGCAGCTTCAGTGCGGTGTTCCAGATCAGCTCGGCGGCGACGCATCGCTGCTCGCATGGCAGTACGGCACTCTTCCTGGTAAGCCACTTCTTCTTCGGGCGTCCGGACTTTCTTCGGTCTTCCCATGGCAGAACCACGTACTCACGGTTGCGCACGGAGTATAGGGGGCGAGAGATGTGCCACCGCGTCGGCTGTTCGGAGCTTTTCTTCGTCTGTGACGTCACGACTCCGCCCTACGCGCATGGCTTGCGAGGCGGTTATGTGGCCCAGTGCTCTCGCAGGTGGTTACTAGGCAACGCGAGGCGGCGCACTGCTGGGCTCAGTTTTCTGGTAACGCTCCACGGCGGAACTAAAGCTTAAACAGCTCCCCTGTTAAAAGCGAATGGGTTCCGTCATTAAAAAAAAAATATTGTATTTAGCACTTAGAAGGGCATCTGAGAAATTTTCCGCCTCGTAATTATCGCACCCCTCCTGTAGCATCCTTTCTGCGCGAAAAGAAGTACCAGCATTATGCGAGTGCTTGCGCTAATGATAATAATGATGATAATAATAAGAATGTCGAGAAGTGCTTCTTCAGCCCATGGCGCGATGCGTTATTCATAATCGCACGATTAAAAAGTTGTGAAGCTTGTGCAAGTGTTTTTAATGTGAAGATAGATCGAGTAAGCGACTGTGAAAAACAAGGTACTCACCTTGAGCCACCTGCCGCGCCACCGGGGCTTGGATACATGAAGACTGTGGTGATAGAACAGCCTTGCAATAAATACCCGGGTGTTATGAAGCCGAACTGCTTTTTCGTGGCATCAAATCCGCCCTGCATACGTCATGACAGGCAGTTGTTAACAAGGTGGCAAATTTTTTGTTGTTAAAGCACTGAGCCTGAGAGAGCGCAACATTTAAAAAAATACAGTTTTATGGTCGCTATTTTTACTTGAGATGCTTTCGCCGCAATTCAGAGAGATATAAAGCTATTAAAGCACCATGCAGATGGTCGCCGCCATATTTGATCACGTGAGGTCACCCGTCAGTGAGTGGCTTCTGATGGAAGTTTGCTCGCGTGTTTATAATGGCCACAGCGGCCGCAGGCACAGCTATGACTATTGCCATTTCGGCCGCCAAGAGGTGCAGTGAGTCGGCAGACCACAAAAGACTGGCGCAAGAGGCAGAGGGATTGCAAGCATACCTTTCATTGATACGTTCTGTCTGCACTGCAATCTTATCGTGTGCAAGCTGCCACATTTGTCGCTGCGACAAATCTAGCAGCCTGATGCTTGCTTTTAACAGTATATTCCAGCTTTTACAGCGACAAATTCGTAAGGCTGATGCCGCCATGCGCCTGTTGTCGTCGTTAACTATATATGTGTGACAACTTCGCCAGGGATTAGGCGTGTATGCGCGAGCAGAAAGTGCCTGTTTGCGATCCTGCTCCGTCAACAGTGGTTGGTTGGGACGACGTCCTCCTTTTCGCCAGCGCTGATCATATAATTTGGGAATGGTAGTCTAATTATGTACTGCGCAAATGAGAAGGTTGACAAGTGGCCGAGCGATCGCTCGCCTTCCGCTTGATTCACGGCGCAGAAAGAAAACTCGCAGAAGCGCTTGCCGGTTATTTTAGGTTTGGCTTCGCCGCTATCGAAAGTGGAAATGGCTGGTGTCCATGTCAATCGTGTCTGAGTGGGCAGGATAGCGGTGAGTTCCATGCTTATCGAAGCTTGCGATAGCGTGCTAATTTGTGCTAGCTGTGGCGGTCACGCTGTGTTGTCGCAGGTGGTGCGAGCCGGGAAGTTACTGTCGGCAATCGGTCCAGCTGCGCGCATCTGACCTGATCAGAGAGAGAGAGAGCTACCAGCGATTCATCAGTTCAAAGTCATGTGAATAAACGCTCAAGAAGCGCGGCTTCTGGGGTCTATGACTTACAACTATTTTTATTAGTTTTTTTTCCAGCATGCTGATGTCAAATCTACGTTCCCGTCGCATTGTTTCAACAGCCCAATGAAATGCTTCCCTCATTTGTTGGAGGTTTGTTGCAAAGTGAACAGCATTGCCTACTTTGACAAGTTTTTCTAATCTAATTGGCGGACAAGAGGCGAAGAGAACGCAGAGTTGTAGAGGAATTTGGTAGAGCAGAGCTAGCTCATCGAAAGTAGCTAACCGGATGAGGAGGGCAGTGCCGGTGTCTGCGATTGGCCTTCCGGTGGCTGCTCAGATATCGCAGTTGCGTCCAATGGAAAGTTAACAGTGTCCTTATAACGGATCCTCATCGAAGAAGAGTTAGCAGAGTGATGTCGCATAGGTGCCAAAAGGGCTTAAGAAAGTTAAAATTCTGCGCAAATGAATCCACTCTGCTCGGCAGCTCCAAGTAACGAGTGAAATAGCGATCGGCGAGCAGCCATCTTCAATTCCTTTCGGAGCGGGGTGTGGTCTCCGGCTATTCAGAAAAAATACAGTTTTGTTAGGCATGTTGTGCTTGTTTAATTTCTACACGTACGTCACTTTGACGTCGTGCATTCTTGCTGTTCTTTTTTTCTTTGGATGTCGTGTGACGGAGAGGCAAAGGGAAGGCCGCACGAACCTTTGACCAATAGCTCTGACCATGGCGAAAAAGGTGAAGCTTTCGAAATAATAATTTTTCTTTTGTTCGATGTAATTGTGCATATATAATCATTGTGTACGTGCCATATCATATCAGTCTTCATGGTTTACGCGACGTCGCGTGACAGGCAGGCGAATTTGGGGTGGCACAAAACTTGTTTGACCAATCGTGGAGGACTGATTGCATAAATGAAATGGAAGCAGTTTGGAATAGAGAGAGAGAAGTCACAAGGGAAAGGCAGAGAGGTTAACCAGGCTGAGCCCGGTAAGTTACAATGCATAGGGAATTGCACAATGAAAGGGACAAGCAACAATGCACAATGAAAGAGAATTGAAACAGAAGAACGAAGAAAGAAGTTCACAGTTTGCACTGTTACACGCGCAAGCAGTCATCGCTGAGTCACTCAAAGGCGATCATGCGGGCTGGTGAATTTCAAGAAACGTACCAGCGACTTTGTGGCTTTGCGCATAGCAGACGCACGAGGCCACGGGCCCAAGATCTTCTCTGTGAATGGCCTGCCGTCTATGTTCCCCAAAGCTGCCCAAAGGGCGGTCCTCTCCTCTTCGAAATATGGGGCAGTCACAAAGACAATATTTACCCTGTATCGGGCGACTATGACAAATAGCGTTGCGTGCGCCAAAGGTACCCGCTTGCGCGGCGCCAGCGCTGCCATCTCTTGTTCACTTCACTGCTCACCTGCACCGCTTAAGGAAACTTCAAGACGCCGCCTTGTGTGCTTTTATTTTTATAAATTAAAAAGGCGCCGCTTTCATATCCTCTGCTTATGTGAAAAGTAATTAATCTTGTTTAGAATATAAACGCAGCAGTGAAAAGTGCAAAAGCTTGCCGAGGGCTTGTGATGCTCAACCAATATTACTTCAAATAAAAGCGTTCTTTTAAATAGTGGTGGCCTAAAACGCGAATGCCAACAACACCCTAGAGGGACGCAAATAAATATGCGCACGTGTTATGAGCAAAAGATTTTCATTGCCCCAAACGATGGGGAAAATGCGGCGACACGCATGCCCCTCGAACGCCGTTGCATATGGCCGCTCATTGGCAAAATTCACGTGGCTCGTTTAGCCGCAAAATATGGCGGGAAATATCTGCAATGGCGGCTCAGCGCAACCTCACGCAACGTTAAATTGACGTTTACGAAACGGCCCTTCCTGTGACGCTCCCGACGGCATACTCCTTCAGCCAATCAGCACGCTGACATGGCGGCTATAATGGACCAGCACCACATATTCGCAAAATTGCAGGTGCATTTTACGGGCTTCGGCACGCTACCGCTCCATTTCTTCTTAAAGCGCTAAACTCGCAGTATGGCTGCCAAGGGCCAGAAAAAAGTCTTAGGCGATAAAATTTGCAGCTCCACGTCACGTTTCCTCATCTTGACGGAAACGCAAAATTGCCTTTTGCGAAGCTTCCATTTTAAAGCACGTGAGCTCTCGACAGCCAGTCAGAGAGTCAACAAGGCGCATAATGGCGGCGATGCAGCCGCCATACGTGTCAAGGGAACAGCCCTGATTGCAACCCGCACCTGCAAATTTCCTAGTTTCATCCCCCCACCTATACTTTTTTGCCGTCCTCGACTACGTTTCCCTCTCCTGGACACCCATTCTGTAACTCTAAAGGTTCCTCGGTTATCTACCCCTGCACATTACATGGCCTGCCCAGCTCCACTTTCTTCTAATGTTAACTAGAACATCAGGCTATCCCCGTTTGCTCTCCGATCCGCAACACTCTCGTCCTGTCTTTTCACGTTACACCTAACATTTCTTGTTCCATCGCTCTTTGCTCTCGAGCTTCATTGTCAATCTCCAAGTTTCTGCCCCATGTGTTAGCCCTGGTAAAAGGCAAGTATCGCACACTTCTTTTTTTCGACAAGAGTGCTAAGCTCCTAGTCAGGATTTGGCAATGCCTGCCGTATGTACTGGAACCCATTTTTATTCATCTGTAAATTTCCTTCTCATGATCAGGGTTCTCTGTGCGCAAAGGACCTAAATAAAGGTACTCCAGTACAGGCTCTAGAGGCTGACTGGCGATCCTAAATTCTTGCAGGCCTCTAGAGTATGTACAGGAGTACCTCATAGCCATTTCTACTACACCTGCCGGTTTTGCCGGTTGCCGGCTAACCTTCTACAGGTTCACGCAACGAAACAAGAAACGCTACCTAAGCATCCTCACTGCAAGAAACATGCACTTTCAAGCATTATATTCCTTACTAACTGTTACTACATTATTAAACACTTTTTTTTTCGGCGTGTCTACTCTACAGCCGCCGAGGTAACCTAATGATTGAGGCGCGGCGCTGCTAAGCCCGAAGTCGCGCTGTCAAATCCCGGCCGCGGCGGCCGCATTTTCGAGGATGTGAAATGCAGACGCGCCCATGTGCGGCGCATTTCCTACGCATTTCCTGAGGTGGATGAAATTAATTCCGAGGGCGGCGCTATGGCATGTCTGGTCGTCGGGTCGTGATTTTGGTATGTAAACCCCCGCATCCTCCTCCTCGGAATATATTCATTGAAATTTATATTCCTGCAACTTTATACGAAGTATAGTTTTTATTGGCTATATCGTACGTTTGCGTACTCGAAAGGGCACCTTCGTCACCGAACGCCGACTGTTATAGCTTTTTCGTAAGCACGCGATGCCGCGCGAGAGCTTCGTGGAGTGGGGAAGTGCATATGCTGTGGTTGCTGAATACGCCGCGTCGCGTTTATTCGCCGAAAAATATTTCCTTGCCTTCTGGTTTATGCTCTAGAAACGTATTGTCCCTCCGCGGTTAGACTGCACATTTCAATGCCGCCTACTGTAGGTAACGAATTTGTGACTGCCTTCGTCGTTCCCTACGTTGCACTCAATGGTGGCAGCTTCTGTGGTGACCTAGTTCGATTGCAAAGAAATGGTCCTAATTATTATCGTAATTTTTTTTTTTTGCAGTTCTGCTCCGTCAAAATGCGGCTGCCGCGGCAGGGAATCACACCGCGAACTTGTGCTCGGCAGCGTAATAGCCTTTTCACTAAGCCTATTCTATTCTATGTTATTCTGTTCTAATTTGTTTATTCTATTCTAAATTTCTATTCCTCAATGCCCACTGAGTGCGTACTGAGGAATAGAAAGTTCGCTGCTAATAGTTACTTTTATGATTAACACAGGAAATTGGCTTTTTTTTTGTATTTCAGCCTTTGGTGCTCAGCGCGTAGCATAGTCTTAAATTAGAAGGTCCCAGCGTGTCAGTGCCAATAACTGAAGGGCAAGAAACCAACGCAAACTATTCACTTCGACTCGTGCTACGTACGGTGTAGTAAGCATGAAAACCGTTCCTCCGTCTTTGCGCGGCGACCATCTGTAATTGCTTGACGTTGAGTTGGTCGAAAGGCAGAAGAGAGAAGGCCATCGTCAGAACCAATAGGATATCTGGCGTTTTCCTCAGAATGTACTTGACTGCTAAGGAGTCTAGCAGGTAGGCAGTGGAGTGGAGAAGTAGCCGTGTGGTCGGCAAGTTTCGCGTACTGAACGGAAGTTTCCGTTGCCAAGCGCGCTTATGCGTACGCAGTGTCGACGTGAGCACAATCGCGGCGCCTGCTTGATATATCCAGGTACGTCAAGGTTCTCGAAGCAGCGCCAGTTCATCTTGCCCGAAACAATGGGATCTGGTATTTCGAGACGTATCTCAATCACGAGCTTCGATGCATAGACACAAAGAGTCCAGGAAAGAATAATGCGCTTCATAAAAAAAGCAACAGCGCGGTATAATGCACGAACGCAGAAGGAGGAAAGAAAGAAATAAAATCCCACCGCTAACATTTTGCTGCGCTGATAATCAGGTATAATGGTTCTGCAACTATTTCAGGAAAGTTGCGATTTCGAAGTGAGAACTGCAGAGTGATGTAAAAGAACTGTCCTCTATATGTAAAAGCACTACAACTTCAATTAGGTGTCTATTCTATACCGACACAGCAATGAAAGCATCACCACAGTTTGAACTCAGATTTTAATTTCTCATGTTTCTAAGAGGTGTTTCTACCGTCGAAAGGGTGTTTGGCATTGTTATCGGATAAAACCATTTACACGACGTATTTAAAAAAAGAAGGCTTCGACGATGCTGAAGACAGTCGAGCCAGTAAAAGTAAATGTAGAGTCTTATGTGTAAAACTTCGCCACGACCACTTTGGAGAGTGAGCCAAGAATCTGTTAGCCCAAAGTAATATAATATACTGCATAACACGAAAAAAAATATGCCGAACCCATTTCACAACGACTGTCGCCGGTAATGCGTTAGCATTGAATCAGTATAGCGGCACAGCATATTGCCACTGTCGAAACAAGTCACATATGAGGCGTGTACCGCAGCGGGACCCCTCTTTTGCGTTTCGCTATGAACATTCGGCGCCACCTAGCGTGCGCGTGCACGTTAAGCGTGCGCGTGTCCTTCTTAATGCATGGCGCGTGTGAACGCTGAGAAACGCTTGTTGTGGCTCTCTCGTGCTCCTTTCTGGAAACATGGGTCCTGGCACGAGCTGAAGACGTCATCGAGAAGCATAGTCTGGGAGCCTACCTAACCTAGCCTCCCTTTCCCCTCGCCCCTTCGAGTAATAAAGTTGTCACTCACTCACTCACTCACTCACTCACTCACTCACTCACTCACTCACTCACTCACTGACTCACTCTGGAAACGCTGCATCATCAAGTGTCACTGCCGAGAACTCTGCGCGTGGCCCCAGAGATGACAAGCGTGGCGTGTCGGTGACTGCGAACGCGGAGGATTGCTCCCTCACTTGGCGCACACTCAGTGGCACATACTCAGGGTCGCAAATCGGCGACACGTTCATTAAACCCGGCACATACCCAGCGCATTCATGTCAAACCCCGCTGCCAATGCCAATGCGTCAGGCTGCGGCCCTTCAGGAACCCTTGTGACTTGCGTTCGATCCGCTCAACGTCGGAGAAACATAAGCGATCTTCTTTCGTCATTGTAGAGGTGTACGTTCCCAGCGGCTAGTTACCCAATTTGGTGTGAGAGAGGTTCATTGAACAGCAACACAGACCAACTGGAACAAACCCAGTGACTTAAGTTTCTAAAAAAGAGTTCCGTTGAACACCAACTAAGACTGAGTGACACATACCAAATGCCCCAAGTCTGCATTTCTCCGAACAGCGATGCTTACCCAGTCAAACATCTAGAGGGACCATGTCGGCACAAAAGAGGTTGCCACATACTCAGCCACCCATGTTGGACCAACGCTTGCTTTCGAACCCTTTTCCCTCGCAGCATAACGATACCATACCAGCATACCAGCTCCAGCCATTGCACCATGGACTAGCGACTACCCAGTGATTCGGGTAGACGGGAGCATGGCTAGATACAAACATACATAGAAACATGGGTAGATGTGGTTGGCCCTAGAAAGTGCGTGAAATACACTACGAATACTGAAGCATAAAAATATAGCCACTAAATGAAAACGGGTGCGTGAGAAACGAAAGAGGCAAAATTACGGCAGAACTCATGTCACGATGACTGCCCGTGGTAATCCAACTAGGGTTCGAGCCATGTAATGAGTCACCCTATTTATGAAGTTACTTTTATTTAAGATGTCATATTCTCATTCTTCAGAAATACGCTGTGTCGCTACGTGTTGCTCGAATGCTAATCGCATCTCCATCGACTGCCGTCGAGACGTGAGTTCAGTAGCAATTGTTGTTCTTCTTGTCGGAATACCCGCTTTTTCGAGTAGACCAGCTCATGGACAAGAATTGTGCTACCTGCCACCCCCATTAAAAAGAAAAAAAAAAACATGTTGACAGTGTTGGCTGAAACACCCTGTATATGAATAGAAAACAACTGTCTACTTGCGGGTACGAAAGAAGTCCCTCGGAGTGAAAACCAGCATAGTGTTGTCAGACAACATTGCCCAATAGGCAAGTTTGTTATACAAGCTCTCGAAAGGCGCGTCGTGTGCTTCTCTGGGAAACGATGAAATAATACGTTGCGGTCCTTTTACCGTCATGAGACGTGTATAATCTTACACAGCAAAAGTCTTCCAACATCTGTTTTTTTGTTTTGTTTTTCAGAGTTGTGCGACGCGGCATCACGATGATTTGGGAAGTACGAGGCGTTCAGGAAACGCCGTGATAGGAGACCCTCTTTCGCTTCAAGCCTGAACCTCGATCAGCTGTTTTTCGGCGTGGCCACTGGGCAGCGAGCGAATAATTAGAGTCGGACGTCCAAATGCTCGTGTTGGGGGCGTTTCCAGCGCTCGTTCCGCTCGGACGTGTTTTTCCGTAGCTCCGGATTTTCGCCCCGTTTGCTGGTTCTTTTTTTTTGAACTCTGTTGTTTATGGACCGCTTTGGCGGTTCGTAATTACTACTGGCGCCTATCTACAAGGTCCGTCGTCATCTACACCCTCCTGCTGCGTCGTCCAACTCGAGTTCTTGAGCGGCTTCGCGAGTGCGAGTGCCCCCGCGGCACTCGCCGCGTCGGCGCGGAGCATCCAAGCTGCTGTCCGCTGCGTCGAGGGAGCGGAACATTACCGATGCAACTGCCATCCAAGCCAGGAACGTCTCCTTCGTGGGGATAAGTGCAACGTGTGAAGGCGGTACCCTGAGCATGGATACCACCAACATGGAGCAGAACAGCCCTGCTGTCGTGGCGCACACCTCAGCCAAGAGAACGAAGGAAGCTACTGGCCTCCCATCGGATGAAAATGTAGCTCCAGCAGCCCCGAAAAGACCTCGCTCATCCCAAGGCCTGCCCGCACGACCGACACGCACGTCTCCTGAGTCACCAACGACATCGTGGTACAAAGTGGTTATCAAGCCTCGTGCTAGATATGACATGTCCACTCTGCACAACCGTATCATTCAAGCGGCCCTGGACGCCTGCCTCGAGACTTCCCGATTTCAAGGTTTTGCTCTACACAAACCCACTAATACGGTCTCAGTATGGGTGTCTGCTATGGCACTAGTTTATAAACTCGAAGAACTGCAACAAATACAAGTCTCGGAAGAGTGTGTCCTTCCAGTCCAGGCGTACCTCGCCAGTGGTACAGATTTAAGACGCTACGTGGTTAATGGCGTTGACCTTGACGAAGAACCCGAGAGGCTCCTGCAGGAACTATCGTGTCCCACACACAAGGTCGTGGCTGCTCGCTACCTAGGCAGCGGTCGTACGTGCCTAATCACGCTTCAAGGTCCTAATTCCCCACCTGAACGTATCCTGTATTACGGCTGCGTACTGCGCCCGCGTCCGTTCAAGCCTTCTGTTGTGTACTACTACTCTTGCTTTAGACAGGGACACATGAAATCATCCTGCCCCTATCCACCTAAGGACGACACCATGGAGCCTGAACCGTCGGCATCGTTTAGATGCGGCCTATGCCAAACAAACGATCATGACATCACTTCCACGACGTGTCCTACGAAGTTGAAGGCCACCAAGAAGGCTCGACAACGCCATTTTCGACAGCCAGCAAGGACCCCTCGAGATTCATCAATGAAACAAGTCCCTGTGTACAACCATTACGCCGTTCTGGCCTCGCTGGAAGAGGACGCTAGCCAGGTGACAAAAGCAAGTACAGCGACAAGTGATGCTGCCACTCGTACCTATAGCGCAGCTGCTAGGTCGTCCATTTCACGACCGCAACGGGCATCACAATCGATAGAAGACACGCCGCTTCCTTTGGCAGACGAAGAGTTCGAGATCGACGCTCGCCTGGCCAACCTTGAAAAGGAAATCCAACGTCTCAAGGAACGCCGTACAGTGCTCCGGCGTCGTCATGACGGAGCGCGGCCGTCGCATTCGCCGTCGACGTCTAGTCCTGCTCATATGGCTAACCCGGCATCTGTGTCGAAGCCTCTTTCCCCCAAGAACTCCTGCGCTTCGTTGCGCAACAGCTCCAGCATCTCACCTCGGTTCTACTGGCCAATCTTAATCTATGATGGCTGCTACGTCTTCAAGTGTGCCAGAAGGCATCTTACAGTGGAACTGTCGCGGAATCGCGGGGAAGGTCGGAGAGTTGCGTCAGCGTCTCAGATATGGGAAGCTGCGTGTTTGGGCTCTACTGCTTCAAGAATCCAACGGCCTGCCACCCATTCCAGGATTTGTGGCATACTAATCGCCTTCAATGTTGGATCGCAGGAGTGCTACGCCCGATGTCCCTCCAGGAAAGGCTGCAGCGTATGTAAGATGCACTCTTCATCAGACTCGAGTTGATCTTTCACGGTGGTGTACTCTATGGCAAGAAGTCGTGGCCGTATTGGTTCGTCTCCAACGCAGGGACGTTATCATCGTTTCATACTACGCCCGCCCCTACAGCGGTCGTGCGGCTCGGTTGTGTCTCGGCTGGCTGGCGCACCTACGACAGAAACATCCTGGTTGCCCCATTATGGTCGCAGGAGATTTTAACGCGCCCCACACCACATGTGGATACGCTATTTCCAGTGCGCGTGGTACATGTGTGCTGGACACATTTATGGACGCCCAATTCACTCTGCTTAATAATGTGTCAGTGCCTACTCGTCGGCGAGACCACCCTCGCGCGCCGCCACACTCACCGGACTTATCTTGGTGGCTAGGAAGGACGACCGTCTCGTGGTCATGTGAACCCGACCGCTGGGGTAGCGACCATCATCCGATTCACCTTGGCTTATCTTCGGGAGGAACAGGCCGCCTCCGCCGACTGTGTCGAGTGGTGGACTGGGATCGATACAGGGCGGTATCAGAAAGCAATGTATCCAACTTCATGGTGGACCCGTCCCATTGTCTTAAGGCGGCATTAGTTGAGGCGACACGTACGTCGTGGGTTGATGAATCGCGAACCGCTCCTGATTTGCAACTTCTGCGTCTCTGGGCGTCGCGCCGCCAAGCAGAACTTGCATCAGAACGTGACCCTGCATCAAATACCCTTCGCTTAGAGGCCCAACGCCTTACTGCAGTAGCTCGGTGCCATGAACACCGCTTAGAACGTGGACGCTGGATGGACTGGTGCTCTTCTCTTGGACCTTCGTCGTCCAATGCCTCCACTTGGCGCACCTTCCGAGTAATGGAACGTGGTCGGCGCCCTCCAGAGCCCGCAGCCTGCGCCCTGTTAGCATCGGGCCAGACACCAGCAGTATTCGCAGAAACTGTCGCCCGCACCTTTTTCCGGCTTTGGACACTGCACCGCCTCCATTCGTTGTTCAAAACTGCCTTCCCGCGGACGCAGGCACGCCGCCCACGCTCTCTGACATCGAGGGTATACAAGCTGCCTTCACTATGGCGGAATTTTTAGCGGCAATCGACCTGTCGAAGCCATGCAAGGCACCAGGACCGGATGGCATACCGTATGAACTTTATAAAAACACGGAAGGCAAGGTTCTCGAAGTGCTGTTGGGGGCCATAAACGAAGCTTGGGCTACAGGAGTCATTCCCCATTCTTGGCGGCATGCAGAAATGGTCCCTATTCCCAAACCCGGAAAAACCCAAGATAATATCGCTCATATGCGCCCAATAGCACTAACCTCAACGTTAGGCAAGCTGATGGAGCGTATGCTCGCGACACGTATTACATGGTGGCTCGAGCGGTACTCATGGTATCATCCTGGCCAAATCGGGTTCCGTGCTCATCTAGGCGCAGAGGATGGCCTTGCGTACCTATCTTCTATGGTTCTCATCGGAGGCCGCTCCCGAAGAATTCGCACGATTCTGGCAATGGATATTCGTAAAGCATACGACCATGTGAGTCACGAAGCGATTGTCGAAATTCTCCATTGGCTTCAGTTCCCTAGCCGTGTCAGCACATTCGTCGAAGCCTTCCTGTGCGCTCGCACCTTCTCCATTCGCCTGGCTGGCCAAGCAGCAGGTCAGTTCGTCGCACATCGGGGTGTCCCACAAGGATCTGTGCTCGCACCAGTCCTTTTCAATATTGCTCTCCTTCCACTAGCCTGGAAGCTAGCCACGATACATAATGTACGCAGACGACATCACTGTCTGGTCAGTTGATCCTGAAATCTGCCACCAAGAACAAGCCCTCCAAGAGGCCCTAAACATGACGCACAACTGGTGTGCTCAGATAGGCCTTGATATTTCCAAGGACAAGACGACGTACATGTCAGTAGCGAACAAGTATGGGCGCCGTCTACTGGCACTCCGGCCTCTTCAGTTAACTCTGGATCAGCAACCATTACACGAGGCTTCAACTCTCCGTGTACTCGGCCTTGAAATGAATTGCTCCGGATCTGCGGGACCATGGGTCAAGAATGCAAAGCAACAGGCTGCAGAAACGATACAGTTGATACGTCGGATTGCGAAGAAATCTGGCGGAGCGAGCACCAACATGGCTCGCCTTCTTGTCCGTTCTGTATTGCAACCACGACTCGTCTACAGAGCCCAGTTTCATCATCTCACGAAGGCACAATGGGCTCGCCTTGAGGCCATTAATAACGAAGCTATGCGGGCCATAACGGGACTACCACGTCTCACTCCGTTGCGAACCCTACAGGCTGAGTCCCAACTCAACACTATTGACGAACTCGTACACCAACGTCGATGCGCGCGCGCCCTAAAGCCATCATATTTCGGCGCGGCTGCTTCACTGGCCCGGTACATGGGACACGAAATAGACAATCCAGCATCTACGAGACCCGATGTAGCTCCGTGGAAAAGGGTACAATTAAGTGTCAATAAGCCTCTTGGTCGTCTGTATAGCCCGGTTCCTCGTCAGGCGAATGCCCATGTTTCCCGCCTTCACCGTGCCGATGACAATCAAGACGATGCGACTCTTGTAGCATACACTGATGCCAGTGTTAATGGCCCCATAATTCACACAGCTCTCGTGTGTCCATTGATACCAGAGGCAGGCCAAACGTGCTCGTATGTTGCCGATCCTGCACCACCGGCCTACCTTGCCGAGCTTGCTGCCATACGAGACGGCTTGGCCGCGTTGCTACCTACTGTTCAAGATGCTCGATACTCTCAACTCATCATTCGCACAGACTCGACTCAAGCCATCCGCGACTTACGTAGGGTATCTCGGTCCACTCTATTGTCAGATAGCATTCACCGTCTTGCTGCCACTACGAATATCCTTATACGCGTCCAGTGGGTGCCTCGAGCAGCCTTGCCGGGTCTCCTTGAAGCAGATATGGCAACCCACCCACAGATTACAACATACCCACTTCCACATTTCCCTGAAGACGCCTGTGGACGACTGATCCGGGAAAAGGAAAACCTCCGACGTACCACACGAGCTCTCATACCTCCGTGTGGGTCAGACCTCCCTGGTGGGTTAACCCGCCAGGGAGGTCTGACCCACACGGGAGGTCTGTGACCGCTCTCTGGCCACAACAATACCATGGTCCTTACGGCTCATCGTGCCCATTTTGCAACACAGGAATCCAAAATTTGACAGTGACACACCTATTATGGACGTGCCCAGGACTTCATCTAAGCCGTCTCCGCCATCTCCGGGCAACAGGCCTCCGGCCTGGCCGCCCACCCGACCTTGAACGTTGGATTCATGGACCCCACCATCGTTCACTCCTAGATTTTTTGCACGAGTCGAACCTATTCGTGTATTTCTAACATCTTTTGTATTATGCCTAAGGGCATGCTTTCGAATTAAAAAAAAAAATTAGAGTCGAGAGTTGCTCAATACGAAGCGATGCCTGCGTAGGCGCCTAGCCACACGTGGCTCCGAGTGAGCGCTTGCTTGCAAGCGTATGTGTGGCCTCACCTTATGCGCAGCGTGATTCGAGGCTAGATAAGTGTTTAAACTAACGGAAATTAAGACCCAATGACTAGGACACAGATGAGCAGTATGGCTAACGTTTAATTCCTGCGCAGGCAGCCGCGGATGAGCGCGAGCAAACGACAGTTGACTTCTTTCGGAAATGTGCCATTTTTATTGAAATTCCAAACGTACATAATCACTTACTCCAGCCTATTTAATGAACTTCGTAAATATTGCACGTTGTAGCGTTACAAATTTAACTGTTTTTTGTGTCGTGCAAAACAATCAACGCTCAAGCCCAACGATAGCCGCGAGCAAAGTCGGCGATCGCCGAAAATCGGATCTGCGGGTCAAGCGCGCCGGCTTTTATAAATGACTTGTCGAAGGTTCCAGCGAATCGCTGGTGCCCGCATGCCTTCCAGAAAGTACTAAACAATTCCTGTCACGCATACAATCTGAGTAAACAAGGCCCAGCGAGAACGCACACAACAGATAGAATTAACAATGCCATTTCAGTAAGTTCCAAATAATGCCTGCGCGTTTTGCGCTGAACTCACAGAAACGTTGAAATTAAAGGTGTGCCATTCACTGAAAATGAAAATCTTTTTTGCAACTGTAGCGAAGGCTCGGCAGCCTGGTCAATGAGCCTATAGGTGACGCAGACACCGATGTTTGTCACCATGTGCCGCGGAAAGACGGTGGCTGTCCGAATATTGTCGTTCAGTTTCGTTCGCGTTCAAAGCGGGATGGGCTCAATGAAAAGGCGTGAAAAAAGCGCATATTCGCCACTCATCCGGATAAATCTGGTCATGCTTCTATTTTCGTAAATGAGCACCTGTGTCCAACTCTAAAAGAACCTTCGTGGGCAAGTTGTTGCGCGAAAGTATGCGAAAGTGGAAGTATGCGTGGACTCGCGCTAGTAAAATTTTGGCGCGGAAAACTGACACGTCACGGGCACTACGCATATCCGCAGTTCAAGACCTTGATATAACGGAGTAAGCGCTTGCAAGTGTGCATCGGACGTCGTCCTTACCTGCAGCAGTTAAACATGGCTGAATGACTTTTCACACCAACCGACTTCGGTAAAATATTTTCTAAGAGAAATAAGTGCACGTCCTTTTTACATTTGAACACGCAATCTGCAGGCAATAAAGACGACAATCTCAACGCATTGCTCTCTTCTTTTGGTTTTTTTTAATTGACATTGTCATGCTTTGCGAAACACGGTATCACAAAGAAGAAGTGTTGCGAATATCAGACTATGTCTCTCATTATCTGAATCGGTGCAATAAAAAAGGCGGCGATGTCCTGTTGCTTACTAGGACTAAGTTGCATTGCGAATTGTTGAAATACTTTACTCAAATTGCTGCTAACTTTGAAATTTTGACTGTTCTTCATGGTCGCAGTATTTTTTCTGTGGTATGTCTGCCACCGCGAGGAAATTTGGTCAATTTGCTTAAATACATCGACAATCTGCTATCATGGGTTAACGATAATGACTACAGTTTAGTTGTGGGTGGCGATATTAGTATTAACATGTTGCAGGATAGCCCACTTCGCAGAGACACATTGCGGGTACTTGAATCAAATGCTTGCATTGATACAATTACTGCTCCTACTCGTATTCAAGGTAACTGCGAAAGTTTACTCAATGTTTTCATTACGAATTTTGACACACAATACATTGAATCAGGAGTCATCACTGCTCACGTCAGTGACCACTTGCCTATCTTTTCACTTGTTAATTCACCCGTGTTGCCATTGCGTCTTTCTAAAGATCAACACTTCACATTTCAGGATATTAACCTATTCACACTTGAGAAATTTCGCAACGAAATATTGCACATAACCTGGCAAGACGTATATAACGAAAAAGACTGTGACAAAGCGTACGAGTTGTTTCTATCCTTTCTTCAGAGCGCTTACAGAAAGTCATTAAACCCCCCCCCCCCAAAAAAAAAAAAAAAGCCAACAAGGAATGGCAACCTTGGATTACTGACAGTACGTTGAAGGTAATCAAACAAAAAGATGCTCTCTTCAAGCAATTCCTGGGCACAAGGGACGCAACAGATTTAGCAGGGTTAAAGAAATTCCGGAATAAAGTTAATGGTACTTTAAGGGTAGCAAAAGCGCAATATTTCGAGAAATTATTTAATGAAGAAACGATACTGTGAATCGATATCACTCGGAAAAAACTAAAGTTTACTTCATGTAAACAATCAGCCAGAGAGTCAGCCAGTGCAAGGGCCCAGTCACCAAAAAGCCTTTCTTGACTACGATGCTAACCTTCTGGTGGGCGTTCTAGGAGTGGAAACAATTAGTGACGGTAAAAGAAGCTCGCAGATTCTTCCGTCGTTCCGGCAACTCAAAGCAATAGGCATGACAGTTTCTGCAGAACCTCTCTGACATGAGTTCGTTGTGCGCTTCCATGGAGCAGTTCGCAAGGAAAATGCCGGATGCACCGTGGCGCTGCCTTGGAATGAAGGTCAGAAACAACTACTTGGAGTAACTCTCATAATGCACTCACACGTCTAAAAAGACTGCCAAAGAAGCTATCAATGAATGAAAGATTATTGGAGCGATGCGACACAGTTATCCCGTAATATATGGAGCTAGGACACGTTCAAGTGGTACCTAAGGATGTTCCTATTGAACCTTTTATATGCCACATCGGGAAGTTATAAGAGCAACCGCTGACAACCAAACTCCAGGTCGTGTTCGGCGCATCGGCACGCGTTCAAGGCCTCCCATCCCTCAATGACCGCCTCGATAAAGAGATCAAACTCAATTCAGAGTTCCTACAAATAATACTTCGCTCTAGGGGATTCCCGGTCACCACGAAGAGGGATATCGAGAATGCATTCTTACAAATTGATATACAAGAGAACGACCGAGATCGAGTGATCGAAGGGAATTATAAGAGATTCAGGAAGGAATCTAAAAAAATTTAAGACCGATAACCCGTAACTACAGAATATTTTCGACAACCAAAAGGAGCAAGTGGAAGGTGCATTAAGGGAATCGACTTCACTTTTGGGAATGCACTGCGATCGAGAAAATTATTACTTGCTTTTTTTCCAAATCTGTGACACAATATTTAGCCTATGCTCAGCCCGACACAAGGCATACATTACTCAAAGCTGCTTCCCGAATTTTCGACCCTCGTGGTATTCTATTGCCTTTCACCATCCCTGCAAAGCTTTTGTTCCAACGCCCATGGGTTTTAGGCCAGCCCTGGGATGACAAGTTACCAGAGGAGATCAAGGCGTCAGAGCTGGGCTATATGGAGCCGTTGAGAAGGAAGAGCTGCGTATGTTCGTGGACACCAGCCTGGCGGCTTAGGGATCATGTGTTTATTTGAGAGCATTTGATGACGGCGGAAATTTAGCTACATCAATAATGGTAGCGAAATCTCGAGTTACAGCTGCCAATACTTTAACGTTGCTGAAACTCGAGCTTATTGTCCCGGTAGCAGAAGCGGGATTACTAAAATACATCACTGATTGTCGGATTCAACGCATTCTTTCTGCCTCATGTGGACGCACTCAACGCTCACATTGAGCTGTATCCGGGGTGACCATAAGAAGCTGAGTCATTTTGTAAAGCATAGAGGGGCTGAAATCGCAGGAGTTCCTGTCCCACTTCGATGGCGCGTCTGCCCAGGAGAAGACAATCCGTCAGATTTATTGACTAGGGGCGTACCGGCAAAGACTCTACGTACATATCGCAGCTGGTGGAGCGGACCTGAATGGTTATCCCAGCCAAGGTCAACCTGGCCTACAAAATCATACGTGAGCACACAGATCAACGAAGAGACAGACTGTGACACGCAACATGTACTTCTTCAAATACCGAGGGAAGTGGCCCCCCTGGTTCACTTAAGGCAATTTAGCAACCTGCGGAAGCTCTCCTGCACGTTTGGATTTGTGCCATCGTACTCAAACGTGGTTCGGTGGCACTGTTTCGACAGAGGAGATAAACAAGGTTGAAATTTTCTGGATCTGTCGTGTTCAGGTCGAAGCATTCGCCAATGAAATTGAGCACCTCCGGCTTAGAGATACTGTCCCGAAACACTCTGAATTGTGTGATCTCCGTCCTTACCTGAATTAAAGCGGGAAGCTTCGACTTAGTGGCCCACTTGAAAATACAGGTGCTAGAGAGCCTTCTTCAACATTTCCTGCACATTTTGTGGTCGGGCATTCATTTTTTTGCCTCTCTAGAGCGAACCAACAGTGACTGAGAGGCTCTAGTTGCTCAGGCTACTAGACGTGACCTTAGCAAGAAGTTGCGATACCGCCAGAAGCTCGTCTGCCACATGTGGATATCGCAGAAGAGCACCTCTTCGAGCTGCAGACATTTCACCTCTACCAATCGCATCCTAATAGAAGTCTGCAAGCAGGTGATGTGTCCCTCATCGAGGAGCCTAATAAGACTAAAGGTATGTAGCCACTGAGACGACTCGGGGACGTCTTCCCTGGTCAATATGGAATAACCTGAGCCTGTAGTGTGAAAGCTCAAGATGGCAAGTTTGTAAGAAGGCCTGTGCAGAAATTCTACAAGGTCGAATTGGACAAGGCTACTGGGGGACGGGAGCATGGAGAAATGTGGCAGGAGAGCACTGCGATAGAAGTTAGAACGATGAGTAGCTCTTTGTCTGGTTTCTTCGCGTCTCGTTAGTTTTCTGCAGATGGTATTTGCTAAGTGTGATTCTTGATGATATTTTCGTTATGCGTGTCCAGTACATACGAAAACGTTATACAATATACAAAAATGCGAACAAAATTGATGTTATAGATTGAGTTTTTCAACGTAAATTCATCGTAAACAGGCACAGAGTAAGAAAGCACGAATCGGACATGGACATTAAGGCAAGACAAAAAAAATAAGATATTTACCAACAGACTGCTGACAGTAAGACAGTTTAAATCTTGAAGAAACTTTGTATGTAAACAGCAAGTGCATATCAGATCACGAATAGAAACCAGAGCAACAGGAAATAAATCGTGTTTAAAACAAATTGCTCCTGCACACTAAACAAGAAATGCTTATCTAATTGCGGACCTTGACTTGAGAATATCTTGGAAATTTTATATTTATTTTACAGCAGAACTATCTTACTTGAAGGAGTCAGTGACCCCTCTAATAGCGGTAACATTTGAACAACTACGCGTGGCAATGAGGCATGTTTATACAACACTTCACGCATGCAGACACATACCTTGTGACGGAATTGTCCTCCGTATAGAGTGTGTTTACAGTTGAAGAATAAAACAAATATGTGGCCCGACATCGTGCATACCCCTTTTAATATTTCACAGAATAAGGCAAATGAAAGTGAATGTTTTGTCAAATTAAGGCGTCCAGGAATATTTGGCGCGTATATTTTCACGCTTTGGCAAGAAAGGTAAGAATGCAGCAGAACATGACGCTTGATATTGGCACGCTCGCCTCCACTGGTGATGCGCTCCTTGTCCATGTCCTGTTAGTAACTTATTGCATGCCAGTGACCTGTGGGGAACGGTTCGGAAATGGAACATGACGTTATGCGATTGGCTCTGATGTAGCGGACAGTATATGATGAGGAGGAAAGTGTAGACATCTAGTTTGATAACTACTGCTTATACGTGTAGAAGTGATTACGGCGCAGGAATGGATAACGAACAACAAGGAGAGCCACACAATAGTTTGTTAAAGCAGAGTTAGCACAGGACAGTTCGCACAAAGCAACTTCAGAAGCACTAGGTCACTTTTAAGGCTGTTATCCGTCGTACCACGACATCCACCACAACGTTTGCGATGACACGACATCGAATAAGGTATTTAAAAGCTTGCAAAATGTAGTTATCCAAAATATTTGTGCAAACAGAAAAAACAATGCTCGTGGCTAGCATAAGCAAGCCTCCATTATCGTACATCCAGGGCCCTCGTATTACAGCCGCGATTCTTTTTTTGATCCTTGTCGGCATTTCCTTCCGACAGGCGTTATAAGGCAACGCTTCGTATAGGCGTCGCCTTATAGGCGGTGCTGTATAGGCGTTGCCTTAGTCAAGAACGAAACAAATCTGACTTTTGCGCCCGAAAAATATGTATTATAGGTGTACTTTTCTGCCTTGGACAATATAACTATGGAATCGAAAGCCTGGCATCATCTCGCCGTTACTCGTGGAGTGACCTTGAACGCTCTTAGTCTGTTCTCCTTGAACTCTACTTAGAAGAGCACTCATTCGTGTATACTTTTGTATATGAAAGACATCTTTTTCTCAGTCTAATAGCACATACAGTTAAAGTGCGATCTAACAAAACGCGATTTTAAGAAAGGCCCCATCTAACGAAGAAATATACATTCCCCGCCAAGTACACTTGGGTTTAATGTTATCATCAACCCGTTTTAACGAAAGAAACTTGGCCGAACTCGATTTAACGAAGTTTTCCTTAAATAAATGAGTAAAAACGCGGTGATTTTTTCTAATTTTGACACAGGCAAGTTCTCCTTCAAGGGTGCTCTCTAAAGCTAACGCGTTAAAACATCTCGACTCCATAGTCACATTCCAAGCTTTATTTTGACGATAGGGCACGCCGCGCCCATGCACCGAACAGCCGACTTAACACCGCCTCTGTAGAGGCGGTGGTGGTTGCTTACGTTATATATTGGTTTATGCGACAGGTGGCTGGATTAGCGGCAAATACAATGCCGCAGTTGCCTTTGCGTGTCGCTACGTTACAATTTCAGATTTCGAAGGACCGAAAGCTTTCCCGATTTTACAAACTTGCAGATTTAACGAAATAATTTGATAGTTCTCATCCCTTTGTCCAATCGTGTTTCGACTATAGCACACAGCTACAGATGAAACCTACAGAGGCCTTCCTCTATCACACCCTCCTATTATTACGTTGGCGCCCTTTGTACACTTCTGGTCCTTGCGTGAGTAAACTCCAGTGATCATCATCATACGTGGATGAAAATTTTCTCCTACTTCTTTATGGTTTATGCACGCCCTCCCGTGACAGATGTCCTAAAGGATGTGCTGTATAAAGTAAACATAAATAATATAAAAGCCGCCAAACGCATGAAACAACAGTATACACTAAAAAAAAAAAGCTGTGCTTCAAATGAACCTGGAAATCGACCATACCACGAAGAAAATAGAAAAGCATTCCCGCCATTGTACATCTACGTTACAGTTCTTACGGCTTTGAAGTCCACCAGAATGTCCGGATCGGGCTTGATGAAAAGGTCGCTCAGTTCAGCGCTGCTGTATTTGTACTTTAGGACTCGCGCTGTCGTTGTGTCCGCAGCGTCTAGAAATGCGCATCCGTTATAGTAAACTTTTAACATTGCCAGCATGGTTCCTGACGGCGGGACCACAACTTCCCCGGCATAAAGGTTGCCATTATTGTCTCTTGCTGAGACCCTGAAAAGAAAAGGAAGGTACCTTTTTCTAAAGCGACGCTTTCTTTGCGAAACCTCTCGAATTTTGCTGACCGTGTTTTGCCCAAAAGCTCTACAAAGGGCACCATATATATCATTATTCGGCCATACATAGCCATTAGTACAACTCATGCAACTGTGCCGGTGACGGTCAGTCTCCCTTACAGTACTATGCAATTAAACAGCACACTGTACCCATAGAATCTAGCTGCAACAAATGTAAGTCTTCCGTCCTATAGTTCCTTCAATGAACGAACCTTTCCGCTCATTCGCGGATGTTGGACCTGCCCAGGGATTTTGGACATTGCCCCTTCGGCTATCTGTAAAACTTCAACCGCAGTGTGCGAGCTTATCTGACTGGGCAGCGACGTTAGTAGGGTAGGCCTTTTTATTAAGATGCATATTTACAGCCCTTAGTTGTAACCTCCTTGCTGCGTTGCAGCAGAATTTCGCTCTGTTTAAAGCACTGTTAAAACGCTGCATGAAAATTACAAATAGGTGTAAAAAATATGTCGATTATTAGAAGGGCGCACCCTTCGTCGCGAACTTAATATTGCTGAAGTTCAGCCAGACTTCTGAAATATCATTTTTAAAAATGCTGCTCAGTGGTTTCGTTCGTGCACAGCCCTGATGTTCAAGAGATGGCCATAGGGGTCGATAGGCAATTTCTCGCCCAGTAAATTGTGCAGATCCCAGAAACAGTGTAATCTACTATCGAGCAGTTCACATGGTTGGAGTTAGGGGGGCCACGAAGGTTTTCGCCTTCGTGGCCGGCAAGATCCTATTCGCTATACGCGTTACCAGGAAGCAAAATAGTCCAAAACTTTTCGATGAGAGAGGAACTTGGCTAGCAGCAAATTCTGGCACGTGAACATTTACTTGCGCGCACTTGGCAAACAACTTCCACACATCAATAGTTTCTTTGTATAGTATTTAATTGAAACGTTTGCATTAAATTTTCAAGCCTCACTTAACGTGGATTCCAAAATTCGTGTTGAAACTGCCGTGTATTTCTTTTTTCTGACATTTGTTTCTACGGAGGACTTTTCTTAGCGTACGATTAGGCGAAACATGCTTTATGTTTAATAACAAATGAAACAAAACATTTTATTTGCGCTGCACTAGTATTCCAAGATGGCGTTGAAGATGCGCATATTGCAATATAATAACTACGCAACTTTGAAGCTGAGTGCTTCATGGTTGAGCTTTCAACCACAGGAATGGATCCCAGCGCCGTGCCAAGCATTCTCCATAATTTGGACGTATGCGCTTTCATGCAGCACAAGCATTCCTGTGCGTACGTGAACACCATGGCTAATTATTCTACGTTGGATACTTACTTCGTTCCTGGCTTCCACTTGCCGTTCCACAGCGCGTAGCCTCCCATACGAAGCCAAACACCCTGATGGGAGAAGAAATAGTTCTTGACGCTGTTGAAGTAAGCGGGACCCTGCAAAGTTTCGGGCACATCCACAATGAGCCTTATTGAATATTGACACGCGTTCATGCTCATCATTCTCTGGGGACCTCTTTTGACCGGCCAACAAATGTTAAACACTATGGCTCTGAACAGGCCGCGCCTGAATGTATCGGAGATTTCTCTAATGTTACCGATGGTTTTATCCGTTGTCTGTTGTCACCGAAACTTGTGTAAAGCGATTCCAAGCGCTACACTCTAAAACAAAATTACGCCCTTTGGGTTGTATCTTGCCAAACAACGGTAAGCGTCATCTGTCTTGTCCGCATTTCCTTTCTCCAACGCTGCGAGCCCGGTACTTCCCAGTAACGAACAGCATGCGCGTTATCAGCATGACAAGCATTCCCGAAGGGAAAGTAGCGGGCGCGGCTTTTTCAAGAAAGGAAACGCAAGCAAGGCAGATGACGATTGTGGTTGTGTGGCAGATATATACCCGAAAGGGTGTACCTTTGAGAGCGTACACTCTTAAGCACATGTAGACTGTTTAGGGTGTATATGTGCCACACAACAATAATCGACATCTGTCTGGCTTGGGTTTCCTTCCTTGAAAACGCTGCTCTCGCTACTTTCCTGTCGAGGATGCTTTGTCATGCTGATAACGGGCATGCTGTTCGTGACTCTGAAGTACCGGGCTCGCCGCGTTCAAGAAAGAAATTGAGGACAAGACAGATGACGATGATTGTTGTGTGCCAAAAGGGTGCAATTGTGCTTAAGAGTGTACGCGAATTGTGCAGTACTTTCTAGAAGGCACGCCGGCACCAGCGATTATGCTGGAACCTTCGACGAGTTGTGTGTAAACGCCGACGCGTTTGACCCGCATATCACATTTTGACGATCGCCGACGGCGCTCGCCGCTATTGTTGTGCTTCGAGTGTCACTTACTTTTGTGGGCACAGGTTCACCCAATAAGAAGTTATTTTCCTGATTCACAATTTAGCTACTGTTTTTTCACTGTCACTTCAGTGTGACAACATTGCTAAGACTTTTAAGAATGAAGAGGAATTGATCAGGGTTTTTCTTTGGCCAAAGGGCCGAAAGAGTTCAGCTATGCCAACTTCCTAATAACCACAACTTCCAAAAATAACTGCTTCAACATGAATCATTTCTGCCATAGGCGACGGAAAGGTTGTGAGTAGACAAGAATGGACATACTGTCTCTACAGAGGTGTGCCCAAGAAAACCCGTTCCGTCACCGGCATTTATAATACCCATGGGCCTGGAACTTTTACCTAGAATTTGTATACAAAAATATTAGGTTAAGGAGTTAGAATTTTTTAGTGTAAGGTCTCGTCAAATGCAAGACAGCAACTAGTGTTTCGAAAAAGAATACATGACACAGTGCGGTAGCAAATGCGGGACTAAAGATTAAATTGATTAGCACTCTAAACGCACACAGCGGCTCAGAAGGGGCGTTGACAAATTATGGGGTGCGATTTTTAAAAGCTGGTCTTCTTCTTCATGAACACGATCAGCACGGTCAGCCCAGTTTATGGGCACCACACGAGCAAATGCAGCTCCCAGCGATCTCCAATCACCCCTGTCCTGCGCCAACTGGCGCCTTCTATGCCTACAAATTTTATAATTTTATTACACCACATATTTCTCTGACATATCCTTGACTGTGCGTGCCTTTTATTTGCACCCATTTTGTAACGGAACGGGACCATCGTTTATGTACCATACGCATAACATGGCTGGCCCAACACTATTCTTTAGTCTTAATTTCAACTACAATACCCGCTATCTTCACTTGATTTGTAATCGACAGCTCCATCTTCCTACTTCCTAACGTTATGACAATCCTTTTTTGTTATAGTTGTGCTTCAACGCGCCTCAAAAACATGTAGACTAGAGTTCTTACATTCCGTTCCGATTGGAATGCAGCCGCCGATATGGAAAATTGAACCAGTTGCTTTTGGCGAAATCCAATGGCGGAGTCTGAGCAGCCAACCGAGTTCGCAGTGCACACCACGTTCTGGTGTAGAGCAACGCTTCCAAAGCGGCTATTGAAACACAACTCACGCCACCAAAGCGCTCAACCTCAGAAAGAAAGCTGAAGTTTCCATTGGATTCAGAGTTACCCAGAATACTCCGCACCTGGTTATCGACTTCCGCTGTTTGCTGCCAGTATCATTTGCCTGTCTGTGCGTGGTCTGGCATCGCAATGTCCTGCCGAAGAATGTCCGCAATCAAAATCGATAAGTCTGGGTCTCTTTGCGGACCTGTCTTTGCATTCTGTCAAATGCCCGCTCGTAAGTGGAGACTTCCGCGTAGCTGCCTGTGTCCAATTCGTGACGCGTATGGGAACTTGAGAAATCCGAGTCGGAGCCAGTACGTTACGCCCCGACGGATCGTTCATGGCGCCCGCGATCACAACGAAAGCGACGACTACCACCGTGTCACTGAGTGCGGTGAGCAGAACACAAACGAAACTACCCGCGTAAAGGAAATACGTCACGCAGAGTTCCGGTCCTCTCCGCCGATTTTTTTGGAGCCCATTGGACAGCTCCAAGGAGTAATCGCCGCTCGAAATCTGCTTTCGATATCTCGTTGGAACGCAAGACTCGTGCCCTTACTCTGTCATCGCACCAAACTTCCTCTAAAAAGAGCAGAAAAGTTCCTCAGACTTCGCCATTGAAATACATCAGTGAACAGCACCTGTATACTATTATCACATAGCCACCACGGCGTGTACTCTGTGAACGTAGGCTGATCGTGTTCACGCTGCAGGGAGAGTGATATTTAACCGTTGATGTGGAGAGGGTGATCGGACCAACATTTTTCGCCCGCTGCTCCAGAACTGGGGTAAAGGAGTGAAGTTTGTAAGTTCAAAAATTATTGAGGGATACTTATCCGTCACGTGTATACTTGATTTCATACTGCGCCCGTTGTGCGCGACAATTCTGTAGTCACAGTCCGCGCGTTCTGCATTGGAGTTGTATTTGATCTGCGATGCTTTATACAGAATAAGGACTTGACATGTGACAACAAAACTTTAATAGGTAAAGTCAAGTCAAATCACACATGATTGTGCGCCTTTAGGCTGCCTTTAAGCGACACGCTATGTCGCTGGCGCATGCTATGCGTTCTGGCGGTTCGTCGCAGAAATATGTCACTCATCTGAGGTCGGTGGCATGTAGGTTCAGATCTGCGACGCCCTCCATGTAATAATTGCGTCATATCTTAAGACAGAAAAATAATACACTTAATATTACATCAAATTAAACGAAGCGTGCCAACATTTCTCACGTTTCTTCGCATTTCACAAAACGTCCCGCCTCATACGATACCTACCGATAAGAAAATAGAGGCACTGCTACATTTAGCGATTCGTCAAAACCAGGAGCTGGCAGCAACCGGGGCTAGCGCAGCGGATACGCGAGTATACGTTATTATATAAGCTTAGCTCCAGCCGGATGTGGTGTCGGTAACTCAGCACTGTATCAAAACGTGCCCGGACCGTTGTCGCCTGCTCCAACACTGCGCAAGCAAAAACACCGTCTGCTTTCATCAACACGAGAAGGTATCGCCGCTGGGGTGGCCCCAGCCGCACACCTCTCGGGACCCGCTGCAGCACCAATACCTGCTACCGGGCTGCCTGCTGCCGACGCTGGTTCCCGCCTACGAGCTGTTCCTGCTGCTGCTGGGACCACAGGGGCTGGCGCGCCTGCACCCAGCGTCGCTGGCACGGTCCTCTTCAAGCACATCGGCGGCAGGTTCGTTTCACCGAACATCTCGTCATCGCGCAAGCGCTGTCCGCGCTGCCTGGAGTCGAGGAGGTACACGTGAATACGAAAAAGAACATTGTGGCGGCTGACGCCGCACCACCAGCGCGGCTACAGTTCCTGCTGGCTACGATCAAGCTGGCTGGGATCGCTGTCGTTGCTCCTTTCCCTGCAGACCATTTCCAAAGCAGAGGCACGGTACATGGCATCGAGGGTGACTTCTCCGATGAGGCCCTATTGGGGGCAGTGACTTCGGTCGTGCCGGTGACGGTGGTCAAGCGGAGCGGTCACAGCCCGAACCTGCGCTTCGCAACCCCGAGCACCCCGGCCCGCATCCTGCTTTTCTCTTTGCCTTTTGATGTACGACCATCGTGGCCCCGGCCCTTGCTGTGCCGACGGCGTGGGCGCTGTGGAAGCGTGACGGCGGCGCGCAAATAGCCGGAGCAGCGCCTGCGCTGTGGCGGTCAGTATGCGAGGGATCACCAGTGCACAGCCAAGCCGAAGTGCTTGCACTCTGGAGGCGCACACGCTGCCCACGCCCCTACCTGTAAGCTGTGGCAGGGTGAGCGGCGCATAGCCACGATAAAGGCTACAGCGCCGACTCACATACCTCACCGCGAAGCTAGAGCAGCTATGTGTGCCTCCACCAAGACGCAAGCCTCTTCCATCACTTCGGGGGTCCATGCACTGGAGACGGCGGCGTGCCCCAGCTATGCAGCTGTGGCCACCGGCTCCGCCAAAAGCACCTCGTCGAAAAGAACGCGGCGTGGCCAAGAGAAGCTGGGGTCCAAGGCGCCCCCCCCCCCAAAGGCAGCAGGCGCACCACCAGCCGCAACTGACATGGCGCCGTCAAGCCATACTTCTGAGCAGCACTCGGAGGTCACCAACCTAAGGCTCCTTCTGCGGGCTGTTGCTGACGTGCTGCCAGCGGACAAAAAGTTGCGCTCAATCTGCCTCCAGGCAGGTGGGCAGCCTCATCAGCAGATCCACCATGGCTAACGCCTCCGCTGGGAACCACCGCCGCCGGCCGAGCGTGTTTCCGTGGAACGCGCACTCGTTGCGGCGGCGACAACCAGACCCCTCCTTGCACCTTCTGCAGAGCGACTACGACGTACTTGCTTTGCAGGAGGCCTACGTGACTGCAGATTATTTGCGTAGGCACCCGCACTTTGTAGATTATTTGCGTAGGCACCCGCACTTCGTGCACGCTGCAACCCTGCACGGTGACCCCATGTCTCAACAAAGAATTTCCACAGGGACTTCCCCGCTGCGCGGCGTACGTGCGGGCGGGCGTGCTGCAAGCTGAGGTCGACGTGGCGAATCTGACCGGAGCACCACTCGAATGCTGTGCTGTTCGTGTGCGTCTTGGAGGCATTGACACCACCGTGGCCAGCGTGTATATTCGACCGCGCCTCCTTGGGATCCCACGTGCCTGCTGCAGCTAGGCCGACGTTTCGGCAAAGACCTCGTTCTCTGTGGAGACATCAGTGCTCACCATCTGGGGCAGTCGCCGCTGCTGCGGGCGAGGTAGCGACGTTGTGGACGTTGTTAACCAGCAGGGTCTGAAGACTCAACACCGGGGCTCCCACGAGTAACCTACCTTATTCTTATCACAATTTCTTCTCGTCTTCTTTAGGGTCCCTTTAAGGTGAAATTTACGATACTCTACTGCCGCTACGGGCGACTTGGCCTATGTTCTAATAATCGCCGTAAATGGCTAAATTGGGAGTTAGGCGAACAGCCGCCATTTTTTCTGTCATTCCATCTCTGAAATAGCTGGCAAAAGAGGCAGTTTCAAGACGACAGCATCGAAGTGAAAAACAATGCCGGCCGATTTGCTATCCAAATAAGGCGGTGGCTGAGCAGAGGGCTTAGGAACTAAACTGGCAGTTAGTCAGCTCATAGAAAAATGTAGTCATGCCTCTTTCAACAGTAAATGTAAGATACGTTGTGGTTTTATGGGGTTTAACGCGAAACAAACTCAAAGCTGTGGTAATATGTCACTGTCTTCGCTTTTTCTTGCCGACGGGAGTATGTGTCACGTCGCACAGAAATGTGCCCGACGGCTTCACATGCGTTCTATTACCATGTTTCAAAGCTGCTTTCTGAGCTGTCACCGTATACACTGTCTCCAATTCTGACCAAAATTGCAACACGCACTATTGGAAATTCATGCCCTGCTATGACCGCGACTGTCGATGAGGCCTCTAGGACACAGACGGGAGTGCTCCCACGCGTGTCTCCAGTGTCCCGAACATGGGTGCAGCCTTTGAGAGGTCTAGAATGCAGGTGAACCACTTCCCACGAAAGGCAGTTTCGCGTGACTTCGCACACCCTGGAAATGTTTCCCTGATAGGTGTCACATTCACAAAAAGGAGGTGCTCTAGTATACTTCAGCAACAACCGGCATGTCATGGCACATACCATTAACCAAGCTCGACAGGGGCGGCGAAGGGGAAGACAGCTTGCAGCTAAAGCACAAGTACCAGCACTCTGAAAAGAAACTACGATGGGTACAGCTGACCTCACTCACCCGGCAGGCGTGGGGACAGAAAAACAGCGGTGTAGATTTGAGAGCAAATGGGCATAGACGAGTTTATATTTGAGAGGAAGTGCGAGTGGCATTGGGTGCGAAGGGGAAGGAACCACACTCGGAAGTGGCAGAGAACTAGGTGGTGTTGAAAAATTTGCAAATTTGTACGCATGAGATGGGGGTGAGGTAGGTCACGAGAGGGGTAATTGACCGCCGATGGCGGCCCTCGTACTGCAGCGAACATAAACAGGGAGACGGCGGTTATGATAACCCTCCAGGGAAACTCCTCGCTAAGAAGGTGCACGGCATAAGGTGCATTGTTCGCATTAGTGACCAAGTGCTGTACTTTCCTAATCCTGCTCCCCTTTAGGTTATGCCCCAATGGGGGCGCTTACACGTAAAATAAATGGTGATGATGGTGAACACAGCAACAAGCACTAATTCTATTTCGTGATTCTCTATGTACCAGCTCCAGTCCTCCTTCTCATATTGCTTGAGCAGGAGGTAAGGCGGTGTGGATAGTGAGAAGGAGTATCTCAGGGCCAGAAATTAAGATGCCCAGATGCTTGCACACAGACGCAGGTTCTCTTTGAGGTTCATTTTCTGCTGCCTTCTTGATCTATTAACGATAACCGATGTACGCATGGTGGTGTTGTCCACGATTTTCGAGCTGGATGCGAGGGGGTTGAGAGTTTATTCCCCCTCCTCCCCCCATATCCTCTAACTACCATATCAATCCGATTTCAAGCTCACCGTCCTTATTAATGTCGTGTCGGTCATGGTGTAGTGCGTTTCCACCATCGAGAATTTGGGTCTGCTTTCGTCCGTGTATAACACCACAAAATCGTCGATTTCGGGGCCTCTTACTTTCTCATTATTGAAAGACACCAGTTTACCATCAAAGAACACCTGAAAAATCCAAAGTGGCAAGATAGAATAATACATCGTGAAATAAGTGTTTGAACTGTCTTCTTTTTTCCTTTTTTTTTACCACCAGGCAACACAGCGTGCTATTTCGAAGGATGCTTGACCAAACGTAAAGGTAGTTTTCGTAATGGTTCCCCTTGGACAACTACAGGTACAGTAGCGATAAAAAAAGGGAGTTATTAGAACAAAAAAATGTCCCTATGGCTGAAGTGTTACTCATTGCGGGGAGTCGCCTATAGGCTTACAAGAATAATACCACACAAACAAAAGCGTGCAAACGTTCGAATATGCCTGTGTCTCAGGCACGCCAAGCTCGTCCTTCAGTTTTATATTTTGGCGCGCGTATTTTTTGTGTGCGTGCGTGTGCGAGCGCATTTAGTCACGCGTGTGTGCTTGTGTGTTAATGTAAAAATCGGGTTTACGCAGTGCAAACTTGACAATGAGTTTGTCACTTTTGTGAAGAAACTTTTTGTTATATTAGAGAGTAAGCTGTTATGGGCGGCGATGTGTCCGCCGCCGCCGCCCGTTGTCCGTAGTAGCTATCACCGGGAATGAGAAAAAACACCAGTTCCCGCCGGGATCACACCCAGGTCCTCTGCGTGGGAGTCAGCTAGTCTACCACTCAGCCACGCCAGCGCTTTTTTTTTCTTTATTGCAGGGAATTATGAGTATTGTCATCCGAAAATTCTAACGTTACATTTCGACACACATGAGGAAGAAATGGTCATATGGTACGCAGTCCAATGAAAGTTCGAAATTCGGGCAAACAAACACAAGCGTCCAGATGCGAAATCAATTCAGGAACGGGATCAAAGGCAGCAACGACATTATGCACTTGAGCAGCCTCTTCTCGAAAAACAGGTCTTGTCGAGCGAGGTGGCTCGGCATGTCTGTCGATCATTCGGCTCCTTCATAATGAATGAAGTCCTAATAACAAAAAGAAATTGCGTGGTGTGTTACTGGCTCTCATTTCGAAAGGGCAGAACCGGATACCACAAGGCGTTAGAGGAAGGTTTTTTTATAATTCTTTGTAAAAGCTCCCAAAAATCAAATGCGCCACGACAAACACTAAAGCAATGATCTATTCTTTCGGGTTGATTGCAAAGTCTACGATTTGTATTCTAGCGTACACATAATGCTTTTTCCTGAAGCTACATTTTAACTGGCAGGGTGGTAGTACGCAGCTTAAAGAAAAATGTTCTTGCTGCTGGCGTAATACACATTCTACGGACACGCCAAAGAACATCTTGGCCAAACAGAGGCAGACACGGCTTTCTATATATAGGGTCAAGGAATAGGTTATGTCTAAGTGCTATATTTAGCGACGTTCGATCAACGCTAAAGAAATGTTCTAGAGTGAATCTAGCTTTCAAAAATGAAATAGTGTCGACAAGTTCTTTTAGGAAGCCCCATAATGGCAGTTCTTGGGCAAAGTTTGTCGTGACAAAAAGCAAAGGGAGGTGTGAGGCAGAACGTGTTCGATTTACTGCGAGAAGGAATAAATGATGGAAGTTTTTAAGGTAAGATAATCGCATGACCAATTGTCGCACAAAGAAATGCAGAAGACTTAGGCATCCCTTCTCCACTGGAATAAAAAAGTTGTCCCTTCTCTTGGCTTCCCACGATGAACGCCAAATAAGACATGAAAATATTCTACGAAATGCCTGAAGATCAATATGTGACCAGTGCAAGACCTGCAGAACATAAAGAAGTTTTGAAGCAAGTAGTATATTGCATGCCTTAGCACTCACAAAAATGGAGAGGTGACGTCCCTGCCAGGTTGTCAGCTTTCGACGGATAGTGGTTATCGTGGACGTCCAATGAGCTCCACTATTGAGGGAGTTATCGAGAGGCACACCAAGATATCACAGCGGACACTGATTCCAATGCGCTTGCTATCATGCAGCAGAAAAATGCCCTATAAACGTGCCCTAGCGCGCGAGGAGACATGCGATGTGACATGCGGGCTGCATAGCGTCAATACGTGCACGTGTTGCATTGCACTTGTATATTATTGCACCAGGTAGAATAACATTTAGCAGATGCACATATTGGGGTACAAGGCAGTTAAATAAGGTTTGAGGAAGAAAAAGAAGTTTAAGGTGATGCACACAAGAATGCTAAAAAAATATACATTCTGTACCTGATTAAATCAAGCTGGCTATGTGACCATGTCACCACCGCGTTCCAAAGTGATTGCCATAAAGCATCATCATTAGCATGATATCGTGCCATTTGCCTAGCAATGCGATATTCGCGCCGCGTAGCGACTATACGTGCGCCCTTTACATTCCTGGTTGCATATTATAAGATCAAATGGCACGCCATGTAGAGGCTGCATAGGTAGCGGTGCAAGATAGATATAGAAGTCTTGAAGAAAGATTATGAAGATGTCTAAATATTGATGTACTTAAAAATATTTGTGACATACCTACTTAATCCAAGCAGGCTAGGTGACTGTTTTTCGTCCTCTCGTTTCAAAGGGAATGCCATTAATTCATCATCATTAATATCGTATTGTGCCATTTGACATGCGCGCCGCGCAGCGTCGATACGTACAAAATTCGCATTGCAGTTCCGTTATATTCCACAAGGTGTCCCGACATGTAGCAGTTGCATGGGCAGCAAGAGGAAAGTGAACATGTCCACAGTAGAGATCAATGAGAAGCGATTGTAAGTTTGGTGCAAGAAAAGTAGAGAGACGGCAAACACCGGAGGCGTACAAAACAATGTTTCCAATACAGGTACCGAAATTTACGTGATAACTATTTTTCTTTCTTGGAAGGTATATACGACATTGAGCAAAATAATAACAAGAGCTTGATGACGCAGCCCACTGCCCCGTTCTAAAGGGGACGCTCGTAGCCTCCATCCATCCATCCATCCATCCATCCATCCATCCATCCATCCATCCATCCATCCATCCATCCATCCATCCATCCATCCATCCATCGTGGCAGCGGCTCTGGCGCGCTGAAGTTGCATTAGTCCCCTCGCCACGTGCGAAGCATTTCGTTCCAGTGTATTCAACGCTCCAACATGTGTTGTCTGCGAGAAGCACATTGAGGAGATTTACATTGAGAGATATTTGAACGTTACGGTGGAAAGCGTCGCAGCATTTTCTTTTCGTTCTTGCTTTTTTTAACAAGAAGCAATGCAGTGTGACAGTCCCCGCATAACAACTCATTCTATGTAAAGCGAGTTGTGTCTTCTATATAACATGCATAAATAGTGAGTCTTACTCTAACTGCTTGTGTTGATTACCAGATACGATCATCGAAGACACTGACATGCTGGGAGAGAGCAAATGTGTCGCGGCTCCGGCGCAACCTCATGCGCATGCGCGAAAAATAGAAAGCGAAAGAGAGGTGCCTGGTTAGCCATCACCACCTAGATAGCACAAGGCCTGTTTACTCCGACCCATGACGTCACACTATCTCGCCCGAAATTTCTATTGACAAGGCTGGCGTGATCAAAGCGGTGACGTCAAAATGACTGTTGCCGAGTCGGGAGCATCCCCATTAGGTTCTATGACAATCGGGCCAAGTAACATGATGTCATGGATCGGAATGAAACGGCCTTGTGCTTCTAGGTGGTGTTGCATTAGCTGCGTCAGTAGTGATGTCGTTGCTCTTCGTCGCAGCCCAGCGCACACGCAGCAGTTTACCTCCGACTCCTAAATCGATAGGCCACGCGTCATACGTACTCCTTAGGGGCAGGCAGCTTTCGATCAGCAACGCCGCAAGCGGAACCGGTAGCGAGCTCGTCTACGCCGTGCCGATCCAGCCGGGCACAGAAACACGCTCGTGTAGCCGAGCGCAAGAAGCAACTGCGTACCGAAGGTCCGGCAGTTTAAAAAGCCATCGTTTAATGAACCGTCGGAATTAACTCAGTGATAAACACCGGGGTCGCGCGTTTCAGCTTCGATCGTTAACCATCCTTACGGAGTGCTTGGGCCGTGATCGTTTTTTGCTTTACTGCGTTTTGACTGTTGCGACTCTGTAGGATGCTGATTCAGTGCGCAACTTAATTGTGATTAGCCATTTGTCTTCATTTTTGCACGCAAATAACTCCTTCATTATGAATTTGCGCATAACGGCACTTAAGGCACAAGGATTTCGTACCACAGATAAGCAAACACAAGTAATTCATTTAGCCCGCGAGAAAAAAGTCCACCTCCTTCTTCAGGCGTGTAACTAAGGAAACAAGAAAGGATAAGAAATCTTGGTTTTTCGGTGACTTTCTTGTAAAAGCGTATTTTTTATATGGCCACGCGCTATATCGCGGAGTAGGAGTTGTTTTTCGTGTGGAGCGTCTACATGGAATATGATTCAGGATGTCAAGTAATAGCTTTGGTTTCTTCTGGGGCGAGAGTAAAGTTCCGGCATTGAATGTATGTGGGCCCATCGTACGCCCAGACCGCAATGACGTTTTTGCAAGACTCTCCATTCTTCATGGTTGACGTTTTTAACTATGTACTCGACCGTGTGCGCGACTCATGAGTCGCAAGTCAAAACGCTTCCAATGCGCATACAGCTCAATTATCTCGTATAGTGAAAGGATGCAATTGATCAGATGCCTGGGTACTTGTGCACGGTGGAACTGTTGGGGTCACATGGCAGCAAAGGTAATCGCAGTGTCGTCTATATCTAAAGTATTTCCCCTGAATTAGCATAGAAAATTGTCCAGTACAGCATCCTCGAACTTCCCCGCAGACGCCGGACAATTTTCAGACCATCGAGCTTTCATTGCCGTATTGAACCTCGAAGGAAGGTAAGCTGAACGCACTGATATGTCGAAACTATATATTGCTTCATCGCCTGATCAGACAACCCTAATTAAACTAAAAGCAGCAGTAGCCGCTTTTTGTTCTAGCAGCAATTTCTAGCGGTTTTAGTTTTAGCAGCAATCAGGGATTTGTCACTGAGACAGGGTGGAAGACGATACACCATCACATAAACCCCTGGAGCGCCCATGCGTGTTAGCAGTACGACCTTGTTGGCGAACAGCAGAGAGCCATTCGCCGCAATCAGCTGCCAAGAATTTGTTACTTCCGAAATGTTGCAGATAGTGCAATCCTCCGGCACCTACGAAACCTTCAGTGGAGTCGATGATGACGTCAATTGGTGTCTAAGCAGGTACACGTTAAAGAGAAAGCACCAGACTTTCGTTGGGTGATGTACGAGCGCTGGTTTGTCCATGGTTGCTACACCTAAGCAACCAAGACGCAATGCGTGCTACCCAGTCTGATGATGCGCACGAAAAGATGCGCGAGCCAACTAGATTCGCTTATTTACTTTACGTCTAACGATTACGCGAGCTCGAAACAACTGTTTGCTCCATTCAGATCAGTCTTTGTATCACTGGTTTCCGGCTGCAAGCTGAATGTTTAGGCAGATTTTGTAGGGCATTATGATGTCACTGCTCAGCCAGAGGTAATATTTTAGCTTGAAAGAAATAGTTCGTCTTTTCTAATTAGCCTAGCATTTATATTAGCCGACCAATGCCTCTAATCTGCGAGCGGACTCCAGCTGCTTCAGGTTTCTTTGACAGGTGAAGAACAGGTACACTGCGTTTCTGTGGGTGAAGCCTGTTTGTAATTATCAAGTTGTCACGGACTGTAGTGTAAGGATCCAGCATGATCATCTGTGTTTCCATGCCTTCCAGACTTTACAGCACTATTCGCGTCGCGTATGTGACGTGATTACAGAAGGCTCGGCAACAACGTAGTCAGCAGCAGCCGCCGGAGCAGAAGGCCTTAACCTCCCTCCCTCAGCGACTAACGCAGTGCAAAACGGCACGTTTCCTCCCCCGCTTTCCTCCTTTGCGCGCGCAAAATCAAGCCACCACCCTCGTATTGCTTTCGCACGCTTTCATTCGCACGTACAGCATAAAGCATGTGGCCACGGGGTTATCGCACTTGGGCTTTATAGAGATCACGGCACCGCCGAAGACGACAGCAAAAAAAAAAAAAAAACACACACACACATTTAGAGTTTCCATATAGTTACCGTAGCAATGAACAGGTCTAAACACTTTGAGCAAGCCAAGAGCCGCCGCTTTACAACACCGTTCGCACATAAGTCCAACGCATCTGCGCCGTCGCTTGTGGTGACCGGCCAAGAATGCAATGGCCATCATCATCAGATGACCTGACGCAGATAGTGGGGCGAGAACTTCAAGTCACGACTCCTGCAGCCCTTTTTTCCGCCCCTTTGAGCCGAAAAACTTGCTTACAGCACTATTTGTGCACGCAATAGTCCGCGAAGAACTCGCTAATTTTGCTGTTCACTCTGTATATGCAGTTGCCGCTTCACCTCTCTCTGATGTTCATGGTCCTTCCACTGGCCAGCGGTATCATCTATGCAACCGAAATCCAGCCGAGTGGTGAACCGGAGACGATGGGCCAATCTTTTCGCATGACGGGGTATCGGTCGCGTTGATCGCCATTGTAATAACCGTACTCTCTCCTCCCCTCTGTGAGCGCCATTCACCAGTTATTACCCCGAACCTAGCACGCGTGGTTACCAGTCTCCATTTGAACCGCTACAGCCTAACAATGGCACTCGTGTCACTTTGAAGAGTCCGTCGTTGTCATTCCGGCGTCACCAGTACCCTTTGCCACCATGCAATGTCACCCGTCATTCCTATCGCCACAGGCTCTGTGGCCCACCGTCGCTGATAAACTCCGACGCCCGTCAGCGGAAAACTAAGTATTGCAGTTTTCGGAGGTGACGGTGCATTGTCGACTCGACGGCAAAACTCTCTGATCACTTTCCCTACCAAACAGAACCTGATTGATGTAGTCGCTGGCCTCAGTGTCCTAGCACTCATTGACACTGAACCGCCACTGAATTTCTCATGGATGCCAGTGGCCATGGAATTAGGGCTGGACTGATTCAATGGCAGCGTAACGCAGAGCGCGTAATTTCATACGTCAGCCTCCTCCTGCCACTTGCCGAGACCATTTTGTCAATTAATGAACGGGAGAGCCTAACGTTAGTTGAGGTAGTAGCCAAATTCCGCCCCTACTTGCATGGCCGCACATTTTCCCTGGTTACCGATCACTATGCCTTGTGCTGACTCTCCTCACTTAATGCCCATTTGATGATTTGTTTCATGGCCGCTACGGCTCCTACTTCGTTCCTGTTCTGCCGCGCACAAACTTTCCACTGCCTACCACCTGCAGACAAATGGAATCACGAAGCGGTTGAATAGCAGGTTCACATATATGGTGTCTAGGTACGTTGCTTGTTACTAGAGAGAGTGGGGCAACATGTTACCCTTCGTGACCTTCGCATGCAATTCGTCCTGTCAAGAGACCGCTCTCTTTTCGCACTTGTACCTTCCGTTCAGCGGCCACCCCAATTCGCCCTTTCACACAATCCTTCCTTCGCCGATGAACGTTCCTACTGAGTGTGATCCACACGTCTTAGTCCCGGCTCACATGGCGCGCCAGATTGCGGGCTCTCGACTCACCGTGCTTCATGCCACGCAGAAGATGCGGTACGACAGCCGACAACCGGACGTTCGATTTCCCCCCTGGCTCTGTAGTCGTATGGACACCATGTCGCCGCATCTGCTTGTCGAAAAGGTGGCTACCGCGCTACACAGGGCCCTGCATAATATTACGTCCGCTTGGTGATGCTAACGTGTGGATTGTTGCCTTACTTGTAAATACCCTAAATAGAAATTCACATGTTATCCCTTGATTTGAGCAGTGTAACAATATTTAAACGCATTGCCGTTAATTGGGCCGCCCAGCTAAATTATCGCTAAAAACTAGCTATCGCTATCGATAGCTAAAGCTGTCGTATCAGATCAAATTCTTTGGTTTTCCGTGCTAAAGCCACAGTCTGCTTATGACACACGTTGTAGCGCGAGGCTGTGGCTTATTTTTACAACCTAGAATTCATTAACGTGCGCCACATGCATGGTAGACAATTGTTTTTGCACTTCGTTCCGTATAGGAATGCGGCCGCGGGGACAAGGGTTGTATCTGTGAACTTTTGATCTGCAGCGCACCACCAAAGTCAGGGAGCTATCGCTGTGGGTACACAGAAGTGACAAAAGTTGTGGCAGCGGCAAAATAATAAAAGAACGAAAATGCACTTACCGTTAATTCGTCATTACCTCTGACAAATCGGAAGACGTGAGACCCTATTACATTCTTGTCCGTCAGCTTGACCTTATCCGTAGAGTTTTCATCGCGAACATATTCCATAATGATGGCATTATTTTTCTCGAAGAGTATTTTGATCCTGTCGTAGCGGTGGCGTTTGTACCGTCCAAGGCTAATCTCTGAATTGTCCCTGAAAAAAGAACGTTCGTTTCGGGATTCACCATAGTCTTTAGCAATTCACTTTCCATTTATGAAAGCAACACCATAATCATCTTGGTAGGTAGGCTTGATTGGGGGCGTTAGATGAAGAGTTTGTAAACAACCCAATTCTGCTGCTCCAGTTCAAGGTTATCCGAGAAATTTGAACACTGACACTAAGGCAATGAGCAAGCAATGAACGCATCACCGTGAGATCAAACGCGACGGAAACCATGGGAGTGCCATGAAAACTGTTTCAAGAGCGCAATTCTTTGTTGGAAACACAGAAGCGTGTTTAGGACCTTCAAGTGCTATATACAAGCGACATCCACTTTGGGGGTTCCGGCCAGGACACTTCGAATACTCCCCTTTTTCCCTTTCGTTCAGCCACGACCAAACTATATCGTCGAATACATGCGTCCCCTGCAACATTGACCAGCGACTTTGAAGTGCACGCTTTTCTAGACCCTCACTGCCGGCTACGTCCTCACTGCCGTTCGAAAAGTTCTGAAGAAAGTTTCACGGTATTTTCGCTGTTACCGCTTCATGATTAAGCACTCTCACCGGTAAGCTTCCCGTTGTACTAAAGAATGGGCACGGTGAATATTGATCTTCAGTTTTTTTTTTAATTAGAAAGCTACACAAAATTCTGAGAATTGTCTACTAATGCATTATCATTGCACGGTTCGGCTCTGACTTCATTTTTGGTTAGTTATTCTTACTTGCTTTTGCTAGGTTATGCGCATGTACGCATGTCCTCTCCTGTGGTAAAGAATGCTTAGGTTTTAGCAGGCAATTGCCAGACTTTTCTCGCCGCCCAACCCCAAAATCTTGCCCACCCCCAAATTTTAAGTTGGCCCACTTGCAAACTACAAGTCGGCCCAGCCACAAATGTTAAATTGGCCAACACCCAAATTTCAGGTTAACCCACCCCCGAATTACTGTCGACCCACTCCTACTATAAGCTTCCCCATGCAAGCCCTCCGCATCTCTATAGGTATCCTGTGTTAATTTTATTTTTCGCTTGAAGTTGTTCCACATGGCTTGAAAGGTTCCAATCTTTTACAAATCCACTGTCATAACGATTAAATGTCATAACTTGACAAATTACGCATTTTGTTATAACTATAGAGGGTTAAACATTTCGCATGAGAGAGCTGGTGAGCCTGCCAGAGTATGCTTGCGCATTAATAACTTAATACCACCGCCCATGAGTACACATCAAAAATGCACTTCCGACAACATTATCTGAAAAATCGTAATGTTTCGATGACGACCATTTATTTGTGTCACATCACACTCCTTCAAAAATTATCCATAGCTCTTTAAAACACACTGTGTTGAATCTCTTCTCCAAACTGTTCAATTTATCGAAAAGAAAATGTCCGCAGTATTAATGGTACGGAAAACTTATAACAAATCCCCTTTCTCTGCAAGCACAAGAAAAAACTATTCGTCCAGCTCAATATAAGTTACGTTCATCTAAGCTACTAAAAGTGTTATAATCCTGTTGCCGGACAAACAAGCGTAGTTCTTAAAAAAACAGCTCCGTTTCCTTCAGCACAAGGCCTTTGAGAGGCGAATGCACAATTTATCAGGAGAAATACAACAGAATAAATCTTTAAGGCCGACTGAAAAGGGCTAACAGGGCATTCTTGCCACCCTCATCGAATTCAGTCATACACGCAGAGTTCTGTGTAAAGGACTGATTGGCCACCTGAAAGTTCTTCATGGTGCGCAACAGGAATCAGATAAAGTTGTGTAGCCAAGCGCCCCCCTCCCCCCCCCCCCTGCACTTCACTCAAAACGCTCCTAATAGGCCTATCAGGTTTGTGAGTTTTGACAATTAAGGGAATAATTCCAAATTGTTAGCTCCAGTATATTTCTAATATATTTGGATAACCCGTTTATTTAAATGTTCTTGTGCATGCTCACCGAACTCTTCAGTCATACAGCCGCTGGCTTAACTCTTTGTCAACACTGCCACCGCACATCGCTTATCACATTAAAGACTCGTATTATTTGCATAATAAAAGGCACGTACAATATATTTTAGTACTACATTACGGTCAGTAGGCTTCATTCCTGAAGCCTTCTATTAACTGCGAGAAGTTCTTGCGGTGCACGTTGTGGCACAAAGGCGTTTTCTATGACGGTGTCCAGGCACCGCTCAGCCTCTTTCTTTTTCTTTGGCGCGTTCTGAAGCATTTGGCGAAGCAATCCCGCCCATCACGCTTTGGTCACTTGAGCGACTTGTATTTTGAAGCTTTAAAACTTCGAGGCTGCGATACATTCTGGACCCTCTTGCGGGCAAGCAACAAAAAACATGAATGCGAAAGGTTGCCAAAGGCTATCAAAGGCTGGAACTGGCATCAAGGTTCAAGAGAACAAAGTGTTGGGCTAGTCGGTACTGCATAACTTGAGGCAAAGCGCAAAAATAACACGAGGACAAGAGAAAGCAACGAAGACATACAAGTTATGCGTCAAGGTTTCCCAAATCAAAGTCATCGCTATGTATTATGGATAACAATAAAAGCATGCGAGGTGGGCCATTATTCTTCTCCTTGGGATCACCACGCCCTGTCGGTGTATGATCTATCGCGATAGGGAGCTCTGATCGGAAATATTCCCCTCTTATTATTCTCCGTGCCTTTCTTCTTCCTTCTGTGCCTCCCAATCAATTAATCTCTTTTCCACTGACTTGGAGCACTCCATATGTGCCACTCGGGCTGTGTTGCTCCTCAGTGAAAATTTTTATTCTAAGTTGCACCACTGGTTATGTGGCAGTTGGTGGGTACGTGCCACCCTTCAGTGAACCTGCTTGTTGTGAGGTTTGAGCAGTTGCATGCCATTGAGTGTGTACTGCTCTACAACGATAAAAATGAGCCTTTGCATTTATACGTTGTTCAGCAGAATTCAGCATGCGCCACGGGTGCACTTTGTGGCGGCACCGCTAGATGGCGCACCATGTGCCGTAACAAGCGCGATAGAGGGGCCCTGGTGCGTACATGTTTCGGCATTGACAGTACGGTTTATCGATACATTGCTTCAATGCTAATCGCATTTACATCCGCATTCATCGTGAGATATGTTCTGCTTTTTCTACTTTTCTACTACTTTTTTCTACTACTACTTACTTTTTACCTGTTACCACCTACTTTCTACTACTTCTACTTTTTATCGATCACAGAATTCGGGCGTTCAATGCATAAGCTAGACGGCTCGGCGATATAAGATGCTCGGCGATATCACGCGAAAGAGAATGCGTGTCAATGAACACTGCTCCCAGTTGTGCACACTAGTATCCCAGTCTATGTGTGAGGTTTCATCACGCATTAACACGGAAATATGCAGGAATAAATTTCCTTACTCAAGTTAATTCGCCAGTTTTCTTAGACGGGTACCTGAGCACTGAAGTCATCATGGATCCATTGCTCATGTACCAGGGAGCGATACAGACGAACTTGTTCTCGTCATATCCATCCTGCGGACGTGATGAAGAAATTTAATAAGACCGGGGGTACTACGAAGCCTCAGCCTCGTATTCATTGCTCCTAGCCTGCCAGTTAACAATCCACATAATATTGTTCTTAACATTCTCCTGATTTTCTTGAAATATAATCTTCGTGAATATCTTCTCATAAAACAGTGATAACTGGCATATAAAGTTCTTCAAGCCTTTATAGTACATTTAATTGGTTTGCTACAAAATATTTAGGTACCCCGCGCTATGGAAATATATTTGGGCTAATTTATTAGCGAAGTTGTTAAGGCGACAAGAAGTTCTCAGAAACGTTTCATACCTGTTTTGAAGGTCTTATGAAAAATTATATCCGTCGCTACGTATGTATGATCAAGGATTTGAGAATTGTTAAAAGCAATACTCACGAAAATTTATCATGGCTGTGTCAAGAATCAAATGAAAATTGTAAATAATCCTTTTCCACCCGTTTTGAAGCATTATACAAATGATTTGAAATGTTTTCGCTCTTTTCTGAGTACCATAAAGGGCAGATATTTCGTAATTAAGCGAAATGCAGGCCTTTATATGGGTGACATTTACCTACAATTTGAAATGTGCATGACAATTACGCGGTTTGAAAATTTGCTGAATACTCGTCTTCTCACAACTTTTGTACTTTATGGAAGGCATGTATTTGCTCTTACCCGGTTTCACGGACGTGCGGTTCGAAGCTTGGAGCTTATATTCGACTGCAGTACCAAACATGTAATGCATGTAAAACGATAAATGTTTCATCTCTGTAGCTGGACACCTTTGTAGAAAGTTACTTATTCAAGCTTTCTAGACTGCCATACTCGACTACCATAAGTCCTAAAAGAACTGCACAAAACACAAGCTTCAAACTTCGTGAAACTGCCGGCAATGTTAAATGTAACTTGCGGAGGAATGTTCGTGTGCGTGGTTTCAATAGAAACGCTGCAAAAGCATTACTGAACACTCGTATTTACCATATTTTCATTTGTCAGTCTTCGGGGTCCTCTACCTACTAGACCTGGCATTTTTTTTAAACTCATATTGCGCAAAGCGACGAGCCAGGTTACAACTGACGTATACGGGAAGCTCGACATATGTGGCGTAATCGCGGCGTTTCCAATAAATTACGGATATAAGTGCTCCGAAGCGTCAAGAATTTGTTTTACCAGCTCCGCAAAATTTAGCCCGCTGCCTTGACATAGCTAAATAGGCTATCAAAATCAAACTTAGCGAAAATGGGAGGACGTCTGTGGTGAATGTATGGGCACAGATAGTTAAATGCGTGTGGACAAATAGAGCTTCGGTAAAAACAATAATTCTTCAGCAAGTCTTCGCAAGTGTCACGCTGCCGTTATCAGCTACGTTTCCCACTGTGTAGAAATAACTCTACGTTACACAGTCGTGACATGCAGCACAAACTGGGGGGGGGGGGGGGGGAGGATCTCAGGTGCGATGTGTCCCAAAAGTTAAACGTTACTGGTTTTGTTAAGACCGTTAGAAATAATCCTTGAACCTTGATTTGTTTCAGTATTTCTGTTCACTGTACCCGTTCGCACGGTGTCCTTGATGAGCTAAACCATAAACGTGGCGCTCGTTCGGCGAAAGTAAGGGGCATGTCTAGAGTGATGGGCACGCAAAATGGGAAGTGGGTGGGTTTATTGTGGCATTGGCAACAAATTGCACATGCAAGCGTTCCGGAGCGTTATGACTCGTTTGTACAAGCTGCGCAAAACCTAGCGCCCTGTCCTGACATGCTAAATGCCATCGCCATTAGAATTAAAATTAACAAGCATCTGGGAGAAACTACATTAACTTAATGTGCGAAATGAAGTGCCTCTGAAATAAATCAAACATTTGCAAACAATTCTTCAAGGATGCACTCGAATGCGTTACGTTAACACTTCCCGGTATGTTTTCCGGAGTCCTGAGGGAACTCTACGTCCCACTAAGCTGACATTTTACGGGAACAGGTGGAACGTTATAGGTAACGCGTAGGGAAATGGAAAGTGTTTCGGTTGATCCCGCGCTTTGCAATGAATTACCTAATCAAGCACTCCAGAGGATGAATGATTGATTTTTACTAGCGACACAGAATTTAGTCCACTGCCATGATATAACTATACAGGGTGTCCCCGCTAAGTTTAGCCAGAATTTAAAAAAATACGCAAATGCCACGTAGCTGTACCGAATAAAGGCAAAGTTATTTGCCTTTGCTTGGAGACACTAAAACTATCTTTTTTTCAGTTTTTCATTTCACCTAAATAGATAAATAGTCAAAGTTAATTAATCAACATCTCAAATATTATATTTAGATGAAAAGGGTCAATGACAAAATTGTAGAGCGACATGAAAAACTCCCGACACCGCTTTTTGTTCCTCAGTACATGCTACATAAAGGTGTCCTTCCGAGCGTGAAGGAAACCCGTGAATACACGCAAAGTGCCTCGAGCGGCCTTTCGCGCGGCAATTTTGTGTGCATTTGCATATAGATCTCTGACAACTACGTAGGACGCCTAAGTTCATCTATGTAGTGTGGAAATTCGGTTTTATTAGGTTGATAATTACGAGGGATGTATGCAGAGCTGATAGTGACTAGCTAGTCAAACAGGCGTACGAAGTTTTAAATCCCGGCAGGCAACACCTCTGTCCACTATGATAGCCACACGACCCGATGACATGACAGTGTCGTCGCGGTCTTTCCCTAAAATTGCACATTGCCGGAGAAAAGTTTGAGAATGTTGGAGGTGTGTATCTTGGACACTGATCACCTTTCGATTGCAGATGTAGGAGTTCTTTAATGTCATCGGCATTGTGGAGGAGAACTCTTACACTCCAGTGTAGTATTTGTGCATCTATATTGACTGTGGTTTTGCTTTTAAGAAAAAGGAGTTAGCTCACAGAACACTTTCTGGGTGCCGTTATGCGAGGTTTGTCTTTTCCGGAGCGGTCGAGTGATATGCGCCACTCTTTCGGCACTAAGGGCGCCGCCTGAATGGGTGTTGTGTCCATCACCCCGTCCAAGGCGCTGAACGACCGCTCTTGTGAGCGGTTTGTTCGATGAGACGGCCTCTTCTCAAGGGACGAGACCCTTGAGCCCACCAGCCCGGGGGTCGATGGCCCGTTGTTCTGGGATGGCGGAGCAGTTCTAACCGCAGACGCCGAGGGGGCAGATGGCGCCGCTGTCGGGTCACTGTGAGTGGGCCGCACAGCCGCCGGAGACCTTTGGGGCGCTGCCCCCGTAGGCGCCACATCGGCAGAGCTGTTCTTTGGCAGGTACAATACCAGCTTGCGTGCTTCTCTGTATGAAATGCTTTCCTTTACTTTGATTGCCCCAATTTGTTTTTGTGTTTTGCATAAGGGGCAGAACCGAGATATGCGGTATGCGCCCCATCACAGTTTTCACAGCGGAGAGAGTGTTCATTGTTTTCGGAGGAGTGTTTCATGAGCACTGCATTTTGCAGAAGTTTGGCGGCCTCGCCAGTTCTGTGAAGTGTGACCGAATCGCTCGTAGTTAAAGCGTCGCATAGGGTTCAGGCCATACGGTCTGACCCGGATCTTTACATAGCCTGTCTCGATTGCCTCGGGCAGCACGCTTGACCCAATGTGATAATAAGGTACATTGTCAGTATTTGTTTCCCATCACGCCTCATCTTAATTCGTTTGATGTTTATCACATCTTGCTTTTTGCAACCTTCCAAAAGCTTGCTCTCTGTCAGCTCCATCGGGTCGTCTTCACGAATAACGCCGCGGATGGTGTCCATAGTTCTGTGTGGAGTCACGGTAACTGGAATGTCCCGAAAAGAGAAAACGTTCTGTAGCTTTTCGTGCTGTTTTTTATCGTGCAGTTGCAAAAGAAGGTCACCACTAGCTAGCTGCGTAGCTTTATAACCTGTGCCTATGGCATCACTTGGACGTTTCGCGGCAAGGAAAGGCGAGATCACTCTCGCGGTGTTTTCTGGTTTTTCAGAGTACTCGGGATACTTTTCTCCGTGGTGGCCATAAAATTGAATTACTTCGCTGCCCCCTCGTTTTTGAGAACAATCAGGGAGTCTTGGAAAGGAATGATCCATAAGGAGTGTCCAGTGTTCGTCAGCAACGCCACCCGCCCACCATGGCGCCCAACAAGGGGACGCCCCACAAAGTGTAAAACACGTCCTGTAAGTACCTACCAGCTGTACGTTACTGCTATAACCAAATATTGTGTACCCAAGGTTGGCCACCCACACAAGGTTAACCTTTGCCGCCCAGAAATTCGGTAGTGAGAAAAAGTGATAAGAAGTGATAAGAAGACAGGAAAGAAGAAACAGCGACAGAGAAAGCAACATATTGAAGAGGGGGACAGGAAAAGGCGACTGCCGATTTCCTCCACGTGGCTCAGTCTGGAGCTGTCGTCTATGTGAAGCAGGGGCCGAACAAGTGTGTTGCCTCCTCCGGGGGGCCTTAAAGTTCCAAAAACCCGGCACCGGCTCAACCCCCAGGATCCCCCTTTCCCCAGACACGGCTAAGCCACGCACGGCTATGCGCGGGAGGGTCCAACCCGCGGGTGCTTGGTTTGGACACCAAACGCCTGTTGAAGGAGACGCACCTACGGGGTTCTGGCTAAAGTTAGCTGGGCAACCTATATAGGCCACCAGCATCACACTTAGCGAAACTGGGTGGCGCCCTATGGCCACTGTACGTTCGAAGTTAAATGCGTGTCGCTCAAATAGTTTTTGCAAAGAAGTTCTAAAACTACTGTTCGCATGTGTCACGCTGCCGTTATCAGCTCTGTTTCCCAATGTCCCGAAAAGCTTTGCGTTACACAATATCTATATTTAAAAGAAATGGGGGGCATCTTAAGTGTCAGCGTGTCGCGAAAGTTTTATGTTACTGAACGAATTAGGAGCGGTATGAATAATTCTTCAGCCCCCAGTTTTTTCGTTATTTTCATATAATGTACGACGTTCACCTGGTGTCTTCGGTGAACTAAACAAGGTACTGTGTTTGTGTTTGGCAAAGTTGAATGTGCGTCAGTTTATTGCGGCTTTTGTAATCAATTCAGTGTGCAAGCACTGCGTTACGCTAGCAGTGTTTTACTAGCGCACGAAATATTAAAGTACTCAAAAACGTCATAATACCCCTTGTTAGCTCAACTTGCAAATCAACGCGCGATAACTCTATTTTAGAAGGAGTCTATGTTTACTAAAAAGATTGGCCATGTTCATTGCCCCGTGTGACGAAACGACAACGTTACTTACCTGATCGGAAGGATTGCAAATAGATACTAACCTTCTTTTTCTTCTATTTATTGTGTTATTAGAGATTCTTTGTAGGTCTGCCCGCTGTCCTCGATGAACTACAAAGACACTTTTTATATTAGTTTAGAAATTAAGCCAGGCTTCAGGTAATTCGTAAATACAGTCGAAAGTGCAGGTCACGTATGCAGGCTATCCGAAGCATTGTAACTGTGTTTTAGAAACAAAGCGGAACTTATCCTGCTGCCCTGTGGAAGCTACAAACGTGAACAATGGCATATTCAGTCAAAATGCTGCAAATTGTATGGCCAATGTTCTAGCAAAGTAAAATGCGTGTGGAATAAATACTGCATTTGAAAAATTTCGTCACCAAGTACCCGAAGACAGTAGATGCTGGCAAGGTTTCATACGGGCTGGTCCTATACGGGAACGTTTTAAAGTATGCGGTTTAATTTCAAGCAACTAAAATTTATACTGCAACTGCTAAAACAAACAGGTTTGCTGGAACTTGTGTGGCGATCCTGCCGGTAATACAAGCTTGCTAGTTTTTTTAGCAGTGTTCGCTAAGAACGCTGTACTTGATTAGCTTGCAGCCTATAAAACACACGACAAAGTCGGGCGCATTTTCACCGGGAACCCACCATAGCTAGACATAGACTGTAAAACAAAATTGCACCCTTTGGTTGTATCTTGCCGCACAACCATAAAGGTCATCTCTCTTGTTCGCATTTCCTTTCTTCAACGCTGCGAGCCCGGTACTTCCCAGTAACGAACGGCATGCGCGTTATCAGCATGACATAGCATTCCCAACAGGAAACTAGCTGGCGCGGCGTTTTCAAGAAGGAAACGCAAGCAAGGCAGATGACGATTATCGTTGTGCGGCAGATATACACCCCAAAGGGTGTGCCTTTGTCTAAGAGTGTAAACCATTGGCGCGTGTATGCCGCGCATGAAGAGGATGGCATGACGACAGTAGCATCAAAACACTGGAACTATTACTAATTGCGATTGTGATGTGATTTCATGATGATGATGATGATGAATAAAGAGCGAGGCATAAAGAAAATGACATTACGTCATTATTAACGACGAAGGAATGTTGTCGAGGGTACGACGGCGCCAGTATAACGACAATGTGACGACGCAAGCATGACGAGAATGGGATGACGACGCTGCAATGACGGCAATGGTATGATGAAGACGACATGAGGACAACGGAATAATGATGCAGGAATGATGATGATATGACGAAGGTGTCGTGACGATGAAACCATGATGACAATTAGATAAGCATGCCACAATTATGACACTGATAGGACGATGACGACGCGACGCCAGTGGCATAACCACAACTGAACGTGAGGTGCGCAAGCCCACCTCCGTCTGCATTTAAGGCTAATTGACCTGGCCCAGGGTGCTTTCAGAGCTACAATGACAATCTAAAACCGCGATACTAAAGGCACATTTTAAGTCAAGCGAATTATGAAGATTAATGCTCGAGAACGTCTAAGGCGTCCGCATTATCGCGAATAATATTTTAGCAATAGAGAAATCGAGGTTGATGCAGGACACTATTTGCGACTCAACCGTTGCATTCAAGTACTATAGCCCGAAGACGGAGGCACTCCTCATTATAGTTCGGTCTCTAGCACTCAACTTCTCGTAATAAAAAGATCATTGCATTGCATAACAAGACGGTAAGAAGTGCTGCTTGTAAAGTTCTATTCGATCTTTAAAAAAAGAGCTCATTAACGTTACCATTGACAACGACGCCGTTGGTGGAAATGTTTCGTGTTCGCTCGTCTCTGCGGCGCCCGCGCTTTCGATTTTCGGTAGTTTCTATACCGCGTAGCGGTGCGCTGGTTTTGCTGCCTCACGAAACTCACACGAACTGAAAGTACCAGAGAAGTTTACGTCCATGTGATGTCGCGGATGCCCGAACGATCCACGCCATCTTCACCGAAAGAAGCTGCAGCGGAGAATTCAACGCTCCGCCTTTACTCAGTTTCTCCATGGCTGCGTGCTCGCGTTTTGCACAAAGACCACAGCGCAGTGTCTCGAGCGCCATATTACTTACCGACGGCAGTAAAGGGCGATGACGACGTATGCCACGTCACCACCACTGCCCCGCCAGAGGGCGGGTGACTTGAATTACGCTAAAGGTATGCGGACCCCTCAGACGCGATTTTCTCTTTAACTGTCTTTTATTGACACGAAACAAGCGTTGGGAGGTTCTTTTATTGCTAATTTAACAGTACACGTCCGTTTAATATTTGCCTTTAGCGTATTTTTCACAAGTCTTAACACGTTCTTTTTTTATATATAAAGCACTTCACGCCAACCGCTAAACAGCACAGAAGCGTAACGGCGACGCCATTTCAGCACACAACCAAATAGTCATTGTCGGAACCCAGCATTCGCATTTACTGCAGTGGTCCATTCCTTGCAGTGTTTTTGATCAGCCGATAACCGCTTAATCCTCTCGTGTCCTTCGGCGCAACCCACCACAACGCAGATCGTTAGGTTATTCCGTTTCCTTTCGTGCAACATTGCTAATCGTACACGCCTGCGCGAAAACGCGCGGCAACTATACACGGGCAGAGCCTGCGGCGTGCCTACCCCGGCCAAGTGACGACGATGATGACTTATTCGCGGCTCCTTTAGAACGTGGTGGTGAAAAATACACGCCTAGCCTGCTTGAGCTAATTAGGCATGCTATACATGTTCTTCATTCTAACATTTTCGTATGCATCAGCTTAACCCTTCTTATCTTCCTCAAAACCTGCCTATCCACCTTATACCACTGCCTGAGCCTGTAACACATCCGGTCGTATCACTCTTTTCTCTGCTTTTTCTTTTACCAACACTCTAAATGTATCTTGCTTATCTCGGCCATCTCGGCTGCTGAGCGGTTCATGCTCTCCTCCGCTTTAAATCTAAGCGCTCCTGGATAGTGTACCTACGGGTTTCACTAGCTGAATGCCTTTGCATTCCATTAGGATGGGCTGAGCGGTCTCCGCATTTAAGGCTGCAGCAGATACATGCCAAATCTTGTTTCTAATGACGTCACTACTGACGACAGCCCTACCGCATCACCTTGACGTCGCGGGGTGAAGAACACCTATAGGCAGCTCACCGTTCCTCGCTAAGCCTAGAGTGACGAAAGATCGAGCATATATTTCGGAAACTGCGTCCAATTTTCATCAATATTTTGCCTTTGAATAATCATTGCACAATCTCAAGATAAATAGCATTGCGACAGAATGGACTAGACTCTGCAGGAAAAGAACTTGATAGCTTCGAAATGGCCGACATCCATATCAACGGGCACTGCCATGTGTCCATACGCAAAGCGCCGGTCACGTGCGTCAGCACTGAATCTGTGGCAAGAAAAAAGAAGAAGAAAAGTGAATAGCTGCATGACTTCCCGCAGTAAGCTTTCGTCAGGCAACCTGCTCCCGTGTCATTCTTCATCAGCTTTCACTTAGAGAATAATAGGAAATGCGTACTTCGAGCGTTGAATACTGGGATCAGCACATCGTACGTGGCTTGGTTAGTGTTAGGTAGTAGTGCCACTGGCCCCATTTTATGGTTTGAGATCTCCACCTCAGGACCAGAAAAGGTCATTACTGTTGGAACGGGAACGATATTTTTGTAGCGTCCTCAGACTTACCCGTGCGTAATACTGCCGAGTAGCAGGGTGATCTGACCACCAACGAAGCAGATCATGAACACATAGCACCCGTACGGGCTCCCTAGGAACCTTGTGTACGGAGACTTGCTCGCGAGCATTTCCCCCTATTCATCTTCGTATTTCTGATGGTTATACCTAGTATTGTGATGTGACACTCCCGTGCATACGCAGTGTGGATCATGCAAAGGTAAGATTAAGTTCTTGCGTTCCCTGCTGCAAGCTCTTACACAGCTCTTTAGAGTGAGAAACAATATATTTCAACCTACAAACTTAATTTTCACGAAAGCTCTCAGAAATGGAACCCATGCTTACCTCATAATAAGCGTGAAAGCCGCTCCTATCTCTTTGTTCAAGGATTTCTTCTATTTGAGCGATGCTGTATTCATCAAAACGAAATGTAGAAAACGCCATCGCTAGAACCACGTGGAAAATTGGCCCGCTCTTTCACCTAAGTATTCTAGAAAATCAGAAAGCGTTGCGCTCCGGCTATGATGCGCTGTGGACCTGGTGCAGCCTACTTGCAGAATGGCGTGTTTTTGTTGCCAAGGGCATTTCTTCGGACGTAACCCGGCCGCTAGAACAATCCACTGCGCTTCTTTGATGTATTCAGGCGCCACACGTTTCTCCGTGAAGGGCCCCTATATTTTCGCCCAAAGAGAGAACAATTGCTCATCCGTCTCGCGCGAGAGGCCTGGCTATCCTTAATCTTGATATGAATGGCAAAGCATGTAGAATGCAGTCACTGGGTGCCTTACCAGTATCTAAACAGCGGAATAAACGAGGCAGGTTAAAACTAAAACTGACGACCTCCGGGTCGACCCCGGAGGTCGTCAATACCGGGCCAAACCGCAGCGGAGGTAAAGCAGGCTCCAAGCCCTCAGCAAAGGGATGCGAAAATATCTACTGTTATGTACGACCGTGATACAAGACACGCACAAGGCTCGGTGTGCAAGTGCGTGCTGGCCGGTCTGGCCAGAGCACGTTACCTCCGGCCCGGCAGATTACAACGAATATAACATCTTTCTTACCCCTTTATCGAAGTATTATCGTCAAGGGAGCACAAATCAAAGCTTGTCCGCACGAGAAAGTTTATTGCATGTTCACAGGGGCCTGTATCGCACAATAGGCTGTCGTACTCGAGTGCTGCGGCGCAGGTGATCATGAACCTGTGTGTGTCCTAGCAGTCTCGAAACCGCATCGCGGTACGCAGTGTGACTCGATGACTGAGCGTCGCTACGTTCGTCGTCCGCAGCACTGGTAGCTTGAGCATAGCTGGTATGAATAAGTGGCGTGTGCGAAGTATCAGTAGAGGAAGCATAATCTGAATTATTGTCAGCTGATACAGTACTACGTTGTGCAGAATTGACACATACACAGGCTCGGGCGTCTTCGGCGCCTCAAGCTGTTGTGGCACTACGCGTACGTGGTCGTGGTGTCCGATCCATTGACGACTTTCCGGCAGCCCTAACATCATCGCCAATCCCTGGTCAGGCTGTACTGTAGCTGGTACCCAGGAAGGACCAGGCCTCAAATTGCGGGCCTATACGGTTGCTGCAGCTGTTATCACCACAGGACTGGCGGAATTTGTATTTTTTTGGATGCTTTGGTCCAGCAGTTTGGAAAGTACTGTCGTTCGCAAATCCGGTCAGAGCAAGTCCAGCGCTGTTTTCAACTTCCGGCCCATGAGAAGTTCAGTCGGGCAAGAGCCCGTCACCTCGTGTGGTGTTGTTCGGTAGGGCAGCAGTATTCTTGCGATCTGTGTGTGTAGGTCACCGGACTATGCTTTCTTGATCTTTTGCTTGATTGTCTGTACCACTCGCTCCACCACTACGTTAACGCTGAGAGGTGCGGGGGAACGAGTGTACGCTGAACACCATTCATCTGCAAGGAAATTCCTGTATTCATCACTGGCAAATGCCTGTCCATTATCAGAGACAATCACATATCTGGGAGGTCTTGTGCGGCCAACGTCATCCCTAGACAGTGAATGGTAGCTGGTGCTTATGGCTTTGACACTGGGAACAGCTCAATCCATTTTGAATATGCGTCGACAGCTATAGATAAGTAGCTGACCCTCAAAGGTCCGGCAAAATCTACATGTAGCCGAGACCATGGCCTCTCCGGAAATGGCCACAGCCTGACGGGTGCTAGTTTCTGGGCTAACTGATTCTCTCAGCAAGTGCGGCACGCCTGCACTTCTGCCGTAACATCGCCATCCACTGCTGGGCACCAGACGTGGCTCCTTGAAGCAGCTTTCATTTCCTAAATTCCCGGATATCCCTCATGTAATAGCCGCAGTACTTCAGCTTGAAACAACGCGGGGATGACGACTCGATTTCCAAGCAAGATGCAGTCGCTCTGAACACTCAATTTTTCGTAGCGACCTAATAACAGCATCCAAATCTCTCCCTGAGGAATGCTTTTTCCAGCCCACAATACAACGGAGGTTTTGACAAGCACGGGTCTCGGCTTGTGGTCGCTGATCCATCAACCGACAACTCTTGGTTATCAGAGCATAAGTCGACAAGTCTTGGCTATAGTCCCTGGAGCATAAGTACTTCGGCTAGCCACTCTACCAGACATTCAGCCATAGGAATCGGAAGACGACTCAGTCCATGTTCATGGCGAATCTAGCCACCAGGCTTGTACTTCAATGTGTAGTTGTAGCCCGACAGGAAAATGGTCCAGCGCAGCATTCGTGTCGAGTGCGACTTGGGAATTGGTCTGTTTTCCCTGAGCAGGCCCAGTAGTGGTTTATGACCAGTTGTGACTTCAAAATGACGACCTCGTAGGTCCGCCTTGAACTACGTCCTACCAAACACAACGGCAAAGGCCACTTTTACAACTGGCTGTAGTTTCGCTCCGCCGTCACTAAGCTCCAAATCGCAAATGTTATCGGTCTCTCTTCACCTGAAGACTCCCGCTGGGCAAGAACTCCTTCAGAACCATATGGAGACGCGTCCGTAACCAACACTCTACATTTCCCCGGATCAAAATGAACTAGATCAGGATCCAGATCAGATCAGGCCAGATCAGGAACGAACTTGCGGTAAAGGTTTATCTATGTAACGTTGGATGCGTTGACATCACGTGGTATCGGTGCCAAACTAACTGCTTCAACGTTTTCCGGGCTTGGGTGCAAACCTTGCGTCGAAATAATGTGGCCCAAGTACTCTGCGCGCTCCGTAATGAACTCGCGTTTGTCTAACTTGAGCCACAGGCCAGTTTCCCGGACGAGCTTGAACACCCCGCTTACATTCTTTCCAGTGGTCTTCGTCACCGGTAGCAGTCACCGAGATATTGTCGAAATAGACAGCGACGTGAGGCAGGCCGCCGAGCAAATTATACATTTCCGCTGGAACAAGGCAGGCACCGATACCACACCGAACGGGGGCCTCGTAAACTGGAAGAGCCCCTTCAACATTATAATTGTGACGTGTTCCTGCGAGTCTTCATGCAGATCCACCTGCAAATCTCTTCAAATTTCGTGAATTTCACGCCGCGACTAGATCTGGCAAACAGTTATTCAATCCTATCAATCGTGTAGCTTTCTTAAATCGTAGCAAGGTTGATGGTCACCTTAAAATCACCACATATACACACTCGATCGCTGTGGTTAGCCACTCGGCCTACAGGAGCAGGAGATATAGAAGCCCTCACGGTTCGTATTATCCCTTCGTGCTGCATGCACTACAGCTCCTCAAGAGCCCTTTTACGCATTGTAAACGGCACTGGTCGGGCTTTGAAAAATTTTGGTGTCGACGCCTCTTTGAGCGTGATGCTGGCGGACACGTCCTTCAATGTTCTGAGGCTAACACTAAGCTACCTAGTTCAACACAGCAATGGGTCGATTCCCTTTCGAGGCTGAATATTACTTGCCCCAAAAGCATTTCATATCTATCATTAAAAAACCCCTATTTGAACAAATGGAATGACATAATGATTTAGTCGGTATACTCATTATTAATTTTACTACCTTTGAAATGAATTTTTCTTACGCTCACGTTGGGAGCGTTGTAATATTATGTGTTTTGTGAGAGACATATATTATGTTTCTAAAAAATGATTACATATCTTCGTTTGCCTCACTCATGCGATAACTTGTCTATGCTTTTCTAGTTGTTATTTTTCATGTACAAATTCATGCATGTTCACTTGCTGCGTCATGCTTTTTACAATGCTGGTCAAATTTATTATGAAACTGTCGTGAAATTCTTGTGCACAATGCTAGCTGTCCTACGCGGGAGCAGGACCTTGTCAGACTCTTGCCACTAGTCTTCGCGCCCTCTAATCGTCGAAAAGAAATAAACTTTCACTTTCACTTTTAATATGTGCAGGGCCGTCAGATATGCCGTTTACAACCGCCCTACAACAAGGAATGTGGGAGAGATGTGGTTTATGCTAACGATGGAGGTCTCATTTAATGCTGTTCTAATTGATCAATTTGCAATGCCGATTGGAGAGAACAATAGGTATACCTTGAATATAATCGACTTTCCTACGCACTTCGTAGAACCTGGTGCAATGTCCACAACTAGCACAAAGCAATCAGTTCAATACTTGCATTAAGTTTTATGTCGCTACGGCGTGCCTTGATACTGTTTGTCAGATTATCGCGATGCTTTCAATTCCCATGAATTTAGGCGCTGCCCAAGATTTCATGGCATTCAGCTGCACTTCTCCATTCCATACCGTGCCTCGATCGATGATCTCATAGAGCGAAGCAGTGCAAATCTTGTCTCAGTGCTTAACAAAATGTGTGGCGCTGGATCGTTTCACTTTGGGAAGGAAAACTCGTCGCAGCCGCCTTTGCCATGGACACCACCATGAACACGATATTAGTAATTTCGTCCTTCTAACTACTGCGCGGGTATATCCCTAAATTGCCCACGGAGCGATTTCGCCACCCAGCGACAACTAGCTTTGAGGCAAGGTTACTGGATCTCACAAAACGTCGTGTACAATCCCAAAACACATTGGCGCAATCCCAGCGGTAACAAAAAATGTCGCTACTATTACTCGCATCCTAAAGCCAAGTTCAAAGTCGGCAAGTACATATGGATTAAGCGCCAAGAGCCCATCACACATGGCACATTCAAGCTCACCTTACGTTCGAGGGCCTGTATAGGATTGCCAACCAAAAGACACTCGTCAGCTTCATGGCTCGTCGTTCCTCCCCCCCCCCCCCCCCCCGTGCCAGTACCTCACCAAGGGGCGAAAAAATTGTCCACTGAGCCAAATCAAGCGACTTCTTCCCCCGTACATTGACCAAGCCCTTTTGAGCCTATTAGTAACGCCTCCTACCGCGCCACTTGACGATGTAGAAAGTAAGAATGGCGACATAGAAGTGTCCCCTACACCGCCAACTGAATCTGTGCAAGATAGCTTCAACAGAGAACCCGTCTCCCGAAGCACCGCCTCAGAAGAGGACCCTCATGCTTTCAGTCGATCGCGTCGTCATGTTCGTCAGCCGAGGTGGCTTGATGACTACGAGAACCGACATCAAAAAGAGGGGGAGGTCATTTTAAGAGGGTGGGATGTGAAGTCTGCTGCCCGCCGAACCCCTTCCTATACTTGCGCCTCAACGCCTGTGCTGCTACGCCACATATAGCTATACAGCGGCCAGTTGTCTCGCAACTAGGGACCTAGAAGGGACAGATGCTGTGTGTGTGTCTGTGAAGCCGAAACCCGGAGCGTGTATGTTGTTATGTCACGGTCATTGTAATCCGATGTTATCTGCTGAACATAAATATCTTCTCGCTCACGTGAGCCAGCCAATTTCGTCGCTCGCCACCAGATCACACAATAGTGTTTCAAAACTTCATCGTGCCCGGCGCATTCACCGGTAAACATAATAAATCAAAATTTAGCAGAGCTGTCACATACACAGATACACTGAGTACTGTTCAACTGTATATGTATCTCCTAAATAAAGAAAACACAAGATCTAATACTCCCGCGGAGCTGTTAACGAATCGACGTAAGTGTCCCATGCAACTCCATTAGGAAGCGAGCGCTATTGCTGTTTAAGAAAAATCACCGCGGAAGCACTCCGTACTGATGGTCAGGCGTCGAAGCTGAAGCGCGCGGCCCCGGTGTTTATCGATGGGTTAAACCCGACGGTTCATTAAACGACAGCTTCATAGGCTGCCGGGTCCTCGGTAGGCAGTTGCTGCTTGCCGCCGGCTGGACGAGCTTGTTCTTGACCTCGGGCTGCAGCATCTGCACGGCGTAGACGAGCTAGTTCGCAGTTCTGCTCGAGGCGTTGCTGATCGAAAGCTGGGCTCCTCAGGAGTAGGTATGGCACGTGGCCTACTCATTTTTGATCAGGTGAGATTCTGCTGCAGTGCTGCACGCGCGCTCGGCCATATAGAAAGAGATTAAACAAGAGCGGACACTCCCATAGAGCCCAGCGGCCGAATTGACTGTAGCGCCCCAAGCTGATGGTATTAACACCTTCCGGTCTAGGTGTTGGGCGAGTGCGTTTTGAACGCCAGCGGGTACACGCCACGCCGGCTTCGCTGATCGGCGCGGCATTGATTTTTCTTTTTTTTTTCGCTTCTTCTGCTGAACCACGCGCGGCCTTGGAGCGGAATGGTTTTATTATTTAGTAAAAGTGATTGCGAATGACCTCTACAAACCTCCACCGAATCTGCGTCACGTGCACTTTCATAAAGAAAACGCGAGACGTCTTCTGAAATTATGCAAAGTTTATTTTGCTTTATATAAATGCTCGTTTCGGGCTTTTTGTGCATTCATCCGAAGTTGTGGCACCAGGTAGGCAGCAGTCGTTGCCGTACGAAGCTCCACCGGATGTCATCAGCTGAAAAAAAAAAGTAAATTACAAGCATGTATCATTTTGGTATGTTGACCTAAGAGGAGTATTGTATGTAGAGACGAAACGTGGTTAAGTGGTGAATGAGCGGCATCACAGATAAATTCACTATTTCATACATTTCGTAGCAAATAGACACCCCCAAACAATGCCATCAAATCTGAACAAAACATCAGATTTTCAAGCATCCCTCCCTTCCGGGGCATTATTTCCTGTACTTTAAGATCACAAATACACGGGTGACTGCGCGTTTCCAAAACAACTTGGCCTCAGTCGACGCGATGGTACTCCAAGTACACAGAGGTGGCTACAACACAGGCTCTCAGCCAGACCATGTTACACGCTCGCAGAAGTCCTTCTATAGGCGCACTCAAGACAAAATTTTGGGTGCAAGGCCTGTTTTCAGTTGCTCAAAAGACAGAAATGTCAAGTTCTTGAGCTCCTCGGCGTCATCTTTTACGCGTCTTGCCGGTGCAAGGAACACATTCCCGTGTTACGATTCTTGGCAATCGCTCGTCGCGTTTTCTACAAGCGTGAGTACCGAAATAAGGTATATGTTGTTGCAGGGCCATAAAAGGCATCAGAAACTTGTCCCACTAAAATTCAGTACACGCAAAACTAACTCACCACGGTCGGCTTGCTTTTCTGCTAACAGCTTCACAACCCCAGGCACGGCGCGCATGCCTCAAAAGTATCCCAAAAAGTTACGAAATGACTTACAATAATTTTTGGGGTCAGAGAATGCGTCACGAACTTCTCCCAGTAAGATTCAGTACACGCGAAACTAACTGCGGCACACAGCCGAGCTGCTTTTCGCTAACTGCGCCACTACGCCGGGCGCGGTCACTGTGCTTGAAAAGTAGCCCAATAAGTAAGGAAATTAGTTACAACAATGTCTGGGGTCAGAGAAAGCGCCAAAATTTGTCCCGGCAAGATTCAGTACACGCGAAACTGCGTCACACGGCCAAGGGGCTTTTCGTCACAAAGCCAGGTGCGGCTAGCGTGCCCAAAAACTACTTAAATAAGTTATAATAGTGCTTGGGCTCATAGAAAGCATCGCAAACATTTCCCAGTACGAGTAATTAACTCAATTTAACTAGGCCAGGACGGCGGAGCTGTTTTTCGACAACTGCGTCACTATATAGGTTCTGTTTTGTGCAGTAAGGCTAAATGTGCTTGAAGAGCTTCGCAGACTGTCAAACTAAATTCCTCACCTTACTGTAGTCCAGTAGTACAGCGGTGCCGTGTCGAAATGCAAATGGAAGGCAAGAAAATGCCGGCAGCCCGACAAACGGGTTGCATCCAAAAGAGGCGGGTCGTTGAGCAGGCGGGCTTCACATGCGCAGCCGGCCTCGCTAGCTTCGGTAGCATGTCTGGCGAATGACGCATGCATATGGCGCGTCTGGCGTGCCGCTAGCTCGTTGCTAGGCGACGCAAGAGAAATAAGTAGTGAAGTATAAGTTAATTTATACGCAAAATTTGTTTAGTTTTAGCGGGAAAGAACAAAAAAATAAAACGTCGTCTCTAAGTTCATTTCACATTCATTTTTCCGATGCTCGCGTCAACTAACGGATGGGGTTGACACTAGGCGTGACGTGTTTCCTGTTGCCAGTTTTCGCCGAGGATGCCCACTTGTTGAATTTCTTTCTCTATGGCTAGACTACGACTAAGAGCAACGATGTCATTACTCGCGCAGCCAATGGTGCGCTTTCCTTTCTCCTTCCTTTTCGCGCATTCGCATGGGGTTGCGCCTGAGGACTTTCCGGCACACAGGCTTCTTCTCCACCCACGCCACCACTCCTCACACGCATTCTTATCGTGCCGACGAATCAACCTATTCGGCGGTCAACATTTTGCTGCCTTTACAGCGAAAGCTGTATATGACCAACCTTCCGTAGTTTTCCCGGCGTCCGTCAACGGAAAAAAAAATCACGATGTGGGCCGATCCTCGTGATAGTGCCCATAGGGTCCAAGCTCAATGGCACATACACCTGTGGGCTCGGGAATCCGTACCGTGCCCTTCAGGATCTTCGGGATGGGCCCACGTATGGGGAGCGATTAACGCCTGCGTCACATCCGCTGCGGGTTTTCCCGGCAGTGCACTACCTTCGGAATGAATCTACGTATGGGAGGCGCTTAACACTTGCTTCACCTCTTCCACGGGTGGGCCCCGTATTGTACTACCTTCGGGATCGGTCCACGTATGGGGGGTGCTTAACGCGTCTTCACCTCCGCCGCGGGTCGGCCCGATATTGCACTGTATTCTGGCCGAACCGCGGCGGAGGTGAAGCACTTTGCATTTCGTTTGAGAGCTGTGACTATCGTCAGCTTTCGCTGCCATTTCATCTTCACAGAGTGGAACAGTTATTTTTTTCGCTCCTTTTGGTTGGCGGTAGTTATCGGCATCTCCTTGGGTGTGAAGGCCAGTTTTCTCATTGATTGGGTGCCCGCGCGATTCACTCCAATGCAGTTGTCACCATGTATTAAACGATCACGCGCATCGCTGTTGCTGCATTAGTTCAACCTCCTTTTGTTTAGACTTATCCAGGGACCAGGAAAGGGATGCGGTTTGTAGTCAGCTGATCTGTATGCTCGTGGAACGGGTTGCGGCCGGAGAAAACGCCAGTTGCCTCTAACTTTTCCTTTTGCCTAATTATTTCCTCGAGTGACGGCTCGCCGCGACGCTGGCAGATCCTCGGAAGCATATATCCAGGATATAGGTTAGATAAGGTGGAAAATAAGATAATGCGAAGCAGCGTCTTTTATCAGACGCTGCAATAAGCGTTAAACCCATAAGCAATATGACTGTCAACCGTTACCTCGTCTGGGTTTTCCCTAATTATACAGCATTTTTCGTGCAATATTGGCAACTGGAAACAAGAGTTGCAAGGAGTTGAAAAATTAAGCCATCTACTAAGTCAGAGAGCCAAGGCAACAGCCAAACAGGAAGGAAAAATGAAAATTCACAAATTTAGCCGTTGTTTAATTGTGAAAATATTTACGGATCAACATATTTTTATTTAAAAAGAAATAGAGAAACGCCGCCGGAAGTTGAGAATAATTCCGTGCGCTTTGAAAGGCGCTTCTACATTTACCATAGCAGTCGAGCCGCCTGGCGTAGCCACTTCTCTGCTGTAGTAAAGTGGGTGTCTTTCTAACCTTTCGCGGTGAGCGCAGTACGTCTAGAGCCACAGCATCCTGCGCTCTACACGGTTGTACGGTACTAGTGGGCGCGCATTTTTTCGCAACTTCCCAAATAACTTGAGTTGACTTTGCCACTTAACTTGGAAGAGCAGTAAATGAGGGATCCAAAAGAACCTGTGGTTGTTGTGCAAATATATATTTCTCTATACTTCTTCCACAGCTAATTTAAAAATGCTACTAGCAATCTTTATTTTACAATTTCGCTTGTTTACTTGTTCTTGGCAGTATTCTTCCTGCGCTTCTTTTCTGCGCGACTCCATTTGATATGGTTCCTTGTTTGCCAATTAAAGGAGAGGGGTACCTCACAGGCGTACCTGTGCGATACTCCTTATTTCAATTCTATTTGGCGGGTTTACGCTTCTTTATGGCGATTTGTGGGCATTATTCACATTTGTACTGGTAAATGTACCTCTCCCCCCTTCATTTGCATGGAGAAGTTACCTTGACTTGCCCCCCCCCCCCCCCAAGAAATAAATCCGGGGTACGTGCTTGAACATCGCCCCCTTTTATGAAAGCTCATCATTAATACTAAAAGATCAATTGTGCAAAAATCACTGACGATGATCCTCAATGTGCGAATAGGCGAACGTTTGAAGGTTGGGCACTTTATTCTTTGGCTGCGAATGGTTAAAAAGCGTTTGTTCTTTCATTGCATAATGTTTAACAGGGGTTCTTACAGACCGTGCGCCGGCTTCCGAAAGCCCTCTCCCCTTAACCAACATCTCGCGCGTCATCATGGCGGCAGGGGTTCTGTTTCGCCTGCTCTGCTCCGTCGAAGCGCGCTTGCGACGTGGCGTCGCCGCCAGTAGTAATTTTGGTGTCGTTTCGCTGCTACTGACGCCGGATTCTGCGCTCAATGGGCCATTTGATGCTTTCCCATCAATAAGTTACCACGTAGTCGTTAAAATGAACAAAGCAATCGTGATTTCTGACGCCACATAATTTTTATTTCTGATGATTTTGTTTTTTCCGCTTAGCAGCAGCAGCTCGACTTTCTCAAGTCGCCGTATATATATATATATATATATATATGTTTTACAATACTGCTACTCTCATTTGAGAGCGTGGCAGTTGGGTGATACAGTATACATGTATATCAGTATGCATCTAGGCAGAACAGTTAATTGAAAAAGAAAAAACGAACAATTGCCCAAGGATGGCAATATAAGAAAGCTGAGTTTAGGAACATAAATGCATGTTTTCACATGACAGATAATTAACATGATACTAGCAGTGAAGAACATGCAAGTCACCAGTTATACATGAAATAGGGGTGAACCCAAAGATAACACTTAACGCGTAATGAATTGGAAAAAAAAATCTAGGCAAGCAATTAGCAGGAAAATAGCATTTACAACAATCATCTTAGGACTAGAAGTAATACATTAATGAAAATTTATTTTGGTAACAGAGCTTACTATATGTCCACATAACGACAACCAACAAAAATGAAAAGAAAAAGAAAAATGGGAGGTCGAAAGCAACACAACGCAAAATTTGGGACAATGATACATGCGATGATAAATGATTTTATTTACGCACTGCAGCTTCTACTTGTGAGGTAAATTCGGACAACGATTCGATGGTGGTTATAGCAGGATCAAGTCTGTTCCATTCAGCTACTGTATGAGGGGAAGGATAAATACTTATACGTGTCGTTGTTGCATGTGTATTCTGTTGACGTGTACGCATGTTTGTTACGTGTTTTTCCAGCCTCAGAAATGAAATGTACCTGGACACATCTATCTTATAGTTATTTTTTAGAAGTTCACACAAGAACTTCAGGACTTCTAGTGCTCTATCGTAGAATTTTCTTCCCGGCTTCGACTGCCGTCAAATTTTGTGAATCAACTAATGCTTTCTTTGACTGCAAGCACGGAAATTCACGCCTGTTCTATCATTTCGCAGATGCCTGTTGCCATAGAGCGCTCGTTCTTGCAACGGAAAGCATCGTACGATAAGTTTGCTCATCTTATGAAGGCTTCTAGCCATGTGAGTACGCTTCATTTGTAGGATTTTTCTTGCGCGAAATTTGTTCGTATGTTCGCTTTGGGAATTGCGGCGCCGATTTTAATTTTAAGTGTATTTGTATAGTGCTCGCTGGTGGGGCTTTTGCGTTGTGTTAGATTTAGCTTGGAGGCATACCACTGTTTTTTTCTGCAATAGGAAATATCGTTATTCTTGTATTCTATCTTATTTTCCGCGCTTTATTACAGCGTGGTGCAAACGTATTCACTGTGCTTGTGTATGGAGAAGGCTTTTTGTCTCCTTGATTTGCATTTTTATCTGTAGTTTGTAGTCTTACTTTTAGCACTTAGTAATCTAACGTCTCCACTCGTTCTCTAGGATCTTTAGTGACGTTCTAAGTATCGATAAAATAAATAATATTGCTGATCCCATGCACTCTGCCACATCTTGGGGAAATGAAATTTCTAATCGTTAAACTTAGCAAATTGCAAAAACAGATCTGTCCACGACTAGCAGCGTCCAGTTTAAAAGAAATATCGCCTTCATCGAAGCGTAGATAGAATTTATAATATGGCATTTAAACAAAAATATTCTGTACAGCTCCCTATGCAGTCATATCTACAGGTGGCATGGCTAGGTTGAATCCGGCGTTTCCGTATACCATTTGTTTTCGTTACTGCAGAACTGCGAGACCTGTACCATTCCACTACGCTTATGCTATCTTTGTCGTAGTTTTTCCTTGTATTCCACGTGCACTTGTTCGCTAGGAAATGCTTGTGTTTTCCGGCAGAGTGGTTACAAAAACAATGTGCAGGTTTCAGAATCCAGTTTCTGCAATTTCAGTCCGTACTATCCAAAAAAGCACAAAAGAATAATGACTGGCGTTCATCCTATGAACATTTTTGTAGGAATGTAGCACGCTTCTGGGACATCTTTTGTTACCAATCGCCCGCAGATTGTACGACATTTGGTTGTGGGTTTAGGATACCCACAGGGCATCCATACTGACTATATATTAACATATTTGGGGCGTTCTTCAGAATGTGCCCTAGCAGTGCAGCAAGTCTGCTGCATTTTACATACCATTGACGAAGCTTGGCCTGGTTTTGTGTTGTTTGTGGGGCAATGATGAAAAGGAACTGCATAGCTCTTGAAGACCTATCCCAGCGGTCCAATAAGGCGATCAAACCAGATAGCGTAAACTGCAATAAGTCACGAGATACAAGGTATAATTTTTTGTGCTAACACGAACGAAACTACAGAATTGTGTTCTGCAGGCTGCATAATTATTTGAGAATCTCAATAAATATAGATAATTTACTTTAAAAAAAAATCTGTTCCAGGAACATCACAAGTTCAACTCTCAAATGCACTCGGCATTTTTCAATAAAGCACACCAATGCAAACAAATAATACTCAATAATTCCATCACACAACCTCAGCCATTAGAGGTTATGACGAACCGTGGCCAGTAAAGGTCTGCAGGAATTAAGCTGTTTACAAAGGCACTTTGGGTAGCCAGAAAATTAAAGAACTCGCAATGGTGCCACTACGGAAGTTATCATGAGGATTGTCGTGGGCCCACTTCTGTGGCCGTGAGATTTGATTATCTCAGCCACTATAGGGAATTTACAAGAGCCTTTCTACAGGCCCTTTTCAGCAGTTACGCATCCTAACACAAGTTATGCTCAAGATGTCAGAACTACATTAGGCGTTAACGAAGTTGATTGATACTAGTTCAGCGGTCGCAGACACAAAGAGCTGCTGTATGGTCACCGATTTATAACGAAAATGCACTCTGCATCCATGACACATTTTGGTGAAGGTCAGCAGAGCAAAAATGTTTAGTGCTGATGAGACCATTTCAGTTGAGCTAATATTTTACAGGTACGCTTCCGCCAGTAAAAGTACAATGAAAAGCCCCTTATAAGGGTGGGGCACAAAGAAAGTTAGTAGGAGGCCTACTTCGGGCTCCCTCATTTCAGCGGCTGCAGGCATATAAACGCAAAATTTCCTGAAGAGTTCCCAGGGGTCTCATCCATCAAGGAAGCTACTGCATTTAGGCTTTCTGGAGGCTTCCTTCAGCAGTCGCACACAGTAAAAATACTAAAGGTTTTAGAAATACATGGATTATTGATAAAATTACTAGAAGCTCTCTGTAACAGTTAAAGACAGAAACACAAGTGGAGAGTTCACAGGTACAAAAAGAGTTACACTTTGCCAAGGTCCAGCACAACACCATAGAAACAGAGTTCACAAGGACTAGAAGTTACGAAACCCTTGATGTGCTTGAGTGGTCAAATATACAAATTCACCTCGACAGTTCACAGCCTTGACGGTCTTTAAGCAAATAAACAGAGGCTTAATGTGGCCCTTCTTCCGTGGTCACAGCCAAATGCTGATGAAGGCGTCACAGGTACTACGTTGGCAAGTAAGCTTGCAGCTGCGCAGCTTGCAGCATGCGTGCTTCAGTGGTCACAGACACAAAAATCTATTGCATGAGTTCCCCCGTACCAAAAGTTCAGAGGACTTGCGTGAGCTTGTCTCAGCGGTTACACCAACACCAATTCATCCCAAAAGCTGCCAGGTATCAGACGGTCTCAAAGGAAGTAACCAGAGGCTGATTCTGGCTGTTCTTCCATGACTGCAGACACAAATACTTCTGAAAAGATCACAAGTATCTTGAGGACTACATGATTCACTAAAGCTTGCTGCACGCTGGCTTCAGCGATCGCAGACACAAAATGGCTTGCAGTTCACAGGTACTAAGAAATTTAGGGGGGCATCTTTGTGGACTTCCGTCCACAGTCACAGAGACATGCTATCCCACAGTTTCCAAGTGCATGGGCCACTAAGGAAGTGGCCACTTACTGGGTTCAACTTTTCATCCATGGTTGCAGATGCAGAACAGAAGAGCTCATGGGCACGTTGGCGGCTGCACAATTTACTAGTCATGCCGCAGGACCATTTCAGTGGTCGCGGGCACGAAAGTGCACTGTTCAGATCAGAGGTGCTAATAAAGTTGTCCAAGAAAGCAGATTCCTGTGAGCTTGCTTCAGTACTGAGCAGCAGCGAAGAATGATGTCGACCGAAAGTGACATCAGCCTGATAGAAGGCCCACAGCATGGCTGTAAAGTAGGTAGGAAAGACTTATCAGAAATACGTGCACAAATTAATATGCACGATGTGCATGTTAACGAGCTCCACATTTCACAGCAACCAGGTGGCTCTGGCAGTAATTTTGCTTCTTTTTGGCTTTATACAAACTAGCTGAGCTGAGAGTCACCAGGAATTAAGTAATAATTTGAACTCTGTGCAAAGATAAAAAGAATTATCCTAATGTGACTACGTCAGCATGGCTTTGTCAAACAAGCTGATAACAGTATTAGCCCAGTTTCTCCCGAAAGGCGACGCCGTGATTGCGATAGCAAATAACCAGACAGATGTAATAAGTGAATTAAGCTGCTGTACGTGTTATTGCCAGTGTAAATTGTAGTAAACCTACTCTTACTTGTTATTTTAAAAACCTCAATATCGTGTGCAAAAGCAAACATGAACACATGTCACTCAATGGCAGGGGAAGCTCGCTGTAGAAAAGCTGGCGCGCTGAAGCGAAGCAGCAGCGACAAGCGATCGTTATTTGCTACTTCGAACCACAACGCATTTCCAGAGCTTGCTGAGCTAAGTTTACGCCACCTTCGACACCATAGCTGCGGGGGAACAGCGCTCGCGAGGCCACAAACCTCATGGCGTACGTGCCCTGCATCAGCAAAATTTCGCCTGGAATATCCCTACAATTTGTATCACACTCATAATAACGAGAAATAAAAAAATCAGGCGACTGTCGACTATAGCTTCAATAAGAATACAGTGACAATATAGGAGCCGAACAATCTCGTAATATTGTACAGTACATCGCGCACACATGTCAGAAGATTCGCTGGCCCAAACGATAGCAAATGCGAGAGGAAAGTAAATTGAAGCAGCTCGGTTGGCCAATCGCCATGTGTGAGTGGTAGTGCCATCAGATACAAATGCCTACAAAAGCTTGGTGCGTTATTCGGTTTTACGATTGCTCTTGCAGTCGCGGTTACGCAAAGAAAGCGCAAACGGCAGACGGAGCTTAGGCGACACGGTTAATTGCCCATGGCGCGGAACAAATTTAATTCACAGTCAACGGGGACAAACGTTCCCGATTACTCAAAAATACAACATGCGGTTGAGCAGTAGTCGAATAAGTAGCGTAAACGTTGCGATCGTCACAGACGCCTGACACGTAATCATGACCTCACCACCATGCTAACATGCATCCAACAACATGCAAATAAGCAGCAACTTAACAAGTTGCCGCCCAAAAGTTTTGTTTTTCTTATAAAAGCACAGGCACATCATTATATGTTTGGCACGAGCAAGATAACACCCTAAAAACGCGTGGGAGAATTCAGTAGCTCGGCCAGCCAACCATCGCGTGCAGCAAGTGCTGCGTTAGCGATACCAATGGCGAAACAAATGCTTTTGAAGCTTAGTTTAGAACATTTCGTTCTGGGAATTCATCGTACGTTTTTTTTTTTTTTTTTTACTTAGGTAGAACGTTAGGCAGTATAATAGCAAGAGCTTGGTTGCCCAACACACCGCTCCGTTCTGAAGGGGACGCTCATAACATCCATCCACAGAGGGTGGAATGTACTGTTTGATCGATATCTAAAAATGTCGCGCCAATTCCCACGAAACTGCTGATTCATCACCACTTCAGATGCATACTCGCTTTTCATTCATTTCTGCTCGCCTGCTTTATATACTTGCGTTACGCTTTTTACAATGTTTAGTAAATATGTTGAGTGTGTTAGAAACAAACTGTCGAACCCGCGGCTTCATTTGAAAGAACGAAACACGCATTCAAAGTTTGGTGTACTTGATAACGTATACAGTAGGGAGTTAACAGTTAAAAATCGGCGCGTTCTTTTCAGTTTTGCTCCAGCGTGGACACAGTTTTCTTCTGAAAGAAGGCATCTTGTCGCTTGCGTGTTGGTCTGGATGCAGTTGACAATACAGCAAACATAAAATTAAATTATGGGGTTTTACGTGCCAAAACCACTTCCTGATTATGAGGCACGCCGTAGTGGAGGATTCCGGAAATTTCGACCACCTGGGGATCTTTAACGTCCACCTAAATCTAAGTACACGGGTGTTTTCGCATTTCGCCCCCCCATCGAAATGCGGCCGCCATGGCTGGGATTCGATCCCGCGACCTCGTGCTCAGCAGCCGAACACCATAGCCACTGAGCAACCGCGGCGGGTCGTACAGCAAACATAGAAAATGGCATTAATATTGTGACTGGCACCAAAACCAGTTGAAGATACGGCTGAAGGGGAAGGTGACGACGACATCCCCTATGCTTTTGCCGTAAACAACGCCTGCGGTTAGTGTAGGTTAGCAAAGCCTGGAAGAATATTCCGCGAAAATAGTTTTGTTGGAATAGAATTATAATCCCACCTCTGCCGCACTCGTGTGGTCGGTGTCGCCGCGGCGGTGCTTTCTGGGCGCTAATATATGTGTATTTGAACAAGACAAGTCCACTTGTCGAAACATTGGCTCCTGCCTTCACCTTGTTCTCGTTTTGCTCATCGTCTTGAATTTTCATCTCCCGCCTTCGCGGCGTTTTGCCTGGATATGTGTATTTGGACGTTCATGATAGATGGTCACGGTCACTACGCCCCCTCCCCCCCCCCCCCCCATAAAACAATCGTTAAACAGCTGCGATGCCAATTTTGTCACACCCGAGTGCCATGGAGATGTGAAAAGTTCACGGGAACTTTGTGGTAGGAGATAGAGTGTTTCGAAAACTTCATACAAGGAGGTAGGAGCGCAATGACAAGTGCCTTGGCCATTGAAACCCCGTGCGTCCAGTGTACTAGATGTAGTACACCATTGTAACTTGGGAACTAATAAATATTTCTTGATAACGTTTGAGGATGTAATATTTGTGTTCATTCATTATTCACAAGCTTTGAAGACAATAGCGCTGGTAGTTTTATCATGGCTCATAATTGGTTAAATCAGCCACTAAGCACGCCCCTTTATTTCTTTAGTGTCATTGCGTTCCTGCTTAATCTTTGTACTTCCCCAAGCATCGAGGCGATGCTCTTGATGCTCTTGAATGCTCGATGCTCTTGAACCTTGAATTGAGCGGGGGGTGAGATTACTGACACCACCGGTGCTCTGGTGAACTTTCGAAAAGACGACCAAAACTGGACCTACCACGCGCTAGCATGAGGGTCGTTCGTTGCTCTGTGTATTTTGCTTACATAAAAGTTATTCTATTTATTTCGTTAGTGACAATATATATTTACCTAATGAGATCACCTGCGCGTTTACAAGCAAGCAGAGGTTGCAATGCAAGCTCCTCGAAAATATTTTTCTGAAGAACTTTGAGATTTCACTGGGGAAATTTCTCCGTTTGTCGCAAATAAATGGTTCTTAAACCCTGCTCTTCATTTACAAACAAGTTGAATACGCCGCGTAATCTTTTATTGACGAGTGTTGCCTACAGGCAACTTACCAGAAAAAAATTTCTGCTGAGTACCGGCATGAGCATATAGTTTCTAGCTAAACGTTGTTGCCCAAGAGTAAATGACAGGCAGCAAACGTCTTTTATTGCCCTAAAGCAGGAATATAGAAGGAGGAGGAAGAAGAAATTTGGCAGGCGCTTCCTTTGAAAGTTTTGGGGCGACTTCACTGGCATCCAGTCACAGGGATGCTTTCATTGCAGTTTACAATTTTGTTAAAGAGACAAAAAGAATTGCTCAATTTCTAGAATTATCAATTATTTGTATTTCATTTATTTATGTTAATTGATCAACATTCTTAACAATATTTTCATTGCATTTCTAAATTACAGTTCTTTAGCCCCACACTACAGTCTTCAAATATAGTTTTGCTTTAATCCTATAACCCTACGGAAAACCACCTGCTTCTTGGCCAGTCCCCCATAGTGGGTATGCGTCAGTGTTTGGGAAACGAAATGAAACGAAAGCCTTGTGAGGAGGAAACAATACATAGAGAGAGAGAGAAAAACTTTATTGATGCTATCAAGGGGTTTAGCGGTGAGCCGTCTTGCGCTTGCTGCCTGGCTCTTCAGCACGGGTGTACCCCTATTCCAGGGCTCCACTGAGCCTGGCCACTTCGCACGCGTGCTGCACCATTGCCCTTTGGGCGGTGAGCTCGCTGCTGGTGAGCAGGCCCTCCCATTGCTCCGCACTCGGGTTTTTATGTTTATGGAATGTGTAGTTATGCTTACATTCCCATGTTATGTGGTAAAGAGTTGGTATTTCTCCGCACCATGGGCAGGAGTTTCTGTATTGTGTCGGGTACATTTTACTTAGTATGTGTAGATTATAGAAAGTTCCGGTTTGTAGCCTTCTCCAGTCGGCTGCTTCCTGTTGTGTAAGTAGTGTGTGTGGCGGAGGATATTTGATTCTCTGCCCTCTATAGTAGTTTAATATTTCCGCACACGTCGGCTCCACCGTTGTAGGGTTCTCGAGAGGCTCTATCTGTCCAGCTCGGTATGTGATCTCGCGAACTAGACTGTCTGCTCTCACGTTCCCTTCTATCCCGGTATGGGCCGGTATCCAGAAAAGTTTGTGTTTAACTTTATTTCCGAGGGTTCCTGCTCCGAGGAGGATTCGCAGGGCCTCTTCACAGACTCTCCCCTGCATGTTGTGCCTGCATGCAGCTTTGGAGTCTGTTAATATGGTTAGTGATCTGTTACTTCGGTAGCCTTCGGTCGCTGCAAGCGCTATGGCGATCTCTTCCCCCTCCGCTACCGTGCAATTCCTTATGGTTGCGCAGCTGATTGTCTCTCCCATGTAGTCTACTACAGCCGTAGCTACTCTGTGTGTTCTAGTGTGCTTGTCCCACGGGTGTAGCCCTGCATCCGTGTACACCGTGTTTTCCTGCGTTGCCAGGTGGCCTTCCACGTAATCTGCCCTTGCCTGCCTTCTGGCTGCGTGTAGGTTCGCATCCATGTTGCGTGGAATTGGACTTATTCTGAGGGTTTGTCTGACGTTGTCTGGGATGTCTGCGTCTCGATCTATTGCCCCTTTCGTATCGTATCCTAGTCTCTTTAGGAGCATTCTTCCTGTAGCCGACTGCCAAAGTCTCGCTATTTGTGTGTTTAGTTGCGCTTCTGCCAGCTCGCTGAACGTGTTGTGTATTCCTAGCTGCAGTAGCTTGTCGTTTGAAGTATTCCTCGGTAGGTGTAGTGCCGTTTTGTACGCCTTCCTTAGTATGGTTTCTGCTTGTTCTCTTTCTAGCTTGTTCATCAAGTGGTAAGGTAGCGAGTATGTGACTCTGCTGACACTTCTTCCTGTCATGTCGCCATCTTTCATGAATAAGAAAACATACCTTAAAAGGAAATTTTTATGGTGCTGAATTGGATATCCTATCTTTGGGAGCCTCTTTCCTGGGACATTATTATCGGGATATTGGTGCAGATTTTGTAAGGTATAAAACGGAATCAGGACGATTTCCTTGCTAAATTCCTAAATATCACGTGAGTTCATTCTTTCTTTAGCCACTCGAAATTTTTCAGTAGTGCTTCCTTTCAGACAAACATAGTGTTTTTCTGAAATCGCCCGATTCTTGGCCAATCCCCCATAGTAGTACGAGCCACTGTCGGAGGTTAAGAGCAAACAAGCCTGGTATGAGCAGACAGACCGATGCAATATGTCCGTATACAAAAGCGATATGGGTCAGGAATGGTCCGTATTTGAAATTTCTACAAGGGCAGGGACGACCCTAGCAATGGCGCTGACCATGCGCTCACTCGTTTCTTTTCTTTTTTTTTTTTGTGCATGGTTTGGCACTTCTACTGGTTTCTGCTGTTCTTTTCGTATTCGTGCAGCTTGACCGCATCATTTTTTTCTGGCTGGTCATTTCGCTCACGCTTACGAAACACGGCGAGGCAACACCACGACCCAAGACATGGGCAGTAAACCTTGAATTGGGCAAGAGGAGCATGATGTCTGCAATCGAAGGGCGCTCTGGGTGGACAGTATGGGGAAGGCACAACCACGAATGTGATTAACCATTACTTAAGCTGTCATGTATACAAACCAAAATTGGTAAATTTACACCCATGGTGTTAAGACAAACGAATATTAATGTTTCAGTACTACGTCAACCGCTTTAGAAACGTTAGTGCCACCTTAATCTGTCCAACGGATGTTGCCAAAAGTCTTTCCCAAACGCTCCATTAAACTCTGAGCAAAAGGGCGGTCGTGTGACAGCGATTGCATCTCACGGGAGGTTAACAAGAAGGCGCTAAAGGCGATTACGGGTGCCCGTGCGAGACTAGTATTAGCCAATGCACCCCCCCCCCCCCCCCCCCCATGCGACGAAAGGCTTCCCAACACTTGCTTTCCCTCTGCGCATCGTCTCAATTGTAGAACAACTACGCAGTCAACTAAACTTTTGGAGCGTAGGTTCTATGACGTGCGTGCGCTCCCTCTCTATAAGTTGTTTTCGCATTTCTGTAGTAGCGCTACGCCACGTGTAGGCCAGCTTTAAATTCCAGCTATCTGGGTTCAACCATATCGGGCACACTCGAGCGGGTTGGAATGAGGACAAGCTTTTCTTCTTTTTTGCCTACCTAACATTATACCATAGCAACTGCGGGTGCAAAACAACGCCTGAAATATTTAAGCCCTACAGATGGTCTTTGCTCATCAGAAAAAAAAAATATTAAAAATTTGCTCACAGAAAATTTTACAGAAGAACTAAAGCTTTTGGTTGGTATATCTTTCTTCTGTTAAAAACAACAGCGCAACTAAAATTTGCCTAAACCGGATGTGTTGCGAGGAAATGGACACGTCATTTAACGCACATGTCTCAACATCCAATGAGCAAGCTCCATTTTTAGGTTATAATATAAATGCCGAGTTCACACGCCAATTGAATAGCTGAATCACTGAACAGGCATCCTGCAGTCATTATACCTAGTTTTGAAAAGATGAGAGCTTTCCTGCTGGTTGTCATTGTTGTTCAGTTTGTAGCTTCAAACGGTGAGTTCAAAGAATATCTTCTAGTGAGATGCGAAAATTGCGAGTTTGGTAAAGCGCCATGTTTCATTATTTCATCTTACTCTAGCTCTCCTCTCCCTCGTTTACGCCATGTTTCCAATTTAATGTTGTCCTGCCCCGCCTGGGGACGAAAGTATTATGGCCATCTACAGCTAACACATGCATATTGGCACGTGCTAGTAACCCTTGAAGCCGAGGATGAAGAAGTGTGTGGGGCAGCTGCTGCAGAACGGCAAGGAAAAGGGGAACGTGCAATCGCATTGTTGCGCCGGTTCACTAATAAAAGCACAGGGATGCGTAGAGGTACGTTGCTTATGATTTATAAACCTCCGCCCCATTCTCGAATTCGGCTGTGTTCTTTTTTCAGGAGGTGCAGCATACGAACTACGATCTTTAATATTACTAGAAAGACATGGGCTACGCCTATGCCTTGGGCTAACTAGTTTCGTACGTAACAATGTACTTTTTTTGGAGTCCGCAATTATTCTCTTTATTGATTCGAGGTTTAAGAAACTTGCAGTTCTGACCTTCCTTAGGCTTTATTATGCCTCCCTCTTCCGTTTGCAAGCCGTTTTCATCAATTCACTCGAATTATTTTTCCTAACAGGTTGGCGGCGTTAGCAGCAGCCACAAGTTGTTCAGGGACTGTAATCGAAACTTCAAGTTCGTCTGCAGAACCTGATTTCTCCAAAATCTAATTCGTTTAAGGTATTACTTTTCTGTGACCATCTTTTTCCAAAACACGCAAAACTTCTTCAGGCGCGCATACTTGAAGGTCTCCTTCCAGATCATCTTGATCAATTTCCGTCTCACTTATTAACTTCAACGGACGCATCACAAAGTTTAGAGAAGGCCGTTGTTGGCATAGTTTCAATTCAGCATAAATATTATTTTGCTCTCCGTGCTGAATATTCCTTGGTGAATTTCTGGCGGTAATCCTGGCCATACAAAAATTGCGTCCACAGATGTCTCAGGTAGTAGGGGTTACAGACGCGCTTTCGGTCTGTGCACATTTAACTTCCGCAAATCGGTCACATCTGCTCAGTATATTTTCAACTCTAGTCCTAGAGAGTTTCTCTGAAGTCCGCTTTTTCTAGGTCCCCAGAGATAGTCGAATCTTTTTAAATGAACCAGCGGACTCGTTCGCATCGTCATCGCTAAATGGTCCGGTCTTGAATGTCCTTCCGGATTTCTCTTTTATAACAGGGGCCAGGTTCAAACGCCTTGTCTTGTTGGCTTGTAAATATTCATCCATACTTTCTGCACATGATTTTCAACATCTAAAATTTCAGCAGGACAAGAGCACATGCCTTTCACGCCAATGCGGAGTGACGTTAGCAAGTTTACCTTCATAGATCTGGTCTATCCATAGCTAACCTCTCGTATTTTTGTAATGACCCAAAAACTATTGACCATTTCTTACTTTGCCGCTGCTTCTCCTCCTTTCGCAATATGTTCCGCATTTTTCAAACTAGAAAGCTACGTGTAGTACTTGCAACAAAAAACATTTTGTCTTTTGGTGCCTGTCAATTAGGCACAAGCCATGGTTCAATGATTAGTGCTCTGCACAAGTTCATTGAAGCATCCGGAAGGTTACGCTTCTAGGGTCCCGACTGTGGGACATTTCATTTTATTGTTATTATGTTTGCTTAGCTTCTGAGCGAAAGTGTTTTTTTATTTAGTTGGTGTATATGTACTCACAAAATAGGTGTTATCAGCTAATTGCCAAATGATTCGTTCTACATAATCGCCTGTAACCCATTTGGTATGTTGTAGGATGTTCGTTTCATTCTATACAGTATGGCCAATAACCCTCGCAGGTATTAGCCATGCTTTGACGCAACAACACCAACAACGAACAGTAAACAACAGTTCGCTTGGCTGCTTGCGTTTTCCTCTCGCGACAAACTGGTGGAAGTGCTTGGTACGCATCCGCCCTATGTCTACTGGTCCTGAACCAGCGGCTACTGACGCCAGTACCCGGGGGACCCTAGAAATCCATTGAAGCAACCGTCACCTCCAAGGTCCTTCATCACAATACAGTCCCCTGGCAAGCTCCGTTAGAAAGATGTCAACAGTAACCGCAAGCCAAACCGAAGGGATACCAAATGCTGCTGTACCATGCATTGTCAGCGCGCCTGGAACGCCTAACGCGATGCACGGCGACGCCTTTGAGGACGTTGAAGACTGGTTAGACCATTTTGACCGGGCCGCCGCCCTTAATGGCTGGAACGATCGCTGTCAGTCGAAAAACGTCTACTTTTCTCCTTTAGACACTGCTACAGTGTCGTACGACAACCACGAAGCTTCATTTACCAGCTGGCAGGAGTTTTACCGCCGGCTTCGCGACGCCTTCAGCACACCCGAAGGGAAAGAAAGAGCCAAACAGGCACTATATTCGAAGTTCCAAGTGCCGATCAAAACCTTCGCCATGCTGGGGAAGACATGACGTGATTGCTCCGTCGGACCGACCCCTTAAGTACAGAACACGGGAAGGCGCGTCTGTTAGTGCGAGGCGTAAAAGAACAGCTTTTCGCGGGCCTCGTTCGCAATCTTCGTACAACAGTGTCTTAGTTCGTTCGTGAGGCAACAGTCATGGAACTCATGCGTTGGCAGCGGCTCTCGAAGTATGAACGCCAGACCACCATGACTGCTGCATGCTCGCTTGTACCTGTAATTGTTGACGAGGAGTCTCTTACCGAACTAATACGGCAGATCGTTCGAGAAGAAATCCAGAGGTGTTATGTATCGGCTCAGACACCTCCGAGTGCAGCGGCTCTTACGGATGTCATTCGGGAGGAAATCGGCAAGGTGGTTCATCCCTTGCCACCAACACGTACAGAACCACCAACGTTATCGTATGCGGATGGTATGGCGTGCTTCCGACAACAGTCCGTTGTGCTACCACTATGGAGAGGCTGGTCATTAGTATCGCGACTGCTAGTAGCGACGGATTTGTCTGCAGTTATGCCACCCAGACGTCCGTTGCTCGCGCTATGGCAAACGCCCGCACGAAATCGAGGAATACTTGGAAAGTAACTCGCTTCCTCCTGGCCCGGAGCGAAGACAGTCATAGTCGCCATCACCTCGTCGGCAGCGTCACCAAACCATGCCTGACCGGCCTTTGATTCCCCTGGAGTCAACGGCGGAAGCCCGCGCCGGGGTATCTGAAAACGGAACCGCCTGGGGGAGGCTGCCGTCATGCGAACCGTCAAATATCCTACGCCGATGCTACCCCCTCGCAACGTACCGCGGACGCCTTCATTTGAAACTGCCGAAAGAACTTCCGCCGCTATTTCTGTTTCCGTCGGCGGTTATCCGGTAACTGCACTTGTCGATACGAGAGCTGATTACTCGACTATGTGTGACTCACAGCCCACTCGGCTTCGCAAGGTGCCACAGCGTGAAACGGGTCAAATGTTTTTACGCCTGGAGGGCGCTTCGTGTCACGCATTGAACGATGCACCGCTAGATTCGCAAATTGTACTTCAACCTTCGTAGAGTCTTTCCTGGTGCTGCCCAAGTGTTCTCGGCTGGGTATATTGGGCATAAATTCGCTCCAGGAATATGGGGCGATCATTAAGCTGCGTGACTTGATCGTGACTGTTTCTAAGTTTTTTTCAGATGTGAATGGGGGGGGGGGGAGGATGAACATAATCGCGCGGCCTTACGCGCGGTCGATGACTGGGTGAGGTTACCGCCTCGAGGTAGCATTTTCGTCCTCGTTGAGTGCCCCCAAGACGAACTGGGAATATGCATTGCCGAAGATAAGCTTACGATTTTAATGGATCGGGAAGTCGGCATGCCACGAGGTATCGTAGACCACTAAAAAAGGCAAACCATGATCCTAGTTACCAACTTCGGTGGCGAATAGAAGCACTTTGCGAGGAATACCACCATGGCCTGCTTTGTAACAGTGGTCCAGTCCAACCCCTGCGCTTCGTTAACGACCGTCTCAATTCCGCAACCCAGCGATGTTGACTTGACCAGTTACATCAACATCAATCCACAGCTAGAACAACCCGAAATGGAGAGGCTCCTTAGTCTACTATCATCATTTAGAGGCTGTTTCGCCACCACCAGTTCGGAGGTCAAGCCGACTTCTTTAACCAAACACAGAATAATCACTGAAGCGACCGTCCAACCTGTTCGCCAACACGCTTACCCCGTGTCGCAGAGAGAACATAATGCTATTCGTCATCTAGTTAAACAAATCCTAGATGATAACGTCATTCAACCACCGACAAGGCCTTGGGCTTCACCTGTTGTACTAGTTAAGAAGAAAGACGGTTCACTGCAATTCTGTGTCGATTATTACAAACTGAACAACATCACGAAAGAGCAGTTGGCCCCCTTCCTCGGATTGACGACTCTTTGGATAACCTGCGACACGCCCGCTACTTTTCTTCAATGTATCTGCCTAGTGGGCACTGGCAGATTAAAGTTGACGAACTGGACCGGGAAAAACGGCGTTTCTAACACCCGACCGTCTCTGTGAATTTAAGGTCCTCCCTTTTGGATTGTGTTCCGCTCCGGCCACATTTCAACGCATGATGGACACAGTTTTATCTGACCTCAAGTGACACTCGTGTTTAGTCTACTTAGATGATCTATTTGTTTATTACCCCAAGTTTGAGCAACAAATCGAGCGGCTTGCGGCGGTTCTTCAAACAATCTGCACCGGCGGCCTGTCTCTGAAGCCCGGAAAATGTCACTTTGGATAAGAGGAGCCTCAATTTCTGGGTCATATTATCAGCAGCACCGGTGTTCGCCCTGATCATGACAAAGTCATGGCAATCACTCTCTTCCCGATACCGAAGACAAAACACGATGTCCGTCGATCTTTAGGGCTTTGAGCGTATTACCGCCTTTTTTGCCCAATTTTTGTGAGATTGCCGAACCTTTGAAATGGCTAATCAAGAACTAATTCGCATTTGTTTGGGGCCCGGCACAATCAGACGCCTTCCACGACCTTCAGCGACGCCTACAGAAACCACCGATCCTTGGTCACTTTGACACAGAGTCCGACACAAAAGTATATACTGATGCTAGCTACGTTGGCCTCGGAGCGACACGCCTACAATTTCAAGCTGGCGTTGAACGCGTTATGGTCTATGAACGCCCTATCGTTAGGTTGTCTCGCGAAATGGAGCCTTCGGTTCCAGAAATTTGACGTGACAGTCGTCTATAAGTCTGGTGATAAGCACACGGACACCAATTAGCCGTCGAATTAGCACCACTACACTCTAAGAAAAAGCCCGTGGAAAACGGGAGTAACTGGGCAGTTAGTCCTAAAAAGGGCGCTTTGGTCCCTCAAGGGACTTACCGCATGAATTTGCGTGCTGTGTGCAAATTTCGGAGAGTAAGCGTTTAATCCCTGGTCGCAAAGTAAGCAATGGGAATACGAACGACAACAGTTACTCCCCATGCACTTTTCTGTTTTCGTCCGTGTCGTGGAGCAATGGGACGAAAGCAGCATTGTCTATAAATCGTGAATAGTTCGAAGTTCGTGCACTATCTATTGCACTACATGCAAAGTAGCACTTTGCCCCTTCGTGAGAATATTGTGTGAAATTTAAAAGCTGGAATGTGAAGAGCCATATGCCCTTCGTGCGCAACACCATAAGTGAGCGATACACACTAAACGCTCAAGTCATTGATAGACTGCTACATTTTCTTGGTCAATAGTACCTAAGTTCCTCCGTTCCGAGGAGATTACCAACCTAAATCAAGCGATGTGTAGCTCAAACGGGACACGCTAAGGGACAGAAAAATTGGCCTTCTCTGTCGTCTTGATTGTCCCATTTGAGCTCGATACACGAATACATTGCGTAGAGCCTCAGTTTAAATAACCCTAAGAATAATCGGGCAGATTTCTTTTCGCAGTAGCGTATGGTTGCAAGCACACTCAATGTTAGTCTCTCCCCGCATAGCGTACAGAAAATGCAGAGTCGCATTTATATACCCGCAGCTGCGTTCCCACGCTTAACCCTGTCTCAATGTCATACGCTGTGAACCGGCCTGTCGTACTGAAGTAATAAAGAAAAAACAAGCCTGTCGTAGTGAAGTGGTTAGAGCTCCTGACTTGTGAGCGAGAGGACGTGAGTTCAAGCCCTACTTTCGGGCACTATTTTCTTTGCTCGATAATTTTGCATCAGGTTATAAATGCCTAATTTCATAAATTCCACCTTTGCGGAGCGTCGGAAAGAATGACTGTTACTTCCTTGAGGAGCATCCGAAAAGGGCAACTGTTAGTCCTCGAAGGAGTAATCGCAGGGGGAGTAAAAGTTCATCCCCTCGAACTTGTCCCCTGAGGGGAGGAATGTTTGTGGCAGATCAATTAGTCCCCTAAAGGAATAACCTCAATACCCCATTTCCTCTTTTTCTTCTTAGAGCGTAGATACTGACGACGACTGTTGTTTTCTTTGTATTCTTCTGTCTTTAAACCTAGCTCAAAAGCTACAGCAAGATTCCGAGCTCCAACCAGTGATTGAATACGTTGAAGGAAGCAGCCAACAACCTGCGCGGCAGTTCGCGCGTCACTTGTCCTCTTTCTGCCTACGCGGCGGCATCCTATACAAGCGGAACTTTCGCTCTACGGGAACCGTTTTCCTGCTCGTTGATCCAGCCTCTCCGCGATGACACTTTACGTGCATGCCACGACGAACCTACGTCCGGGCATCTTGGTTTGACGCGTTCTCTGGCAAGGATCAAGCAGAAGTACTACAGGCGAAAACTCACAAAAACCGTGAAGCAGTACGTCAGAAATTGTCGAGATTGCCATCGTTGCAAAGTTCCGCCAATGAAACCAGCCGTTCTGCTTCAACCTGTACGACGTCCTTGCTCACCTTTTGAAAAAGTCGTGATGAATTTACTTGGCCTGTTTCTTAGGTCTTTGACTGACCACTGGATCGTTGTCACCACCGATTACATCACTCGATATGGCGAAACACAAGCCGTTCAACGAGTTACTGGTTCAGATGTAGCCAACTTCTTCATCAGAAATATCGTCCTTCGACTCGGTGCTCCCTCTGTCGTCGAGGCCCCTCAGAAAAATTGTGGCGCCGATACTATGGACCCTACATCGTTTTGCATCATGTATGTCCTGTCAACTAAGGAAGTTATTCCAACCGAAACATCGCACCACTCCGGCAGACCATGTTCTTCTGACATTGTTCACGTTACCAGGATGAAGTACTACCAGTCGCGCTGACTCCCAAACTTTGCGGTGAGGCCTTTATCCTCACGTCCGTTGTCGTTCTCATTTCCTTTATTTTCTCCTTGTGGCTTTTAACCTGTCTCCAACTTCTTTTTGCCTAACTTTCGTGTAGTCGCATTGAGAACTAGTGTCATTTCTTTTTTTCGTTTTGGGGGATGGGGTGCGGTGGTAATGGCACGCGCTAGTAACGCTGGAAGCCGAGGTTGGAGAAGTGTGTGCAGAAACGAACAGTAGACGGCCGTTCACTTGGAACTGACTGTTTGCCTTTCCCTCTCGTGACAATATCATTGTTGCGAATCTCGCTAAACTGTCTTAAGTATTTCTAACTCCTTGCATCTCATAATGTGGAGATATCCTAGAAGGTTAGTTTGATCTAGCAAACACAAGCACTTACACAACGATGTTGTTTAACACCACATTGAGATCAGGTGCGGCCAATTAGCATGTCAAGTAGGGGACAAATACCGTAACGCACTTTACGGTGAAAAGGTAGACAAAAACGCAGGGCACTAAAACACTAAATAAAAGAAGACGCTTCGACTCCCACACGGGATCCTTTGTTCACAGGTAGATTACTTTTACTTGTGAACAAGGCTCCCGTGTGGGAACCAAAATGTCGTTTCCTTTAAATTGTACATTGGTCGGCGTAGTGCCCCGGGCTTTTGTCTACCTTTTCGCCATGTTCCATCGCGACCATACTGGCTTCCGTAAAGCACTGACCTTCACGCATTCCATATTTTCTTTTTCATTTGCTGGAACATATCTCTCTTCCTTCTCTACTGGACCCCTTCATCACAAGGGCTGTGCCCTATACTTTGGTGGTCCGGAAGAAAGCCCTACAGCTGGTGGTCCGGAAGAAAACACTTCAATGCATTCCAACAAATTGACCACCTAGACCGCAGACATATGAGACACTGACAGCGTCGATTCAGAACAGGAGTCGTTAAGAAATGAAGTTCTTTTCTTTTTCTGATCAATACTTTGTTCCTCAATAAGCACCATGCATAATTTTAAACCTTGTGACAGAGCTACAGGTGCCGACGCTCTGCCCTGCCAGTAGTAAAAGAAGCGTCACATGATTAACCTTCCAGGAATAAGTCCGGTCTGCCTGCTTTTTTCTGGAGAGACGGTATACTTGCACTAAAAGACTCATGTTTTGTTGCTTACTCTTGAATCCGCACACCTGACTTAATGCCTGTTTTCTAATCATTCTAAATGTCACCTTGATGCTTCTTTCTTTGAACTTGTAACACTATCCTTTAGAAACCTGTTTTTCCCCGCCGATCTGGAAATATATATTAAACCGCCACCAATCACTGTGCCGGTAAGAAGCTTCAAACAATTTTTAATTGATGACCAAATTAGCCCAGTTGAACGTTATTTTTGCGATGGAAAGCTTATGGACACTCCAGGCGCATTTCTGCCATCGGCCTTGTCGCCGCCGTGAGGTTCTGCAAAAAGTCGAAGGGCGATAAAATCTTCGCCGTTCGCCGTATGCTGTATGTGTGAGCGAAAGCGTGCGAGAGTTGGCCTACGAATGCGGCTGAATCTCGCGTGCGTGAGCGAGGAAGGCGGGGTCGCCCTCTCCTGTCGAGCACGAGGGATGGGGGGGGGGGGAGGGGTGTTCTATCCGGCGGCTGCTGCTTAGGACGCGGCCATGCGGGCGGCATATATGAAAACGAACTGCGACGTGGACAAAGCGCGCGCCCACGCGGGCCTCGTCTTCAAACCAATGAGCAATGTTTGCGGAGAGCGAGTGCCGGTAGCTTTGTATGCGCTGTGCTGTCGATGTTTCGTTCGCGTTGAAGCGAGAGATGCACGAAGGTCTATTAGCTCACTGCTGCTAGCGCCATTCCTCACTCAAGCGTTCTGACACCGAGTTTTCGCGGTCACCTAGTCAGATGTGTTCATGTTTACCTGTGCACACGTGACACCATGGGTGGTAATTTATTTAGTAAGCGAATGTTTACAAGTTTATACGGTAGTTAAAACTACCATCCTTACTTCATATCCTCATCATCATCACCCTATATTATCTCCCCTGTAGGATGAAGGCGATCTTTAATTGCCTCTGTCCTGCGCCAACCGACTCCAACTTCCACCTGGAAATTTACTAATTTTATCACCCCACCTAGTCTTCTGTCGTCCTCGACTGCACTTCCCTTCTCTTGGCACCCATTCTGTAACCCTAATTGTCCCCTGGTTATCTAGCCTACGAAGTACGTGACCAGCCTAGTTCCATTTCTTTTTCTTAATGTCAATTATAATATAGGCTATCCCTGTTTGCTGCCTGATATCCACACCGCTATTTTCCTGTCCCTTAACGTTATGCCTAATATTATTCGTTCCATCGCTCTTTGCGCGGTCCTTAACTTGTTTGCGAGCTTCGTTTTCAGTCTGTATGTTTCTGCCCATATGACAGACCGGTAGAATGCATTCACTGTACACCTTTCTTTTAATGATAATGATACGCTTCCAGTCGGGATCTGACAACAGTGGCGTAGCCACAAATTTCGATCGGGGGGGGGGTTCAAGTTGAAGCTCGGCCTCCTCACCGAATTTGTCGAGGAATCAAATACATGAATAATACCTGCATTGCCATCGCCAAAGATGTTGCAAACGACTTCTTGGACGCTACGCACTGTCAGGGCAAGTAAAATATGTACTTATTCGTAACAGACTTCTTTCTTATGTCCCAAAAATTGTGCCAGTAGTAACTGATATCAATGCTTCCATATTTTTTTCTATTTATTAAGAAAATATCGCACGAACTTTAGAACTATATCAGTGCGAAGTCAGCAAAGCAGTGCATGCCGCTGATATAATAAATGTAAAGGCGGTGTAATGAACAAGTTGATGACAAATATTTTAATGAAACTTTGTCGTTCGGGAACGTTGTTTACATTTTTGTACATACGCAACGGCGAGAGAAAAATCTCAGTGACGCTGTCCTTCGTTCCAATGTACTTCGCAGGAGCAGCTGTCATCGGTCGTGTATTTAGTTACACCGAAATTGTACACCGCAACAGAGATCACATATAAAAAGCAGCGAGAGAGAGAGAGAGGAGGAGGAGGAATAAACTTTATTTGTGCACAGCAGATTTGACACCTAGGCCTCTGCCTAAATGACGGCCTCGAGCCCTTGGGCCCTGGCGGCATCTTCGGCCTGCTGAATTGCCTTGAGTTGGTCTTCCGGTGCACAGCTGAGCAACGCGGTCTCCCACTGCTCTCTGGTCTTAATTATTTTATTCTGTATGGGTGTACGAGGGCAAGCCCAAACCATATGTTGTAGGTCCGCCCTTTCTTCACAGAGAGAGAGAGAGAGAGAGAGAGATAATATTTAATGGAAGAAAGGTGGAGAGGTCAGCCTGAGTGAAATGCCTCTAGCCTGCTACTCCACGCTGGGGAAAGGGGTTTGGGGAATAACAGAGATAGGATGTGAAGATGAAGGATGGTGGTGGTATGGTGAATATGATGAGAGCTGCACAGCAGAATGTTTCTGTGGACTGCGTACGTGTACACTTCACAGCACAGCACAGTCATCTTCGCGAGCAGCGGTATAAGTTACTGCAGCGCAGCGAAGGGAGTGTCTATAGCGTTCATTATTTTTGCCGCTGTTAGCGCCACTGGCGCATTTCAACCGGACAGTAGCAGCTGCAGGGTGGCGATTATTTGTCGCAGTATGGCTTTGATGACAGAATTTGATGGTGATATCTGAGTGCACTGCCCTTGCTCGCGCTAACAGTCTGAGGCCCGTGAGCGCAGCGGTAAGCGTGGCCATACATACGGTTCCGGGCTTGCGCGGCTCGCTTGAAGCAATGGTTTATCTATCGATGCAGATTCAATTACCTTCTGCTGGACCTGCGGAATTGGAGCCAGGAAGCTCTCGTCTGGACCTACAGCTTGTCCACGCCGACGACGCGTTCGTCTCCTTCGGTGTTGCACTGACGCTGCCGCCTCCTCGTGGGACATACTTGTCTTGCTCATTTGGTGCAGTATTTTTTTTCTCCTTTTTCTGTTTAGGACAATCCTTGGAATCGGCCTCGTGGGGTCCGTCGCAATTCGAGTACTTCGTTTGTCTTACTGTGCATGAAGATACGTCATGGCTGCCGGCACAGCGGAGGCATGCCGTCTGGCCTGCGCCGACAGCGCTGACATGGCCTAGCTTTAGGCACTTGTCACATTGCAATGATCGGGGCACATGAGGACGCACCGGGTGTCTCACGTAGCCCACCTTGACATGATCAGGTAGCGTGTCTCCCTCAAAAAGAAGCTTGACGCTCGTCGAGCGACCGAAGCGGTGAAAGTCGATGACCTTCACTGTTGAAGACGGAAGCCTTTGTAGCTCTTCGTCGCTGATGTCAATCACGACATCGGAGATAACACCTGCCCTAGTGCGACCACTGTGCACGACGAACGACCGGACTTCTATGTGTCCTAGTATGCACACGGTTTTCAATTTTTCTCGGGCGGCCTGCGTCGCTACTTCCACTGTGACTACATTTTTCTTGGTGTTGAAACGCACTTCGTTAATTCCTTTCGGAGCCACATTACCAAGGTAGGTGTTAAGAATCTGTCTGTGCACAGAATTTAAATTCTTAGAAAGGTCGAGCGGCACCAAGGCAATCCTGTAAATCGGAGTAGGCGGAGTAGGCGTTGGGCCCTGCTCACTCACGTCTTTGGTTGTCTTGCGGTATTTTCTCTTCAGTCGCTTGCCCTCCACGACGGTGTAGTCGTTGTCGGAGTCCATTGGCTCGCTGTTGGAGAAACAGGAACCGGACGTCTCCATGGGTACGTTGCAAGCCTTACAATATGTCCTAGCGAGACGCAGTGCGAAGAGGCGTGCTCGACGCGAGTGGTGGCGTGTCGTCTGTCATCGCTTCGGACGACGTCTCGTCCAAGAAGCACAATTAAGCCTCCACTATGACAAAACTACTAAAAAAGCAGCAGTTCTGCAAAATATACATTAGAAGTGCGAAGTAAAATAGAAGATTCTAGAGTGGTTTGCAAAACGTCCGAATAAACAGTTTCTGTCTTTCTTTCTATAAATCTATTAAGTATTAGTGAATTTCAGCTTACTTATTATGCCCGCGAAATACAAAACACCAAGTGACATGCCCGCTTGCGCGTCGTGATTACACTGCTCCTCAACGTTCCGCGCACAAACAGCCATAGGCGCGCTGCCACTTAAAAGGCGACAGGCCACCACATAGGCGTTGGCTGTGCCATTTGCGCCAGCGATGTGCTCCCCTCGTGAAAGTTCGGTATAGCGGTAACTAGAGGCAGCGGTTATCGCTTGTGCTGCCGGAAGCAACAGGTCCGTCATTTCTCGATAGCTGTAAGCGAATTGAACATCCCTAAATAAAAAAAAAACTAAGTTTTCAGAAGGCTAAAAGTGGTAGAATAAGAGTATCCTAAATGACCAGACGCAGTCTTTCACTTAATTTACGTTTATTTTTCATGCGCTTCCACAGCAAGCGCTCGAAGAGGTCACCGTCTGCAGCTATACAACAGAAGAATCTTCTGAGAAAGCTTGCTGTCGCTGCCTTGAGCACCGTCGGTGATATACTGTGGCAGAGTTCACTTATATTCTCCTGTAAAGCTTCTGGAGTCGTTGTTTCGGTCGTGTATACGTGATCCTTAATATAGCCCTACAAGAAAACGTCAAGAGAGATATCTACCTATGTAGATATCTTCCAACGTATTTACGTAAGCATTCTGTACTCCTTGATTACGTATTGTCTCTAGACCTGCTGGTACCTCTACTGAATGAAATGCATTTTCGTAATGTATGAAAGCCACATAGAGAGGCTTATTGTATTCTGCGGATTTCTCGATAACCTGATTAATGACAAGGATGCAATCCATTGTAGAGTATCCCTTCCTGAAGCCAGCCTGTTCCCTTGGTTGACTAAATCCCAGTGTTGTCCTTATTCTATTGCAGATTATTTTGGTAAATTTTTTATATAATACCGGGAGTAAAGTAGTGGGCCAATAATTTTTTAATTCTTTAACGTCTCCCCTTTTGTGGATTAGTATTATGTTTGCATTCTTGCAGTTTTCTATTACAATACAATTATAAATGCCTTACTTGAGCGGAGCTCCTGTTAATGCAACACCTACTCAGCTCAACGCCTGCATCACCTGCAACACCTGCAGCACCTGCACCTGCAACAACACCTGCAACACCTACTATGCAACACCTACTCAGCTGGATCCAATCGTTCCTTTCGTCTCGTTCCCTATTTGTTGTAACTAATGACTCCACATCTAATGCGGCTCCAGTTGAATCCGGTGTTCCACAAGGGTCTGTTCTTTGTCCTCTTTTATTTTTAATATATATTAAAGATTTACCTGATAACATTTCCTCGAAAATTCATTTATTCGCTGACGACTGTGTTATATATCGAAAAATAACTAATTCATCTGATATAGCTACCCTTCAATCCGATTTAAATAACATATCTAACTGGTGCCTCACTTGGTGCATGGAACTCAACATTAATAAATGCAAACCTATGCGGATTTCTCGTTCTAACACAACTTGCCCTACCTACGGCCTTAATGACTGCCCCCTTCAATCCGTTACATGCTACCGTTATCTTGGCATTCATATAACTAGCGAACTTTCTTGGAAGCAGCATGCACAATATGTAATATCTAAAGCTAACCGATCCTTAGGATATTTGAAGAGAAATTTTTTGCTTGCGCCAGTTTTATTAAAGCGGCTGTTCTACACGACATACGTCCACCCCCAATTAGAATATGCCTCATCCATTTGGGATCCTCATCAGATCAAATTAATTAACAAAATTGAATCAGTGCAAAATCACTCTGTTCGTTTCATCTTAGCTAACTACCATCGCACTGCTAGTGTTACATTAATGAAGAGTACCCTTCAAATGTCATTATTATCTTTCGTAGAAAAGAATCACGCATTTCCCTTTTTCATAAAATCTACTACCACACCGCATCTCTTCACGCTCTTTGGATCCAACCTGCACCTTATTATTCGGCTCGTCGTGACCACGTACATAAAGTTAACGTACCCCGTCATAACACCGTCGCGTGCTCACAATCATTCCTTCCTAGGACTTCAGTCGACTGGAATAATCTACCTACATCATTAGTAAGCATCAGTGACCCCACTCGTTTTAAGAATGCACTAATCAACATAAAATAATGTATGTTGGCAAGTGGCATAATCATGTACTTATTCGTGAACATTGCCTGCTTGCTAAAGTGTACTCTTTCGGTACTTTCATGTTATGTAAGTCTCTGTTGTTTGTTATGAATGCATTACTAGTTTTTTCATATTGCTTTTGTTCTTTGGAAATTCCTTGAACTAATCAAGTATTCTTTACTCTTGGCATGTATTCTCGCCCCTCCCCTCTGCAATGTACAATTATGTACCTTGAGGGTGTCACAAATAAATAAATAAATAAATAAAAATAAACGCAGTGTATACTGCAAGGCACACAACAATAACAACAGCATTTCGTGCTCCAGCGGGGCGCACGCCCGACGTGTTTACGAGAAGGTTCGCACGGAAATTTCGACCGCCTTTCACGATCGCCCAAAACATGGTGCCGACCACTTCCTCTCGCTGATGTAACTAAAGCTTTACATTATATTACAACAATCACTCTTCAAACCTAATGAAAGGCGCTCGGATTGTGGGTCAACAAAACGCCATAAACGGATCGAATATTTATTGTTCGGTGTGACAACCCTTATTTCTTCCACATTCTGTTGTAACTCGCCTGAACGATGGCGCCGTTTGAGTTGCCTTTTACACATTTGTGCACTTTGGGAGATATGCAGCATGCTTACTTTGATGGCTGCAAGCTTGCGGAGATTTACGCTCACTGCAATTTCCTTCTTTTCTTCCCTCCTCTCTCTCCCTGTTATCTTTGTTTTCCACCTTTCCCTTTCCCCCGGTGTAGGGTAGCCAACCGGGCATGATTCTGGTTAACCTCCCTGCCTTCTTCTTATCTCTTTTCCTCCCTCCTACGCCAAGTGCTCCCTCTTGCCTGGAAGAATGGGCGCTGTTCACACGGGCGTTAATAGACCCCACGTTTCCTAGACGAATGCTGTGTGCCACTCAGCATTTGAGAACATTAGGGACTCTGTAGCTATCCTTCGCTTCCCTTAGCACGATTGTGGCCGCCCGTCGCTTTCGGTACTAGCACAGACCACCGTACGCGCAATGCAAAAGACATTTCCCGGGCTGCGCACGATATATTAGTGACCCTGCCGTTTCACTGTGATTCTAACTATCATAATGGTAATAAAGGTTAAGTTTTGCAATGCTATGTCTCCAGCACACTTGAGCTCTTCCTCTCCCCAACGATCATGACCAGTCTCCTTCATTGACCTACCGTGTCGTAACGACGGGTGCCAAACGCTAGGATTGAGTAGCCAAGTGTGACAATTTGACGAGATCTGTAGCATGTTCTACGCTCGGTCCAGGCATCAGTAATGGTGGTCTTTTCCTGCCAAACAGCTAACAGCACAAATGCTGTGCACGATGCATGGCGGGAGTCATGGAGGCCCCGGACCGCTGGCTTCGTCAGCTACACACTTTCGAAGATTGTCTCTATGATGTTCGAAGTCCATTACTTTGGGAACCTTATCAACACGAGCCTAGAGTGCGGTATCCATCACCGCGGGATTGTGCGCGCTGCCGATGTATTTGTAGGAATGAACTTTAGGGGATATTTGGTTCCAACCTCAAACCTTGTGTGACTGTCATAGAGATAATTGCGAAAAGAAATGGCGACTCATTGCAACTCGGTAGGAGAAAAAATTCGGAAGACTCTTAAGATTCACTTTGCAGAGTTGAACGCGATAGCATTCAAAGCTCCATGGCTGCTTGTCAGGCTTCCAGGCAACTACGTCTTATGCAACCGTAATGTTTACCGGGAAACGGTGCCCGCAAACGCTGCGCGCGAAGGCAAGCTTTCTGGTAGAAACGCGGCCTCTTGCGTGAGCCGCAGATGCGCGGAGGCAAGCGCCATCTGGATGTTGTTGTTGCTAGGAACCGAGCGCAGCGTGCCGCTCTATGAATGATAGAAACGCTGGAAAAGGTGTGTATGTTTAAGCTACCGCGTAACATAGCTATATTTTCTTGTGCATTCAAATTACAAACCGACGCTATCGTGTCTCTAGGTTCTGGTTAGGATGAACTTTACGATTTCTAACGCATCTTAATTTGAAGAATTCAATCAGTTCAGTAACGCCTCTTCCCTACACGGAGCTTCTGCGTGGTTGGGTATGCATGGTTCGGAATGGTTTTTCGCTCACAGACGGTCGGCGCTGACAACGTAATTTCGCGACACGGAGCTTTGAAAGCTATCGTATTAAAGGACAGCTGCGCGCATCTGACTGTTCAAAGTAATGTTACTGTCGCAACGGTGACCTGAACTACGGGTTAACCGCAGCCCCCGTCAACTTGCATGGAAAGAAACAGAACAATGAAGCCATGCGATGTACTGCCGTAGGTGCACTGCCGTATTGAAAGGGAATGCGAGATATAAAATGGCGCTCGTAGTTTCTCGGTCATTTTTATATCAGTTAAAAAAAAACTGTTTCCATAGCATTGTCTTTGATAGGCACTCCACGCGTTCAAAAACTTTCTTGAGTCTTCAAAAACAGAAGTTTCAGCGCTTCTTTAGGAATGAAAAATGAGTGCATATGTTACACTCTGCCCTCAGCATTAAATTACTAGCATCTTAGCAGTTTTACTTAGGCACATCATACTACGATTTCGGCAGTATATATATATACAATGAACCATAACTCGCAGTTACCAAGTAGATTGCAGTTTGCTGTTAGAACGCAGCTCCCAGGCGCCTGTTCCTGCGGCGAGCGTCGGCGATCGTGCATCTAGCACCCGAACGAATAAGCGCAGCGCATGATGAAAGAAGGCGATAGCAAATAAATAGCGAAGAGGAAAGGGGAGGAGGAGGCGGGTGCAGCGAAAGCGTGAGAAGAAAACCTTAGCGCCGTCGCAGAAAAACTCTTAGCGGCGAAAATCACGGCCAAGACGCCGCTCGCTCCGGCTCGAAGGGCTACAGCGCACGATCATTTCCTTCGTTGATGCTTGGGGTATTGGCGGCTTGAGCCGTACTTACACAAGAATATTTCGGACTATTTCCGCTGCCATGCCTGGACCGCGGTTTCTTCTTCAAAATCGCGTGATTCATGAAAATTTGCGACTTGGATATCGCAAGCTATGTAGCCCTGAAGGGGTCTACTAGTCTTGTAATGCATATATGCGCCGTGTCTCTTCATAAATGCTGCTTAAAAAGAATATCTGCTGGCTGAACATGCGAAGCGATGTATGATGCTCCTCTACACACTTAACATTCTCTTTGTACTTAGGTGTGAAAGACATCTCTTTTTACATGGAAGGCAAACCCTGATATTCGGTGTCAAGATTATAAATCTGTGTTAGAAGGACATTGTGCCGCGAAGCTTTCATCATGATTCTCAGTACTCTGGGGAGTAGTTTTAAGCAAATATTGCAACTGTAGCAAAGCCTAAAAGGAAGAGTTAGGCGCGCATCTTGTGTGGAAAGGTTTGGCACTACATCCAGAAGCACCTTGCCTGTTAACACCACTGCACATCATGTATATATATAGATCGAGAGAAGCACCGAACTGCAAGCAATGAAATGTGTCATAGTGGCCCTCATTAGCTTTTATCGACGCTTAGCTTTATCGGCGAGGCACGCCTTGTTTGCCAAACCCAGCAGTTCCGTACAACTTCAACTTGAAACCATGACGTAGCCCTTCACAGCGCAAATTAAAATGCGTATAGCATACTCGAGGCACTACAGCGCAGCTTAGGCTGCCTTGAAATGCAAAATTCAAACACATTCTGCGTCACCATGTCTCGATCCTGCGTTGTTTAATGATACAAACTGAAAACTATTCGGTTTGTCAGTACATAAAAGAGGACCTCGCATACCCACCGTATAAAGAAGACACCACAAGCCTCACACGAATTCACTTTATTTTTGAACTCCACGTGGGAACAATGATGTATTTAATATGTGCCACACTAATAGTCAATGAGGCTTAGGCTTCTATCTGGCTGCAGCGAAACGGTCAAAAAGGCATTCTTCACTCAAATATTTGGCTCGAGCAGCGTGTGTCAGTTCTTCAAACACATTCATCACGTCTATTTCTCAACCAAGAAACACCAGTAAATTGTTCAAGTGAATATTGGAGCATTCCTTTTCGTGGCTGCAAAAAGGTGTAAGCCTCAATTAGCTTTACTTCAACTTACCGCCACTTAAATTTAGCCGGTGAAGAACCGGCTAATGTTGGAAAGCTGTTAAAATCTCAAGTGGTGCTGGCAGAATCTAAACTGCAGCGTTAGTTGAGCCACCACCATGATTTATTAGAACCTTAAAGACCCTTTAAAGGGTGTTACATAAGGGGGGTGTCATCATATAAGGTATACAGAACACAACGTCAAAGATGTTACAACAAGAATAAGTTGAAATACCGCACTTTTAAATAACGCAGCGAATTGTGTTACTGCCGAGCATTTCAGTGAAGAAATAGAAAAATCCGACATTGTACCGTGAACTGCTCATCGTGAGCGAACATGATTTAGCGGGTTAAAACCAAGATAAATGTTGCAGAAGTCATATATAACGAGCGTGTAATTAGGATACGCATGTTGCACCATGGTTGGTGTGAAATCCTAACTGGTTTATGATGTGCGGCGCTTTTGCGTCCAAGCTTGTGTTATTCACGTGAGCTACCGTTGCAAAATGTAGATCCCCGCATGAAAAACCCGTTTTGGGCTGTTCTGAGCTCCCTCGAGTGGCACTATAGCGTTGCCTTTGATAAATATATTGTGGTCTTGGAAACGAGCTCGTTTATAACATTTTCGCAAAGGAATACGTCGTACTATATATATATATATATATATATGAGAGACCCGTCATAAGTACACAAGCATAGGAAACGAGAGCGAACAAACGGAAACACTTCAGAAGGCGCCCGGACACCGCCCGAACTGCAGCACACGACAGGCGAGAGTCCGTGCCCTGACGTCACACGAGCGGCGCTGGCAGCGCACCTCTACGTCGTTCTCGGGGCTAATGGCAACGACGCTTAAGTGCTGTCGCGAGAGCAGCACGCGTCGTCTGTTCACCAAAGCGCTGCATGAGCGGAGGTCTGTCTGCGGCGCCTGCTGTGAATCCCGCCCACGCGTCACTCACGTGCTGCATCTCGCGATTTCCCGATTGCCGAGGCAGTCACGTTACGCCTCCCTCCATTTGGAACGTTCCGAACGAAACAAAGTGTCCGCGCCAGACAATAAATCGTGAAATGTAAACACGTATAGACCTGTGCTCAAATTTCACGTTTAGGTGTGTCGTAATCGTCGGTGATTTATTTCGCTCTCTCTATTAGGTAGGATGTGTCCATAAATTGGTTCATTCTCATGTTAGATATATTTGCTGCTGTCTAAGCTACCTTGCGAGAAATGTTTGTGTTTCCTTTTTACCTATATTAATTATCATTTATAGCTTCTATTTTTGGAAAAGGTCATCGCTGTGTTCTCAATTTCTAGTGTGCAGGCGTTTTAATAACATTTTGTCAATGAAGTTGTTTAGGGTTTGTTACCACTTTCAAAGATATTCTTAGGCTGTGCACTCCTAAAGGTGTTGTATATATTGTTCATATTGTGTGTGTTTTTTTTTCACTAGTGAATGTCTATCTTAGAAGTAGGAAAACTTTTTGACCGAGAGATTGATTGAATGACTCTCTTCCTCTCTATTAACGTTAGGCCTAAAATTTTTCCCTCCATCGCTTGTTTGAGCGGTTCTTAACTTATTATCAAACTTCGTTGTTAACCTCGAAGTTTCGGCCCCATAGGAGAACACTTAAAGAACTGAATGATTGTGCACTTTTCAACGACTGAAATCAGCTCCCGGTGACGACTTAGTAATGCCGGCCCCTGTATGCACTCCGACCCATTTTCATTCTTCTGTAAACTTCCGTCTCATGATAAGGCTCAGAGTAACTGACCAAGATAATCTTTCTCCTGTACCTATTCTAGAGGCTGACTGCCAATCATGAATTCTTGTTCGTTTGTGAGATTATTAAACATTACGTTTGTTTACCTACCATTACACTTTCTCGGTTAAGGGCTTCGACCAGTTGGTGTAAGGTGTTCCCAGCGTTTCTGAACAGGACAATTTCATCGGCAAGCAGGAGGATGTTGAGACATTCGCCATTGGCCATCGCCCTTGGTCCTTCCCAGTCTAATAGCTTGAATACTTCTTTGAAGCATGCAAAGAAAGCAAATGGAGAGGTTATGTCTACTTGGCCGACCGTTTTCTACGTAACTGTACTTGCACTTCTCTTGCGGGTAATTAAAACATGTGAAGCTGGAACTATCACTGAGGCGGAGTCGAAGCCTTAGAAATTGCGCATACGTGGGCTGTGGCTGAATGTAAGCATGGGAGTTATACATAAATGAAATAATTATTGAGTTGTCAGCCGTATGCCTCAAAAACGATCGTAATGATCTGAAGTCCGTTCACTCCTTCAGTACAACCCATACGATGTGCACGTGTACTGCTAATCGAATACAAATATCGTAGCTTTGTCCAAACGCGCTGAATTAAGTAACTGAACTATGCGCGACCGAGAGAGCGCACCAGGCAGCTTAATATTTGCGGATACGACGCAGTTTAGTGACGGCGCTTAGCGTCGTGCACACTTCGCATTGTTCATTTCACGATACCAGGGCCACTGTAACCGGCGTTTTCGTGTCGTCATGTCGACCTGACTACTGCGGAGGAGGTGCGGAGCACCGTAAATTGTCGCTGGCTGGAAGAAAATTCCTGCTCTGCATTCACAAACACCTTTTAGATGTTTCTTAAGTGAGAGTAATGAACGAGAATAAAGGGGGTTAACCAAGGGGCCCGATTTTTATTATTTGTATCATAAGAAGCCAACAAACAAGGATACATTAATTCAATTATAAGCACAAGCGATTTCGCCTATGTTGTCCTTGGTGTTTTTGTTTGTTAGGTTCTTATGATATGAATAATAATAATCGGGCCCCTCGGTTAACCCCCTTACTTCTCGTTCCTTACATAACGAGTCTCCAATCCGGCAACAATGATGCCTTCAGATAGCTTGTGTGGGTATATTAACCAGTTGCCTTCTCCCAAAACATCGCGTAGACGCCTGCGGCTGAAACTATGTTTTGGAACATAGTTTCGAAACTAAGTTTTGGAACATAGTGACCGATCCCGAACATTGTGCAATAACGGTTCCACCCTATGCGGATGTCAAGCAGGCGGTAAGCACTCCCCATACGTGGGCCGATCCCAAAGTTAGGCCAGTGCCGGGCCCACCCGCAGTGGAGGTGAAGCAGGCGTCAAGCACTGCCCATACGTGGGCCGATACCGAAGATTATACAATGCGGGGCGGCCCCGCGGCGGAAGTACAGTTCGCCATTAATTAAAGGGTAGCTGAATAGTCTGTCAAATTCAATAAAACGCTCATATACGGATGCGGGAACCTTATAAACTATGAAGGTAAAATTTTTGGGGGGGGGGGGATTTTTCTCTTAGGACCGACGCAATCGTCAGTTAAAATTGCGCTGTAGCTCTACCCCCCGTCGAGCGCCGCGCGCTGCTGCTGACGCTGACGATGCGAGCGGAGACCGGAAACCGCGGCGTAGTGACGTCAACACTGGTGTTACGCTCCTTCGCAGTCTCCGCGACCGTGCCTGACCGGGCTTATTTCTGCGTGCGTGCCGTCCCAATCTGCTTAGCTCGACCCTACATTCCTTTGTTTGTGTGTATATAGGGGTGGTATTTGATGTGCGCAGCATCAATTGAACTTTTAGGCCGATCATGCCGGCTTTCTGTGCAGCCTACGCTTGCACGAACACCACCGGCCGCGACATTACGATGTTCCATTAGTTCCTGCAAGACAAGAAGCTTTCAGCTAAGTGGGAGGCTGCTGTGAAGCGAAACAACTACAAGCGCTCAAGAACAACAGTGTTGTGCTCTAACCTCTTGCGTGACGATTACTACCGGAGTTTATCAATAATGCGTGCTTTGGGTTCTCCTAAAAAAATGACACGCTGAACGGAAGGTGCATGCTTATCTCCCACCCTTGACGCAAGTTTCATCGCCAAGCGCCGCGAATTTTCTATTCGCACGTGTGTTGTGAAACAGCCTGCATGCAGCTGCCATAACGCAGTGCAAGCGTAAAGTTTGCATGTGTTGGAAAGCCTGCTCACGCCAGGACGCTGTGCTCCCCCTTCTCTCGCACACATAGAGAAACCGACCATCTCACGTAGCTGACGGAATTCGCCGGTTGCGAGTAGCGCGCGGATGGCGCGCTGATGAAGGTTCTTACTACACGTGCTACAACAGCCGGTAATCTTTTCCCGCGTTTAAACCCTTTGTGTAGATTGCCGACAGCTTTGGGGCAGCGCACAAATGCCGAAGGTCGCATCACCGCTCACGTTCTATGAGGAGGCATGCAGGAACATAGCACTACAGTTGTTTGGCCGGAAACGTACTCACTGGAACGATGAATGCAGCTTAGCAAAAGACATACTCGCCAAAGCACATTTCCAACACAAGGAGATGCTAACACTTCGCCTTCATTCACGTGGAAACCAGTGCTTGCACCAGCATTTTTTTTGCTTCTTGGAGAGGCCGCCTCTTCGCACTCGGCTCGTACATGTAGGGAGTAAAGTATAAACCCCTTACAAGTGATCTTGCACGCGACAGCGACAGCGCGACAAGCGAGGCGATGTCTGTCGCGTTCACTCGTCGCCTGCAAGCCGAACTCCACGCGAGCGACGGCTTTGAGCGACGACTTCCCGGTATGAGGGCAGCAATATACGCGCCGAAACTAGCGTGACGCTTGCTTTATCAATTTAAGTTGATGTATTTTACTGAAGAAGGAGCATAATATTTCGGAAGGTCTTGCACTAGGTTATTTTTGCACGTGTAAAATTAAATAGATTGCTCGTTCCGTGCGACAAACAATAGTATTTGAGTTATGTACATCCAGTTTCGGCTTCGCACTATTGGCTAGTCGCTCATAGCATTTCCGGGCGACGAGTTCTAGATTTCTAGAAACGAGCGATCGAGCGACAACACCGAGCGATCTGTTCAAGCGACGGCCCGTTTTGTCGCTCGAAGCCGTCGCCCGTCACCGTCGCGCGCAATATCGCTCTCGTGGAGTTTGGACTTAACGCCGAACTCCTCAGAGAAACGGAAGCTCTCGAAATTTTCCATGACCGTCTCAGCAAAACACCACCAAACTACCTTGAACCGTGCTTCGTGTGTAGCGGCAGCAGTCGGTCCGGACGAACGCCATTGTTGACGTCACGAGGCGCCCGACCAATCACAGGCGAAAACGAGGCGCGCGAGCTGGGCGTGTCTGCTGCTGTACTTTTCGTCGAAATAAAATACGTTTGCGCTTTCTTTCGCTCAATTTCGATGCGATATTCGAATTCAGAGGGTTGAAAACCACGACGTACTGCTCTTCACTCATTTTTTCTGGAAAAGCTTTCAGCTTCCCTTTGAGGGGCCCACATGCACAGCTTCACTGGTCATCCTTCTTCATAGAGCGGAAAGGCAGTGAGATTTTTTTCAGCCACTTGCATTGCCACTAATTTATCATTTATTTAATTCATTTAGTAAGCACAAGTAATATACCCTGCGTTGTCCTTAGTGCCTTTGTTTGTTGGCTTCTTATGATATGATTAATCAAAATAGGGCCCCTCGCTTAACCTCCTTTTGTATCGTTCATTACATAACGAGGGTCTCGAATACGGCAACATGATGCCTTCAGGTAGCTAGTGTGTATTTATTAACCAGTTGCGTACACCGATCAAAGTTCAACTACTCGTAATGCCTGCGGCAGAAATGATGTCTCACATCCACCGCCAAGGTTTGCCAGTGGTGGCGCTGACACTCCCAAAGTTAGTTGTAATTAAAAAAAAAACATAAATACAGAAGAAAGTGGATTGGGACACGGCGCCGCGGAAACTCAATAGGTTAGAGCATCGCACGCGTGATGCAAAGACTTCGAATCGTTCCCCAGCTGCGGCAAGTTTTTTGATCCAATTTCACTGCCATTAATTTGTATTTTCTTCAGTTCAATTAGTAAGCACAAGCAATTTCCCCTATTTTGTCATTGGTGTCTTTTTTTGAAGGGTTCTTATGATACGATTAAGTGAGAGTAAGTGAAAGGAGGAAACTATTCAAAGAACATCGCTGAAGCGAGTGAAAGATTTGAGCTCAGTCATTCCGCTCATGACTCATGTTAGTCTGGGGTTTAGAATAGGTATCATCAGCCAGTCATAAGCGCATGACCGTTGCCGTCTGCTGTTGCCTTTTTTTGTCGTGTGGACATCGCATGCTCTGTTGCCTGTTAGTGGCTTTGTGCATGCGCAACAAAAATTACGTGGCGTCTTTCCGAGCGTTATGCTGCGCACCTTTTTACAAAAAACGAAATGTCTCTAGTGAACCTAGTCAGTTTGGTTGTATGAATATAAATCTCCCTCTCTCGCTGTGTGTGTGTGTGTGTGTGTGTGTGTGTGTGCGTGCGTGCGTGCGTGCGTGTGTGTGTGTGTGTGTGTGTGTCTGTGTTTGTGGGTGTGAGTGTGTGTGTGTGCGTGTGTGTGTGTGTGTGTGTGTGTGTGTGCGTGTGCGTGTGCGCGTGCGTGTGCGCGTGCGTGCGTGTGTGTGTGCGTGTGTGTGTGCGTGTGTGTGTGTGTGTGTGTGTGTGTGTGTGTGTGTGTGTGTGTAATCATACAAGCATTCCTCGCTTCATTCGTGAGGTTGACATCCATCGTACGTATAGGTTGGTTCACACCATAGGTCACAGTATAAGCAACACCTTGGGCACAGACATTACGCCGAATCGACTTAGTGCTGATCTGAAAATATTAACTGTATAATAGAAGACTGAGGCTCACAGCACGGAAGTTAATAGCGAATTGTGCAACAGCAGCAAGTTTTCATAATCAGAATCCTTTGGGCGGTTATTATAGACCCTAAGCGTTTCATAAAATATGGTAGGTGAACCAAATCTTAGGTGCCTGTTAGTGGCACTCGCATTTCGGCGTTGGTGTTCTTTAACCTAAATTTAGGCAAATGCAACGCATGAGCTGTTTCCATCAATTAGCTGTTTAACTATCATGCCACATTCTTCTGTGTGACCTCATTAGTGGCGTCATTACTTCTGCTTTCTACTTCCGGGTTTCCAGGAATTTCATCGAATCGTGCTCACGTGACGGGTCTCTAAAGTCTACGATTCTGTGCTTTGGTATGCGGTAATTAGTCTTTTCTACTTAATTTTAATTATTCAAGACACTTAAGTAATTTTCAGTAATCTTACGCTCTGATATATATAGCGAAAACCATGAATTTTGCGCTGTAGTATTTTTCTATTTTTTCTGACTTAGCTATAGTTTCGTCCCCTGTCGTTTCAGTTATTTTTAATTTATTAAAATTATTCCGTACACTTCAATAACTCAACTTGCAAGTATACTTATGCTTCGATATGATATCCATAATGAAAATCATAAATGTTGTACTGTTCTGTTATTTTACTATTCTGATTTACTTTGAATTTCTGTCCCCGGTTGTCTCTGTGATTTCTAATTCATTCTAATTATTCCAGACACTTCAGTAGCTCAACTTGTAACTAAGCTTGTGCTCTTCGATCATGTCTAAATTGAAACCCATTAATTTTGCATGGTACTATTCTTTTTCTATTTCTTTGCGATTTATCTTCAATTTGCTCCACCAAAGCATTTGCACCAGATACATCGTTGTAGTGACGTTCAAGAAGACAGCCGCAAATCTGTGAACGACGAAGCTATCTTTTTATTGCGTAATCCTGAGCGTAACATGCAACTTCCAGAAGTGCTTGGATATAAAGTAGGTGGAACTATCAACCAGTCAGCAGTCTAGATAAACAAGATACGTTTAGAGTATTGGTGTAGAACAAGCAGCCAAAAGACTAATGCGATGGGATCCATTACAGGCATAGGCAGCGGCACAAGGTCTATAAAGACTGAAGAAGTTTATGCAAGAATGCTAGCAGGAAAAGCTTTGACATCATACCTGAGAAGATCAAGTAGGCTCGGTGAATACTTGTCGCCGCCCGTGTCAAAGGAGATGACAATAAATCATCACCATCACTACGCGTACAAGGACGTGCCGCAATAGTGACTTGTAGCTTGGCACGTACTAGGCAGGTTAAAGAAGGGTATTAGAGATTAAGAAGCGCATCGAAACCGACCTGTTGACTGGAGTGTTTACTGTTGCAATCAGTGTTTATGTTGTGATGCACATCGAGCAACCGCTAATGTCTACTTAGCATGTTGGAAGCAGGGAGCTCGTTTTCACTTAAGTTCAACTGAAATAAAAGCATTTGACGGTTCAACCTGCTTTTTTGATCTTCTGAGTGGCTGTTTGAGAGAATAAATTAGATGCTTGCCTTTAGATATTCACTTCGTATACTAATTACAAGGTCATTTCCTCTAACATGTTACTTTTTCTTCTTTTATTTCAGTTGCCTGGTCCGCAGTTGTCTAGTTACCCCCGCGGGAGGGCCGAGATTGAGAGAAATGTCATGGAACCAAGCACTAAAATTCTCGATTCACCTTGTGAGCTTCCCTTCCAATCATACTTTAGCTGATTCACATTGACAGTTAACCAATCAATTATTGGTGAGTCGCAAATACAGAAATCTGACGCAATGAGGGAAAGATAGTATAAAACATTCACCGTTAATAAACATACAAAGAAATCGCGCAGCTTAAATGAACTGCAATTCATCTGTAACAATACTACCGATAGCCGTAACACTTATCTGAACAAAGATTTGAATGCATTGAGCGAAAGGTTGAGTTTTTCTGCTCAATATAGTTGTCGCACGGGTGGTGTGTACCTGTGGAAATGGGAAAAGATGTGGCATCTGTTTCTGTAATACGGGCACTGTGACAAACGGTGCCAAAATATTGATGAACGCTCAATGTTACTCATCGCAATCTAGTTTCGCAAGAACATTCACAATGGGGAGCAAACGCTGATTAGCAAATATATTGCGCGCAGAAGCTACTATTTATGGCTACACTACCCTTGGCCTTCATTTAAACCCGTCATAGCACAGATGCGTCATCAATAATTGCGACGTGGTGCATTATAAATGTAGCAGCAAAGTTGGTCTTCCGTCCGTGTCCTGTGCCTTTCCCACCCATGGACGGCACTGCCTACGACATTACATGACTGTAGGCTTTTTGCTTGGCTAAATCGTTTGGTTATATACAACAATCGATTTTCTTGTATCTCGAAAGAGTTCAAATTTGGGCAGTCCGTACTCTTGAAATTTGGCAGTATACCGGTGGTCGGAGGCAAGCCTGCCCGAGGCTTCTCCGCGGATTGGCAGAGGCGCAGAAAACCTCCTCCTTGGTCTGTCTGCGACATAAACACTAGCCACAATAATTCAGTCATCTCTCCAATCAGTCATAAAAAACGCTTATAAATCACTTCGCCTGAAATGATTAGGTATATGATTTTGCTTCGCAGCTGCGGACTACTTGAGATTGCGCCAACTTCATTCTCTACGGCGCAAATGAAGTGGCTTCAAGCTCGCGAAGTATTCAGATTTATATTCTTTCTAAAGCTACACGAAGTGTTCCTAGTTATACGCAGAGCAAATACTTCGCACATATTCTAAAATAGCTTCAGGTGCAGGACGCAAGTTTTGTCTGGTGTTCCAAGTGATACGTCGAATATGCATGAAAAAACATTGCCTGCACACCCACATGAGGCGAATTTCTACGCACTTTGTGTTTTCCATTGCAACGTATCCTTCGACTGAAATGCACAACGCAACAACTGCGGTATAGAATTCCGCGTACAAAGATCCGCTCCAGCGAATGATCAGCTATTTAGTAAGCTACTATATTAAGCGCCGCTGAAGGTTACCTCCGCGTAGAAATATCCAAGAGAGAAAAGGCTAAATTTACGCCACACAATTTATTGAATATGTGGCACCACGTGCCACAAAGAGGTGGATGTCACTGTTCCGCATTACTAACAGCAAATTATTGAGATTTAGTTCCCGATGCATAGCTCCATTTTACCTTGCCCATATCGGACATCAATATTTTTTCGTCACCGTATAGACTCTCCGCCAGAGTAGTAAGAAAACTAGCAACCGCTGTACAATTTAGGCATCTAGGCGGGCATTATTTTGACACGTGTACATTGTTTATACTTCTAACAAGACAACTTTGCACATGCTAACAACTCTTCAAATCATCACTCGCCGGTATACGCGCTTTTATTATCGAAACATTCTCGAATGTTCCCCGAAGTTGTACATTCTAGCACGTGCGCGAGCACCAGCACTAATGCTAATATGTGCGATGAATGAAAGATGTATAAACAGCCGGGGCATCTGACCCATGCATGACATTTTTACGACAGACGATCGAGCCCACAGCTTCGGTGTGAAAGTAACTGTTTGGGTAAAGGCAACTAGTCAATAAACCCACACGTGCTACATGAAGGCGCCAAGTCTGATGGATTCGATACCCTCGCTATGTAATGAACAACTTCGCCTAAAAAGTTCATGTACACCTAACCCCAGCGGCAGAAAAGACGTTCCGCATCCGCTGCCATGGTTTAAGAGCGGTGGTACTCGGTAACACTCCCATAGTTAGTTCTGCTAGATAGACATAAAAACACCAGAAAGTGAATTGGAAAATCGCGCCGCGGTAGCTCAGTTGCTAAGAGCACTGCACGCTGTTAGAGTTGTAGGGCGATCCCACCGCTGCCACCAGTTGTAATGGTTGGTAGCTGTAATAGATGGTAGCTGGCCCATGCCGTCGTTCAACTTATCCACGCTGAGGACGTTGTTGAAGGGAGAGACTTGTTCTCATCGAGAACGAGGAATAGGGGATTTATTTCCACTATCTACATGAGAACGTTTCAGCTCATCAGTCTAACATGACTGAAAGCGGAATGCACTCGCAGCAGCCGCACAACAGCTGCTTATAAACACTCTGTCCTCGCTAGATCCCTAGGTGAGGAAAAAACAGCCGTTCAACCTGCTACCAATTCGGTGTGTTCAAAGTCATTGTAGCCGACCCGCCTTTGAGGGGGGAGGTTTACACGCACACTTCTGCACAGGTTTCACTGACCACGCCGAGGTGAGTGGGTTCTCGCAGACACCGTGCTTGACAAGAGCAGACCCCTCTTCATCCCAGTGTTGAATACACCGACAATGGCCGCCGCGTCACCACAAAATATCTCCCAGGGCCTTCACTGCTCCTATCGAACCGTGAAGGCGGTGCTGATTCCACAAACAATAGTTGGCCCGCCGACCGGGTTTAGTCAGAGCGGCGCCGAGGAGATGTTGATTCGACACACCATCGTCCCTACAAAACGAGTCGCCGTGGCAGGTGGGGAAGGCTTCCATGATCGCTTCTGGGAATCTTGCATTGCTCGCAGCTGCGGCTGGATGGGAAAATTTTGTAGGTCGGTACCCTTGCAGGCCGTTCGTAACAATGCGTAATGCGAAGACGTGGGTTTGCCTCCCGCCTGCGGGCAGCTTTTATTTCATCCACTTTCATTTCCATTATTTATCACTTCTTTTTATTCTAATAATTAGTACCTTAATTTCCCCTATGCTTTCGTTGGCTTCTTATGATATTGCTACTGCGCCACCAAGAGGGGCGCTATCAGAAGAAAACGGTTTGACGTGTAGAGGTGGAATCGGTCTCGACAGTTACCTTTTTTATGCATCGTTGTCTTTCTTGTAAATATTGTAAATACATCTTTATATGTCACTTCTTCAACGTAACAATATTTCTCATACGAGGCATGGCGCGACAGAGGGCCGTGTGCAGCGACCCACCCTATTCTCACACGGAACTCATTTATGGATTCATAGGCTTAGATCAAGGACAACTAGAGATTGAATCACCTTTTAACTTTTTAATTCGTTCCTTCCCATCGTTCCCTTAAGCATTATGGTAAGTCAGAAATTTCTGAAGAATCGGGATACGTATGCCTGTTCACCTATCCCTGAAACAGAGTGATGCCGATGTTTGAGAAGTCATACCGTTGTTGGGAGCTCGGCTTAACGTAGGCATGGAATACACGTTTTGACAGCTAGAGAATGGAGAGTCAAGTCTCTTTATTCAAAAGCAAAATCTGGTTTTTCGAGTGCCGGTGGAGGCACCTAGTCGGTGGAGCTGCCTCAATTACAAGAAACAGCAGAGGATAATGACCTCCAAAGCGAGGGAAATCCGCTTCCCGAGAAGCGGGAACAAAGTAGGGACGGACGATCGCTAAACCCTAATTGCAGCGAGTACGTTTTTCACGAAGTTAGACATTCCGTTTGCGTGACGCACGCATGGAAACACGTCCAAAGCAGTGAATAAAACACGTTTTCACGTGCTGAGCAGTTAGGCACTAAATATCTGGTAATATCCGTTACGTAATGAACGCACATTTTAGTGTAGCAACTAAAGGAACTAAAAGGATTAGCGCTATTAGGTGGGATGGGAGCACGAAGTTTACCGCTGCGGCACGGGAGCTAAGTCCCTCCACGACCGCCACTACGATACGCAATAAATAATTACATAAACAAATAAATACATTGCAGAGGAGGATTCGAATAGCATAGTGGGTCGTCCTCTTCAGCGCTTTCTAGTGTGTCGTTCGCTTCAACTCTTTTCCTCGTGAATGTCGCTCGCGCTCGGAGTCCGTGTTCTGCCTAAACTGTCGCCCCTGCTCTGCTTCTAGTCCGATCAAATAAACACCTTAACATTTGGCCAAAAGTGCTATGCCCTCTCAAAAGCCGCCAACAAGATCAGTCATGATCATCTGGGCGCCAGCTCATCACGGCATTCCTGGCAACGTGGTCGCCAACCACGTAGCTCGACATTTGACCCACCGAGCCCACGCCGAGGAATCTGAACCCGAGCGTATGCAGCCTCTCGTCTCGTACCAAGGCATCACACAACACTACAAGCTAACCCGCAGAACATAGGCACCCCCACACAAGTCACTACCTAGAGAGCAGGAGCGATTCCACCGAGCTATACAGGTTAATACATTCCTCCACCCGACCAGAAATCACCTCATAGCCCCTACACAATTCTCTCCACAATGCCTCTTCTGCGCCGATCCACGGTCCCTCAAGCACATAGTACGGGGTTGCAGAGCGGCACCATTAAATCCTCCGAACCCTTACCACACAAACGAGCTTTGGGAGGGAGCCTTGGCCAGCTCCGACCTCGACGATCAGCAACGTCTGATTGCGAGGGCCCAGGACACGGCCTGAGCTCAAGGCATTCTGGAATGGGGACGCCTCTCCAAAGCTGCACTCACCCAATAAATTTGTTTATTCTCTCTCTATCTCTCTGTGCCCTAAAACCTTCCACACTGGACGTTCGATCCCATGCCCTGCCATATACCATATGTTTGGGCCCCTCCAAGCAAACACCTATTCCTACAGCGATCGCGCGTCCTTGTATACCTCGTCACGGCGACCCGGCCACATCACTGGCGTGGCTTAGCCGATGTGGAGGGCTGAATCAGCGCATACGAGAAGGTCAGTGCACCTAGCAAGTGGGACGATCCAGCCAAAGTGAACGGTCTGCTGTTCTACCTCGCGCGTGTCGCAAGCGTAAGGTATGGTACGGCCGAGGTATGGTACGTCACTCGCCGTTCGGCTTCTCCGCATCGTCGCTCGCGATTGCCGATGCGTCCTCATCCCTTCGTTTGCGAGGAGGAAAGCTAGTCGCACTCCACGAGGCACGGGCTGCGACGCCATCGAAATCTGAAAGGCCTCAACGAAGCCCATCGAATGTGACAGACGTGTTTGTGGACGGTGTTCATGCAACCACGCTTGTGGACACTGGAGGCGCCGTATCCGTTATGACCACGCCACTGAGCCATTTGTTTCAAATAGTGACGACACCACTTTCTGGACTATCCCTCCGTACAGCCAGCGCCCAGTGCTTTCACCCTATAGCAGCGTGCACCGCTCGTGTTGTCATTGTGGACTTTCTATCCGTCGTCGAATTCATCATTTCCTCATGTTCGCACGACCTCTTCTTAGGTTGGGATTTTCTGTCTCGCCACAATGCCGTGACTTATTGCGCTCGCGCCGAAATAGAACTCTCGCCGTTGTCAGACTTCACACTTTCCAACAGTCCTTCGACTTCGAATAAGCTACTCGTTAGAGACGACACCACAGTCTCCCCGAACTCGTCAATGGTTGTGTACGTCTATTGCAGCCACCTCTCTGAGACGGCTACACTACTTTCTCTGTACAACCGCTTTTGCACCCGAAAACGTCTGCTGGAACCTTTTGAGAGCGCCGTAGAAATCACTGATGGATCAAGCGCTATCTCTGTTAGCAACCCGCCCCATACACTGGGATGCTGCTGCTCGGGGAACGTCTTGGCAGCGTTGAAGCCTTTGAAGCCGCGCAAGTTATGTGCGTGCCCGATGACACGCACTGCGCCACTTACAGTACGCTCAGTGCTATTTTTACGTCTCCTCCATGAACCTGTGATGCATTTGGTTCCTCCTTTGCTGATCATCTTGCACCGGCCCAACCTTCCCAGCTGCTGCGCCTGTTAGAAAATTTTTTTTTGACGTCGGGCAGCCTTCCCTGGGCCGTACGTCCACTGATACGCATCGCACCGACACTGCATCCAAACCACCACTGCGGGAACGCCAATATAGCGTCTCTTCCGCAGAACGTCGTGTAATTAACGAGGAAGTCAACGACATGCTTCGACGCGAAGACATTCGATCATCGAAAAGGCCACGGGCATCACCTGTCGTCCTTGTTGCGAAAAAAGACGGTTCTGTATGGTTGTGTGTAGGCTTTTGGTTCCTCAGCAAGATTACTGGCAAGGGCGTTTATCGCTACGGCCAATTGACGACGCCATTGACAGCCTACAAGAACACAATTTTTTTCTCTCGATCTGTATTTAGGGTATTGGCAGGTACCCGTGGCAGACGAGTAATCGACCGAAGACAGCTTTTGTCATTCCCAAGAGTTTGTACGACTTTAAAGTCATGCCTTTTGGTCTTCGAAATGTGCCCGCAACTTTTGTGCGCTTGATGGATACCGTTCTGTTCGACTTGAAGGGGCATACATGTTTTTGCCACCTTGACCAAGTCGCCGTTATGGATCCGGACTTCCCCACGCACCTTCAACACCTCCAGCGGGTTTTTACATGCTTGAGAAACTTCGGCCTATAACTTAATTTTAAAAAACGCCGATTTGCAGCGCGGCAGCTGACCATACTATGTTACGTCGTCTCCCAGGACGAAATTCTCCCTGATCGAGCTAAACTTCGGACTGTTGCCGAATTATCTAAACCGACATCCGTCAAAGACCTGCGCAGTTTCGTAGGTCTGTGTTCTTATTTTAGACTCTTCATTCGAAACTTCGCCACAATGATATCGCCCCTGACGAAGCTCATTAGAGGCAGTGGGCCCCTCACTTCCTAGTCGTCAGAATGCGACAAGGCGTTGGCCTTCCTGCACATGCGGTGCTGGCCTCGGCGCTGTCCTTGAGCAGCGCAAACATCGGTTTTCTGAGTGCGTTCTGACCTATGCCAGACACACGCTTCCGAAATAGGAGGGTAACTACACCGTGACGGAAAAAGAATGTTTCGCAATCATCTGGGCTCTAAGTTCCCGCCATATGGCCGCCCATTTGACATCTTCACGGACCACCACGTACTTGATTTGTTACCGTCATTGAAAGAATCATCAGGCCGCCTTGCCCGTTGGGCACTTCACGTGCTGCACCGTAACGGCCGCCAACACTCTGACGCCGATGACCTCTAGCACTCTTCCTTGACGGCGAAGCCCCCTGTTCCGTATCCCCAGCGTACCGCTTCTTCCATCGACCTTCGCGTGATGGCTACTGAAGAGCGATCACCTCACTGATGGACTTACTCTCTGATCCATCGGGGCCACCAAACACTCGTGCTTTGCGTTGTCGCGCCCAACATTTCGTCATTCGCGACTACCTACTACACCGACGCAATTACACCACCAATGGCCGCCAGCGGTTGCTAGTAGTACCCCGCAGCCAGCGGTCTGAAATATGCACGTCATTGCACTCTGATCCACAGTGTGTACATTAGGGAGTATTGAAAACTTACCAGAGAATTCGACAGCAGTACTACTGGCGCAGAATGTACAGCTACGTTCAGAAGATCGTTCGCACGTACGCCGAATATCATCATGTTAAATCTTCACCATGCCTCTTGCCAGCTGGTCTGCAACCATACCCCTACCCTACCCGGCTGTTCGGGCGTGTCGGCATTGGTTTGTATGGGCCACTTCCCCTCACATCTCCTAGTAACGGCTGGCCCATAGTGAGTGTTGACCACCTCACGCGATACGCCGAAACTGCCGCTCTCCGAATGGTTACACCGCGCGGTGTTGCCTTCTTCGAGATTTTCCGATAAACACTGCGTCATGGTCCACCACAGGAGTTCCTCAGCTATCGCGAACGTGTCTTATAGTCGGAAGTCGCCGCAGCCATCCTCAATGAGTGCCACGTTGTGCACCGCACAACTAGTCCTTATTATCCGCAGACCAACGGCGTTACCGAAAGCTTTTACCATACGCTCGGCGACATGCTCGCAATGTTGGCAGCCTACGAACACACAAATTGGGATGCAATTCTGCCCTTCGCAACCTACGCCTACAATACCGCCACTCAGAGCACAACTGGCATTTAACCCTTTTTCTTACTGCGCGGCTGGCACCCGTCGCACACAAGCGACACAATTCTTCCGTACAAGCCGGATGCATCTGAGTTCGCCTATTTCTGCCACAGCTAGACATGCAGAACAGTGTCGCGATCTTTAAATGACCAAGAGCTCCAGAAAAGCGTCCACAGTGACACCCCTAAGGCACCCATGTTCGTTCCCAGAGCACTTGTGTTGCCCTCGGTCTCTCTCACTGCACCTGGTTTGTCGTCGAAAGTACTGCCCAAATATGAAGGCGCCTACTGCGTGGTCGAACGCACATCTCCGATCAACTAGGTGATCGAGCCCCTTGAACCGTCTTCGCACATGAGCCGTCGTGGACGAGACATTGTCAACGTCGACCGCCTCAAGGCCTACTACGACTCACTCGTAGTGACAAGCTTTTAGATTACCCGGTGGTTCCCGTTTCGCTCACGGGGGCAATTGTAGAAAAGAATTCGAGCGGTATAGTGGGTCGTCCTCTCCAGCGCTTACTAGTTGGTCCTTTTTATTGCAACGTATGGCCCCATTCGGAAACATTTACTGAAAGTTTGATTTGAATGGGAAAGGAGGTTCCACAGCTGGCTTAAATTCTTGATCCACAAGGCATTCTCAAAGGGCAGGATCTTCTGCTGCTGTTTCTTCCCATATGGGGTTTCTCTATTCGGACAAAGTTCCAGAGTGGCGGTTGTTTCCAGAACTCACATAGCCTGCGAGGTCGCCTGTGCTAATTCTGTCCAACTAGGTCACCGACTTGGTGCTCGGCATTGCTCTTGACTAAAAAATATTCAAAGAACCAACGCTACCAGTGTGTTCTTCACGTTCTTTCTCGTTATTTTCACGTTGAAAGTATCTGGCGGCCATCTCCTGTGGTTTCACCGTGTGTTAGTTCAGGAATTGTGGAAATTTGTATTCCAATGAGAAAGTGAGACAGCGAGAGGGATTCGCAATCTCGACAGTCGCTCTAAACGTATCTAGTTGGCGGGGAATTAATAACAGTTGTTATTTTGGTAAGAGTTACTCGTGTTTGTGGCTATCTTCCGGTGAGATATCATTTATCAGAGGCATTTCTTGAGTGCCAGTTTATTAGACTTACGATCCCAGCTTCGATACCGAGTTTTGGCGCCACTTGCAGGACGTCAACCCAGCTAGTGAAAAAGAAAGGGGTTCTATAACAAAATCGTAGACGTAATGCATAGGTAGCTGCTGTTGTGCATCGGCTAGGGCACGAGAGCGCCTTCGGCATCTTATTCAATGTTCTTAATGTAACCAAGCGTAGACATTGAGTGATACGACACAAGGGGACAGAAAATTTCACTGATATTTATTCTTCAATTTTTGCTTGCCAGGGCGTCCCGATTGAAAATAAGGAACGTGCTTTCACTAGATTTATAGTCATAGCAAGGTTATGAAAAACCACGTCTTCTTTCATTCGGAACTGTTTGGTCACATGACCAATAGTTTGAAGTTGTCAGCAAAGTGCTAATTCCGAAATTTTCATTTTCAGCGAAGCTTCCTGCCGGAGATGATGAGTCCTTGGAGGTCATCAACAAATCCTGAATACTTCGGTCACGATGTTTACGACAGCAGCATTTTGGGAAAATAATAAAATATGAAGTCATTACAATGCCCAAAAAACCAGGATATTCCTTTCAGCCGCTTTGTGTACAAATGCGCACGCCGAAATAGTTCATTCGAGTTTAACGGCGCAAAAGCGATTAAGGCCATGCTGCGACAGTCAAAGGACTGTTAATGTTAAGGCAGCAAAAGCTGCGTTACCTTAAAGTCGATGTAAATAACCTGTTTAATCTAAAAACTCGAACAAGTCAGTGAATGGCACTAGCGGTTCATCTCCCAATAATAAGGCAGGGTGTATTGGTAGTAATACATACTGTTTAACTGTTTCCGCCTGTGTGTTTCAGTATGTGGACATGACATAATAATGTGGTTTACTGCAAGCGATTCGTGACATTTTTCATCACAAGTTGGTGGGTTTTCTTGTGTGTTAGATGAGTGTGTCCAATTCCAAGTCGACATAAGATCACCTCATAGAACCGTTCTTGGTGACTGCACAATTTCCATTCCCCAAGCAGGGGCTTAGTAAAATGTAACTTGTTATTTATACACAAGTTCCATTCTTGATGCCATTTTGATGCTACCGCCTTACGAATCACTCGAGTACTGTCTTTGTGTGGAAGTGTTATGTGAGTTATGCTTTTGTCCGCTGCCATGGATGCACATCTGTCTGCCGCTTCATCCCCTGGTATACCAACATGGCTTGGGTCCAAGCATAATCGTATGGTTGTTCCGTATTTGTTATTAAAGACCACGTTTAAGATATCGCCAAGCAGGCGCTCAAATGCAGAGTTTAGGTGTAGAGCTCTGAGTGCACTTCACGAATTGTTATAAGAGATAGCATTTTTCTGCTTGTCGGCGGTAATTTTCTTAACTGCAGTCCATATTGCATAAACTGGCCGGTAAAAGACTGAAGCAAAAATATTTACCCGAATGCTATTTTCGCAATTTTTCGTTTCGATTCCGACACCCATGCCCACATAAATACGACAAAAATTAAGGCAAATAGAACGTTGAACATAATGAAAGTGTTGTTTTATAAGCGCTGGGGTTCCAACCGAAGGTGCTTCTTACAGGTTTACCGGTCTGTTGTGCGCAGCCTTCTGGACTACGGCTACGTAGTTTATGGCTCAGCCAGACTGTCATACATTCTACGACTTCACCCAGTACATACTCTAGGACTGGCGGTGCACACAGAACATTAGCTGGTGAAAGTCATTTGTCTTATCCAAGATTTCTGCGCTCTTTAGTACAAATATAAAGATTGCATAGAATTTTCCACACGTTTTAAAACCTACAAACACGTGGGTGTAGGGGCAATAACGAAAAATCGGGAAAAAGTATTCAAATACCACAGCATGCCTCTGTTTTCACTGCTAAATTTCATGCTGTATGCACTGTAGTTAAAACATCACTGAGAAGCAAGAAAATATAATCATATACACTGATTTGTTAAGTATCCTGAAGGCTCTCAATATGAAATTCTGGTGTGAACTCCTGATAGGGGATATATTAAACATAGTGACTTGCGACAAATACGGTAGATCATTTCGTTTCTGCTGGGACCCAAACCATGTTGTCATACCAGGCAATGACGCAGTAGATAGATGCGCATCCATGGCAGCATACAAAGGCATAACGAGCACAACACTTCCTTAAATGATAGTATCCGATTGACTCGGAAGGGCTTTACGTGAAAATGGCAACACGAATGGGACTCTTGCACAAGCAACAAACTACATCTTACTAAACCCGTGCTTACTAGGGGAAGTCACGTAATCACCAGGAAAGGTTTATTGAGGTAATTGTATGCCGACTATGGGTTGGGCACACACCTTACAGACAATTTTTTACTTACAGAAACGACCCACCAACGCGCGGGAAGTTCCAAGAATTGCCAACAATAAAAGACATCTTACTGACATGTACACATCTTGAAACAGGCAGACGAAAACTGTGGCACAATTGATATAAATTACACATACCTTTACACCCTGCCTTAGCTTACGAGATGATAGGCTAATGCCATTATCTGACGTGCTAAAGTTTCTAGATGACACCTGCTTTTATACAAGCTATAGAAGGACACAGCTTATCCGTTTCTTTATTGAATTTTATAACACCTTGTGTTTGGCGCAGCATAGCCTCGGTCGCTTTTGCGACACCAGACCCCATTTGTTTCATCAGCCTATTTTATGCCTACTGTAAGATCCACTGCGATCTCCAATTACACCTGTCCTGCGCCAACCGATTCCAACTAGCTCGTGGCAATTGACCTAAGTATACGTACTCCTGTTGCACAGTACACGTGTTTACTTAATTTGTCTATTTACTTCTTTAATTGCAAAGCTCATACATTAGGTGGCTCAACAGCTACTTTTCAGGTATGGTGGTCGTCTTAAAGAGTTCTTGTGAACAGTTTGCACATGATGTCTTCATTCTGCAAAGTTTATGCCACAGAGAAAAATTGAAAATTCATAAGTCCTTCTGCATCCATCCAACTTTATGATTCTGGAGATCCAATAAATGCGGTATAACAATATTTTCTATGTAAAATATTATTTAGTTAGCTTAAACAATATGTAGTGCGTGTTGCCATTTGATTATAAAGAATTTCTTGTACGACCGCTATAAGCGTGTAGTGAACGTTCCGTTTTTCCAAGCATAGTAGTTAGGGCTAGGCTGGCAAGCATTGCTATTAATACCATGAGTTGGAGAAACCCGCCCTGGTTGCTTAGTGACTATGGTGTCCGGCTGCTAAGCACAAGGTCGCGGGATCGAATGCTGGCCACGGTGGCCGTATCTTGATGGGGGGGTGAAATGCGAAAGTGACTGTGTACGTAGATTTAGGAACACGTTAACGAACCCCAGGTGGTTAAAATTTCCGGAGTCCTCCGCTACGGTTGCCTTATATTCATATCGTGGGTGTGGCTCGCAAAACCACATAATTTATTTTTTAATGAGTTAGAGAAAATAAATAACAAAGATGATTTCACAGTTTTTATGAACTTTTGGGGGCAGTTGTTTATGTTGGAAATTTAGAAACATTACATTTTAATGCATACTCCATTTTAAATGCCATAAATATAGCACAGAAACTGAGATATTCATAATCGAAGTTCAATGCTCTATCCAACATTACTTATCAAGAAAATTCCCCTTGAAATAGTGTGTGACCAAGTTCCAAAGATGACACGTCGTTGCAAATGATGTTGCGGCATGTTAAGGCAGATGCTCTTAAGGCAAAGCGTGTCGTATCAGTGTCTGCCGAGATTGGCCCATGACGTTCCGTTTCAAGGCATGTTACGGCCCCTGCCATTAAGGCGGTCAAATACAAGGACAAAAATAGGCACTATAGTGGTGGGCACCTTTCCGCGGCAAGCAATGAAAAGAAAGCTACAGCGCCAGAGCTTCCGCACGTGTCTGTCTTACTGGGTCATGTCGCCCGGCAGCGTTTCACAGCGATTTTAATTTCTTGGTACATATGCTGGATTAGCGTATCCTCCGCGCATGGCCACACCCGTCATTGATACGAACAGCGATTCGTGCACTAGTACAATACTTGAAGTGCACCGGCTTAGGAGACCGTTTATAGTGTCCCTCACACACGCATTCAGTGTTTACTCTCTCACTTGTTTCCTCTTTATATTCCCCTTTCCCTCACCGCCAGTTTAGGGTGGCAAACCGGGTGCTCGTCTGGTTGGCCTCCCTGCTTTTCCTGTTCTTGCTCTCTCTCTCCGCTCATGACAATCTCGCATTTGCCCATACATGGAAGAGAAAAACGAGAAAATAAGAAAAATTTGCACTCAGTGGCGCATTTTGTTACATTTAGTGTTCTAAGTACGACTCTTACGTTTTTTTTTCACCTGGGACAAACAAGGATGAGAATGTGGGATTAATTTGCCAGCGCCGTTGCTTGAGTGCCTCGCATCCGCAACTTCGACTTCAATGCACAGGAAGTTGTCCGTGAACATAATGAAGCGACTACTACCTCAAGTTCATTTTTAGTAGAAATACTTCATTTAGTAAAGGTGCTTGTTTGTTTCTGTTTTATTCTGATTATCAATCTTTGGGAACATCAACCGATTTGTGGTGTGCCATCTGTGTGTCCGTATCTAACAATTTTTCGCTCCACCTTGAGGACATGGCACTTCACAGTCATGTACCGACAGGGGCATTGGCATCGCATGCCTAAAATAGCCGAGTATCGCATCCTCGCAAGCGTGCGTGCTGCTCTCAGCACACACCAGCACCGGCTGGTGCGCGCATCACTGGACATCACTGACATGTCCGTCCTGCTCTTTGTAGGCTTGTCGAGACCTACGGGTCCACACTGCCACCCGTCGCGACAAATTGGTAAAACCGAACGCAATGCGGACCATTTGTTTCTGTGGCACCGACGGCCATACATCCGACCTACGTTACGAATTCTCCAGGCCAGAACCATCTCGAGCAACACGGTGAACACTCCCGTTCGGCCGTTGCCTTCCGCCTCCCGCAGTACTGAAACCAGAATCCCTTGGTCTGGTTCCTTCAGGTAGAATCACGATTTCCCGTCGCCGGCACCCGTTCTCAAGCCAAAACGTTTCACTACGCAGTTTCAGTGCTCTAACCCGCTGTCATCGACGAAGTGGCGGATTCATTTAGTGCCCCCTCTCTTGCCACCGCCTATGACGACATGAATTATATCCTGCTGAAGTGCAGGACAGCTTATCAGCTTTCTCGCATCGAGCAGCTCCTGTTAGCTGAAAAACTCGGGGACCAGCACCATACCCGACTTCTTCGCCGCATGAGGCAGATGCTCGGAGACAACGCCAGATCTTCTTACCTTGGCCTCTAGGGTAAATTGTTCCAGCAAAGGCTCCCGGCTAATGTGCAGATGGCCCTGACGAGAACTTCCACTACGGATCTGACGGCACTCGTTGCGTTGGCCGGCGAAGTCATGAGAGTAGCCGCCCAAACCATCACGGCCGCCAAATCGCCGGGAGGTGACATTTGACCGTGCAGCATACGTTTGCGTGCTGTTCGCCAGCATAATCTCCTCTCGACTTCCTGTTTGACCACCTCGAGAGAAACCTTCTGCGTAGCGGAACTCGTCGCGCGCCATGTCGCTGTCCACGCAGCCGTATTTCAGGCACGTCCCAATGCCAAGACATGCTGCGTGCAATCTCACCAACAACGTCAGGATTTGCTTCAAGCACCGCCCATTATAGAGCGACGCTCGCCACAGCCTTCGGGCTTGTGTGTGGCAAGGAAAGATGCCCGTCGACCTAGAGCGGCGACGAATGCTCTGGCCTAACCTGTGTTTTGCTTTTTCTGAGTAACGGTCAAAATCACAAGAGAACAGTTTTTCGTCGACACAAGTGTAATAAAATTTCAGTATAATTCTTGCCAAACGCTCCGACTGCAAAGCAGCACCAGAGACGTTTTAGGAAGCCACCAACGGCACCAGGATTTCAGTGTTCTCAAGCTATGATGCTAAACCTTGGCCTACGACGAGCGTTCCGCTGAATTTTTCTGGTTGCAGACATCCGAAGCGGCATTATTGGAGTGGACTGCCTGCACAGCTAACCGCCTCCATGTCAACGCAAAGAGCCGCTGCTTCGCCGGCTCAGCTAAAGAGCTGATCGCTCCCACCGTTCCCGCATCTTCCACATCACCAATCGCACCCACCTCTGTTGTGTTGTAAGCGCCGTTTTCTGAGCTGCTCAGGACGTTTCCCACCTTGACGGGACTCCCGTATTGCATGCAACCGCTACTACATGAAGTATGCCACCACATCGTCGCCTCCAGCCCTCCGGTCCGTTTCCGTCCTTGTGCATTGTCGCCGGAAAAACTCAAGATCACACGCGCGGAGTTTGAACATATGCTGGAACTAGGCATTATGCACCCTTCCTCTGGTAATTCCAATATCACCACTTCACAGTATGTCTAAGAAGACTAGGGACTGATGCCCTTGTGGGGACTACCGGAAAACACTCCCTGATCGCTACCGACTCGTGAACATTCAAGAGTTCACGGTAGGGCTGCACGTTGAGACGATCTTTTCTAAAATGGATCTCGTAGAGCTTGCCAGCAGCTACATGTCACTGAGGAGGACATCCCCAAGACAGCAAACACCACCATTTGGTCTCTTTTACCTCCCGCGGATGCCCTCACACTTTTGGGGGGTCCACTCTGTACGGGCCAGCAACGGCAAGCGTTCGGTAAATAAAATCAACTCTGAGCCATTGCTGACCTGTTCTCTCTCTTCGGAAGCCTGTCAAGACCGTCCGCACTCTCACCCGTCCCCAGTCTAATGAGCGGACCATTTGACAGCTGGGCAGAGAGAACCGGTTTCGAATTTAACCATGGGACCAACTGAAGTTACTGGGAATGTTGAATTGCGTACGTACCGCTTTTAAGCTAACCTTTTTTTTCACACCAACTTGGGTTACTGGGTATTTTCCACTGTTCAATTAACATTTTTGAGGCGCGCATGGGTCATTCGCTATGTGCCGCTCTTCAGTGAACCTTTTCGACGGCAACTTGGGTCACTGGGTATGTCCAACAGGGTATGTGCATCACTTAATTAAACAAAAACATTTAAAACATATCCGTTTCTTGGACGGAATCAAACACGCGTTAAACATATTATGACTATGTTGTCTGAATATATATTCCGACATGCGCCACCATTGGACTTCCTGGAAGCGCCGCAAGAAGGCTTAGCATACCCTGAGATAAGCGCGAAGGAGAAACCAGGCTGTAGTAGAATCCTAATAAATGCTTGTGACGCCTGGCGAATAGGGCTGTTAATATTGATGCGTGCACTTGTTTATGTTTCTTCGGTGACCGCTTTTCACGGGCTGGCAAATGTTAAACGTTATCGCTCAGAGCAAGACGCGCCCGCATGATTTCGAACTTACGCAAATGTTATCGTTCATTTTATATGCTATGCATGTCCTTGTCGAACCATGCATTAACAAATTGCATGCGCAACACGAATTCTGTAGTAGCTCCCGAAAACCACGCGGGCGCCAGCGTGAACACTAGAACCTTCAACAAGTGATGTGTAAAAAATGACTCACTTGACCCGCTGATGACACTCCGACGATCGCGGACTGTGTTCGCCGGTATCCTTGTGCTTTGAGTGTAACTTGCTTTTGTGGGCAGTGGTTCTCCCAATAAAAAGATAAGTTATTCGGAGTATTGCTGCCATGTTCTTCCCCGTCAATACTACGTGACATCTGGTGGAGGTGCTTGTGCGTACATGTACCGAACGCCCCTGCAATGCCGCGGCCCTAGCCCGCAACTCGAAGATCACACGAGCTTTGCCCTGGACCATGGAGCAAGCCGCAGGCTTCAAAACCTGCCCCCAGAGCACAGACTTCTACCTGAGACGACCAAGAATATCGTGGCCAATTCAACAACCCCAATGGCAGCGCCAGTGTCCCCCATCGTGCTGCAACACTCCGGGGAGCCACGAGCCTTCCCCGGATCATCCTTTGAATGCCCGCAAAACTAGTTGGAAACAGACTAATGGATCGCTTCATTCAATACCTAGAACTCCGACGACAAGCTGCGGTTTCTGTACTTCGCCTTAGAAGACGCCGCCAGAACACGGTTTAAGAACCAGGAATCGATCCTGACGACATGGCACCTCTTACGCAACGGCTTCCTGCAGACCTTCACGAGCATCAAGCACAAAGAGCGAGTCCAAGCTTTGCTGGAAACTCGCATGCAGCTTCCCAACAGAACATAGCAATCTTCACCAAGGAGAGCACGGTCCTGTTCCGCCACGCCAACCAGGATCATGATGATGATTATTATTATATATGGGGTTTTGTGGTGCCAGGGACCAGTATGGCCAAAGAGCAGAAGCTTAGCGTTAATGAGTTGGTAATGTAATAGTGAATTGCGTGAGGTAGACATGATGTGGCTGTAAAAGAGCCTTGGGAACAGTCGCAGTAATGTGCGTAGAAGGTATATGCAATACGATGATGGCAATGATTAATGATGTATACTATATACACAAACTATACATTCTAGAAGAATAATGCATATAATAAGTATATCAGTGGTAAGAACTTGTAAGAAGCACAACTGCCTTTCCAGAGCCCTTGCAGCACAAGAGCATGGAGACACGTGCTATACAGAACACTACTATCGCAGCAGCACCCTCTGGCTAGAGGATGCGCTATGAATTCCTTGCGCTGATAACTTGTTATACAAGGTCACTGAAAAAAGCTAGAAGTGCTTTGGTGCTAAAAAGTGGTTCTCCACCAAGAAACAACGGATTGGAGGGGGACATAATAGCGGTATGCTTGAAAAAAATGTTTCTTCCTCTGTTTTTACTTCCCTACATTCCAGGAAGGCACGGACGACGGTGAGTCGCTCACCACATCTACCACAGGTTGGTGGTTCCTCACCTGTCAGCAAAATCTGTGGGTACCGTATGTGTGTCCTATTCTGACATGACAGAGCAGAAAGTTCGTCGTTTTTTGCTGCCGAGAACCAGGAACCCATAGTGATGTGTAGTGTTTAATGGTGCAAGGGCTAGATATGGGCAAAGAGCTCCAAGAAATGTGTTGAGGTATCGATGGATTGATGAGTAGCGGTAAGTAGACGTAATGTGGCTGTAAGAAGCCTAAAGCTGATCGCTCTATAAGTGGGTAAAACATAAACTTGTAATAAAACGGCGGCAATGACTACAGTGAGATGTGCTATGTATTGGATTACATATAAAGCATTCAATGAGAATTTGTAAGCAGCAGTATTGCACCACCAGCATCTTTCTGTACAAGGACATAGAAACGTGCGCTACACATACTAATGCCGCAGCACATAGGACTCTATAAGAAGCCGGGTTATGAATGGCTTTGGCGTATAACATCTGGTATACTAGCATCAATTAAAAAAAATTGGTGCCCTTCAACTCTATGAAGAAGGACGACCAGCGAAGCTGTTTTTCATTCTTCTAAAATGATGAAATAATATATGTATGATTATATACCGGGGGAGGGGGAGGAGAGAGGTATAGTGCAGGTGTTTCGCCAGCGCTTGCGCTTGCGCCCCATGGATATTGTTCAGCGCGGGCTGCAGCGCGAGCTAGCACGAGAGCGGCAGCGCCGACGTCGCACAAATCCCGAGCACCGCGAGCGAGAAGCGCAAGCAAAGCGCCAGCGGAAGGAAGTTGCTCCCGCCGAGGATCGAGAACGGGAAGTGCAAGCCAAGCACCCGCAGAGGCAAGCTAACTCCCAACTTCAAGAGTAGGAAGCCGAGCAAAGACGTCGACGCAGAGAGATTCCTACCACGGAGGCCGCCGATGACTGGTTCAAGAGAGAATTCCTCGACTGTGAGTGCCACCACGGCTGCAAGGCATGTGATAGACTCTGGTTTGATCACAACCTCAAGCAACTGTGAGCGTGCGCAAACCGCAACTGGAGCTGGAATTTAGTAAGACGACGACAACGAGTTAAAACTTGAGAAAACGACCACCCGCTTCGCTGTTGTGATAGTTTTCGCTGAGTGGAACTGGCTTTACTGATTTTCTACACACTGCATTTCGGTCAGAGCTTAGCCATGTACAGCTTCGCTGTAAAATCTAAAACTGATTTCCCGGGAAAGAGCGGGCCCTTGAGAAGAAACAATGCCCCGTCTAATGAAATACGCTATCTGTACGCTTAATGAAAGTGCTTTTTTCTTTGATTTTCTACTTCGCGACATCCGAGCAAAACATAGAGTGCAGTTAGCGTTTTGCCATATTTCCCACAGGCAGGATGATCACCATTGGTTAACAAATGAGAATGGCTCCCATCATATGGCCTATTCGAAGCCGGCAGAAAGTGACTTCATTTCCTCGTGTTCTTGTTATCAGTGACCAACTTCCTTGCCAATAGCACTACAGTTTTTTCCGCAGAAACAGTTTCAAATCTATGGCAGGGATTGTGATAGAAATGTTATTAGCATTTGATCCTGTGGATGTAGACAGTTTCTCGGTAAGAATGTTGCCTTCAATGCCTCTATATCCAGGAACCCAGCATATATATATATATGCTGAGATGAGTAAGCGTTCCATAGAGCCGAGTAAAGCTCTGTAATTACAGGATTTTTAGGTTTCTGTAGCGGCGATAGACCTTTAGCAAGGACTAAAGAGTCAGTATAAATAACCGCGCTGTAAATCTATATAATTTTGAGGTACTCTAAAGCAGAGAGTAGCGCATAAGCCTCAGCCGTAAAGATACTCGTTTCCGGGCGCACAGCAAGATATTCCGTGAACGATTACCCCACCGCTGCACAAGAAACACCGGCATGCCATTTGGAAGCGCCCGTGTAGAATTCTGGGCACAAGTATTTTGTCTGAAGTTCCAGGAAGTGTATACGGATATGTGTATCGGTGACATGTTTGATAATTTCTACAAAAGACATGGCACAATCTATTAGCTGCCACAGTGACAATGTCGTCGCTGTTCGTCGCTAAGCTTCCTCACCCGCAGAGAGAAGGGCTCTTTCACTGCGGGATGGTTATGCAAGAGAATGGCGCTGGTAATATCATTTATGGTTGAATGCGTCGGGTGTTCATTGTTCGCGTGTAATTTGAGAAAATACATAAAACTAGAGAGCACGACCTCTCAGACGGACTGCACATTCATTTGAATCCACATAGGGACTCTCTACAGGACTTGTCCTGAAAGCAGCGGTCGCCAAGCGGATACCTAGATAATGAACAGCATGAAGCATCTTCAGGGTGCTTGGACTGGCATATTGATACTCTATGACGCCATAGTCTAAGCGTGTACGTGTAAGACTTTTGAACAGGTTCATGAGACACTTTCTCTGGCCACCCCACGTTGTACTGCGTGAAAAAAGTTTTGAGAAGGCCCACTGTATTCACTTAGTTAACTGCGATTTAGTAGCGCAAAAGCAACTAAGGCTGCGTTGCGCGAAGCACAAGGTACTGTAAAATCAAATTTAAGGATACCTAAGCTGTGTTGATCTATAGCTTGTGTAAAAAGCCGGCGTCGTCTAGAAATTCAAGTACATCTGGTAATGTCACTAGTGGGTCATCTCCTAAATGTAAAGCAGGATGTGAAGGTATGTGTAATTTACATAAGTTATGCAAACGTTTCCCTTTGTATGTTTCAACATGTGTACATGACGGTAAAATGTGCATCACTGTCGGCGGTTCTTGGCACTGTTCGCATCTTGGTGCGTCTTCTTTTCTGAGAAAAAAATTGTGTGTGAGGTGTTTGTGCCTAATCCTTCCTCGGCATAAAACTACTTGAATAAACAGTTCCTATTGATTACACGATTTCCACTCGCCAAGTGCGGGATTACTGAAAATGTAGCTTGTTTGCACAATAGTCCTATTCGTGCTGTCAATTTGTCATTAAGGCATTCCGAATCGTTCGGATACTACCTTTGTTTTAAGATACTCTATATGTGGGATGAAAGTGAGTCCAGTATGATGCCTAGAAGTTTGTGTTCTCTAGTCACCGGCACGTGCTGTCTGGGTAGTTCTACATTGGGCTCTACAAGTAGGCTTCTTCTTCACATGAAAAGGAGACAGAACTTGGAGGATTTAGCATAAAGCCATTCTCTTCTGCCTATTTTCACACTCTGTTCAAGCCAAGCTGAACGTATCGCTCACAGATTGCGAAGTGGCATGACTTGAATCCTAACTGTATATAATCTACGTAACGCAATAAAACAGATTCCGCCGTATACATGATCGCAAGGGTTCATTTTTACGATAAATAGGGTGCAGCTTAATACCCTACGTTGCCTACTGCATCCCAATTTCTTGAATAAATGGCTTGGATAGAGCATTGCCAACACTAACTCGAAATGTACAGTGGGATAAGTAACTTTCAATTACATTGAGCACATTGCCTCGAATCCCAATTTCTGAGAGGTTCCGTAAAATCCTATATGACCTAGTCGTGCCGTATACGTTTTCCATGTCTAAGAACACAGAAAGAACTTCTTGTGGATTAAGGTGTCGTGAATGCTTGCCTCAATCCGCACGAGATGGTCGGTAGTCGACCGACCCACTGATACCGCAGTGGTAAGTGTCAAGCATTTTGTTCCATTCAAGGAAATGTAAGAGATGGCGATTTATATTCTTTAAAAGTCTGCATAAGTAGCTTTCGAGTGCTATTGGACGGTAACTTCATATGAGAGATGGGTCTTTACCCTGATGTAAAACCGGGACTACGATGGCTTATTTCCATGCGGATGGAAGGTATCCGACAGACCAAATAGAATTGGAAAGTGCCAGAACTGTCATGTGTGTGTCAGTGTGTATGTTGCTTATCACGTCATACATGATTTTGTCAGCTCCCGGTGTGAATCTCGTACATACACTCAGGGAACTCTCAGCTCTTCAATATTAAAACAACAGTTGTATGGCTGATTCAGTCAGCATTTTCTGTCTAGTGATTTGAGTTCTGCCACTTGCTTGTGCTTAAGGAATGCTTCTGGGCAGTGTATGGAGCTTGATACACGCTGGAAGGGTATTCGAAGTGCATTGGCCCGGTCTCCCAAGGTATTGCCTTGACCACCGACGAAAGGCAAGGAGTGGATGTGCGGCCCCTTTAGCCTTCTGAGGCCATGCCGTACTTTAACCTCCTGGGTATAGGAACTGATGCATGCGAGAGACCTCTCCCAGCTCTTTCTCCTGGCCTGCTGTCTTGTGCGCCGTCCTTCTGACTTCGTTTGTTTAAACGCAATGAATATTTCCACCGTTGGATACCGACGCAGCGTGCCTCAAGCTTTGTTTTATTTCGCGCATCTCTGCACTGATTGTTCCACCATGGAACATGTCTCTTGCAAGACTGTTCATTTGTTTCTGGAACTATCTTTTTAGCAGCATCAGTGATGAAAGTGGAGAAATAGGCTGCTGCTTGGTCGATGCTAAAATCGCTTATACAATCCCGTGACAAGTATGTAGATTGCTTGAAAGGGTTCCAGTTTAACTTGGATTCCTTCCCAGCTGGAAAAGGACTGTCCTTCATAAAGCTAACAAAACATTCATTTTTGAACACCGCTGCCTCACGTGCCCCGCGCTGTAGCACATGCCTATCTGCAGAATTTTCACAGCATGCTAACACGGTGCTTTTTTTAAAGCGAAAGCCTTTCTAAGCTCATGGTGAAGTTTGTGTCAACAGACCTGGCCGCCGGAGTGTCCGCAGAAGCGTTGTCGCGCCATATCAAGACAGATTAAAGAGAGATTAAAGAATGAGAAATGATTGATAGTGACAGTTAGTGAATGATAACGTTACAATAGAGATTGCTAGAGGTTAATAATGACTACTAATGACTAATAATGACTACTAATGACTTGTAATGACTATTAATGGCTCCTAAATGGCCAATATGTGTAACGACGGCTTGTAATCACCACAATTAATTAGAGATGACTAACAATGCTTACTAGTCAGCAGTAATAACAAATAATGACTTGTAATAAGTGGCAATAGCTATGAAATGACCAATATGTCTAACGACAACTTGTAACGACTACAATTGATTAGAAATGACTAAACATGCTTAGTAATGACCAGCAACGACTAATAATTACTGAAATGACTTCTAAAGACTACTAATGACTACGATATTGCCACGTAGCAGTGACGGTGAAGAAGGCAGCAAAACTGTGATTAACGAAACTAGTGTTTTATTGAGCGCACTTGTTCCCTCAAAAGCTGGCTACACTCAAAGAACAACGATAGCGGCGAACACACTCGGCGATCGTCGAAAATCCTATCAGCGGGTCAAGCCCGTCGGCTTTTATACATGAGTCGTCGAATGTTCCAGAGTAATCCCTGGGACACGCGTGTCTCCCCCAAAGTTCTACATTATGCGCGTCGCGCATACATGCAGTAAGATTACACAAGTTTCGGTGACAGACATCAAATGGAAACATCGATAACATTCCAGAAACTTCCCATACATGCAGGCGCGTCCTGCGCTGTGCGATAACATTAGTTAAGCGGTAAAACGTGGTCGACCGATAAAGATAGGCAAGTACATGTGTCAATGACCCCTCTTAAAAAGTATCAACCCGATGCTGCAAACAAAGGAAAGTAACAAAGAAATACACCCATGGCAAAGAAACAACAAAATAAGGAAATTCTTCAGCGTCCGCAAAAGGGTTTAAGACGCCGCATATGGACCACTTCAGATCGTCGTACTCGCGTAGGTGCGCTGGGCGACGGGTGGGCATGCTGGCGCGGTGGCGGACGACGGAATTGCAGCATTACAGGACCCTGGTGCGTTCGCGGAAGGGGACCTTGACGGCGTGCGACGGCGGCATAGGTCATCGCTTCTGACTGGGGCTGCGGTAATTGAGGTTGCACCTCAGGAACTCCCAGCGATCGCTGAAACTCATCTTTCACCAAGTTGGCGATGGAGGCCACTTGGGCTGAGACGAAGGCAAGACCTTGCGCAGTTCTTAACACACAATGGCCCTGATGGTCTCTTGAAGGTCGTCGGTACGCATTTCTTAGATGGCGCACTGCGGCGTGAGCACCTGGCGGTTATATTTCCGGGTGCGCATTTCCAGTGTTTTCTCGATCGCCGATTCCTCTTCAGTATACTCAGCTACGGACTTCAGTCGGTTGCGAATCTGTCCGTAGAAAAGTTCTTGCTTGACGCCCCGCATCAGGAAGCGGACTTCTTTCTCCTCCGGCATTTCCGGGTCGGCGTGCCGGAAAAGACGGGCCATCTCCTCCGCGAAGATCGCTATGGTCTCATTGGGAAGCTGTACTCGAGTTTCCAGTATCGCTTGGGCGCGCTCTTGACGCACGACACTTGTGAATGTTTGCAGGAAGTCGGTTCGGAACAGGACCCACGTGATCAAGGTGGCTTCTTGATTCTCGAACCACGTCCTAGCCGCATCTTCCATAGCGAAATAGACATGTCGTCGCTGTTCCAGCTGTTAAACGTAGCGACCCTCTCATACGTCTCCAGCCAGCTTGCCGGGTCCTCGAATGTGGAACTGCGGAGCGTCGGTGGCTCCCTGGGCTGCTGCAGATCTATTGGGGCCGCTGCGGTTGCCATTGGGGCTGTCTTCTTGGTCGTCTCTGGCATAATACGCGTTCGGGGGGCAGCTGCTGTAGCAGGCGGCTAGCTCGATGTTCAGGGACGACGTTGGTGTTGTCTTTGCGGTCCGGGCTTGGATTACGGCTTGTCGGGGGTGTCCGGTACATGAACGTACCGGACGCCCCCGCATCCAGCACCTTCACCAGATGTCACGTAGTAGTGACGGTGAAGAAGGCAGTGAAACTGTGATTAACGAAACTAGCGTTTTATTGGGCGAAGTTGTGCGCTCAAAAGCAGGCTACACTCAAAGAACAACGATAGAGGCGAACACACTCGGCGATCGTCGAAAGTCCGATCAGTGGGTCAAGCGCGTCTGCTTTTATACATGTCGTCGAATGTTCCAGACTAATCCCTGGGACCTGCGTGTCTTCCACGAAGTACTACACTGTTAGCGTCGCGCATACATGTAATCAGATTACACAAGGTTCGGTGACGCACATCGGATGGAAACATCGACAACATTCCAGAAACTTCCTATGCATGCAGGCGCGTCCTGCGTTGCGCAATAACATTTGTTAGGCGGTGAAACGAGGTCGCCCGATAAAGATGGGCAAGTACATGTGTCAATATGACGAACATGTCTAACGACGGCTTGTAATGACCCTAATTGATTACAAGTGACTTAAAATGCTTAGTAGTGAGCAGTAATGACTAATAATGACTGAAATGACTTGCAATGACTAGTAATGGCTACGAAATGACCAATATATCTAATGACAACTTGTAACCACTACAATTCATTATAAATGACTAAAATGCTTAGTAATGACCAGTAATGAATAAAATGACTGAAATGACTTGTAATGACTACTAATGACTACGATATGACCAACATGTGTAACGATGGCTTCTAATGACCAGAATTGATTACAAATGACTAATATAGCTTAGTAGTGAGCAGTAGTGACTAAAAGAAAGAACAGAAAGAGAAGAGTCAAAGAGAAAGAGGCGAATGATAAGAGGAGGAAGAAGATGCTTTCACCGTTCACCTCTTAAAAGCGATCTTAAGAGACCCTGGAATTTTTTTCCAGGAGATATTCCTAACTTGCAATGCGTTTTGGATGTTAAAGAATAAATCATGCTTCGAATCAAACTGTCCGCTTGATATTCTGGCAGCACAAGTGAAAACAGACTCCACAAAAAGAAAAAAAAATACGGCAGAACTCATCTCACGATGACTGTCGGCGGTAGCGCGAATGGCATTCAGCAATACGGCGAGTCCCAGACGGCTGAGCGAGACTTTCAAAAAATTCACTTTTGTTTTTGCAAGTGTGAATACTGTTTATTCAAGGCGAACGAAACGCCTTAAACAGAGCGAAAGTATTGCCTTAAGCGGATGACATAAGAACTCTCATTTTTGAATCACATAAACCAGCATGAGGAGGGCTCTTCTGACTGACGTGAAACTATTTCTTTGTCGTAAGTTAGCCAAGCTAGCTTCTTTCTCTCTTGCTCGAAGTCCTTCACTTGATTGGGAGTAATTTTTACTCTAAAATTGAGCCTTGAAATTTAAACTACTATAAGTTTGTTTAGAAGCTTACCGTTGGTATTCCAAGTGTAGATGGCGAAGCCGTATGGTCGTCAGGAACCGTGACTGATATGCAGGCGCAGTTACAGGTGAACTTGCCATGTCATAAAGAGCTCCACAGCGTTTGACATAAAACGTACTGCTCATGTTGCCCACCGCCTTCTGAGATAAACTTGCACGACCTCCCGCTCTCCCTGCCACATGGTTATTGACGTAACATTCGCCAGTTGTGTTTATTTCCAGTGTGTTCCTTTAGTCGTTAAACTTTTCATTTTCAATCTACGCTTCACTTAATAATCGTTTGCGATAAGCCACTTCGTCATCAAGGCAACAGGTGCTACTAGTTGTAGTGAAGTTATGTTACCCACAGGTACCCGCACTAATCCTTCAATGTGTAGATTGTATACACACCGCAGCTTCTGCGAAAGCACAATTTAATTTTCACTCCTTCATACAGCGAACATAAAATCATCACATTAAAACAGAAGTGTCAGGATAACTATCTTTATTAAAGACATTGTAATATTCCCGAAATTAGGAGAAAACGCAAGCAATTGTTTGTGCAAACTAGCGGTGAAATTGTTTATAAGATTGAGGGCTCAAACAGAGGAGAGAGCACAGGTCATGTCGTCATTGAAAAAACGGAATATCTTGATTCGGCCAGCCGCTGCTGTCTGGTACTGTTGCGGTTCTCCGAGAAGTAAGCTGCTAGTAGTTTATATACCCCGTCACCTGCAAAAGAAGCATTTTGTGAAATTATTCGTGATTCCTCAACATTGTAAACCATTAAAAAAAAAAAAAACATGGCGCATGGTTGTACTTCGAAGATTATTAGCATGCCACTTCTTCGGCAACTTCTATGGTGAGCTCAGTGCAACATTCCTGCATCATGGTAAATCCAAGTTCACATCATCTATGCTTAGTTTTGATAAAATATCACAATTTTTACTCAATTCTGTTTGCCTAGTAGTGCTCCATATTTTATTTATCCGATTTTCTTTATTTGCAACCAAACTTACTTTAAATCAGCTACGCTTCAATTATCGGACATGCGCCTGCGCAATCTCAATAACACCACCAGCACCGTAATAGACGGCATGCTTGCAAAAGCAACCAACCTAGAAATCTGCTGCTACCTAATAAGCAATATTAGTCCCACTTCGTATGGCCAACAGAAATACACCGCTGGATTTCGGTCGCCCCAGGATGTCCGGTTACCTACCATATTGATTTAGCATCATAGGTTGAAGGAAGTTATTTAACCTATCTGCATAGCAAACGCACGTAACCATGAGTATGTATATGTTCTCTAGTTAGCACGTTGCGGAGTATTGAAATAGGTTCAAGTCCCAGTCGCTTCACACGAACGTAAAGTGCACTGCCATATGAATCAGCTGAAGGCACCTTCTAACTTAATGGATTTTCTGCGGCCGCATGCGCTCAAAATGCGGACGCAACAGTGCAACAACTCCGATATACAGCTATTAAATCAGGACCTAAGGCACAGATTCCCGGAACTAAAATGCGTGTCCACTTTCAATGTCTACCAAAAAGTCGCTACCGTTCCAGGAACTGAACCAACAAGCTCAACAAGATGAACAAGGCACCTTCGTCCCCTAACTAGACCATATTTCGCACAAACAGGAATATATGCACATGGTTACAAGGTAAGTGACGCAGGATAACAGCAGTCAAGAAAGGTCGGTCTTACGTCCCCGTCGCATTCGTCAGCAGTTACATAATGCTCCTGTATTCAGTATTGCGACATTAACCCCAGACCCAAACATTCACACTCGGCAGATCTGAGGGTCGCATCAGGAGCCTCCTTACACGGCTTCAACCGAACAACATAGGCGACAATAATCCTCGAATAGATAGCCCTGTAGGAGCGAGGGGGCAATCTCGCAGGCCAAGTCGGTGATGTGGCATACAACGCTATAGTTTCGCTGAGATATACGACGGTACTACACAGCGACCAGGGGACGACAACGGAACCAAGAGAGCTGTATTCATTGCTTTGACGGTGATGAAACTTTTGGGATGCCTGCAATATTGTGAAGTTATTGCGGGCGATATGACGAACAGTAGCTGCCCATGTGTTCCCGTCCGGCGCATACTACGATAGTCAATGTAGGCCGTACACGCAGGCCTGCGAGGGGTGCTGATAAGTATTGGAGCTAATCTCGAAAAAAATGTATCTAGGGAGATGTAACTGCCACTATTTTAAATTATCCCGCAGGAAGTCGGTGAACTCGCGACATCTGTCCTCTAGATTCTTGAGTCCCCGAAAATAAAGATCTGCTATCTGCTAACGTAACCCCTCTCTTGCAGAATTCCATCATATTCATCACCGTAGTTTTATTACCACAGCAGGACGAAGGCCTCTGTCAGTGACCGACAATTACCCTTGGCTTGCTTTACCTGATTGCAACTTGCGCTTGCAAATTTCCTAATTTCAACCCCGCCTTCATAATTTTCTAACGTCCACGAGTGCGCTTCCCTACCCTTCGCACTCATTTTCTAACTCTACTGTTCTTCCGGTTATTTTCCCTATGCATTACACGAACTACCAAGGTCCAGTTTTTCTCATAATATTGACTAGAGTATTGGATTTCCCCGTTTGAGCTCTCATCCACACTGCTCTACTCTTGTTCTTTATTGTTACGCAGCAATTGTTCTTATCAAAACATATTCAAATCTTTGTTATTTTCGGGGCCTTTTGAGAGTGTGGAAAATATTATACTCACAAGGAGCCAGATTAGGCGAACACGGTGGACGGGCCATCATTCAAAAGCCTAGAAAGTTCAGTTTTGCCATTGTTTTGCCTGGATTGTGTAACGAGGCATTGTCATGCAACAAAATGACACCTTTGGAGAGCTTTTCTTGATGTTTTCTTATGTTTGGAACAAAACCGTGAATAAAGCGCAGTAAGATTCTGAAGTGATGGTTTCACCATGTTGGAAGTAGGCCACTAGTAGAACCCACTTTGTATTCAAAAAATACTCTTTACCTTGAATTTCACTCCAACCACTGCCCACAAAACATGTTTGGCCTGGAAAAATAGTTGTGCCTCTATTGCTTAGATTGTTTTTCAGTCACTGCATCATAACAGTTGATCCATGTATAATCACTAGTTACAACTTTTTAAAAATATTACTCATTTTTCCAACATGTTCGAAAACAGCCACCAATGTGCCGACATGCTTCCTATTTTCTTAAGTTGTGAAAAGGTGCAAATCTTTTTGCAGGATCATTTCGCATTTCCAAGTTGTCATGGCACCGACTCTCTTTTGTGACATTCCCAGATGTGTAACAATGCTTTTGGATAATAGTTGGTGGTCTTCCGTGATCATATAATGGATGGCTGTCATATTGGATGGCACTACGACAGAAATGCCATCCTATAGCTTTGTCAATTTATGCACTAACATGAACAGTTTTAAAATTGTGGACCCAACGTTCAGATGCAAATATGGGGGATGGGAGCGATTTCAACAAACGTTTGGGACATTTAATCATGAATCTCCTTCACCCCTTTGTCTTACATAAACGGAAACTTAATTATGGTTATATGCTCTTCCAGACTGAAATTTTCTGCGGGCACAACAATGCTGAGCCTGAAACAGAAAGATAAGCTGCAAACATAGGCAGCTGGTTTTTGTGTCACAGATTGTAGAGAAATAAGCCATTATACTCGGTCTATTGCAGCTCCCTAGCTAATTTTTGTTATGTGCATTGCTCCATATTTACTACCACACCCTCGTAGAAGTTCAAACGGGCGTAGCTTCCGTTATGTTAAGGCCTCTATCAAAACACTAGGACATGTCGTTGAGAAACTGTAAGTTAGGCACCCAATAAACCAGTCTCCATTCATAAGAATTAGTTACGGAAGAATTCATCTCACGATGACTGACGATGGTACTGCGATTAACAATTGAGCTACGCATGGAAACGCCTTATTGTTTAGATCACGTTTGTTTTACGTCTGTAGTGGTCATCCTTAGAGTTCCGTTGCTTCCGCTGTATGCGATATACTCCGCTGCCACTCCGATTTGTTATGGCACTCGCTCGCCATTTGATTCCCATTAGCATGGCGGAATAAATACGACTGCATGAAACCGCCCCAGTGAGGGCGATGGAATAAGAAGGGTGGTACGTACGGCTGCGACAGCATGACGACAATGAGATTACGATTCCTAAACCATGGCGATTCTATAAGGACAACACCTTGACAACTGGTATGACGACGAGAGAGAACGTGACAAGAGTGGGATGATGGAGTGCGAATTACGACAATAGAACGACCGCGACGGCATCACACGAATGGCGTGATCACCGTCCTTATGATCACGAATGCATGAAGACTGTATGAAGACTATAGCATGACGACAACGAAATGATGAGAGTCGGATGACAAAGCTAAAATGGCGACAATGCAAAGAACAACAGAGCATCGCGACCTCGAGCACATACCTAGCGCCTTAAGCTATTAAAGAACTTCGGCCACTGCGCTAGTGTAGAAAGCAGGACGACGACGACGTGACGACAGCTAGATCACGAAGCCGGAATTGTGACGATGGGAGTATCACGACGGCATCACGACGACATGACAACGAATGCACGGCGACTACTTTATGACTACGACGCAATGATGACGATGATATGACAGCTATATGAGGACAATGGGATCATTACTAGTGTATGACCACAATGGCATAACGATGACCGTATCGCGAAGCCTGTATGACGACGATGGCGTGAGGACAACGGCATGACGAGAGTCGTATGACAAAACTTGAATGACGACAATAAAACGGCAACGACGGCATCACGACCTAGTGGCCCAAGCTATTAGACATCTTCGGCCACTTAGCGTTGAAGGTGTGACGACGACATCGTGAAGAGAGTCAGATCACGAAAGTGAAAGGACAACGGAACGACCAGGATGACTTCACCACCAGGAGCACGTACATAGCCGCTCAAGGAGGTAGGCAAGTTGGGTCCCTGTGTTAGCACAGACAGGCAGACAGACAGTCACACAGACAGACAGACAGACAGACAGAGACAGACAGACAGCTAGACAGAGACAGACAGACAGATAGATAGATAGATAGATAGATAGATAGATAGATAGATAGATAGATAGATAGATAGATAGATAGATAGATAGATAGATAGATAGATAGATAGATAGATAGATAGATAGATAGATAGATAGATAGATAGATAGATAGATAGGTTCAAAGCTACGGAAGCTGGCAAAGAGTGCTAATGGCAGTAAAAAAAACACTGCCTGCTTAAGCAAACAGCGCGAGGCGTCGTACATCACACTCCATGTGGCGAGTGCGAACTCTCTTACATTTGGAACAGCTAAACTACCCAGAACGGCTGAGTCAGCAAAAGATAAACCGTTCACAAAACCATGGAGAGTCGACAAACAGCGGCCTGGTGTTTCAAAAGAGGGCTTGTCTTTGTCAAACCAACAACGAAGACAAGCCCGCTCGTAGCAAAACTCCCTTCAGTCTTAGGCTGGCTTTATTGAACCTATGTGAGTGAGTGAGTGAGTGAGTGAGTGAAGCAACTTTATTAGGTACACTATAGACGCAAGCAAACTCAACTTCACCTGGCTAGGCCCACTCGGCGACCATCAGGTGAAACCTGACGGCCCTCTCGCGAGCCCTCTGGACTGCCAGGATTTGAGAGGTCTGATCCTGGGCCCTAATTAGCTTCATCATTTCCTCTTGGGTGAAAGGGGGACCGGCAGAGGCGCAGCCTCACAGGACATGTTCGAAGTCCGCATAATCACCACACAGAGGGCAGTCCGAGCTTGGTAACCGTTCGGGGTACATTGTGTACAGCGCCGCGGGGCTCGGGTAAGTGCTTGTTTGCAGAAGTCTGAGAGTGACTGCCTGGGCCCTGCACGGCGAGGAGTGCGGCAAAGGCACGATTCTTCTTGACAGATAATTATGTTGTTAGTTGTTACTTCAAACATAAACCTATGTGGAAAAAATATATGAAGAAATTCGACCGCCAGCGTTATTCGCTCGCCGAGCAGAACGAGGCATACTTCTACCACACCAAGCCGCGTCACAAGGCCCGCATGGATGACCCCGCTCTGATCGTACGCAGGAGTGCGGTCTTTCGGCTTCGTGAACTAATTCCCCAAGGTATAATAGGGTTTGGAAACGGTTTGTATGCCCAGCGGACGCAAAGCTCTCCGAACAGTATCTGACACACCCTGAATATAAGGAATGGATAGAAGAGACGCTGCCCTCACTCCTGGCTCACCTATCCTTCTCCTCTGCATTCGCATCTATCGTTAATAAACATCCTGGGATAATGGCGTCGTTTCAATGCATCAAATACATATTCTATGTCTTGTAGCCTTAACTGCTTGCAGGACTACAATGCATCACAACATCATAAAAAGTTCTTACAAAAGAGTGTTTGGGTAAGGTCGGGTGATACGAGTCAATGGATAAAAATTTTTTGGTGTCACACTGCTTGCGGTACACTGTCGTTTCCGCACTGCTGTTACCGGCCTGGCGTTTAAGCACAACCAGTAAAAGAAAGATATTTCCTCTCTCCGTTTCGTACATGAACTGAATGGCGTCGTGTTAACCATGGTTAACCTAACCGTGGACAGAACCATGGCGTGGTGAATGACGTGGTAGCGCTAACGATGTATTGCAGATGGCATGGGCAACGAATTCCTTGTAGTAGATATTGCATGGCTGTAAAAGCACGTAAAAAACTCGCTCTAAATGGCGCAAGACATATAGGTATTCAAATAATGACGCTGATTAGTTAGTGATGAGGGGCAACTGGGTTTCGTTAAAACATGGTGTAACAGAAGATAGCATTGACACAAGAGCTTCAAAAGAGCTCTTGCATATAAGCTGCTGAAGTGACTACCGCAAGAGTGGACACGGGACACTAAAGAGGGTGACGAGTAAAAGCGCAAAATTCCAACTGGTCCGGTCTTACACCCTGCTTGCATATAAGGGCTGTTAATCAAGTTCTAAGTTTACCTGGCCAAATGATTTTCAGGGTGTCTGTTTCAGCTAAAAACTCTAACACCATTTGTTGATTGAAAAGCGGTTCACTCTAAGAAAATATGTCGGGTGCAGAGGTATATTTTCTCGATATTCAAAAAAGGAACTACTTTCTCCTCTCTGCTTGTTTTGCAGGACACTGAATAGGGACATGGAGGACTGTCAGATCTTTACCGCGCTTACTACAAGTCGGAGTATCCCCCCAGTCAAGAGATAAGAGTGAGTACCGTAAGTGAGTCCTATTCTTAATCGGCAATGAAGTACTTCCTTGTACCATGCTGTTTTCTCACGTATTCAGTTTCCTAGTTTTGAGTTTAGTATGTGTAGCTTATTCGATGTTTGTGTATCCCACTCTATTTGCCACTGATTCCTCTGTTTACGGCGTAAAAAAAACTAGGTCTGTGGCAGGGGTGAGGATATTTCCATCTGTGTCGCTAAAACTAATCGACGTAGCGTTTTCGTGAGCAACTATGCAGCCTTTTATAACTCTGTGGCCAGGTACCGAACACAAGACATTCACTTGGTTGCACATACTTGCGGAGCACAACAAGCTGCACAGTTCATTAAAAACTGAGTTCTTGTGTTTTCCTAGACTAATTAGGGCTCTCACTACACTTAATTAAGGAGGTCGTCGTCAAAGATGACACTGCGCACAGTGTTCATTTTCTATGTGGGCCTACCGAGACAGGAATGTCTCCGAACGCCATGAGTTTTAACAGCTTGTTGTACTGGAGCTTGTCAAGTACTTCCAGAAAAAGGACGCCATTTCCCATCTTGGTTACTTCGCAACCTGCGCCCATTGCATCTGTCATGCGTTTTGCAAAAAAAAATTGAGATATCGTATTGACAGTCTTGGTTTCGTGTTGGCTGTGTAGCACACGACATTCGGAATATATTTCTACGGGTTTCACAAACAAGTTGAACGTTTCTTCGGAGCCCGCCCTCTTCAGGGAGCGATCAGGTAGTGGGGGAAGAGAACTTAACATAGATGTATGATCATTTTTCGCCAGCACCGCCAGCCACCCACCATAGAACCCAACGAGGGGACGCTGCAGGACCGTGAAAAGACAGGTCCTGCATGCGCCAGTTGGATGACACTACTATAACCATATTTCTTAAAACCAAGGTTGGCTATCCCACAAAAAGTTAATCCTTCCTGTCTGAAAATGGGAAAGTAAAAGAAAGTCAAGAGAAGTCAGGAAATATCGAATGTAAGAGAAAGACGAAGATTAGATAGGAAGATACGAAAAGGCAACTACCGATTTCCCCCAGGTGGGTCAGTCCGGGGGTGCCGTCTATGTGAAGCACAGGCCAAAGAGTTGTGTTGCTTCCACCGGAGGGCCTTAAAGGTCCAAGCATCCGGCATCGGCTCATCCTGCAGCATCCGCCTTTTTTCAGACATGGCTAAGCTACGCACGACTACACGCGGGAGGATCCAAAGCTCATGTGCTCGGGCACGTGGTGTCGCAGTGCACCAAACGCCTGCTCACGCTGATGTCCCTACGAGGTACTGCCTGGAATAAGACCTAAAACATATGAATGCTCGTGTGCGACCAACTTAATGCAACCCTTAAACACGTAAGCTCCAATCATTATAAAACATTTTCGCCAGCCACCAGCGTCGTTGTGACGTATTTGAAGTCTAGTAGACCTGAAATCACAACGCGGTTTCTACACTGGCCTCCTATATGAGGCCGATGCCCAAGGGAACAAGGTTTCTTCCGGAAGGGATAATCCACAACGAATCACATCCATGTCATCAATCAGCTAATGGAGAAATCGGCAGAAATCAGCCTCTCTATATGGTTTCCACAGATGACGAAGAGGTGTTTGATTCATAAAGATACCAGCAGTCGTAGAGGCATTCAAATTCAAGGAGCACAGGAGGCTTACGTAAATATTTTGAAAATATCTAAAGAGATTCGACAGCTACCTTCATCCTACACAAAAAAGCAGGAAGATACACATAAAAAGGGGTCTGACCAGGAGACATAATCTCTCCAATTCTGTTCACTGCATACTTGGAAGAAGTATTCAAGCTCTTAAACTGGAAAGGCTTAGGAGTGAGGATCAACGGCGAATATCTCAGTAACCTTCGCTTTGCAGATGACATTGTCCTGTTTAGCAACCCTGGGGACGAGTTACAACAAATGATTGAGGCCCTTATCAGAGAAAGTATGAGAGTGTGGTTGAATATTAATATGCAGAAGACCAAGATAATGATCAATAGCCGGGCAAGGGAACAAGAGTTCAGGATTGGCAGCCAGCCTCTAGGGTCTGTGAAGGAGTACGTTTACATAGGTCAGCTACTCAGAGGGCACCCTAATCAGGAGTAGGAAATCGACAGAATAAAATTGGGTTGGAGCGCATATGGCAGACATTGTCAGGTCCTTAGTAGAAGCTTACCATTATCACTGAAGAGAAAGATATACATTCAGTTGATGTTACCAGTTCTAGCATATGGGGCAGAAACTTGCAAATTGACAAAGAAGCTTGAGAACAAGTTAGGGGAACCGCGCAGAGCTATGGAACGAAGAATACTAAGCGTAACGTTAAGAGACAGGAAGAGCGGTGTGGATCAAAGAGCAAACTGGGATAGCAGATATTCTAATTCACATTAAGAGAAAGAAATGGAGCTGGGCAGGTCATGTAATGTGTAGGTTAGGCAACTGGTGGACCATTAGGGTTACAGAATGGGTGCCAAGAGAAGGGAAGCGCTAGCGAGGATGGCAGAAGACTAGGTGGCGTGATGAAATGAAGAAATTTTCAGACGGTGGTTTGAATCGGTTGGCGCAGCGGAGGGGAAATTGGAAATCTCCGGGAGTGGCCTCATCGTGGCAGTAGACATAAAGTAGGCTGATGATGATGATGATGATGACAGTGATGATGATGATGATGATGACGACGACGACGACGACGGTGAGGCCGATGGCATCGCCCAACGCAGCGATCACTGCGATCAGCAAACCAGCCTGATAAATATAAGCTTTGTGCTTTGGCATTGCAATATCTGCTTTGTAACGCCGTAATATCCAAAGGAGACCACACAAAATGAATCCAGTGGCATGGGAGGATATAATTCCCGTAAAACAGGTGAGCATGTTGTAGGGGACAGGACGAAGAAGACCGAACAAAAAATAACCTCTTGTCATCTTGTTCTCTCGCGAATTTTTTTTAGTAGGAAGAAGCAATACTGGGCAAAGCCGCAATGATTCTTCACATGACCACACTGCATGCTCGGCTGATGCGCTATAGAACAGGCAGATCTGTAGCCCAGCTGCTACCACTGTTTCGTATGCGCAGTCTGCATGCGGTCGCTCGACTCCTTCATGAGTGTGAGTCACACTGTACGGTATGCTGCCATTAATAACGACAACTATTTTATTCGTGGGCGCAAACCTCGTCCAATAAACGACGTAGTCACGCCAGGTATATACAGATGCAATTTTGAACGCTTGTCAAAGTAAACAGCGCTACTCATTCCACAGCAGGACGGTTCTCACGCTGTTGCGATCGTCATATGTTTGGTGACCACTCATTGCTGCTAAACGGCAGCTTAGAAATGCAGTGACAATGATGCAGTAAGGTGACATTCGGGAAACAAATTTTTACAAATACACAACTCATCTCTGAAGCTGATTGTAGGCTCAAACACGCGCGCACACATCACTGTTGGTGCTCCGTCGGCCTCAGAGCCAGCAGGAACACCAACCATGCTGGCACAAATCACTTCAGTATGTCTCACAGAACGAATTTCCATGTTAAAGACGCTCCTTCATAGTCATTAGACTAAAAAAAAAGTTAAATTGAGACGTCCACCCAACCGCGCCAATTGCTAGAAAAGAAGGCCTCGCAAGAAAGGCCTCGCAGTTGGAGAATAGATTCGTCCTAGTCCGGGACTCGAACCAGGGACCACCCCTTTCCGGAGCAGCGGCTCTACCATCTCTGCTAAATAGGCGGCTAGCGAATGGTAGGGCGAAGTCGAACTTGTCAACAAGTCTAAGCAAAGGCAAGAGTTTCACATAATAGTTCTGCGGAAACCCGCAAGGTGCGGAGAAGTAATTAATAAAGAGAAAATGAGACATCCGCTCAATCGTAGCAACTGCTACAAAGGAAATCCATACGGGTTCCTCGAAAGAAAAGCCTCGCAGTTGAAGAAAAATTCGTCCTGGTCCGGGACCCCAGCCCGGAACCACCGCCTGGTGGTCGATAGGGCCTCAATCCTTCTACGACGTGTGTTTGACAGGATCGCCACCGGGTATTACGACGTACGCTCGGTCCCATTGCCTGGCAGGCATCATATAAATTATTTAAAAAATTACTGGAGAGGACTCTGTCATGGGGCACCTATGGGAGCTGCAAGTAAGGCAAATTAGTTCTGAAGAAAGACGCTTGGTAGAGCGAGTTTCAAGCATAACTGATTTCTCTAGCCAATGTGCGTGCACTTTAATTTCACGAATAGTTCAGCTTCGCGCTGCCACCCGATAGCCTTATGGTGAGTATACGTAGTAGAGCAACGATCTCGAAAAAAGCTTGGTGCCAGATTCAAATACCGGACCAGGACGAATTTCTCTTCAACTACGAAGCTTTTCCTTTTTTTTTTTTTTTTCAAGAAGGCCTCATCAGTTTCCTTCGTGGATTTGTGCTATACTTGCTAGTAGACGGCTATTTGTTGTAGTGTTTCGTTAAACTCCCCACAGCACATAGCTTTCCGCACTGCTTATTTGCTCCCCTTTACGAAGTAAATACTCGTCATACACAGAAGAAGTCCATTTTAGTGACAACTGAACCTGGAACAGCAGCAGCGACTCGCATCGACTGGCGTCGACCGCAATAAATCGCCTCAGTGAGCGCAGACTGCCCGCCTGAAAGAACAATAGGCTACTTGCAAGAGCCATCACACAGGGATGCATAGACTCTCACGGCTTTAAACTCGTAGAAGGACACTGGATGAGGATTGATGAATAGTTGATCCAAGTTGATGCTTTTGAAGGATGGCCACAGTCTTGGTATATTCCTTGCGTCGTCGGCGTTCGACAAGGCACAGCCGCCCTTGTAGAACTTGAGCAGCAACTTGAACTCGCCCGATTGAGGACTCTGCACTGCACCAGCTAAGCGTGTTCCATTTCTGTCTTGTGCTGCGACACTGAAACAAAAATACAAGGTCGATGGTGAGATCTTGCAAAATTACCAAAATGAGACGACGTAGCTTAATGTTGGGCACTGCGAGTGTCCCACACGTTTACAGTAGGATAATACTCCTGTCATAAGCACGCTCTCAAAAAGCGTTCAAACCGAAGAGAGTGAACATCGGCTATCCGCACTAGCTCCCTTCCGCGAACTTAACGAAGCCAATAGTGGGCGCAGTTTTCAGTTGCATCCAAACGCTTTCCTGTGAGGATGTTATGCAACAGAGTCGGACAGGAAGGATAACGCAAATATCACCACACGTGGGGAAAGGTGCACAAATAAACTCATAGCAACCACGTATATTCGTACCCGAATGTGTTATAGGCGAAATAAACAGCGCGTAAAATTGATAATTTGCTTCTAGGCGCTGCGTGCGCACGCACTGCAGGCCTAATTTAGATGTTTTCGCTTGCAGGAATTTTCACTAAAGTTGTTCTGTCTCTCTCTCTCTCCTCTCTCTTGTTTGTGATCACCTGTGTTTATGCTGCTCGTGTACTCTCCATTTGGACAGTGTCCGTACTTGCAACTTCTGTCGCTCGTGTATCATATTTTTACGCAACAAGTTTGCGGATATTGAAATACATAGCACCACCGTCGGCTAAAGCGTAAAGATATAATAAGTATATTCTCACGTTGTAATGACACAGTAGAACCATGCAGACAGCGCCAGACTCTTAGTCACGAACCCTACATTGAGCGAACACATTATTTGGCGCCAAGAAAAAACACTGCAACAGTTATTAGCCGATGAAAAACGGTCATCTGAAAAACAATGAAAATATCCGCATGTCGACAATAAAGCGAAAGCTTACACTTAATTACTTCTTTTGCTATGCTCAAGTTAAAACACAGATGCTCGGTAGCTTTCCATTGCAGAGATTTGCCGCATCCGCCGCAGCAGTTTAGGCTATCGCAAAACATATTCACTTTGAATAGCAGGGTAACTGCATTCTGTGACCATCTTTTTCATCGGAGGTGAATAACATAATGATTCACCGCAACGTGGAAGTGGCATTGGCATTCGAAAATTCAGAGTGATTACGTCAGTTCACTGCACTGCGCCTCACTGCAATAACCATTGGGCGTCTTACTTTTACTTCAGTACACTTTTGCTTGAATATGTGAGCGGTACAGTCTCTTACCTGGTCTTCTCTACGAGAGTCGCCTATTTTTCTTTTACAGGATGGCCACAATCAGCTCGTTTGCCTTGTTAACACAGCATTTCGTATGTTAAAACACGCAAACAATGACTGACTCGGTTGGAAACTTGACTTATGAAAAAGAGTGGTGTTTGTCGAAACACGGCAAGCAGTGGCATCGCACCTAGCCATTGCTAAAATAGATGAAAGCCCCACTGGAAGCTTAATTTAAATGAAAGAAAAAAGAGGAACTATTTTATTTCTAAACAAAGCCTAGTTACCTAAGCATAGCGCCGGCACAAGACTATATTTACGGTAAAGTATGTCACAAATAAGTTCGCAATTATATGGTACAAAAATGTGCATCACCGACGGAAGAAGATTGTATTTAGGTGATAAACACGGCCGGCAACCGTCAGATCAGTAGCCACAGAAGCGTGACGAAGCAATACAACCGAACCTATAACCCTTTAGACGTATTAAGTGTACAGCGTGACAATGCCTGCGTCCAAAATATTTGTCGTTCCTCCAAACGCGCACCGCAGTTTGGAGGAAGTGCCCTTACTAGAGAAAGCCCGAGTTGCGAAAATGGACAAGACAACGAAGAAAGCTCGTCATTTTAAAACAGGGGAACTCAACACAAAAATAATTTTTTTTAATTCGAGGCACAATGGCACATCAGTGTCAAATCCGGAGGGGCATAGGGAGTAGTGTCAAGAAGTTACCATTGTCAGCAGCCTGGCTGTAGCACAAAGGTGCAAACGAAACCCATATATGTTTCTCAAAAAGAAGGCTTTGCAGTTGTGCAAAGATTTGTCCTGGTCCTGGTTTCGAACCTGGGACCAATATGTTTCCGGGTCAGCCGTCCTACTAAGGTGTTCTCGTATTTGTTCGCGCGTTGTGTGCATGCGTGAATGGCGAGAGAGGCATCCGCGCAGGGGCTCTTTCTCTCAGACTCGCGAGATCTGGGAAGATTTTGCAGGGACCTTCTGCTTCTACTGTGCGTTTGCCTAGGTACTCCATTGCTCTTGTGTAAGCGCCGCCTAAGCGTCCGTCCACACGGGATCATAACGGCCGATAGAGATTTCGCAATAGCGGACGAGCCACTCTTTGTCGTCATTTATTGGCTCGTGTCACTGTGCCGCCCGTAGAATATGTTTTGTTGCTTCGCAGTGCGTCTTGGCGTGCGTCTTCAGTGCGAACAGTTGTCGGCAAGAAGGGGGAGGGGCGAGTGAGGGGCAATCTCACATGGGCACGCTCCGTGTATACGCTGTGCAGCCAGGGACAAGAGCTTAAATATAACCAGGAAATGAATGTATTTCAAGGAAATGAGTTATCGCTAACGACGTGACATTATTCATTCGTCTGCAGCTACTAAAGCGCCATCTACCTAAGCTTTAAGTTAACGTTAGCGTAATACCAGGGTTAAGGAAAAGAGCTTTACCGCTCCGCAAAAGGCCTTTGCAGAAAGCGCGTTTTAGCATAGCGTGATTGCGTAGTTTATGCACGGTACGCCGCAATTAGGCTCCAAATTTTGCATGCATAGTGCGCACAAGTGTTCTTGTCTATTCGCCAAGCTTTGCGTGCTAGTCGGAATAGTTGGAGAGGCAGCACAATGACAGGTGGGAGCGAGTTGTATTTGTACTGTCCATGCAGAGGCCTGTATGCCAATGCCTGGTGAAATCAGTACAAGCTTGCCGTCTTTGGCCTCAGAAATCGCCTGATCTCAAACCCATATGCATTCGAGTCGAGCATTCGACTTCTACGAGAGGTAGCACTTCCATCCCGGAAATTCCTCTCACTTTGTCTCGCCGCTTTTCAAATGCAAAGCGATCTTGAACACTCATCTAGATTATCCATAATGCTCTGTCGTCGAACCTGCCTGAGACTAAGCGCAAACCGTTTGCACTGTCGTTTGCTACGAACGAATCCAATTCTACAAAAAAACAACGCCAAATTCAGTTCGAAGGGGGCCGTTGGCACCACCGCCATGTTACGTAAGCAACGTAAACAATGCATACAGAATACGTTGAATCTGAAAAATAGCGTGCGTGCGCTAAACGCTTTAGGTCGTTTAGCGTTCTGCGCCTTTAGTCCCACTTTGCCGCTGCCCTGCCATTACGTTAAACAGGCTCAAATAAAAACTGTCTAGTGTCAGGCGTGCATGGCTGGGGTGCGAGACCAGAGGATGTTGATGCAGCTCATAGGCTGTGTTCGAGCTGAGACGCGAGGTGCGAGGGTCGACTCAGTGTTAAGCAGTGCGCTTCGTGGGACTGTATCCTTGTTTCTGCTTCTCTGGACTTCTGGACTTCAACAACATCTACAAATTTCGAAGTGCTGTAAATTTTCTCCTGTAAAGCGGATGTGCTATCAGACGAAATGGCATTACAACAAGCTTTGCACATACAAAGAGACACCGGGCGCCAGGCACCGCCATACATCCTGTCATGTAGAACACTTCTTTTGGCGCTGCTCTTTCAAAGGTCCCACCTTGCAACACAGATCGAGCTGTAATAAATGAGGCGCCATCGTCGCTGGTGTTTCATGATCATATTGTGTAGTCCCTGCCCTCTATTGGCGAAATCAACGAACGCGGTCCGTAGTGGCAACAGGTAGAATTAAATATGGCTATCGCCAAACAAAGCTTCACACAATCAAGAGGGCGGTTTCCTTTCAGCCACTTCTCTCTATCTTACACCAACCACTCATCTCGACTCTATACTCAGCTTGGGTGAGCTGTAGTACTACTCCACCTGGCTTACGCAATTTTGTTCTCTTGACATTTTGTCCAACACGTTTAGTGCGTCCAGGTCACTTTAACACCTGCGAACACTGCTTGATGATGTAGCAGCTAAAATTTAAACATGGCGACTTTTACTAGGAACCACATTTCCAGTTTGATAGATACGCGGTGATCTCTTCGTTAAAGAACGGCAAGAGCAACATGGTCCTAGATGTTATTGTCTATTTTGTCATCTGAACCAGTGTTATGAAAATATCAAGGCAATATCCACGTCAGCGCCAGTTTTAGCGTTTACTCATGCTTATTGCCTATTCATGCCTCATGCTAACTGCAGACGCTTTACCAAGGAAACTGGTGGATTGAGACTTGATGTCATATGTCGAGATTTAATTTGCTAGTTTATGTCTATTTATCCAGTTTATTTATTTGATATGCTCCAAGGGCCTTGCGGGCATTACATAGGTGGGAACGACAATATAGAGAGGCTACGTTCACAAAATTGTTATCAACTAAGAAAAGCGCACAAATTCCATATGGAACTGGAATATGCGGAACAAAAAATGCAATAAAATGCAGTACAATAGAAAACAAAGTAAAATACATTAGTGTGAAAGGGTAAAGATTTACAATTCTATGTCGAACAGGCGCTTCAAGTTATTGGAGGAAGATATTGTGACGTTGTAGTGACCATCAAGAACACAGCAGGAACATTTCAAATGATTGAATTAACTTTTATTGGACGAACTTTTGCCCACAAGAGCAGGTGACAATGAAACCAAAACGAAAGCGGCGAATACAGTCGGCAATCGTCGAAAATCAGATCTTCCGGTCAAGCGTGTCGACTTTTATACATGAGTCATCGAAGGTTCCAGAGAAATCGCTGTTGCACGCGCCTCTTCCAGAAAGTACTACACAATTCGCCTCGCGCATACATGCAAATCAGACTACAAAAGGATCGGCGACAGCAGGCAGGGGACAGAACTATCGGTAACACTCCCGAAAGTTTCGATACATGCCGGTGCGTCCTGCGCTCAGTGTTAACATTTGTTAGACGGCGAAACGCGGTCACCCGATGAAAGATATGCACACGTGTCAGTGTAAAATATTTCAGTTTATCGAGGGAAGATATTATGCCATTTATTGAAGGAATGTGTATATTGAGGAAGATATCGACACGATCCAGCGCCACATGAAAAAACCTCTTTCTTGTGAGACTGATGGCACTGCGTTCGGAACGCATGTGTACCGGCTTTGCCAGCACCACGACACTAGTAGTTCCCGCAGCTATCCTGCTGCAAACTACAAAACACTTCTAAAGAGAATGCCTCTGTGGCATCTTTTGAAAGAACCACGGGAAGGAGGTGACGATATGCGTCTCCACAATCCCGCTGCTATTGTGGAATATCTAACTTCACCTGCTGTGTTGCTGCTATCAATGTTACCATAATTTGTTTTTAAGTGTCAGGGTCAAGTGATGTAAAAATTCGCTGAATTACAGCTAAATTGTGCCCCAAAGTGGCTAAATTTGTCACTGAAACTTTCCCGTAAATTTTAGGCAACGGAGGCATTGTGGAACAGTATAAGGCAACGAGGCGCAAAACCTCTATCGAAACGCCTCATGCTTGCCGCAATATTCATGTGGGTTAAGGAATAAACAATGAATTTACCAACAATATGTATTAGGCTCATTCTTTACCACTATACTTTCACTATATACGACAATGAAAGCAGAAAATCAGCGTTTATCATCAGATATTGAGGTTAAAAAGGCAGCACGATACAAAAGAACCGAGTAATCTGATTTTTCTAGCACGCCAGGACACTTGGTCTATCGTATTATTTCTGCGAAGTTCCTGTTTCTCTGCGCTCCTGAAAGGAAAGCTGAATCGCGTGACACTCAATTGGTGAAATGTAAAAACGGCGATCAACATTACGTGACCTTCATGGATATCAAATATATTGCCCCTTGATCCACCTGGAAGTTCCTCGCCGTATTGATTTGCCAAAAAACTGAAATGAGCAAGCCGTGTGCTGAGACTCGCGTGAACTAGTCCCAGTCACATCAGTAGCTACGCCACTTTTCAGTCAACCTGTCTTGTTGTTCACTTGGTGCGTTCTAAATGTCACCATAAAATTGATTGCAATAAGTTCAGTAAACCTCAACTCTTGCAAATGGCCATCGATCGGACGTATTTAGCGAAAGTGTAGAACATGGAGCGTTAACGCCGATTTAAATTATTTCCGTAACGTACAAAGAAAAAAAACACAAGCATTTCTTTAAAGACACATATTATCCGGTGATAACCAGAGGGATTAACCTCCATGCTGTTAAACAGCAGTGTGCAGACCACCGATGGGAAGGAAACCGCTGCCTCCTAATGGTCACCAAGTCGACGCGTCACGCAGCCGATTTCGGCCGCTTGCATGCAGGTTATGAATAATAAAGCGCATTTTATACGACCAATTTCGAAGCAAGTTTCTTGTCTTGGAACTCGCTAAACTGTCACCAATTGGTCTGTGCCATCGTTAACGAAATGGGCCGCTTGCTAGGCAATGAGTGAATGAACTTTATTTGAGAAACCAAGCTGGTTGTTTCTCAACGGTAGGCTAGAAAGAAACGTGTCGCCGAAGAGACCGGACAGTCGCTAGATCTAGGGACAAGGTCTATAAAATGGCAACACTTGTGACTTTCCTGTCACGCGCAGATGTAGTCGCTCACCTACACGCAATGAGAACTGGACGCGACAGGACGAATAGCCTGTGTATACAGGCGAGGTCCGTTAATGGGCGCACAATTAACAGAGGGTGCTACTGAGTTTATTCAGATCGCCTACTCTGATTGCCATTGACTGAACGACACTTTCCTTGTCCCTCTCATATTTCTTTTCTCTACACCTTTCCATGTGCAGGGTAGCCAATTAGACGTTCTTGCGGATAACCCCTCAGCATTACGTTCGTGCTCTCTCTGTTTGTGTTTGTGCGTGTGTACTGGTTTGACGTCACAGTTGCCCTTCAACCCGCTAGGGACTACTACAACCGGCATCTGCGGAACAATATAGAGGCACTCGTCATTAAAAATTGGTCTGTTCAGTTACTCAAGGACTGCAGCTGTTTATGCAAAATGAGCGGATGCTCGCTATGTGTCGTTTTCCACACAGTCGGCATTTGCCGCTTCTCCTGCGCAGGTGGCGACTTGGATTGCACCAAGCGCTGCCTTGCTGCCGTAGGCATTTAAAAACAATAACCGTATGCCATTATATCAGTCTGCTTTCTTTACCGATAGTATCTCCACTAAACAGTATGCGTGGCCTCAGATGTTAATCAACTAGTATTCCTCGATGCCGGCGCGATTTTTCAAGCAAATTCGCATTCCGGGGTTGTCGTTGGTATATCGCGGCACGATTCCTTCGCAGGATTTGGATGTGTTTCTTCTTTTTTTTTTTTTAGAGCGCAGCTCTTACTGGCCCGTTCCTGCGGCGAACGTCGGCGGCAGCGGCGGCGGTGTAAGCGAGCGAACGAGCACAGCGAAAGATGAAAGTGCGAACGCGGAGCGGGAGGCGAAAGACGCGAGCCGCGTACGGCGGAGACCTATGAGAGCGGCCCCTTCAGTGGTTTCATGCGAACCCGTCCGATCACTCGATAAGTACACGTATCTGGTGCAGCCGAACCACTCTTTTCGTACTATCGTCTGCTCGCGTCAGCTCTCGCTCGCGTTTGTTTGGTTTGCTTGGTTTGGTCTCGTTCGCGCTTGTTTCGATTGTCGTGGTTTGCGATTGTTTTTTTTTAATCTGGTTGTATGCGCGATGTGAACTGCGTAGGGCTTTGTGGGATCCAAGCGGCACCAGCGATTCCACTAGAACCTTCGACGAGCCATGTATAAGAGCCGACGTGCTTGACCCGCAGGTCAGATTTTCGACGATTGCCGACTCTGCTACATGTCACGCTCAACTTCGATGCCTCAATATACCGCGAAATGAAAACATGTATAGAGCGGCGCTCAACTCCTCGCATTAGGGAATATCGTAATCGTCGGTGAACCTTTTTTTGCGTGTTTTTTTTTTAATCGCCTCTCACAAAAATGCTGTTTATGACGGTGGTGACACTGTAAAATATCTATAACGGACATATCGTCGCATTCGAGAATTTTAAGCTCCAACCGGCCATTAGCTACGACTTTTGTGTCATGCCAATTTGAAAGAAACGAAACTTTATTAATTTTTCTGTCTACTCTCTTGACGGCAACCTATATGTTTGTTTGCTCACACCACCGGCAATAATTTTTCAGGGCTCCGCGTTGGAGCTAACTGGGCCTGCTCTTCGTATATTGAAAATGAATACTCACTCTGTCCCCGGAAGCCACGCTCCATACCAAAGTACATAGCCTCCCACGGCGACCTGAACGTTCACGTGAGGAAAAAAGAAGTCTGCGTTTGGGTTGTAGAATGGGGGAATCTGTAAAAAGCAGCGAGTTCTACTTAATAGCGCTAAAAAATCTTCACATTTATTTCTGCCACTTTGTTTGCCGAGCATAACAGCGCAGGGCATTTCACAAGGAGCGAAGCTCAATCTTTACAAAAAAGGAAACTAATATGCCCACACATAGAGTGATACCGCCGACTGAGTATAGTTCGGAGTGGGCGTCCTCATTCGGCCGTCAAGAAGTTGTTAGACTATATTTACAATTGGACTCGTAAAATTGCTTATAAGTTAACTTATCGTTTCTCTTATACAGAGCGCGCTATTCGGCAAATTCGGCAAACATGGCTATTCTGTGAAGTTGAGGTACGATTACATTTTTACCGAAAATGTCGGTTACAACTGCGATGAAGGCTGACGTTCGTTAGAAAAAGCCGCCGGAAACCTGCCTGTTGCATGACTAATTCCCAGTTGAGGGTCTCAACCAAATGTTCAGTGAACAACAACAGCGACAATAATCCCATCGCTCGAGTTATGTACTGTATCAAGTTTATTCTCTTTTTCACTCTCTCTCGACTACTACGTCCCTGCCTCGATAATATTCTCTGTCGCTGCCTGAACTTCTTACTTTAAACACTAACTAACGGAGCCTAACCAACAAATCTGCACAGGTTTGATCACTCGTGTCTTCTTCCTAGCCTCATTATTGGAACTGCAGAAACGTGGGTACATGAACGAATGTCAGATTTCGAATTCCTCTTACCTCGTTACGTCTGCATACGGAAGGACCGTACCAACAGTAAAGGTTGACCTGCGGCCCTTCCATTTCGCTCTGGCCTTATTAAGTTCCTTGGACTATTACAGAGCCTACGGCGCACATTGCGTACGTCAGAGCACTACGTCTATAAATCCGGCTAGCACGCTTATATTGACATGACTTGACTGTGGACCTCAAACACTTTTATTTTTATCTTCCAGATGGCGCAGCAGGTTTACGTAGGTTTAGTTACGAGGGCAGTCTCATGTACTCAGCGCCTTGTCGTGGCACACGACGCCGCGTTCCGCAATGTATTTGCCTGCTGCGTACTCATCGTCATGGCACAGTGCTGAAGCTCTCTATTATCACTTGCCTAATCACTCTATTATCACGGCCTAATCGGTATGGTGTAGGCTATAGTATTTACATAAGCGGCATTTCACTGTTTTCATTTTCCATTCATCTCCCAAACAGTTCTCCCGAGTTGCTTGCACTATTTTGAGACATTATGCCAGGTCACAGGGTTGGTAATTTTGGCTTTCTCCTTATGAGCGAATTTAGTGTCCTGATATTCGTTGGCCGACGAAGAGAAAGTAGCACTGAGGAACTGTAACCGACGAACGCGCACTCTCTTGGTTCTTTACAGAAGGGTGCCATGAATCACGGGAAGGAGGCCGCTGTACGAGCAACCGATCGTGGACCGACTTCGCCATAAGCGCGGCGAAATTTGAAGTGCCGCTGCCCGAGTCGTCGCCGCCGCAACCGAAGCCTTGCAAGAAATCAAACCGACGCCTACCGACTTGCAGGTACTATTAGCCGACCTCCATGACAAACATCGTTGCCTTACCGAAACTAACGCCAAAATTGAAGAGCTCGCAATTGACGATGACGCATACGAAGCCAAGTTTACCCAGCTGCTTCAATAGCACAAGAAGATCCGTCACGCCGTCAACCAGGTTCAACTTTACCTTAATTCCCACGCCGTTTTTGGATCTCTACCGATGGCCACCAGCCCTTTGAGAGGAAAGCAGTGCATCCAGGCGGTATACTCGGTAAGCTTCCGAACGTCCGCGCGAACGCCAGAACACGGCCGCAGAGCAAGTAACAACTACCGAAGCATCAAGCCGAAGCGAAGGCAGAGTGTCAACTGATCCTAAACAACGACAAATTGATTGTCGACGGGGACCCCCAGACCACGACTACAAAAAAGGACATGTTCGAGCTGCGAGTTGCTATACCACGCATCTCTATTTACAGCAATCCGTGAGGCCAAACCAATCGTCCTTCGGCGTACGTGGAACATGTCAACGACCAGCGGCATATAGTACGAACCGACTTGGACGACCATCTGTACCCACCTGCCCACTCGCGCTACATTGTGCTCACGGTGCGCTATCCCCAGAGCCTGTCCAGTGAACATAGGAAACACAGCCGTCGAAATTGCTGCCACACTTGCTACTGTCCCAACCTTCGCCGCAGCGAGGAAAAGGAACACCACTGACGAAGCCGTAGCCTCAAAACCAGCATATCTAACAGCGTTAAGGGCTTCTTAGAGCCTCTTCCACAACAAAGAGGCTACAGTCTACCACAACAACCACCAGAAGAACGCCTTTTTTGGCATTGAGAAATACTGCTGCGTGCAACCACCCTGGTTCAGGTCGTTCCGGCGTCAGCGCTGTTCCATCGAGTATGTCACGACTCTGAATGGGTCGTAAGCTACTGCACGGACATCTTCGGCCAAGGTCACCTTATTGACCAGCAGAGCTGCATCCCGCCGACAGCACCGGCAACAGCATCACAGCCAGAGCTTCGAGCCGTGGTGGTGGGCAAGACATCATCGCTACGACTCTTAACGTCGACGACTTCTGGCATGGTCGAGCGAATGTGTGCAATGACACTGTTATAACCTTCTGTGGACCGCCGTGCCAGCGTACCACTAATGTAAACATCACTTATAGCGCGTGCATAGACAGACGGAACGAAAGAACGACGAAGAGAAACGCTGACTTCCAACTGATCTTTATTTTAAGTAACAAGCATATAAGCAAAGACACCAAACCAAAAGCGCTCCCTCCAAAGCGCAAAGCCAGCACGAGTACGCATTCAAAATCTAGAGAAACCACAACCGGGCCTCCTTAAGATGAATGAGCGCGCATGTGGGACCTCAGAAACGAAAGGGCTTTATCTCTAATGAAATTGACGGCTTATTAGCCGAGTCACCTTGAGCGATCGCTGCTGCTTGAATGATAAGTCTAGCGCAGAAGGGTTGCGTTTTGGGCGAGCTGGTTGTACATCATGCTTTAGAGACTTATGCGCGCACAAAGACAGGACGTCGAACGAAACGGTACTACAGTAACAAGTTTCGGTTTCTCCGGAACATCTGGTTATGCAGTTGTCACACGTTTTCTGTTGTTTTTTGGTTGCGTTATATATATATATATCATGTCGCTGTCAAAATAAAAGCCAGTTGAAGTTTGCGCATGTTGTGTGTCCCTTCTTCATTCAACGTCCCATGTTTGCGCGCTCATAAGTCTATAAAGAATAATACCCGTGTCACACGGGCAACTCGGATCTCCTTCCAACTTCCTTCCCTTAAAGGACTGCAAGGGAGTTTCACCTCAAAGGAGTTAGCTCCGTGTCACACGGCCTATAAGCGAGCTTTTCAAAGCTGCCGCTTGTGACCCATTAGGCGCTGCTCAGCTCGTACGCAGTCATGAAAGAAACACGTTATATATTGCTAAAAAACTTGGGTTACTTGTATTTTCTTACAAAATACAAGTAACCATTTCAAAAATGCCATCTATCTTAAGGAAAAAAATTCCGAGAACGCCCGGTTCGAGAGTCGAATGTAGCTGCTCAACTCAAATGTATTTGTCAGTGCTCAAATACTATATTATATGCAATAAAAACATCTATAATTGCTGGTAAATGTGAAATTGACAAAAATGAGGGTGATTTCTTGACTCGAAATTCAAGCACACTGGGAACAAGAGTACTCCCTTCAGTCTGCAAGGGAGATCTTCCATCTCCTTTCGCTAGGAACTTCCTTAAACTTTGTTTGCTAAAGGACTGCCGTGTGACACGGCGCGCATCTCCCTCGAGATAAAGACGTCCTTGGTTGAAGGGAGTTAAAAGGACTTTAGCCGCGTCCGTGTGACAGGGGTATAAGTCTAGTGTGTTGATTAGGATGCCTAGCTAAGATACTAGTCTTCCCAAAGAGCGAAATGCAACCTCACTATGCGCAATGGACACACTCTTCTCGCCCTTTGCGCACTTTATTGCTATGGTCTTGCAATCGAAAATTTAGACATCTACCTGTCTACCTGTCTATATAAGACCTGCAGACGAGGCCTTATATAGGAGGCGCTTTTTGCCTTGGTGTCTTGGTATATGTGCTTGTTACTCAAACTAAAAATCAGCTGGAAGGCCGCGCTTGTCTTCGTCGTTCTTTTGGTCCCTCTGCGTGTGTACACGCTGTAAGCGATGTTTACAATCGAATATCAACGAGCCCGTACCCAAACACTGCTTCATCAACAGCAACGCACGCCTTGGGAGCGCTTACTTCTAGAACGAAAACGACTGAGAAGAAAACGACCATGAAGAAAACGAAGGAGTCCCCTTGGACGGGTCCTCCCGTCACTAGGGCGGCGTCGGAAGATTCAAGGGCTTACGTTCCGGCCTGGTGGGACGCCAGCAGCATGCAGGTCAAAAGCGTGGCAGTTTGGGCGAGTTGGTATGTCATGACTGTTTTAGGCTTGTAGCGCCGCTCAGGACGAGCAAAAAAGGAAGGAGGGAGGGGTAATCAAAGGGAACGGAAAACAGGGTGAGCGCTGGTTTGCCGAGTGTATAAGTAAGTCTTGTGTCACGAAATAAACCATCAGTTGGAAGTTAGCGCTCACTCTGTTTTCCGTTCCCTTTGATTACCCCTACCTCCTTCCTTTTTTGCTCGTGCTGAGCTGCGCTACAAGCCTAAAACAGCAGCATGCAGCTCGTTAGGTTGTTGCGGAGTCGTACAACAACGATGACAAGGACGTGTAAGAGTTGCGCCGAGTCAACCGACGCCAGCTGGAGTACGTGGTAGGCAAGAAAAAGTTAAGCAAGTTCGTCCAGAGCCATGATTCAATGGAGAAAACAAACGCGACAGACCTCAAGATCATGCTCGCGACTCAACGCCTTAGTTTGTTGCAAGCCCATTTGAGGAGCTCCGACGCAGCCGTATATTTACAAAAAGAGAAAATTTAAGAAGACCACGTGGCACCACTGTCATCAAGGACCATCTCGTCCGTTGCCCGCAGATGGCTATGTGTTGAGCACAGAAGAGAAAGTAGCACCGAGCCATATCCTACGGACGCGCTGTCGTTTCGTTCTTTAAATTGATCATCATTGTCCCCTATTAATCACCATGATTTAACTCACAAGAAATTGAATAATTTTCGTCTTTCTCATGGCGTAACTCAAAATATCATGATACAATTTGGTCAAACTCTTCACTACACCTGGTACTGCATTACACTAAACGAAGGAATTTCAGGCCACAAATGTGTATGCCCCGTTTCAAAGATGCATTTTGCCTTTTCCACCTTCCACGACATTATTAACCGCGATGACCTTTCTATTGCAATACACCCTTGCAGACAGCTACGGCTTGATTTCGAGGATTTAGGAAGGCGTGTTACATGACATTCTCGTACTTTGTCTCGAGAGCATTGTTAAGTTGTTAATCACTTGGTTTCTTGAATAAAATAAAAAGAAGTATTTTTGAGATTTGTCAGATAAGTCCGAATTTATTGCATTTATCCCTGCGCTTTCGCCGACTAAGGCGCTGAAATCGGTCAAGTAACCGTGATGTTTCTGGCTTGCTAACCAGATTAGAGGAGGAGCTTCGTTTATCCGTTTAAGAACTGCGGCTGCTCAAAATGTCACGTCGACCCGTAGTGCAACCCTGTGGAAATCTTCAAAACATATGAACGTCTTTGAGGATGATACTACTGACTAGGAAAATTCATATCACAAGAAGTCAACAAACACTGAAACCAAGGACAACATGGGGGAAATTACTTGTACTTAATAAAAGAAATAAAGAAACGATAAATTAATGGAAAATAACGTGGATGAAAGAACAACTTGCCGCAGGTGGGGAAGGATCGCACAACCTTCGCATTTCGGTTGTGATGCTCTACCAATTGAGCTACCGCGGCGCCATTTCCCCAACCATTTTCTTGGGTATTCCTGTTGCCTAGCAGAGCTCTGGGAGAGCGAAATGGAAGGTTGTGGGATCGTTCCCCACCTGCGGCAACTTGTTTCTTCATCCACTTCAATTTCCATTAATTTATGGTTTCTTTATTTCATTTATTAAGCATAATTAATTTCCCCTATGTTGTCCTTGGTGTCAGTGTTTGTTGGCTTCTTGTGATATGAATAATAAAAATCGGGCCCCTCGGTTAACCCCCTTTCTTCTCGTTTATTACATAACGAGGGTCTCGAATCCGGCAACATTGATGCCTTCAGGTAGCATGTGTGGTTTTATTGACCGGTTGCCTTCACCCCAAAAAAGATCACGTTCTCGTGACGCATGCGGCAGAAAGGATGTTCTACATCCGCTGCCAATGTCTGTGGATGGTGGCGCTGGCTAACACTCCCAGGGTTCTGCAAGAAAACATGAATACGCAAGAAAGCGGATGGGAAAACGGCGCCGCGGTAGCTCAATTGGTAGAGCATCGCACGCGAAAGGCGAAGGCTGTGGGATCGTCCCCCCCCCACCCCCCCCCCCCCCATGCGGCAAGTTGTTTTTTCATCCACTTTAATTTTCATTATTAGTTGTTCCTTTATTTCATTCAATAAGCACAAGCAATATCCCCTATGTTGTCCTTGGTGTCAGTGTTTGCTGGCGTCTTGCGACATGAATAATAAAAATTGGGCCCCTCGGTTAACCTCTGTCTTTCTTTTCGTTTGGCTACGTATATGCGTCTCGTGTTTCAGCCGGGACAGTGCAGCTGCTTCCTTGCCCAACGCGGCCCTTTGGCCGTACGTGCATTGGCGTCTCCGGAATGCTTCCAGTGATGTCCACCTGTGGGTCATAGGTGATGTCCACCTTGGGTCATAGCAGAATTGGGTTCCAGCAGAACGTTCTGACACGGACAGGAAGAGACGACGAAACACGCTGGGTTGTACGTAGCAGAATTGGTTTCCAGCAGATTTCCGTGTCAGAACGTTCTGCTGGAAACCGATTCTGCTGTGTACAACCAACGAGCTCACGCAAGCACTATTCGTTGGGTCATCTTCGCCATCGACCATCTTGCGCCATAAGCCATGCGCTGAAACCGCTGCGCTCGCTGCTGCCACGGTGCCCGAAATTTCCTGTTTTCTGCTCCACTGTTTCACCGCCTGTCATGGCCTACCTGGTGAACTCGTCAGCGACAGAGGGCGCATATTTTTGTCTGAGGTTGTAGAAGCTCTGTTTGCTCAGTGTTATGCTATTCATCGAACTATTGGCATTAACCACCCGCAGACATGTGGTTTCACCGAGCAGTTATTTATTTATTTATTCATTCCTTCATTTATTGAAAGATGCCCTCAGGATCATATGGTACTAAAGAAGGGAGTGGTTACAAAGTAGCAGAGCGAATCAAACAAACGAACAAGTGCATTGACTTCTGGTAATTCGAAGATTCTCCTAATTATAGTATGTAGCTAATGTTTCGAAATAAAGCCTGTTATCGGTGATGGCTACAATATTTGAGGGTAGGAGGTTCCATTCCTGAGATATGCCGGGAGTATAAAGACTGAAAGAAAGACTTCGTGCGGCATGAATCAATTCCTACCTTTCTGCGATGATCGACGCGGTTTGAAATGTACTGAGGCCCCAGTATGAAGTATTCTCGGGAGGGGTGGTGTTATGAAAATCTTATCAAGTAGTCAAAGACAGGCAACTTTGGGGCGCTTAGCTAGTGGAATAAGTGCTAGGGTAGTTTTCATTGAGGTTACACTCGCTGTGCAGTTATAATTAGAAAGAATGAAATGGATGGGCTTATTTGGTAATAGTCCAAGGGAAGTAATGAGACTACCATGACTGCGATCCCATGTTGCAGTGCACATTCAAGTTTCGAGCCTATTAGGGTCTCATAAACTGTAATTTTAAAGTAGGCGGTGCTTTGGAAAAGTTGCGCCATATCTACCCGAGTGTGCAGTTTGCATTGTTGATGACGCACTCCAAATGAATGGTACGATTTAAAGTATTTGTAATGTGTAACACCAGTATATTTGTATGCCGTGACGAAATATAGGAGATAGGTATGATGGTAGATTATAGTAGAATTAGATCTAGATACACGCATTATTTTACATTTGTTAATATTTATTTACATTAGCCACTTCCTGCACCAGTTTCAGTTCAGTTTCAGTTTATTGATGCGCTTGAAATGTTTTACAGAAAAAGTAACTCTAGGAGGTCCCATAGTCAAAGACTGGAGAGAGACCTCCAACAATAAATAAATATAAAAAGTACACTTAATACGGTTAACAACAGCAGTAGCAATCCTAGGAACAGAAAGTATTAACAAAGAAAGTCGAGTCACAGCAATAACAATAAAGTATAAAAACAAAAATCGGATCCTAGGAGTAGAATTCTACATACAGAAGCGTAAAAAATATATACAACACAATCACTTTCCCAACAAGTGGTGACGAATTTTCCTCTTAATTAAATGAATGGACGGAGATGATTTAATGGAGGGTGGTAGTGAATTCCATATTGATGTTGCCAAAAAGTTCGCAGTAAATTTGCCGTAGTTAGTCCTTGGTTTCGGTAAGAGGTAGTTATTATGGGTGTGAAAATCGAGTGCCAGTGAAATGCGGGGTTTGGTCTTTTGTTATCAACAAAATTGGTAATTATCGACAAAGTCAACTACATTATCCAGGTATCAGTGTCGTTAATTGTACCGAAGATAACACAATCATCTGCGAACAGATGTATGTTAGAAGATATTATAACTGAACCCTGGGGGACATGGTCGCCACGTACATCGCACCTGACGACACTGACTGGTACCTGTTATTTTGACTGTCATTCTGCCATTTGTTACCCGAGAGCACCTTCATTAGGACGGGAACAAACAGCGCTTCCACGGGATGAAGTGAAGACGACAGACAAGGTCCTGGATTCGTCCTGTTTGTTCCCGTCCCTTATGATTTACCAACCATCCCAGTCCAGCACACTCCTATACAACATTGCCAGTCAGCTAACCATGGGCTTATCCCCTTCCATTTGCTTTACAGCCGTCGCCCGCCGCATACCATGGCCACCGCACAGTCCTACAGTGTCGAGCTTTTGGTGTCTGTGCCCGTTTCTACGACCACATGCTATGTCGAAGAGTTCCAAAAGTTAACGCACAATTTCACTACCCCTGACCAACAGCCTCAGAAAAGGCTGCATGTCGCCCACGCTGCACAACCTGTTTTCTATACCGACGACCTACATGAATTCTCATTACCGAGCCACGCTGCTGGCCTGTCTCGCAAGTTTCTTCCTCGGTTCGACGGGCATTGTCGCATCAACCACACTTGGGTGCATAGGCGGCGACTACGGGGGAGGGAGGGGGGTGGGGGGGGGGGTCCGGGGCCCAAGCCAAGCTGGGAGGGGGCAGAGCTCCTCTCCCCGGTGATGCCGAAGTCAACCCCCCCCCCCCCCCCAGACACACACCTGAAGTGTCATTAGCTGAATTTTGTCACCAGCATCATTGATGTTTCTTTTGCTTGCCTCTACCTTTTGACATAAAATTTTATTGTGGCTAATATCTTACTCAATCAGTGTTGGCACTTACGTGCACGGCTTTTAATTCATGTATATATGTAGTTTCCCTTTACTTTTGCAAATCCTCACAACAGGAGGACAAGGGCATTAGAAGCACTAGCGGCGGCTGCCTCATCTGTATTTCCTCACTTCAACATGGTTTTAAATTTCCACTTTAGATACCATGCACATACACAATATATTTACATATTGTCACGTGGTGGTGACGTTGAAGAGCACAGTAGCAATACTGTGAAAGACAAAACGAACTTTTATTGGGCGAACCTGTGCCCACAAAAACAGGCTACACTTATAGCACAACGAGAGCGGCGAACACGGTCGGCGATCGTCGAAAATCTGATCAGCGGGTCAAGCGCGTCGGCTTTTATGCACGAGTCGTCGAATGTTCCAGAGTAATCGCTGGGACCCGCGTGCCTTCCACAAAGTTCTACATTATTCGCGTCGCGCACACATGCGATCAGATTACACAAGGTTCGGTCACAGACAGCGGATGGAAGCATCGATAACATTCCAGAAACTTCCGATACATGGAGGCGCGTGCTGCGCTGTGCGATAACATCCGTTATGCGGTGAAACATGTCGCCCGATAAAGACAAGCAAGTACACGTGTCAATACCCCCCTCTTAAAGAGCATCGACCCGATGCTGCTAACAAAAGTAATAGATGAAAACACCCGTAGCAAAGAAAACAACAAAATAAGGAGGTTCGTCAGCGTCCGTAAAATGGTTTAAGACGCACCACGTCGACCACTTCAGATCGTGCGCGGCGCCGCTGTGAATGCGAAATGCCATCTGGCACGACCTCAGTCCAGTGCGCCAATACGTCGAATGACCTTGTAGGGTCCGAAATAGCGTCGCAATAGTTTCTCACTCAGTCCTCGTCGGCGTATCGGGGTCCAAACCCAAACACGGTCGCCGGGCTGGTACTCGACGAAGCGTCGTCGGAGGTTGTAGTGTCGGCTGTCGGTCTCCTGTCGGTTCTTGATCCGTAGGCGGGCGACCTATCGGGTTTCTTCGGCGCACTGGAGATAGGTAGCGACGTCAAGATTCTCCTCGTCAGTGACGTGCGGCAGCATGTCGTCGAGCGTCGTCGTCGGGTTCCTGCCGTAAACCAACTTGAACGACGTGATCTGTGTTGTACATACTGCAGGACCGCGTCCCAAGTCTTATGCTCGACGTCGAAGTACATTCCTAGCTTGTCGACGAGGGTCTTGTTCAGGCGCTCCGTGAGACCGTTCGTCTGTGCGTGGTAGGCAGTTGTCCTCCTGTGCCTTGTCTGACTATATTGCAGAATGGCTTGGGTGAGCTCTGCTGTAAAAGCCGTTCCTCTGTCGGTGATGAGGACTTCTGGGGCACCATGTCGCAGCAGGATGTTCTTGACGAAAAATTTCACCACTTCGGCTGCGCTTCCTTTTGGTAGAGCTTTAGTTTCGGCGAAGCGGGTGAGATAGTCCGTCACTACGACTATCCACTTATTCCCGGATATTGACGTCGGAAACGGCCCCAACAAATCCATCCCGATCTGCTGGAATAGTCGGCGAGGAGGTTCGATCGACTGTAGTAATCCTGCTTGCCTTCTCGGTGGTGTCTTTCGTCGCTGACAGTCTCGGCATGTCTTGGCGTAACGGGCAACGTCGGCGGTCAGACGCGGCCAGTAATACCTTTCCTGTATCCTCGACAGCGTCCGGGAGAATCCGAGGTGCCCAGCGGTTGGATCGTCGTACAGGGCGTGCAGTACTTCTGGACGCGGCGCTGACGGTACAACAAGAAGGTAGCTGGCGCGGACTGGTGAGAAGTTCTTCTTCACGTGCAGGTTGTTTTGTAGCGTGAACGAAGACAACCCACGCTTAAATGCCCTAGGGACAACGTCGATGTGCCCTTCCAAACACTCGACGAGGCATTTTAGCTCCGGGTCTCTTCGTTGCTGTTTAGTGAAGTCTTCCGCGCTTATTATTCCAAGGAAGGCGTCGTCGTCCTCGTCGTCTTGCGGCGGGGATCGATGGGGGCGCGTGATAAGCAGTCGGCGTCAGAGTGTTTTCTTCCGGGCTTGTACATTACCGTGACGTCATATTCTTGCAGTCTGAGGCTCCACCGCGCCAGCCGTCCTGAAGGGTCCTTTAAGTTAGCTAGCCAACACAACGCGTGATGGTCGCTGATGACTTTGAATGGCCTGCCATAGAGTTAAGGGCGGAATTTCGCTGTAGCCCAAATGATGGCGAGGCATTCTTTTTCAGTCGTAGAATAATTGCCTTCCGCTTTTGACAGCGACCGGCTAGCGTAAGAGATCACCCGTTCAAGTCCGTCTTTCCTCTGGACTAGGACGGCACCGAGGCCTAGGCTACTGGCGTCAGTGTGGATTTCGGTATCGGCGTCCTCATCGAAGTGTGCAAGTACCGGCGGCGACTGCATGCGTCGTTTGAGTTCTTGAAATGCGTCGGCCTGCGGCGTTTCCCACTTGAACTCGACATCACATTTGGTTAGATGTGTTAGCGGCTCCGCGATGCGTGAAAAGTCCTTGACAAAGTGCCTATAGTAGGCACACATGCCGAGGAATCTGCGCACTGCCTTCTTGTCGATTGGCTGCGGGAACTTTGCGATGGCAGCTGTCTTCTGCGGGTCGGGGCGTACTCCAGATTTGCTGATGACGTGGCCTAGGAACAGTAGCTCATCGTAAGGGCAGCGACACTTTTCCGGCTTCAGAGTGAGCCCTGATGACTTGATGGCCTCTAATACTGTCGCAAGCCGCCTAAGGTGATCGTCGAAATTTCCGGCGAAGACAACGGCGTCATCCAAATAAACAAGACACGTCTGCCACTTCAATCCTGCTAACACCGTGTCCATGACGGACTGAAACGTTGCAGGTGCCGAGCACAGTCCGAATGGCATGACCTTGAACTCGTAGAGGCCGTCTGGCGTGATGAAGGCGGTCTTTTCGCGATCTCTCTCGTCGACTTGTATTTGCCAGTATCCAGACTTGAGGTCCATCGATGAGAAGTATTTAGCATTGCAGAGCCGATCCAATGCGTCGTCTATCCGTGGAAGGGGGTACACGTCCGTCTTCGTGATCTTGTTCAGTCGACGATAATAGGCGCAGAACCGTAGGGTTCCGTCCTTTTTCTTCACCGGGACTACAGGAGATGCCCACGGGCTTTTCGACGGCTGGATGACGTCATCGCGCAGCATTTCGTCGACTTGTTGCCTAATAGCGTCACGTTCTCGCGTCGAAACTCGGTAAGGGTTCTGGCGGAGTGGTCGAGCGCACTCTTCGGTTATTATGCGATGCTTTGCGACTGTTGTTTGTCGAATCCTCGATAACGTCGAAAAGCAGTCCTTCTATCGTCGGAGAAGACTTCTGATCTGTTGCTGCTTACTCATAGGAAGACTTGGATTCACGTCGAAGTTTGATTCGAGGACTATGCTCATCGGGGAAGCTGCGGCAGAATCCGAGAGGACAAAGGAATTGCTGGTTTCCACAATTTCCTCGATGTACGCGATTGTCGCGCCCTTGTTGATGTGCTTGAACACTTGGCTGAAGTTGGTTAGCATAACTTCCGCTTCCCCTCCGTGGAGTCGAGCGATCCCTTTTGCGACGCAAACTTCACGGTCGAGCAGTAGATGTTGGTCGCCCTCGATGACGCCTTCTATGTCAGCGGGTGCTTCGGTGCCGACGGAAATAATAATGCTCGAGCGCGGCGGGATGCTCACTTGATCTTCGATCACACTCAAGGCGTAGTGAATACGACAGCTCTCCGGCGGTATCGCTTGATCTTCCGACAGCGTTATCGATTTTGACTTCAGGTCTATGATTGCGCCGTGTTGGTTCAGGAAGTCCATGCCGAGAATGACGTCTCGTGAACACTGTTGGAGGATAACGAAGGTGGCAGGGTAAGTCCGATCATGAACGGTAATTCTTGCCGTGCAGATTCCAGTCGGCGTAATGAGGTAGTCCTCCAGCGGTCTGTATTTGGGGGCCTTCCCATGCAGTCTTAACTTTCTTCAACTGGGCGGCGACGTGTCCACTCATGACGGAGTAATAGGCCCCTGTATCGACTAAGGCGGTGACTGTGTGGCCTTCGAGAAGCACGTCGAGGTCGGTAGTTCTTTGTCTTGCATTACAGTTTGGTGTTCGTCGGATCATGGCTGCATCGCGTTGACCCGTGGCTGGTATGTGATCTCGCCAGGTCGTCTTTCGTCGTCGTATTTTTTACTTCCAGACTTCGTCGGGACGGCGGCGTGTCGTTATGTCGTCGAGGTAGTTTCTTCGGCGTCTTAGTCGGCGGCGGAGGATCTTCGTCAGTTCGACGAACAGCAACCGCACCTCCATCGGCTGCTGCTTTTAGTTTTCCGGATATGGGCTCGCAGAGTGGCCCCGGGCTGGGCCGGTGTATGGTCGGCGCTGCGGCGACAGGTAGCGGCCTGGTGACGGCGAACGGGACGGTCGTCGAGGGTTCCACTGAGTGGCGGCGAGGTAGTCGGCGATATCGCGAGGTCATTCGACAATCTGCGGTCGCGGCGCGTTAACGGCGAACCCTCGGAGTCCCAACTCCCGGTATGGGCATCGGCGGTAGATGTGCCCGGCTTCTCCGCAGTGATAGCAAAGAGGACGGTGGTCGGGGGCGCGCCAAACATCAGTCTTCCTTGCAGTGCTGCATGGGGCGATGGGTTGGCGTGCTGGCGGCGGGGGTGGTGGCGGACGACGGAACTGTGTCGTCACTGGGCCCTGCCGGGGGCGCAGAGGGGGTACGCGACGGCTGGCTACAGCGGCGTATGTCATCGCTTAAGGCTGCGGCGATTCAGGGGCTACTGCGAGTTGTTGTTGGAGCTCCTCACGGACGGCGCCCGCAATCGAAGCCAGTTGAGGCTGTGATGACGGGAACAGCTTCCGTAGCTCCTCCCGCCCGACAGCTCGGATAGTCTCGCGCAGGTCGTTGGTGGCCAGTGACTGAACTTCGGCGTAGCCTTTCGAGTTCGTGCGGTGGTTGAATCACCGCTTCCACATCTCTAGTGTCTTGTCGATGCTAGTGGCCTCGCCAAGAAACTCGTCGACAGTCTAGGGTGCGCTTCGTACCATTCTGGCGAAACGTTCCTCCTTTACACCACGCATTAGTAGGCGGACTTTCTTCTCCTCGGACATATCCGGGTCGGCATGGCGGAACAGACGGCTCATTTCTTCCGTAAAAATGGCAACGTTCTCATTAGGTTGCTGCACTTGGGCGTCCAGCATAGCTTCGGCCCTTTCCTTGCGCACGACGCTCGTAAAGGTGCGCAGGAAGCCGCTACGGAACAGGTCCAATGTTGTCATGCTCGACTCCCGGTTCTCAAACCATGTTCTGGCGGCGCCTTGTAATGCGAAGTACACATGCTGCAGCTTGTCGTCGGAGTCCCAGTTGTTGAAAGTCGCGATTTGTTCATAGGTCTCCAGCCAGGATTCCGGGTCTTCAGTAGCTGCTCCATGAAAGGTCGGTGGGTCCCGAGGTTGTTGCAGGATAACGGGGGACGCGGAGGCAGCCATTGGGGTTGTCTTGGCCACGATCTTCTTTGTCGTCTCAGGTAGAAGTCCGCGCTCTGGGGGCAGTCCTTCAGTTGGCGGCTAGTACATCTTTTATGCGGTGAAACGTGTCGCCCGATAAAGACAAACAAGTACACGTGTCAATATATACATAGAAAAATATTACAGTATTTTTAGAAAAAGAGGAGGTAGCCATGGATAGCCTATTCCTAGAGAATAAATATGTTGTTGTATATTCACCTCACTTCCAATTTTCTTGCGTGCTTTCTTTACCCCGAAAGAAAAAAAAGCCTACTAACTTCAGTGACCCTTTCGGCAGAGTCTTTTATCAACGGCGTCTAAAATGCACATGACTCATATGTGTCTCGGTGTAGCTTCTCTTTCCAATGAGCTATGACTCATGAAAGAAAACATTTCTAGTAATTTACAACATTAATTAGGGATGAAAACACCGTCATTTGCACGCAGCTGGTACATATATGTTGTTACGGGAAGGAAGAAGCGTGCGTCTATTTACACATGGCTTTTAATGACAGAGCCAGCAAGCTTGGTTTGGTTTGGTTTGGATCCTGTAGATATAGCACAACCCACTACGGGGGATTGGCCATGAATCGGGCGGAAGTGGGTTCAAAAAGAATAAATGCCTAAATGGGATTTTTTTTTTTTTTTTACTGAAAATGTGATAATAAATTAATTCTAATCGTTAATAATAGTTTTCATGCTAGAGTTTCTTAAAATTAGAAGTTAATATATTTTTTTTTGTTTCTTGTTTTGGAGAATAAAACAGTAAAATTAGCATGGTAGTCTCCTTGTTTCCATTATAAAATTATATATGGCATCACATACGTTCCTATTACAGTGTCCTAGTGCCGACGCCCCCAGAGACAGAATGATAGGTAGCGTGATGGCTAATCCAAGTTGGCGGAAGGGACCTTCTAGAAGTCGTTTTCTATGCACTTTGAACCTACGACACTCAATAAAAAAATGATCCATAGTTTCGGGTTCATTGCAGTAAAAACATTTAGGAGAAGGTGCCAAACCAGACCTATCGGAATAGAAATTAAGCCGTGGTATTCGGCAACGCAGCCGCGTAAATGAAACTTCAAATTTTCTTGTTGCACACCATGCGCTGTGCCAAGGAAATCTAAGGTGCTGAAAATCGGCGTTATCTAATACACATGATTTGGCATGTTCTTCTTGAATGGAAAATTTTTTAAATCTTGCAGAAGTGACGTATGCCGAAGGTTTTAAGATCCTCAGTACCGGGCCTTTAAGAGATGCCGCTGCTAGTGCGTCTGCTGACTCGTTTAAAGTGAGCCCCACGTGCCCTGGCACCCATACCAGGTGGATGAGACGTAGATGTTGGGGAACCAGTGAATGAAATTCTCGGAGAATGATACTTGGATTGGGCACAGATAAAGCGGAGCAAACAGACAAGGAGTCGGTTAAGATTACGGCTGAAGAAATAGATGTGGGAAGTTTGCGTAGAGCTAGGATTATTGCCAATAACTCTGCTTGAAATATTGGCGTAAAATCGGGTAGTCGAAGAGAGAAAGACCAATTTAATGATGTCGAAAAAATGCCCACTCCGGCCTTCTCTTCACTGACAGAAGCATCTGTGGCTATTACTGCATTTATTTGTAGGGTGTCAAGGTGGTCATCTAATAAACCTTTTAGGAATCCAATAGGTAGGAGCTTAGCGTTATTGGGAAATATATCGCCAAATTCAACACTTGCTGTCGAAGTAGGTAAATTTTGAAAAGCCACATCACGGATTGATATTTGTAATGGCTGTAATAGCTTCTGCACAAAAACAACCTGGGGACAATGCAGTCTGGGCCATTGATTCTCAAAGAATGCAGTAGGATCTCGAGTAAAAATATAGTAGGAGCGTCTCTGGGGAGAAGCATAGATGTTTAGAAATGTTTGGACTGTCAGTATACGAAATCGAGTTTGAAGAGAAGGCAGGCGAGTTTCATGATATAAAATATTATTTGCTACAAATTTTGGGAGGCCGAGACACAGACGTAGTGATTCGCGTTCTAAAAGAACCAGAGGACGTAACTTATACGTAGGACCTCCTGAAAATAACACGCATCCAAACTCTAGGATGGGGCGGACATACATACAATAAATCATCAGCAAGGTCTCCCTGCGCATTCCAAAACGACTGCTGCAGACTCTTCGTAATAAACCAACAGCGCGTGCTCCCTTAGATGCGATGTACTCTATGTGTGTCTGCCAATTTAGCTTCTCGGTGTAAATCATTCCCAGATATTTTAAAGAATGTACCTGCGGAATAATCTCCTGGCCATATGACAGTGTTATTCGGATAGGAAAAGTCAAGGGAAAGACAATGATCGCACTTTTGTTGACATTTAGCGACATTTGTAATCCTTTTAGCCAAGTTTCAATCTGATTCAGATACGACTGCAAAGATTTATATAGGCTATGTATATCATTCGATACCGTGAAAAATGCGATATCATCAGCGTATACGTATACCTGTACGTCATGATGTGTCGGGATGTGATTTAGTAGAATATTGAATAATACTGGGGAAAGTACTGCACCTTGAGGGACGCCCCTTGTCTGTTTGTAACTTTTAGAAGAAACACCGTTTTGATAACAATAAAATGTTCGTCCGCTTAGAAAATTTTGAATCCATGCAATTATATACTGTGGAAGATTCACACTATTAAGTCTGTTGATTAAAGTACTGTGGTCGACACTGTCATACGCCTTCGCAATGTCTAATGTCACTAGGGCCGCGTACTGGTTGTTGCGGCGAGCCAGTTGGATTCTACTCTCCAAGTCAACATGAGCACACCAAATTGAGCAGCCGGGCCTGAATCCTATTTGAGAATCATTTAATATTTGGTTCTCGCCTATCCACCTATCGACGTGACCATAGAGAACTCTCTCGATTAACTTTACAAGATTTGAGGTTAGAGAAATAGGTCTAATGTTGTCTATTGAATGTCCATCGCCTGGCTTTTTGAGTAGTGGAATTATTTTGGCAACCTTCCAATCTGGATGAATCCATGCATTCTTAATCGAGTAATTTATGAAATTAAGCAAATCTTGGGGAGACAATTCGAATAATACTTTTATCATTGCTGTAGTTATGCCATCAGGACCTGGGGCCGAAGCTGGCAGCATCTTTACCTCTCTCATTAATTCTTCTAATGTGACCGTTACGTACTCATTAGGTGGTTCAGGTGCCGGTATATGATAGGGGCGAAGTGATGTGAATCGACGCTCTAAGTCTTTTGCAATATCCTCCAGTGACTGCACTAATTCAGTGGAGGTTAAGCTAACTGACTCTACATTAACTGGGGCTGAAACAATCTTTTTAGACCGTAGAAATCGAAATAGGGCTTTTTTATTACTAGACTGCGATAGGTAACTGTAATGTTTTGTGTTATAATTTTCTTTCGCTTTGTCAACTGTTTGCCTGAATGTAGCTGCAGCAAACTTATAGTCATTCCAATTACGTGGACATTGATTATACAGTAACTTTCTCCAGGCTGCCTTTCTTTTTCTATAATCGCGTGCACAGTCCGGATTCCACCATGGAGAATAAGTACCACCTTTAGTTGACTGCATACTGAACTTGCATTTTTTATAACTGTCACTTAGCACTTGACACAAATTAACTGCCTTAACTTCATCATTTAGGCCAACCTGTTTTTCTAAAGCTGATCGCAGCGAAACTTGAAATTTAGTATAGTTACATAGGTGCGGACATGCTTTTCAACCAAATTAATTGGGCGCGTTATTTCAAAAGTTATTGGAAGATGGTCGCTATTTGTGGCCGAGGTAATAGCAGACCAGGAGGAGATTACGCAGCCCGAACTGGAAAAAGTTAGGTCTAACACCGAACGCGATGTGCCGGATACATAAGTTGGGGTTCTCGAATTTACACAATGAAGGTTATTTGACGAAACCCAGTCTAACAATCGTTTACCACAAGAGTCGGACCGATAACCCCATGATACGTGGTGAGAATTAAAATCACCAGCTATGATTATATCCTTTCTGCATGCTGCAACCGCGGCATCAAGATAGCCTGTATTGCGGACTCCTGTAGGGAAATAAGCATTGATTATCGAAAACGGGGCGCATCCAGGAAGCGTTACATCCAATGCTAGAATCTCACTTTCAGTGGAGAATGACTGGTGACTAATTTTAGCTCTATGACAAATTTTTGTTGAAATGAAAAATGCTAATCCCCCTCTACAAGAAGGACGATCTCGACGAAAACTGCGATAATTCTTTAAATGATAATTCTTTTCTGTGGATAACCAAGTTTCTTGCAGAATAATCAAATCAGGAGAAAGATCTTCACAGAGATATAAGAGATCAGCGGCTGCAGCAAAAATGGAACGACAGTTCCACTGCAGCACTTTCAAGCTTCCTATGTTGACGATATTCCGGCAGTATTAACTGCCGTCTCTAGAATGTTATCCTTTAGGAAATCATCCTTTGATAAGCTTTTATTTTCACTCTTTTTAGCTTTTAGTTTGTGGAGGGTAGTAGCTCTCGGAGAGTGTGGGGAAGCACGACGTTTATAAGTTCTAGCATCCAAATCCATGTTCTCCATGGTATCTGAACCGGATTCGTGACTCTGAAAGCCCTCATGTTCTACATGAGTTGCGTGAGCTTCGGAGGCATCAGTACTGCGAGGCGAGATCTCTGCTGATACGTGTTTCTCTATGTTCTCATCGGAGACTGTGATTTCAGAGGCAACACTTGGACGAGCAGTAACATGTAAAACTTGCGACAACTGAGAGGTGAGAACTTGTCCAACGGTCTCTGAAAGGTTTGTAAATAAAGTGGCAAGGGCTTTTGCCATAGCTTTCTCAACGGCAGCAGCTACAATATCACCAAGAGATGCATCCATTGCTTTTGAGTGACGAGCAGCAGCTGCAGCATAGCCAGATGATTTCTCTAATGAGAGTGCACGAGCCTCACGACGCGAACACCGTTTCCGTTCTATAATTTGTAGAATTTCGAGCTCTTGGTTTCTCGCAGGGCATTGCGCACAATCCGCAGGGTGGGAATCTTCACACAAACAGCATCGTTCGCTCTGAGAGGAACACGTTTTTTCATCGTGGCCTTCTCCGCAAATGCGGCACCGAGGCTCTGATCGACATCCCTTAAAACTGTGGCCGTATCGCCAGCATTGAACACATTGCAGTGGGCGGGGAGAAATTGCTTCCACCCTGTATAATAATGGCCACGCCTTGATCTCTGACGGCCTATTTGTGCCTGCAAAGGTGACTATAACCGACTCTGTGGGGGTTCTTTGATTCTCAAAAACGCGTGAACATCGGTAGACGGAGACGGCACCTGCCGGGGAGAACATCTGCAGGACCTCAGAAGCACACAGGATCGCGTCGACTCCACGTACTAGACCCTTAACGCAAGCTAGATGAGCAGGAATAAAAGGCCTCACCGGGTGGTTCGCGAACATTTCGCACTTCAGAAGGTCGGAGACGCAGGTCTGGTCAGGCGAACAGCAAAGAATGCCCCCTCTGCCAAATTGTCGGACATCGGTTATGCTTTGGAAATGTGGGGTTGCTTTCCGCAGCTCTTCTTGAATCACCTTGGGATTCTTCACGCGGATGAATCCCCCATTGGTCGGCACTAGGGCCACTGGAACGCTGTTAATGCCACTGCGCAAGAAAGCCTCTATAGGCATGTCATTAGTGGGAAGCGAAGCCGTCCAGAGGAAAGATCTCTGGCCGGGAGAAGAAAGAGACATTAGGAAATCTCAATAAGAGGAAAGTACAAAATAAAACTAAGGAAAATTAAACCGCCCGATACTTGACCAATTCCCCGCAGAGCAGCGATAATGCTACACTCTTCTTCGTCGTCTCCAAGGCCACCATCATCGTACTCCTTTTCCCACATTACCGACTGTGACATCACCCCCGTCGGAAAAAGCAGCTTATTGGTGCGGCTCATCGGTCTGAGAAAGGTAGGGTTTGAGGCGGCTGACGTGGATGATGTCAGAGAGAGGTGAAGGCACCGTGGCATCCAGCGGAGACACTGCATATGTGACAGGGGTCACCTGGCGAAGGATGCGGTAAGGGCCATAGTACCGCGAGAGGAATTTCTCCGAAAGACCAACACCCCGAGTTGGATACCAAACTAGCACAAGAGCACCTGCTTGGTAGTGCACGTCGTGATGGCGATGGTCGTAACGGCATTTCTGGCGTGTCTGTGAAGCAGAAAGACGAATGCGGGCAATCTGGCGTGTTTGGGTCGCTGTGGCTATGACATCCCGAGTGTACTCTGTCGGCGAGCCGAGTGTGGTTGAAAGGAGAGTCTCGAAAGGCAAAGTCGGCTCACGGCCGAAGAGGAGATAGAAGGGTGTGTCGTGGGTGTGTCCAGCTGTGTCGTGGCGCGAGGAATTGTAGGCGAACGTGACAAATGGTAGAGCAATGTCCCAGTCGCGATGATCGGAGGAAACATACAATGCTAACATATCAGTTAATGTGCGGTTCAGGCGTTCGGTAAGACCGTTAGTTTGAGGATAGTAAGCGGTAGTAAGTTTGTGTTTAGTAGCACATGATCGAAGTAGGTCATCTATGACTTTGGCAAGAAAGTATCTGGCGCGATCGGTGAGAAGTTGACGAGGTGCACTGTGGTGCAAGATAACGTCGTGAAGCAAGAAATCAGCGACGTCTGTGGCACAGCTGGTCGGTAGGGCTCTAGTAATGGCATAGCGAGTTGTATAGTCCGTAGCGATGGAAAACCACCTATTTCCATCATTTGATATAGGAAATGGTCCGAGAAGATCAACGCCAACGCGAATGAAAGGGTCGGCCGGTATATCCAAAGGCCGCAGCAGTCCGGCGGGCAACATGGGCGAAATTTTCCACAATCCTGCGCAAGTACGAGCAAAGGCCAATAAAGCTGCGAACATCTTTGGCACAAGTTGGTACAAGGAAATTCTGCACAGCATGAGCTTTACGGGGTCGGGGCGAATGCCTGACGAATCGACGAGGTGTCCGAGCATGGTTATTTGGCGGTGACCGAAGTGGCACTTGGACGAGTTGAGCTATAAGCCAGCGGTGCAAAAAAACGGAAAGAACAGATGAAAGTCTTTCAAGATGAGTCGCAAAAGTTGAAGAGAATACGATGACGTCATCCAAGTAGCACAAACAGATGGACCATTTCAAACCACGTAAGAGCATGTCCATCATCTGTTCAAAGGTCGCCGGGGCATTGCACAAGCCAAAAGGCATTACCCGGAACTGATATAGACCGTCTGGTGTGACGAATGCGGTCTTTTCACGGTCCAATTCATCCACGGCAATTTGCCAATATCCAGAGCGAACGTCTATAGATGCAAAATAAGTGGCACCGTGGAGACAATCCAGAGCATCGTCAATGCGGGGAAGTGGATATACATCTTTCTTGGTGATCGTGTTTAGATGACGATAGTCAACGCAGAATCGCCAGCTGTTATCCTTCTTTTTGACGAGAACAACAGGGGACGTCCATGGGCTGGAAGAGTGTTCAATAATCCCTTTGGCAAGCATCTTGTCAACCTCGCTCTGGATAACCTGTCGCTCAGAAGGCGACACCCGGTATGGGCGTCAGCGAACAGGTGCTGCATCGCCGGTACTTATACGATGCTTCACGACCGTAGTTTGACACAAAGGGCGATCGTTCAGGTCGAAAATGTCGGAGTAGGATTCGAGGAGGCCACGGACGTCTGCGGCTTGTTGGGTTGAGAGGTCCGGTGCAATCATCTTTGTAAAGTCGTCTGTCGGGGCTGATGAAGAAGGCGCAGAATCAGCATTGGTCAAAGACGGCGCAACAAATAGAGCGGAAATGTGGTACTAGTGCGTCGGTGACAACGTGGCTAGAGACATGCCTCGAGGAAGTACTTCTATGCACTGTCCGAAATTTAGGATGGGAAGACATGTCTGATTGTCCGCAACAGAAACGACGGTGTGCGGGAAGGAGACATTGTGAGAAAGCAGGACTGAAGTCGCGGGAGTAAGGACATAGTCTCGTCAGGTACAAGTGGGCAGGCTAAGACAGGGATGCAGGTTGCTGCAAGAGATGGCAGGCGTATAAAATCCGCGGAACAAAGATGAGTTGCAGCTTGAGCAGGAAGGTCAACGGGGACAGGTAGTGGTAGGTCAAGTTGTACAACGCCGGCAGAACAATCAGAGCAGAATGGGCAGAAGTCGAGTCCGAGGATAACATTGTGAGGGCAACGTTCGAGCATACTAAACAAAACGAACGTGTGGCGACCGGCGACACTGGCACGAGCAGTTTACATTCCAAGCACAGCCAGAGTTCCACCGTCGGCTACCTGGAGCAGTCGAGTCAGAGCAGGAATCACTACTTTCTTCCAGCGCGTTCGAAGCTCCGCACTCATGATGGAAATTTGGGCTCCAGTGTCGATGAGTGCTGTAACGGGCAAACCATCCACGTCCACGCCCGGAAGGTTCCGATTAGCAGGCAGGGTCAGCAGAGGAATTTCAGGCCGGGGTTCTAGAGCAGCGTCACCTCCAGGAGCTGCCCCAGTTAGTTTCCCGTCGGAGAGCGGCGACGGTAAGCTGGGGATCGAGAGCGACGCAGCCGGGGCGAACGGGAGCGGTGACTATGTGGTGATGGCGAGCGGCTGGTCGCGGTGGCTCGAGCGTTGTCAGGAGCGTCTTCAACCTCGGTGGAAAGTGATGGCGGGCGAGGATTCAGTGGGGAGCGGCGGTAGGCGGGAAAGCTTGGTCGAGAGTGGGATGGTCAGGCACTTCGACAGTGGCGAGAGATGTGGCCCACACGTCCACAGTAAAAGCAGATGGGTCTATCGTCATGTGTGCGCCATTCGGCCGGGTTGCGATAGCTTGGATATGGACCGTATCGGCTCCGGTGAACAGGCGCAGAGGCAGCAGACGAAGCAAAGTCAGGACGACTGGCGGAGCAGATGGACGGAAGGCCCACATTGGCAAGTTCTTGGCGAATTACCGACTGAGTGAGAGACACAAGCCGCCGGGAATCGTCAAAGCACTGCGTCACTGGCGTGGCAGGAGACGCTGCTTTGATTTCTCGCCGAACGATACGTACGACGTTCTCGCAGGAGGTGGGCTCACGCGGTGGACAAACGTCTTCGCACGTCGATGAAGCTGCGGTATTAGGTAGACGCGTAAACTGTTGAACTATGCGGCGACTCTTCGCGTCTTCAAAGCGGCGACATTGACCGTTGTTACATTCTTGTAAACAATCAGGTTAAACGCGTCGTCCGCGATGCCTTTTAAAACGTGGCTGACCTTGTCTGCCCCTGTCAAATGGTTATCCACTTTGCGGCAAAGGGCGAGCACGTCCTGGATATACGCCACGTAAGATTCAGTGGACGTCTGTACACGGGTCCCAAGGTCCTTCTTCGCAGCACGTTGGCGGCCGACGGGCTTGCCGAACAAATCTCAGTTGGGACCAGTGCAAGCTTCTGCTTGCACTGGTCCCAACTCGTAATCCCTCCTTCGTGTGTTTCGAGCCAGACCCGTGCCGCTTTCTGGAGGTATAATATTATATTGGCCAGCATAAGCGTGTTATCCCGCCTCTTCTGTGCGCTGACCCGTTCGTAATTCTGCAACCAGTCATCGACGTCAATGTTGTCGATCCCGGAAAACATGCCAGGGTCGCGAGGCTGGGCCAGGATGACCGTCGGTGGCGACGACGGGGCCGTGGTTGAACTCTCTCCTTCGGTTGACATGGCGGCCAGGTTGCGTCCGCTGCGGAGCTCCGTCTTGCGCAAGTGATTACCCCGCACCTCCACCAAAGATGTTACGGGAAGGAAGAAGAGTGCGTCTATTTACAGATGGCTTTTAATGGCTGAGCCAGCAAGCGTAGAGCAGCGATAATGCTACACTCTTTTTCGTCGTCTCCAAGGCCACCAACATCGTCCTCCTTTTCCCACATTACCGACTGTGACAATATCATCATCATCATCATCAGCCTAGTTACGCCCACTGCAGGGCAAAGGCCTCTCCCATAATTCTCCAGCTACCCCGGTCATGTACTAATTGTGGCCATGTTGTCCCTGCAAACGTTTTAATGTCATCCGCCCACCTAACTTTCTGCCGCCCCCTACTACGCTTCCCTTCCCTTGGAATCCAGTCCGTAACCCTTAATGACCATCGGTTATCTTCCCTCCTCATTACATGTCCGGCCCATGCCCATTTCTTTTTCTTGATTTCAACTAAGATGTCATTTACCCGCGTTTGTTGCCTCACCCAATCTGCTCTTTTCTTATCCCCTAACGTTACACCTATCATTCTTCTTTCCATAGCTTGCTGCGTCGTCCTCAATTTCAGCAGAACCCTTTTCGTAAGGTGACAATATATATATATATATATATATATATATATATTTATATATATATATATATATATATATATATATATGCAGGGTGTCCCAATTAACGATCTTTTACCAATATTTAAAAAACGGCAATATTACGCCCACAAAAGCCAGTGCGAATTGTATCCAGTACAGTGAAGGTAACTGCCAGTAATATTTTTCATTACTGACATTTAATTAGGTAAGGGTAAATAATTATTTAACTCGAGACGTGCTACCCTAATTATCAAAATGTGAATGAGGCATTTGAAGACACAGCCAAGGGACATCTAACTGCGGTATTTTCAGTGACATACTAATTGCGTACAATTTTTTTGACAAGATAAATAAACCCCGCGAAATATGGAGAATACCACGTGACTGCGCTCCTACCCGCATCATAAAGCAGTGCCCTCGAACAGGCTCCCTCCGACTTAGCCAGAACGAAATAAAGGAAAAAAAAAAAACTTCGTAGTCGCGGTGCCTTATCTGCCGCACCCCGGCAGAAGTAACACGTCGCGTTTGGAGTTAGTTGGAAACAAGCTGTGATTGCTGTTGTCTAAGCGTAGATAAAGACCAGGGATGTTTTTTTTTTGCCACAAAACCAACACCACAAAAGTGAATTGACAACGTCAGTGCAAATGTTTAAAGATGCGTTTTGTTTCGTCCCAGTCGCTATGTCCTTCTTTAATGAGCAGAACGTTAAATTGACCCTTGCCTTGGGAGCTGCAAATGACGAGGAAGGCCGCAAATATATATCAGTCATGGAAGTGTGGCGGTAGACCAAACGCGTCCCACTATCATGAGATTTAATGATGAAAATCGGAGACAATCCGGCGGCTTCAAGAAACAGCGGCGTAGTGCTCCATCTTTGAGTGCTAGCCTACGCAGGGATGTTCTAGCATTTTTGGTCTCAAACCCTCATGCTAGCGTGCGGAACGTGGCCGCGCAGGTACCAATTTCCAAGTCGTCAGTTTGGAGGATTCTAAATGATGGCCTTTCACCTGCACCACCTCAACCAGCACCAATGCTTGGAAGATTGGGACCATGTAAAATCGTGTAGAATTCTCGAATTCAATACACAAACGCCGATTAGGCGCCGGACTTTTTGAATAACATCACATTCACAGATGAAGCAATTTTTCGCAGAAACGCCCAGGTAAATTTGCATAATGCAAACTATTGGAGCGACTCCAGTTCACACTGGGTAAAGCGGAATCGGTACCAGTACCAGTGGTTCTTCAATGTGTGGTGCGAAATTTACACCAGTGCTATAATCGGTCCCATCTTCTTCGATCACACACTGGCTGGACAACATTACGTGGATGAAGTCCTTGTAGGAAAGGTGGGTGAGTTTCTCAGCGAAGTCCTGCTGTCCCGTCTTCCACTTCTGTGGTATCAGCAAGATGAGGCACCCGCACAAAGCCACAGCCGAGCACGAAACTGGCTGGATGTAACTTTTCATGCGCAAAAGATGGGAAGGCACTCAAGGAGATATACTAAGCGCCGGTTTATCATCTTTTCAAAAAGCTTGCAAAGACAGCTTGTCAAAGCGATAGCTCTGTAACTATTAGGCAAGGACGGGTCCTTGAATGAATGAATGAATGAATGAATGAATGATTCATGTTTTATGGCGCAAGGACCAAGTATGGCCAAAGAGCGCCATGTCCGTGGTAATAAGTTTGAAGTGTAATTATGAGTTCTATGAAGCTGGTGTGACGTGGCTGTAGAGGGGCCTTAATAGGGTCGCTCTAAGGTGCGTAAAATCTGTATAATAAAATAATTACGATGACGTATGACGTGTACTATGAACATTAGGATGCATTTAAAAAGAATGATACGATGGGTAAAAATATATCAGGCTATAAGATATGCTAGAGCACTACTGCCTCCTTAGAGCCCTTGAAACACAAGGGCCTGGAGGCATGTGCTATGCAAAACAATTATCGCAGCGGCATCTTCTGGAGCGAGGATACTCTACGAATTTAATGGGCTTATAACGTGTAGAACGACATTATTTAAGAAGTTGAGGACTGCCTTGTCGTTAAAAAGCGGTTCCTTACCAAGAAAGATAGCCGGGTGTGGAGGGATGTAATAACGGTATGCAAGCGGAAAATGATTCTTTCTTTCCAATTCGGCTTTCCGACACTCCAAGAGGACGTGGAGGACAGTCAGCCTCTCCCCGCATCTACCACAGGTTGGAGGTTCACTTCCAGTAAGCAGAAAATTATGGGTGCCAAATGTGTGTCCTATTCTGAGGTGACAGAATACCACATCTCTTCGCCGAGATTTTGTTGGGGAGGGCCAAAAACCTAACTGGGGCTTTATAACGTACAGTTTATTATTTGTTTGGGCGTCCTACGTGCACTGCCAGTGGTTTCGCAGTTGCTTTCGTAAAAAAGGCCTCAGATCTCTGACAGGCACATCAGCGGTAGGTTTAACAGCTTGCGATGCGATTGACGTGGCCATCTCGTCCGCCAGAACGTTACCTGTGATTCCCTTATGGCCAGGTGCCCAGCATATTATGATATTATGGTTAGATGAGTACGCTTTAATCAAGACCGAATAGAGTTCATTAAATACGGGATTTTTATGTTTGCTGAGTGACATTAAGGCCTTCACGACGCTTAGAGACTCTGTATAGATCGCTGCTTTTGGAAGTTTTGATTTTCTTATATGCTTCACAGCAGGGAGTAATGCTTAGATCTCGACCGTAAAGATGCTTGTTTCCAGATGCAGTACCTCGGATTCCGAGAAGGATGGGCCGACGGCTGCATAGGACACCCCGGTATTTGATTTCGAAGCGTCTTTGTAGAACTCTGCGCAGGAGTGTTTGTACTGAAAGGAAATTCATTCTGATTTCGGCCTCAGGAGCGTGCTCTGTAACTTTTATAAAGGATATGTCACATTGTATCACCTGCCACTCCCAAGGAGGTAAGAGCTTGGTTAGGGGCATTAAGCGATGCTCCAGGAGTGGGACATGCATTTCGTCGCTAAGCTCCTTCACACGCAGCGATAAAAGCTGTCTTATAGACGGACGGTTGCGGAGAAGTGCAGCACACGTCATATCGAAAACGGTATTAAAACATGGGTGTTCAGGATTAGAGTGCACTTTAAGGAAATATTGTCAGGAGTGACAAGCGCCAACAAAGAAGGAAGACGAGGAAGAAGGAGTGAAGCGAGCGCGTGGAGCCGCCATCTTGGAGAAGGGGCGCGCGCAGGGAAGGACGTGGTGGCCAGGGCGCAGCGTTCCAGGAGAAGACGGCCGGAGATCGCCTCTCTGGGTCCTGCCCCAGTTCCTAGGCGACACATCGACGTCCCGCCCGAGTACCAGGCTCGGCGAGCAGATGTCCGACGTCCCCGGAACTACCGCTGGCCCTGACCTACCCGCCAGGACACGTCAGCGTTTGTGCCGCTGAACGTGGACGCGCGGAGGCTGGCTACAGCCAGTCACCGTCCCGTCCGGAGAACTACGCTGGGCCGGCACGCACCGGGAGCGCCAGCCGGCACGAGCCGCGCTCTGCCGGAGCGCGACAGCTCCTCAGCGACCGTGCCTTCGTCACGTCGGCCGGTGCATCGGGGACGCCGGACACTAACAACGACTGACGACGACCAGATCGCATCGACGGACCACAGACCGGGGGGACGCCGATACCCGCGTCGAACAGAACCGGTACTGTAAGCGCCACTACTACAGCGAATAGACGATCGCCGCACAGACGTTTGTAAACGCGGTAGTGTGAGCGGAAAGCTGAGCAAGGGTGGACGCATTCCGTGTGTGATAAGTGTTGAATCTTGCCGTGTGTTCCTGTTACTAAAATAGCCTATTGAATGAATGTTACGTGTGTATTGCATCTTGCGTTCGGGTGTTCCTTCCGCCCGCTGAAGCAAGCGTACCAGGCGTTAACGTACGCGTGACAATATGTAAAGCTCATGTATCATCTCTGCAAGTGGAGCGGCCACTCATTCGATTCGGCATACAAGCTTTCAATCGGTCTTGCCCTGAAAGCGCCAGTGGCTAAGCAGATACCTAGATGATGGACAGGATCCAGTACCCTTAGCGCGCTCGGGGCAGCAGAGTTATACACTACGGCCCCATAATCCAAACGTGACCGAATTAGGCTCTTGTAGAGATACATTAGACACTTTCTGTCACTACCCGACGTAGTCTTAGATAGAAGTTTCATTAAGTTCATTGTTTTTAGACATTTTTCTTTAAGATATTTGATGTGTGGAAATAAAGTGAGTCTCTCGTCAAGTATAATACCTAGGAATTTGTACTCTTTGTTGATAGGTATTTGTTGTCCACACAGTTCTAAGCAAGGATCCGGGACCAGGCCTCTTTTTCGTGTAAAAAGAACACAAGAACTTTTGTTAGGATTGATTTTAAATCCGTTTTTCTCTGCGCATTTTGATATTTTGTTCAAGCCATGCTGCACCTGTCTCTCGCACACTGCGAGGTTACAGGATTTAAAAGCTATTTGAATGTCGTCCACATAGACGGAATAAAAGATGGCTGGTGGTAATGAAGCACGAAGCGTGTTCATCTTCACGATAAAGAGCGTGCGGCTAAGCACACCTCCCTGGGGTACACCAGTTTCTTGTGTAAAAGGACGTGACAGTACATTGCCGACTTTTACCCGGAATGTACGATTGGACAAATAGGTTTCTATTATGTTTAGCATATTACCATGAATGCCCATTTCTGACAAGTCTCTCAACATTCCGTAGCGCCACGTTGTGCCGTATGCCTTCTCCATATCGAGGAATATGAATAGGAAAAACTGTTTGTGTACAAATGCGTCACGCATGTTTCCTTGTATACGTACAAGATGATCAGTTGTGGAGCGCCCCTCTCTGAAGCCATACTGATAGGCATCAAGCATTTTGTTCTGTTCAAGGAAGTGAATGAGTCGCCGATTAATCATTTTTCAAATACCTTACAAAGGCAACTTCTGAGGGCTAACGGGCGGAAACTTGCCGCTGAGGAGCGGTCCTTGCCTTGTTTCAAAACAGGGACCACAATGGCTTCTTTCCATGCGGTTAGAAGGTATCCTACAGCCCAAATCGTGTTAAAAAATGCGAGTAAAGTAACTTGCGTGTCATTGCGTAGATTTTTGATCATTTCATACATTATTCTGTCAGATCCCGGTGCAGAGCTCGTGCATGCGCTCAAGGCAGCTCAACTCGGCAATACTAAAAGGACGGTTGTACGGTTCATTCTGACGACATTTTCGACATTCTTCTATTTCTTTGTATTTGAGAAAGGATTGTGAATAATTTCTTGAACGTAACACGCTCTCAAAATGCTACCCAAGTGAGTCTGTCTCGTCTTGCAGTGTATCGCCCTGCGTATTTACCAAAGGGAGTTAATATGTTTGCCGCCCTCTTATCCTATTGATCCTGTTCCAGACTTTGGCCTCATCTGTAAACGAGTTGATACTCGGTAAAAACTTTTGCCAACTTTCTCCTCTGGCGTATCGGCGGGTTCGCTTGCCTTGGGACTTTACTTTATTAAAGTTGATAAGATTTTCTGCAGTGGGAGAAGTGCGTAGCAACCCCCACGCCTTTTTCTGTTTCTTACGGGCGATCCTACATTCGCTGTTCCACCCCGGTACACGTCGTTTGCATGCCAAACCACTTACTTCGGATATGCATTTCAATGCGGCATCTATTATGAAGGCTGTAAAAAACTCCACTGCAGCGTCAATTCCTAACAAACTCATGTCAGCCCATGAGATGCTAGTGAGAGTTCGAAATTTCTCGCAGTCGGTTGTATTTATCTTCCACCTGGGAGCTTCTGGAGGATATTCGTTTTCTTTAAGTATTCTTAGCAGCATGGGGAAGTGGTCGCTCCCGTAAGTATTGTTCATAACTTCCCATTCGAGTTCGCGCAGTATAGACGGGGAAACTATACTAAGATCTATTGAAGAAAAGATTCTGTTTGCTTGAGAGTAATACGTGGGTTCCTTCTTATTCAGCAAGCAAGCACCTGAAGAAAAAAAGAAATGTTCAACAAGACGACCTCGCGCGTCTATACGAGAGTCGCCCCACAGGCAGCTGTGCGCATTGAAATCGCCAAGAACCACATAAGGTTCTGGCAATTCGTCTGTAAATGACTGAAATTCATGTTTGTTTAATTTGTAGTGTGGGGGTACGTAAAGCGAGCAAATGGTGACGAGCTTATTTAGGAGAACAACTCGAACCGCCACTGCTTCAAGGGGCGTTTGTAGCTGTAAACGCTGACACGAAATGCTTGTATGAATAAAAATGGTAACACCGCCTGATGATACGACAGCATCATCGCGATCTTTGCGAAACGTGACATACGGTCGGAGAAAGTCTGTGTGTTGTGGTTTTAGGTGTGTTTCCAGTAGACACAGCACTTTTGGATTGTGTTTTTGGATAAGCTCTTGCACACCATCCAGGTTCCTAAGAAGACCTCTGACGTTCCGTTGAATTATTTGTGTATCCATATTGGCAGTAAATAGCTGCTGTGTGTACAGAAACACAAGTATTAATTACAGAGATTTCAGAGATTACATTCCAGAGCCCATTCGAGGCCCTGTAACCGGGCTTTTGTCCTTTCTGAAGCGTTCGAGGGAGCCTCGCCGCTCCTTAGGCGCTTGGTGCGCCTTGAGGTTAGGTGTAGTGTTCATTGCCTCTTGTGAGGCGCCGCACACGTGCTCTTGCGAGCGAGAAGTTACCCGAGAGAGTCCCGCCTTGGAGGGCAAGACCCCTGCGCCCACCAGCCCGGGGGTCAATGGGGCTCCCTGAGGGATTTGGCTGCGCGGGCTGTTGCCAGCGCAGGAAGGGGCCGGGGAGGTTGGGGCAGCCTCGGCTGCGCCCACCTTCGGGGTCGATGGCCTCCGTCTGCTGGGTTGGCATAGCAGCGCTAGCTGCAGCCGCCGGGGGGGGGGGGGGGGGGGGGGATGGCGTCACTGCCGCCTCTCTGGGTGTGGGTCGCACAGCCGCTGGCGACCGTTGTGGCGCTTCCCCCTGACGCGCCACATCGGCACAGGTTTTCTTGGGCAGGTAGGATACCCGCCTGCGTGCCACATTGAAACTTATATTTTCCTTTACCTTTATTGTTAAAATTTTCTTTGCTTTTTTCCGGGATGGGCACGACCGCGAGTACGTGGCGTGCTCCCCATGACAATTTACAAAGTAGAGAGCGCTCTTACAAGCTTCAGTGGCGTGTTCATGGGCATTGCATTTCGCACATGTTTGGCGGCCCCAGCAGCTCTGCGAACTGTGGCCGAAACGCTGGCATTTGAAATATCTTACGGGATTTGGCACATATGGTCTGACACGGAGCTTGATGTACCCGGCCTCTACAGACTCGGGCAGAATACTTGAAACGAATGTGAGTATTAGGTGCTTCGTTTGAATTTCTTTACCATCCCTTCTCATCTCAATTCTTCTGACATTCACAACATTCTGCTCACTGAAGCCCTCCAAGAGCTCAGCCTCTGTAAGCTGGAGCAAATCATCATCCGAGACAACGCCGCGGGTGGTGTTCAGAGTGCGGTGTGGAGTTACTGTCAATGGAACATCCCCAAATGATACTAGACTGGGCAACTTTTCGTATTGTTTCTGATCATGCAGCTCTAACAGGACATCACCACTTGCCAGCCTTGATAACTTGTAGCCTGGACCAAGGACATCAGTTAAGGACTTGGAAACTAGAAAAGGGAATGGTTTCCTACTTGTTCATCAGATGTTTCTGACTGTTTCACATGGTACCGTGGGAAGTTCGGTTTTTGACGTCCAAGGAACTGGAAAACATCGGGAAGGTGAGGAAAGGAACTATCCATAGAATAATGTAATTTTCGGTAATAACGCCGGCCACGCACCGTGGAGCCCTATGAGGGGACGCTACAGGGATTGTAAAAGCAGGTCCTGCAAACGCCAGCTGTACTTTATCACCATAACCAAATATGAGATAACCTAGGTTGGCTATTCACACAAGGTTAACCCTTGCTGCCTTGAAAAAGTGGAATTAATCGGAAGCTAGGAGAAGATAGGAGAGATGAAAAGTAAGAGAAAGACGACGGCTGGAGTGAGAGAGAGACAGGAAAAGGCAACTACCAATTTTCCTCTGGTGGGTCAGTCCGGGGGTGCCGTCTACGTGAAGCCGAGGCCAAAGAGGTGTGTTGCCTCCGCCGAGGGGTAGTAAATGTCTAACACCCGGCATCGGCTCAACCACCAGAATCCCCTTTTCCCCGTACACGGCTAATCCACGCACGGTTAAACGCGGGAGGATCCAACCCTCGTGTGCTCAGGTCCGTGGTGTCGCAACACACCAAAAGCCTGCTGACGCAGACGCCCCTGCGGGGACCAGACCAAGGTTGTCTGCAAATGTCTTTTCAGATCGGTTTGTTTAAATGCAATTTGTGAGGGCTATTGGTCGGTAACTTGCCACTGAGGAACGGTCCTTGCCTTGTTTCAAAACAGGGGCCACAATGGCTCCTTTCCATGCAGCTCGAAGGTACCCTGCATCCCAGATAGTGTTGAAAAGTCTAACTAGTGTAACTTCCGTACCATTGTGTAAGTTTTTGAGCATTTCAGACATGATTCTATCAGATCCCGGTGAAGAGCTCTTGCATGCGCTCAAGGCAGCTCGCAACTCTGCAATACTAAAAGGGCGGTCGAATGGTTCATTCTGCCGGAACTTTCTTATGAGTGGCTTACATTCTTCTATTTGCTTATATTGGAGAAAGAATTTTGAATGATTGGTGGCACTTGACACGCTCTCAATGTGCTCCATAAGTGAGTCTGCCTGATCAAGCAGGGTATCACCTTGTGTGTTTACCAAAGGAAGTGAATATGTTTGTCGTCCTCTTATCCTATTAACCCTGTTCCCGACTTTCGCCTCATCTGTATACGAATTGATACTCGATAAGAACTTCTGCCAACTCTCTCTTCTACCCTGTCGGCGCGTTCTCCTGCCTTGGGATTTTACTTGCTTAAAATTAATCAGATTCTCCGCATCGGGAGAGGCACGTAGCAATCCCAACGCTTTGTTTTGTTTCTACGAGCGATCCTACAGTCGTCGTTCCACCACGGAACATGCCGTTTGCATGCCAAGCCATTTACTTGTGATATGCATTTAGATGCGGCGTCTATTATGAAGGCTGTAAGATACTCCACAGCAGCATCAATTCCTAACGAGGACATGTCATCCCATGATATACTAGTGTGGCTTCGGAATTTCTCCCAGTTAGCTGTGTCAATCTTCCACCTAGGAGCCTGTGGTGGATATTCGATTTCTTTAATTGCTTGTAGCAGTATGGGGAAGTGGTCGCTTCCGTAAGGATTGTTTGTAACTTCCCATTCGAGTTCAGCCAGAATAGAAGGAGAAACTATGTTGAGATCAATTGAAGAAAAAGGTTTTGTTTGCAAGACACTAATATGTGAGTTCCTTCTTATTCAGATGGCACGCACCAGAAGAAAAAAGGAACTGTTCAAGAAGACGACCTCGCGCATCTATACGAGAGTCGCCCCACAGGGAGCTGTGCGCATTGAAATCGCCAATAACAACGTAAGGTTCTGGCAATTGATCTATAAAGGATTGAAATTCATGTTTCATTAATTTGTAATGTGGGGGCATGTAAAGAGAGCTAATCGTGATGAGTTTGTTTAGGAGAACAGCTAGAACCGCCACTGCTTCAAGAGGCGTTTGTAGCTGTAAAGGTTGACACGCTATACTTCTATGAGTGACAATGGCAAGACCGCCCGATGATGCAGCGGCATCATCACGATCTTTGCGAAATGTTACATACTGTCGGAGAAAGATTGTGTGTTTGGATTTTAAGTGTGTTTCCTGTAAACACAGCACTTTGGATTGTGTTTTTGGATGAGTTCCTGCACATCATCAACGTTTCTAAGAAGGCCTCTGACGTTCCATTGAATTATTTGTGTACCCATATTGGAAGTCCATAGGTGCTGTGTGCACAGAAACAGAAGTACTAATCAGAGATTTCAGAGATTAGATAACAGAGCTCTTACAAGGCCCTGCAATCGGACCCCTGCACGTTCCGTTGAATTATTTGTGTATCCATATTGGTAGTAAATAGCTGCTGTGTGTACAGAAACACAAGTATTAATTCCAGAGATTTCAGAGATTAGATTACAGAGCTCTTTCGAGGCCCTGTAACCGGGCTTTTGTCCTTTCTGAAGCGTTCGAGGGAGCCTCGCCGCTCCTTAGGCGCACGGCGCGCCATGGGGATAGGTGTAGTGTCCATTGCCTCTGGTGAGGCGCCGTACACGTGCTCTTGCGAGCGAGAAGTTACCAGGGAGAGTCCCGCCTTCGAGGGCAAGACCCCTGCGCCCACCGGCCCGGAGGTAGAGGGGGCTCCCTGGGGGATCTGGCTGCGCCGGCCGTTGCCAGCGCTGGAAGGGACCTGGGAGGTTGAGGCAGCCTCGGCTGCGCCCACCTCCGGTGTCGATGGTCCCCTCTCCTCGGTTGACGGAGCAGCGTTAGCTGCAACCGCCGCGGGGGCAGATGGCGTAACTGCCGACTCACTTCTTGTGTGTCCGACAGCCGCCGGAGGCCGTTGTGACGCTGCCCCCTGACGCGCCACTTCGGCAAAGCTTTTCTTTGATAGGTATGCTGCCCGCCTCTTTGAACGATATATTCTCTTTTACTTTCATCGTTACAATTTTTTTTCCTTCTTCCAAGAGGGGCACGACCACGAGTACGCGGCGTTATCCCCGTCAGAGTTTACACACTGGAGAGCGTTCTCACAAGCTTCAGTGGCGTGTTCATGGGCACTGCATTTCGCACATGTTTGGCGGCCCCGGCAGCTCTGCTAGCTGTGGCCGAAACGCTGGCATTTGAAACATCTTAGGGGATTTGTCACATATGGTCTGACACGGAGCTTGATGTACCCGGCCTCTACAGACTCGGGCAGAATACTTGAACCGAATGTGAGTATTAGGTGCTTCGTTTGGATTTCTTTACCAACCCTTCTCATCTTAATTCTTCTGACATTGACAACATTCTGCTCACTGAAGCCCTCCAAGAGCTCAGCCTCTGTCAGCTGGAGCAAATCGTCATCCGAGACAACGCCGCGTGTGGTGTTCAGAGTGCGGTGTGGGGTTACTGTCAATGGAACATCCCCAAATGACCCTAGACTGGGCAACTTTTCGTATTGTTTCTGATCATGCAGCTCTAACATGAGATCACCACTTGCCAGCCCTGATACCTTGTAGCCTGGACCAAGGACATCAGTTAGGGACTTGGAAACTAGAAAAGGGGAAATGTTTCGTACTTGTTTATCGGATTTTTCAAAGTGGATCACATGGTACCGTGGGAAGTTCGGCCTTTGACGTCCAAGGAACTGGAAAACTTCATCGGTGCGCCCTCTTTTCTGAGGGCGATCAGGAAGCGGAGGGAAGGAGGTTGCCATAAAGGAATTGAATTTTCAGCAATAACGCCAGCCACTCACCGTGGAGCCCTTCAAGGGGACGTTACAGGGACTGAAAAAACAGGTCCTGCAAACGCTAGCTGTAAATTGTGACTATATCCAAATATGAGATAACCTAGGTTGGTTATTCACACAAGGTTAACCCTTGCTGCCTGGAAAAATTGGAAGTAAGCGGAAGCTAGGAGAAGACAGGAAAGATAAAAAATAAGAGAAAGACGAAGATTGGAGGGAGAGAGAGTAGCAGTAAAAGGCAACTACCGTCTTCCCCCGGGTGGGTCGGTCCGAGGGTGCTGTCTAGTGAAGCAGAGGCCAAAGAGGTGTGTTGCCTCCGCCGAGGGGCGTTAGAGGCCCAAACACCCGGCATCGGCTCAACCCCCAGGATCCCCCTTTTCCCGCACAGGGCTAAGCATCGCACGGCTACACGCGGGAGGGGCCGACCCCCATGTGCTCGGGTACGTGGTGTCGCAACGCACCAAAGGCCTGCTCACGCAGACGCCCCTGCGGGGCCGGGTACGTGGTGTCGCCGCGCACCAAACGCCTGCTGACGCAGACGCCCCTGCGGGGAGCAGACCCAGGTTGTCTGCAAATGTCTTTTCAGATCGGTTTGTTTAAATTTGAATTAATTCTCCCTCAACAATGTATACGAGGAACAAGTAGCCACAGAAAGTGACTAAGATCAGCAAGTTCAACGCGAGGCTGCCTTCTACACCCACAGTTTACAAACACTTTTCACACACATGACTGATTTTATTAACCTTTACAGAGAATGAATTCACAAGGGCAGATAAGCATGTTAGATAAGCCGGACTACAGCTTGTATTAGTAGAAGGAACGTAAGTCTTACAAATACAATATAACTTTGAGAATATAGTGCTGCATTGCTTTTTATGATAACTGTGACACATCTACAGATTTGTTTTGAAAATAACTGATTAAAGGTACGAGGGCAGACGTAATCATTCCTTTGTCATAGATGCTATGAGGTGTATGTCCTAAATATTCCATCTATACCCCCATGGACCAACATTTTCTCTTAACTTCGAAATCGCATTGTAAAATGACTTGTTCTTTTTCTCGGTCAAGCAGTACACCTGCAGTAAATTATAGATATAAAAATTGCCTACATTTATTACAGTAAAATGTATATGAACGTGTATCAAAATCACGTATATGTAATCAGTATGAAAATCACGTGAGGCGCTTGCAATTATTTTCCTTGCCTTTTTTGTTTAAATACGAAGAGTCGGTTTAGAATAGTTGTTGTTGTGCCCAGCGCCAGGAGTGTATCAGATAGCTGGGAAATGTATACAATGCGCCGGATATTCAAAAAGATCATCCTAGAGCTGCGCAAGCAACATCAGAAGGACACTTCGAAGCACCTGTAAAAATTGAGCACAGGAATTCCTCTCCTTAAGTTGACTAAAATGCGAATGTATATATGCTTCAGTTGCTCGTTTTGATATTTCCATGAAAGTTATGCCACACTTCATAGCCTGCGACTTACAAGGCAGTTGAAGCCTAGTAGGAGGCAATGGCACGTTCTGTGAAACAGTTCTGTTTCTTCTGACTACTTCCAGTCAGAGGGACAAAGGAGGCCTAGTCGATGGGCAGTTCCGGAACAGCCTGGCCGTAGAAAAGTCGTGAATAATTGAACGATATGGATTGTCTACAGGTGATTTTACCGTCAAGGCGTAGGAAAAGCTTAGATAGATATTTTGGAAGTATAAGGACCACTCATTGGATTACACGTACAGGCTTGCACAGGACTAGTCCTGAAGGCGCCTGTAGCAAAGTGGATGCTTAAATTCTCGATAGGATCTAGCTAGTTGGTTAAATGTGGTTTAGTGGCGCAAAAGTGGCTAAGGCTATGCTGCGCGAAACAGAAGGCGTTTTAAAATCCAATTTAAATCAAAAGGCTATGTTGATGTACATTTAATGTAAAAGGCCAGTGTAATCTACAAACTTATGCACGTCAGGTAATCGAACTATCGGATCATCTAAAATTAAAGCAGGCTGTAAAGGATGGAGCCCAAAGAAGGGAGGCCGCAGCCCGCCCGGAGCCCAATGAGCGACACGGCAGAGCTTGCGCACAGGTCTGCACGACGCCAATCGTACGCCATCACTATAACCAAATATAGTGAACCCAAGGTAGAATAGCCACAAAGGGTTAGCCCTTGCCGACAAGGTGATAGCTAGTAAATGAAAGAGAGAAGAAGACAAGGAAGGCCGAAAAGTGGGATATACGAATATTTGAGGAGAGAGATACAGGAAAAGGCCACTGCCATTTTCCTCTAGGTGGGTCAGTCTGGAGGTGCCGTTTATGTAAAGCAGAGGCCAAAGAGTGTGTTGCCTGCGCCGGGGTGCCTTAAAGGTCCGAGCACCCGGCATCGGCTCAACCCCCAGGATCCCCCTTTTCGTAGACACGGCTAAGCCGCGCACGGCAATACGCGGGAGGGTCCAACCCAAGTGTGCTCGGGTACGTGGTGTCCCATCACACCAAACGCCTGCTTACGGAGACGCCGCTGCGGGATCCGCGCATGTTGTGCCGCAACTACGTGAATGGTACAATTAGCTTGCTGCTTGTTGAATGTGGAATGGTGGCACAAAAGCGGCTAAGGCTGTGTTGCGCCAAACAAGAGGTGTTCTAAATCAATCTAGCAAGAGAAAGCCTGTGTTAATGATCTATACTTTGTGTAAAAAAGACAGTGTCGTCTAGAAATTTACGCAGGTCAGGTAATGAGACTACCGGATCATCTCCTAAAACTAAAGTAGAGTGTAAAGGTATGAGTAGTTGATAAAAGTTGTGCAAAACGTTTCGTCTGTGTGCTTCTATATTTCTGCATGTGAGTAACATATGCATAAATGTTAGTGGTTCTTAGCTTTCCTTGCATGTTGGTGCGTCTTCTTTTTTAAGTCAATAAATTGGTGTGAGGTCTGTGTGCCCAATCCGTAGTCGGCAGAAAACTACTTCAATGAATCGCTGCTGGTGCTTGGACTACTTCCCCTCACCAAGTACCGGTTCAGTGAGATTTAGCTTATTGCCTGCGCAGTGGACCAATCCGTGTTGCCACTTTGACGTTAAGGCTTTCCTAATCGCACGGATACTATCTTTATATGGAATTGTTGCTTTTGTTATCTCTTTGTACGCTGCCATCGAAGCACGTCTATCAGCTGCTTCATTACCCTATATTCCAGCATGGCTTGGGACCTAGCAGAAACGAATTGATCTCCCGTATTTGTTTAGCGCCACGATACCCCAGAATATTCACCAGCAGGGGTTTCCACTCAGATTTAAGATGTAGAGCCTTTAGAGTACTTAAGGAATCGGTGTATATGAGTGTAGCTTTGTGTTTGTGAACAAACCGTACAGCACGAACCTCAGCAGGGCAAATAGAGGCATGTTTTAGCAAACGTATACTTGTTTCCCGATTTCCCGTTACGGCTCCTACACCCACGTGTTCTTCTCGTGTTCTTCTCTTTCAGCCATCAGTGTGAAATATCATGTTACCTTGATATTTGCCCTGAAGAGCCCGGAATTCCTGTACAACTTGTTTGCGTGGCGTGTATATTTTCTTTAAATGTGTTAATGTCGAGTCACATAACTATGTGAAATCGTACCACGGTGTCAATCATTGGGGTTTTTTGGCAACCTGGATGACTTCTTGAGAAATGTCATACTGCCGACGATATTCCTCATATCGCAGGACAAGCGGCCTAATTCTGCTCGGTTTATTTATGCAGTGTAAGCGTGATTTGCACTGTGTGACGATGTTGTACCATGTGTCTTCTGCTGAGGACTGAACTTAGGAAAAAGTGAGTAATTATTTGCGCTGTTGTAAAGAAGGTTCATAACACTCAATGTATGAACTTGGGACAGGTGATATTCTGTAGGCAGCACATGCACGTCGCAGTTCAAGGTTATGTACTGGATCAAGTCGCCGAATGTAAGACTGCCTGGCTGAGCCGTAAATCCCGCAGCCGTAGTCTAGAATGTTGCGCACAGGAGAGCGGTCGATACGTAAAAGAGGCGTTCGGTAGGAATCCCAGTTTTTATGAGATAAAACTTTAACGATAAAAGCAAATAAAGCGGTGAATATGCTTGGTGTTTTTATGTGAGCTAGGAAGTTTGGTTTGGTGTCAATTGTTACTCCTAAAAACTTGTGATGGGCAGAATGGCGTCATTCGGTGCAGTATCGCCTGATTAAATTTTAGGAATGGATAGTTGTGCAGCCGTCGTTTCTGAGAGAACAAAACAGTAACTGTTTTCTGAGTGGAAAAACGGAGACCGTTATTTTTAGCCCATCGTGTAAGTACATTTATTGTGATTTGAAGCTGCCTTTCACAGGTTGGCGAACCTGAGGCACGGCAAGCTACTTGGATATCGTCTACGTATACAGAGTGCATAAGAGACGACGGTACAATCTTATTCACCGAGTTTATTGTTACTATGAGCAGTGTCGTGCTGAGAACACAGCCTTGTGGAACGCCATTTTCTTGTGTAAATGCATGAGAGTGTACTGAGCCGAGATGTACCTGAAATCTTCTATTAGACATAAAATCAGCTAGGCAGTTGAGAATTTTAACGCGGATGCCAAGGTCAGCGAGGTCTTTTAAGATTCCATATCTCCACGTGGTATCATAAGTTTTTTTCTAAATCGAAGAAAACTGCAAGACAGTGACGTTTGTGTAAAAATGCACATCGAATTTCATGTTCTAGGCCAACAAGATAGTCAGTAGTTGAACAATTCTTTTTGTATCCGCACCGGTAGGTGTCTTTAGGTTTCTTGATTCTAAAATAACTGAGTCTTTTATCGATAATGCTTTCATACGATTTCGCCAAACAGTTTGTGAGGGCAATGGGTCTTTAGCTGCTTGCGGATGTTGGGGATTCACCAGCTTTTAGAAAAGAAACTGCTATTGCCTTTTTCCACTCTTTCAGCATTGTACCAGTTTCCAAGATTATGTAGCAAAATTTTAGGAGAGCGTCTACAGATGCTTGGGATAGATGAGCCAGCATGGCGTAGTGAATACGGTCGTGACCTGGCGCTGTGTTTTTCCCTGCAGAAAGAACTCTGTTTATTTCTTGTGTGAGGGGGGGATTGTATGGTTCATTTAATGCACCAGTAGTGGGCAGCTTCTGTTTTTCAGCAGACTGTTTTGTACGGTTCATTTGATGCGCCAGTAGTGGGCAGCTTCTGCTTTTTAGCAGACTGTTTAATACTGTAAAAATTCCGTCGTATAATTTCCTGAACTGGATACATCGCGGAAATGTTCGCCAAGTATATCTGCCTATTCTTGTATTGTTGTTTGTGTGCCTGGACTTGTAAGTAACGGTATTGTGTAAGACGTGTTATCTCCCCGAAACTTTCCAACCTGTTCCCACATTCGTTTAGATGTGACTGAACTCTTTATTAAAGATACGTATTTTTTCCACGATGATTTTGCTGCCTGCCTTCTGATAAATCGTGCTTTGGCTTTGGCCTGCTTAAAGCGTAAGAGGTTGGTATAGGTGGGGTGTCTTCGTAACATGCCCCAGGCCCTATTTTGCAGTTTTTTTGCTGCTGTGCGCTCACGAGTCCACTAGGGGTAGATTTTCTTGCGCAGAAGGCTCGATGTTTGTGGTATTGTCTTTTCTGCCGCTGAGGTTATTACTTCAGTGATTTTTTATTAAGTTCATCAATACTAAGCTCTGGCGAAAAGATATTTTCCAGTTTCGCGTTCTCCATAAAAACCTGCCAGTCAGCGAGCTGAAATTTCCATCGGCGTGGTCTAGTTACTAGGGTTCGTGGTGATAGGAGTTTGATGAGTGCGGGTAAGTAATCGCTACCATATGACGTGTCGAGAGCTTCCCATTTAAGATCAGTAAAAAGAGAGGGCGAACAAAAAACTAAATCTAAACAACTAAAAGTGTGGGAAGTCGGTGAGAAATAAGTTGGCGCACCTGAGTTTAAAAGACAGATGTCTTTGATAGAATGAAATCTTCAACGAGTTGCCCTCTTTGGTCAGTTTTGACACTGCCCCAAAGAGCACAATGAGCATTAAAATTTCCTACCCAGACAAATGGCTCCGGTAATTGATCTGTTAGATTTTCTAAGTCTTTATTAGTAAAATGTGTGTGGGGTGGAATATATAGTGAGCAAATGGTGATGGTTTAGTAGGATAGAATGGTGACAGCTACGGCCTCTAAAGATGTACTTAATTGGACATTTCGGGTCGGAGTGCCGCCCTGCACTATAGCCACTCCACCTGACAAACGGCTGGAACATTAGCGGTCCCATCTGACATCGGTCAAACCTTTGAGAATTTGACTATTTTTTGGACCGAAATTTGTTTCCTGGAGACATACTGCAACTGGTGAAAAGCTATTGATGATGTCTTTGATGTCACCTAGATTGTGTATGAGACCTCTACAATTCCAATGGATGATAAAAGCCATTTTGAAATTGAAAGGTAGGAAATGGCACTACGGAAAGAACAATAGGTGAGATGTTAGGTGACATGGATTTAAAAAGGCTAATACAAATGAGCGATAACATTTAGGTTATCGCTTTCTTATTTTGATGGTTATTGGGATTTTGTCCCTCTTACCGCGCTCGATAGAGTGCTTGTCCTTTAGTGTCAATGACACCGGGGTTTTAGTGTCGACCTCCATCGGTCTCTCTGATGCGCTGGAGGACCGAGAGGTTGGCGCCGGGACACGTGCCTCGGAGTTCGCTTGATCTTAGGGCCCTGCGGGACTGGTGTCTGCAGGGCCTCTGAAGAGGATGGGGCAGCGCCGGCTGCTTCCACCACGGCGGCGGGAGGGGTCACGGCGGGACCATTATGCGTGTCTCGAAGGACTCCTGAGAACTCTGTGACGCTGCCCCCATCTACGTCACATCGGCATAATTTCTTCTCGGAAGGTACGATAGCCGCTTTCTGGCTTCACAGAACGAGAGTTTTTCTCTGACAGTTAGAGCAATGACATTTTTTTTCTTTTTTCCAGCAAGGGCAGGACCGCGAATAAGCTGGATGATCTCCCTTGCAGTTAACCCAATCTGGGGAAGAGGTGCAATTCTCAGATTGGTGTTCGTTGGAGCTGCATTTAGCACAAGTTGTTTGTCCTCGGCATGCATGTGAAGCATGTCTAAACCTTTGGCACTTGAAACATCGTCTGGGATTTGGCATATATGGTCTCACATTGACTTCAACATAACCTGCATCAAGCGAGGTAGGCATTGCGCTTGTTCCGAAGGTGAGTATACCATGTTTGATGGGGATTTCTTGATCGTTTGTGCGGATTGCTATTCTTTGTACTTTAGTAACATTCTGTTCCTGGAAACCTTCCAGCAGTTCCTCATCGCTTAAACCAATAAAGTCTTCTTCAGATATTACTCCTCTGCTTGTATTAAGTGTTCTGTGGGCTGAAACAATCACTGTAGCCTCGCCAATACTGGTAAGTTCAGACAGCTTATCTGCTTGATCTTTATTACTGAGTTCTAGGAGGATGTCCCCGCTAGACATTTTGGACGCTTTGTATGTCTGTCCGATTTTATCTTTCAGGCATTTGGCTACCAGGAATGGAGAGAGCTTTCTAACAGGCGTGTTGCTTTCACTGTGGACTACATATTATTTGGGGAAAGATGGAGCGTTGCTACGAAAGGAGAATTGGAATGCTACTTCGGTGCGGCATCTTTTCAGATGCCGATCATAGACTACAGAGGCTTGCGCTGCCATAGGAAAATGTGTTTGTTCGGCAAGAGCGCCGACCGCCCACTATGGAGCCCAACGAAGGGGACATGGCAGAGCTTGCGTACATGTCTGCATGACGCCAGTCGTACGCCATCACTATAACCAAATATGGTGTACCCAAGGTAGGATAGCCACACAAGGTTAATCCTTGCAGCCAAGGAGAAAGGAAGTAAACAGAATAGAGAAGTTAGGAAAGGCCAGAAAGTGAGAGAGAAAGACGAAGATTCGAGGAGAAAGAGACAGGAAGAGGCGACGGCCGATTTCCCCCGGGTGGGTCAGTCCGGGGGTGCCGTCTACGTGAAGCAGAGGCCAAAGAGGTGTGTTGCCTCCGCCGGGGGGCCTCAAAGGTCCAAACACCCGGCATAGGCTCCACCCCCAGGATCCCTTTTTCTCCGGGCACGGCTGAGCCGCGCACGGCTACACGCGCGAAGGTCCAACCCTCGTGTGCTCGGGTACGTGGTGTCGCAACGCACCAAACGCCTGCTGACGCAGACGCATCTGCGGGGGTGTCTGGGGTAGGTGTGATAGCTCCTTTCTTGCTTCACAAAAGGCGATCTTCTCTCATCGTAAGAGCAATTATCTCTTTTTCTTTCTTCCAGCAAGGGCAATATCGCGATACGCTGGATAATCTCCTTTGCAGCTTGTACAGTGTGGAGGAGCATTGCAGTTGCCCATGGTTGATCATTGGCACTACACATTGCACATGTCGATTTAGCTCCGCATGACTGCAATGCATGTCCGAACCTCGGGGACTTGAAACACCGCCTCGGGTTTGGGCTATACGCTTCCGCGTTGATCTTCACATACCCTGCATCAAGTGTACTAGGCAGTATACTGGTACCAATAGTAAGAATGGCGTGTTTGTTTGGGATTTGTTCGTCATCTCCTCGGAGAGTCATTCTTTGAACTTTGACTACATTTTGCTCTTGGAAATATTCCAGGAGTTCTTCATCGCTCAGGTTCAAGAAATCTTCTGATATCACGCCCTTGCTTGTGTTTGTTTCTGCTGAGATTGTGACTTTGATGTCACCGACACTGATGGGATCAGCCAACTTTTCTACTTGGTCTCTGGTTTTGAGTTAGAGAAGGAGGTTCCCAGATGACATCTTTGAGTCCTTGTATTGCTTTCCAATTTTTTCAATGAGATGTTTTGCCACTAGGAATGTAGATAGTGTTCTCATTTGTGTGGAGGCTTCACTGTGCATCACATGCTAGCGTGGGAATGCTTCTAAGTTGCTTGTTAAAGTTCAACCAAAAATTGCTTCGGGGCGCCCTATTTTGTAAGGGCGATCTGAAGGAGGGGGGCGGGTATTTCATTTGTCATGACTTTCTTGGATTATTCAGTGGCGAGGGTAGCCACCCACCACCGAGCGCAACAAGGGGACGCTGCGAGGTTAGGAAAATACCTGTAGACGTCAGCTGTACAACGCCACTATAAACTAATATATGTACCCACAGCAGGGTAGATACACACGGTTAACCCTTGCTGCCTGGAAAAGGAGAAGTAAACTGAAGTGAGTAGAAGACAGGAAATATTGAAAGTGAGAGAGAAAGACGAAGATTGGAGAGGGGACAGCAAGAGGAAACTACAGATTTCCGCCGGGTGGGTCAGTCCGGGGGCACTGCTGACGTTAAGCGGAGGCGAAAGAGATGTGTTGCCGCCAACGAGGGGCGATAAAGGTCCAAACAACCGGCATTGGCTCAACCCCCAGCATCGCCTTATCCCCGGACATGGCTACGCCACGCATGGTTAAACGCGGTAGGGTCATACCCTCATGTGCTCGGGTACGTGGTGTCGCAACACATAAAACGCCTGCTCAAGCTGACGCCCCTGCGGGTGGGAGAATTGGTTTATTGTTTTGAAATTTTTGTCACTGGCCTAGGCTCAGTAAGATAACTCGGGAGAAGACGCTGAATACCGGCACAGAACTTGCTCGAAACAGTAGCCGGAGCTTGGACCCTGGAATTCCCCACAATGTAAACGACGAGCTAAGGAGACCAGTTCCTTGCAGAGGAGGCCTTTAGTTCGCAGTCTTCTAATTTTTTTCCTAGAGTATACGAGGTCATGGTGGCGAGCGAAGGGACAGGAAAGGAATGGTTTGGAGATCACGTGTGAATGTGTAACAGTACGTAAACGTTAGAGGCCCATAGCCACTGTCAGCAGTGTTTCAGTTAGTCGAAAAGTTATGAGAAGCCTTCATGACTCTGCTCGAGGGAATATTTTCCCATGTCGCTGTGCCCTTTGAGTTGGGACCACGTAGTGATACAGCACAAGGAGTGTGCGTACTGAGAACTTCGACGTCTGTTCTAGTCACCCTCCTCGCTATTCCGTGCTGGTCCACTACGACGTATCATGGCTGAGAGCGGGAAAGGCTGTGTGTTACGTATGGTTATCGTTGCACAAGCGCCGAGTACACCCTGCGAAGCAACAGATGGAAAAATTGCACAAAAGCAAGGTCTTACCGTGATCGCCGGTGCCACATTATCCAAGGTGTAGTGCGACTCGTAGAACACGAATGGGGCTAGCATTAGGTTTCGGTCGCTGCCCAGCACCACATAAGACTCGAAATCGGGTCCGGCCAACTTAGTGTGAAAAGGAGTAACTGAGTAACCATCAAGAAACATCTACGAGATTGTAATCAGCGTGTAGGAAATTGTCAGAAAGTGATGTCTACGAGGAACATAGTTTTTTTTAATTTTTTTTTATAATGTATGATTATGGGCGCAGGGCGATGAAGTGGACTGTTCCATTTCAGAGTCCAGAATGGTCGGACGCCTAGAATCGCCGAGACGCACTAGGCCGTACAGTATACAAGCGCTTCGCAATACTTGAGACCTCGGCTTGTTGGTGCAACATTACTAAAATGAAGAGCGCACAAGCAACGACAGGGACCAGGATCACTGCCGTGGTGTCGTCTTTCGTTAGTCCCTGTCGTTGTCTCTGCGCTTCGCAAACTACGACTCGAAGATGGAGAACGAAGCCAGCGCTGTCAGTTTACGATATATTTTTAAATTCGTTACGGGAGTTCTCTACTAGTAAAGTTTTAGTGATGGCAGCGCCGTTCTGTGACTATATGCAAATAACCTATTGTACCAATTCCTTGCAATTAAAACGGTACGTCAATCATTAATTGGCACTACACCAAACGAATTAAAATGGAACCATCGAATCGCACACCGAAGCAGCTTAGCCCACCTATATAGAGTCAGCGGCACTGCGCAAGCGCAGAACTGGAGTTCCAGGTGGATTTTTTTCACACTTCGCGCTCATTTGTACACACAGCCAATAGCGTCTCTTATTTTTGTGTCGGATTCCGAATTCCAAAATTTTTCGGTAATTCGGTCCGTTTTCACCCACATTTTTGTACACAGCAAATCCGACATTGAAAATGCCTTCATATATTATAACAAAGAACGGGCTTCTTTATATTTAAAAAGGCGAAATTTCTAAGCAGAGGAACTCGACAAAAGAAATACACTACGCCGAAAGGAATGTTGTCTTCAAAGTGACTAGAAGACGTTTCGGCTTGTTCACTATGATAAAAGGCTCGAAATATACTGTACTAGTGCGTTTAATTTATTTGACAAAGGCGATGTGTCGACCTTTTTAGCTCAGTAATTACGAATGAAGACAAATATTTTCCAAGCTGTTTGACCACACCGTTTTGGCCGCCGTTCTTTCTTTCTTGAAGAGGAATCTTTGGCCAGGGATAGCTGTAATCTAAATACACATGAAGAGATAAATACTCTTGTTCGTCAGCCGCTCCACCAAATTTCATTAGGTTCGTTGAATATAAAGATATATAAAGAAAGTAATGAATGTAATAAGGTTTATTTAATTGGCAATTCGCCATATTTTGAAAAAGTGTTAGAAACATAACGAAAGAGAAACAAGTACCAAGTTTTAATTGTGCGTGTTGTTCAACAATGAATAATGATGTCATATTTCTGCAAACTGCATCTATTCGGACAGCTGAAGTGTATCGTATTGATATATTATAAATCGCCTTGAATATACCAATATTTCAGTGAATAAGCATGTTACAAAATTCTCCAAAGACATTGTAACTATATTGCGTAAGTCGTAAATTAACATATTACTTTTCTCTGACATGCTCTCACATGTACACTTGAGAAAACTCTCATACTTTGTGATTTCATTTATTTTTTCTTAACGTGTCTATTTTAGGCAATTTTACTACAGTATGAAATTCAAAATCACAATTCTGCTGCGTATAGTTACTGCTTTCTCTAATAAATTCATCAAATCTTATTCAGCTCAGTGGAGTGGTTGTATATAGAAACCATTTTTACGGCTTACGTGTACTTGAACTGGGAGATCGTAGTCGGCTCCGAACCGAGGCCTTATGATGTGTGGTGTTTTGGGGTGAATATGATGATGTGTGGTGTATTGTGGTGAAAGGCCAGGTATGGCTAAAGAGCACCATGAGAAATGGTACTGTTAACGATGTATTGTGAATGGCGTGGACAATTAATTCCTCGTGGTCGATGTGACTGTTGCTTAAATGGCGTAAAACATATAGGTACTAAAATAATGTCACTGATTGGTTAGAGTTGTGGGCTATGGCAATTCGGTTTCGTTAAAAACATAAGCTAACAAAACAACAATGGCGCTAGAGCTTCAACAGGGCCCTCTAATGCAAGGACTGTTAATCACGCGTTGAAATTACCTAAACAAATTATTTTCAGGGTGTCGGCTTCGGCTAACATCTCAAAGACAATTTTCAAATTAAGAAGTGGTTCATTTCTAAGGAAGAATATCGTGTGAATAGGAATTCCTTCGCGATATGCAGAAGGGAAACACTTCTCCCGCATTGCATCGATTGAAGGGCATTGAAAAAGAACATGAATAATCGTGAGAATATTGCCGCGCTCACAAAAAGCCAGAGGGTCCGTCCCAGTCAAGGGTTCAGAATGAGTGCCGTAGGTATGTCCTGTTCCTAATCGACGAACAAGAACTTCCTGATATCGTGTCGTTTTCTCAGTTATCCAGTTCTCTAGTTTTGGTTTTATGAACGGTCACTTATTTATTACTTGCGTATTCTACTCTCCTTGCCAATTCCTCCCCAGCTTACGGCGTAGAACATACTTTAGGTCTGTGGCAGGGACAGGGATATTTGCGTCTGTGTCGCTAAAAACTTCATTCCCTTTGTTACCTTGGTGGCCAGATACCCAGCATAGGGGAATCACCTGATCGTGAGCATAGGCGGAGCACAACAAGCTTTACAGTCACACTAAAAACGGAGTTCTTATGTTCTCGTTAGGGGTTAGGGCTCTTACACCTAATAAAGCTGTGAACACATCGCAAACTAGCAAGATCTGTAAGCCCTATATATTTAATACCCAAGACTATAGCGTATCCTTCCGCTGTAGAGAATTTGGATTTAGTGCACCAGGTGTTGAAAATGAGTCTTCGAGAGCGGCGTAAGAAATACCATCATAGGTTTTCAAAGCATCCGCATAATATTCTGCACAGAAGTACTTCTCCTGGAGTTCAAGAAAATGGGACTGCATAGGCGCCTCCTGCGCACGCTTCCATATCTCTATAAAACAGATATCGCATTTAATGGTCTGCCATTCCCAAGGTGGGGGTAAGCGAACGGGAGCCATTAAGAGATTTTCTAGAAGTGTGACGCCTGTGTTCTGTGCCAGTGCCTCCAAACGAAGGCTCAATGGAGCCTTGATGGCTGGACGATTAAGGAACAGCCTGGCAGCGGACATGTCAAGAAGAGTAAAATGACATGGATGCTGAATATCGGATTTAACTTTCAGGGCGTGAGAAAAAGTTAAATATGTCTTTGTAGCTGTAGAGACCATTCATTAGGTCTACATACAAGCTTTCTACGGCCCCGCAGGGGCGTCTGCGTCAGCAGGCGCTTGGTGTGTTGCGACACCACGTACCCGAGCACACGAGGGTTGGACCCTCCCGCGTGTAGCCGTGCGCGGCTTAGCCGTGTCTGGGGAAAGGGGGATCCTGGGGGTTGAGCCGATGCTGGGTGTTTGGACCTTTAAGGCACCCCGGCGGAGGCAACACACCTCTTCGGTCTTGGCTTCACATAAACGGCACCTCCATGCTGACCCACCTGGAGGAAATCGGCAGTCGCCTTTTCCTGTCCTCCTCTCCAATCTTCGTCTTTCTCTCCCACTTTTCCATCTTTCCTGTCGTCTCTTCACTTCTTTTACTTCCGTATCTCTTGGCGGCAAGGGTTAACCTGGTGTAACTATTCAACCTTGGATATATTATAGTAGGTTATAGCGGCGATGCATGGCTGGCGTGTTCAGGCTTCCAATCTTGTAGCGTCCCCTTGTTGGGCTCCGTGGTGGGTGGCCACCATCGCCGCCGAATTTTCCAATTTTTTATGGCAGAAGCTTTTCCCCCATTACCTGATCGCTCCCTGAATAGGGGGCGCACCGTTGAAAAATTCAACTTTTTTATGCAACGGAAAGTGTCCTTTCCTAAAAACACGTTGTCCACAGTCAGCACGAAACGAAGACAGTCCGAATGATATCACCATTCCTAGTTGCGAAATCTTATCACTGAAGCAATAGGCCCAGGTTATAAAGTAACGAAGATAGGAAGTGGCGATCTTCTACCTGAAGTTCGCGACAAGCCACAATATGGTACTGTCGAAACTTGTAGCATTTGGGGACATTCCCGTTTCTGTAGGCCCGCACAGGTCGATGAACACAGTGCGCGGTGTCATCTCGGAAGATGACCTTCTCCAACTTACCGAAAGTGAATTATTAGAAGGATGGCAAGAGCAGAACGTCGTCAAGGTACAAAGGATAAAAATAAGGCGAGATGACAAAGAAATACCAACTAGGCACATAATCATCACTTTTGGAACTAGCAACTTACAAGACTCAATAGAAACAGGATACTGCAAACTCCGTGTAAGGCCATACATTCCTAACCCGCGCCGATGCTTCAAGTTTCAGCGGTACGGGCACGATTCGCAAAGCTGCCGAGGGCCCACTACTTGTGCAAAATGTGCATCAAACGAGCACTCGTCCGACACTTGCAATTCCACCATCTGATGCGCTAACTGTGAAGGGGATCACACCGCATACTCTCGTTCTTGCCCATGCTGGAAAAAAGAAAAACAAATCATCGAAATCAAAGTAAAAATGAACCTTTCCTTCCAAGAGGCGCGCAAACGCTTCTCCATCAATCAATGTAGTCCATCCCACACCGATGTGGCGCGCCGGGGGGCAGCGCTACATCCTTCGACGGCTGCACAAGTCACACAGAGTGTGACGGCGGTCACGCCATCAGCCCCCCCGGCTAGAACAGCCAGCGCTGTACCGGCCCCCGCAAAAAAGGACCAGCAGACCCTCGGGCCTGTTGGACCCACGGCCACTGCCCAAGCAGATCGGCCCAACATTCCCGCGAAAGTGCCCGCCACGCGGGCAGTATCCACCGCCTCACACGAGGTGATGGATACGAGCACACACCTGGCGTCTCAGACGCCCCAGGAACGGCGCAGCTCCCTTGAGCGCGTCCGGAAAATAGAGAGAGCTCGTTTCACGGGGCCTGGAAAGGTCTCGTGAGATAACCTAATCTATATTTCTTAGACACACAGCACAAAACACACACATTACGCATACACAGATAATACAATGGAACGTCAGGGGTTTACTCCACAACCTAGAAGACAATAAGGAACTCCTACATAAGTACAGTCCAAAGGCGCTGTGTGTCCAAGAAACACATCTTAATCCTTCACGTACAAACTTTCTCCGGCAGTATGCCGTTGATCGAAAAGACCGCAAGGACGCCCTCGCCTCGTCTGGCGGTGTGGCAATAATAGTAGATAAGCGTGTTGCTTGCCGGTTACTAGAGCTTAAAACACCCCTAGGGGCAGTTGCAGTCCGTGCGGTATTTTTTAATAAGTTGATCACAATTACCTCTGTATACATCCCCCCGAACTACCAACTTTCAAAAACAGAATTTCACACCTTTATCTATGAACTGCCCGAACCCTACATTGTCGTTGGAGATTGTAATGCACACAACAACCTTTGGGGAAGCCGTCGTTGTGTTGCCAAAGCACGCTTAGTGGAAAACTTCCTTCTCTCTACAGATGCTTGCTTACTAAATGGAAAAGATCCTACATTTTACAGTGTCGCAAACAAAACATTTTCATCTATCGATTTGAGCATTGCATCGAGTTCACTCTTGCCGCATATGGAGAGGAACGTGATTGAGAATCTGTACGGGAGTGACCATTTCCCCATTGTCATCAATCTAACAAAAGGTGATGAGTGCTCTCCACATGTCTCCCGGTGAAAAGTCGATTGTGCCGATTGGACCCGATACAGGGAGCTGACACATTTGACTTGGAATGACATCTGTAATCTATCTATCGAAGGTGCAGTGACATATTTCACGGCGTTCATAGTTGATGCGGCGTCAATATGTATCCCCGTAACAAATGGATTATCCTGTAAGCGACGTGTTCCATGGTGGAACGATGACTGCAAAAAAGCGCGTAGAAATCAAAATAAAGCTTGGAACAACCTTCGAGACTCTCCAACTACGGAAAATTTGATCATTTTCAAGAAAATAAAGTCTGAGGGTAGAAGAACGCGGTGCCGTGCCAAAAGGGAGAGCTGGCAAAGATATATTTCTAGCATTTACTCTTATACTGACGAACAAAAAGCCTGAAACAGAGTGAATAAAATCAAAGGTCGGCAAACTCATCCTCTACCATTAGTAAACACGCAAGGAAATACCCTTCAGGACCAAGCTGAATCTCTTGGCGGGCATTTTGAAGACATTTCTAGCCCATTGCATTACTCCGATGCATTCATTAGATACCAGAAATAAGCTGAGAGACTGCCTCTGGACCTAAAAGGAAAGAGCAATGAATCGCACAACCGTCCTTTCAATATGGCTGAATTTCAGGCTGCACTACATAGTTGTAATAAATCAGCTCCTGGAATCGATCGAATAATTTACGAGATGATTCAACACCTGCATCCCGAAGAACACAAAACACTCCTCTCCCTATTTAACGCCACATTCTCTGCCAGCTACATCCCGTCAGCCTGGAAGCAAGCAGTCATAATCCCTATTCTGAAAGAGGGCAAGGACCCGTCTTTGGCCAGCAGCTACAGGCCTATAGCCCTAACAAGCTGCCTATGTAAGTTTTTTGAGAAAATTACTAACCGTCGCTTGGTGCATTTTCTTGAAAGTAACAAGATACTAGATCCCTTGCAGTGTGGCTTCAGGAAACATAGATCCACAACAGATCAACTTGTCCGTATCGAGACAAATATCCGGGATGCCTTTGTGCACAAACATTTTTTCTTATCGGTATTTTTAGACATGGAGAAAGCATACGATACTACTTGGCGTTTCGGAATCCTTCGTGATCTAGCTGGAATGGGCATCCGAGGCAACTTGCTAAATGTGATTCATAGTTATCTGTGCAACCGCACATTTCATGTTCGTATTGGTAATGTCCTATCTCGTCTATTTACTCAGGAAACAGGTGTGCCACAAGGTGGAGTGCTGAGCTGTACTTTATTCCTTGTAAAAATGAATTCGCTCCATACTATCATACCACGTACAATGTTTTATTCCGTATACGTGGATGATATCCAAATAGGTTACAAGTCATGTAATCTTAGTGTCCGCGAGCGACAAGTGCAGCTTGGCCTGTATAAGTTGTCTAAGTGGGCAGGCGAGAACGGCTTTAAACTAAACCCTGAAAAAGGTACATGCATTTTTTTCTCCAATAAGAGAGGGGTAATACCGGAGCCCGTTATTGATCTTCATGGAGAACGGCTATCTGTTAGTCATGAACATAAATTTCTAGGCCACATTTTAGACTCCAAACTAACTTTTATCCCACACTTAAAATGTCTCAAAATGAAATGCTTGAGGACAATGAATCTACTGAAGCTCTTGTCCCGCACATCTTGGGGAAGTGGCAGAAGATGCCTCTTGAGCTTGTACAAAAGCCTTATACGGTCACGTCTCGACTGCGGAACCATTGTGTATAACTCTGCGACGCCTAGTGCTTTGAAGATGCTCGATTCCGTCCACCACGTTGGAATCCGTCTTGCTACTGGTGCGTTCAGGATTGGCCCAGTAGAAAGCCTGTATGCTGAATCTAACGAATGGTCCCTACATCTTCAAAGAACATATTTAAGTTTCTCATACGCCCTCAAAGTGAAATCAGATTTCCATCATCCATGCCATTCAGTTATTTACGACCTGTCTACGGCTAGTCTTTTCCGTAACCACCCAGGCACTAGACCTCCTCTGTCCCTTCGGTTGGAAGCATTGTCCGAAGAAACGGGCGCATCGAGTTTAGAGAATGTCATAATGGCAACTACGCGGCTTCCACCGCCTTGGGAGTGGAAGACTATCGAATGTGACGTCTCGTTTGCAGAATTATCAAAACGAGCACCTGAGGCACAGATACCGTCACATTTTCTTGAGCTTCAGGAGAAGTACTCTTGTGCTGAATTTGACACGGATGCCTCTAAGTCCCCTTCTGGTGTTGCTTACGCAGCACTAGGACCAGCATCTTTAATATCCGGTACATTGAACCCACATACATGTATCGTTACAGCGGAAGCATATGCAATACTCTCTGCAGTGAAGCACATCAGGCAAACGAATCTTACTAGGGCTATAGTGTTCACAGACTCATTGAGTGTAGTGCGAGCCCTTATGAATGTACGTAGACATAAAAGCACTGTCTTTAATGAACTGTATACATTGCTATGCTCAGCTTATAGTGCTAAACAAATGATCATCCTATGCTGGGTACCTGGCCACTGTGGCATAAAGGGCAACGAAGCTGCTGACGAGAAAGCTACTTGAGTAGCTTTTAGTGACACGGACATAAACATACCCATCCCAGCCACCGATCTTAAAGCATATCTGCGTCACAAGCTGAAAATACACTGGTACCAACAGTGGAATGCTGAGATATCAAATAAACTGCACTTGCTAAAACCCAAATTAGGATATTGGGTATCGGAGAGAACATCACGATATAAGGAAGTGCTCCTTTGCCGATTAAGAATAGGACACACTTACGGCACTCACTCTTACCTCTTGACTGGGGCGTATCCTCCCATTTGTAGCAAGTGCGGCCAAAATCTTACAGTCCTTTACGTTCTTATTCAATGCCCTGCAATAGAAGCACAGAGGAAAAAGTATTTCATTTCCGCATATCTCGAAAATATTCCTCTTCACCCAAAATTTTTTCTCAGCAATGAACCCCTTTTTAACCCGAAACTAGTGTGAGTTTTTAGCTGAAACAGACACTCTCGAAATCATTTGGCAAGGAAATTTTTAGCTCACGTATAACAGCCCTGTACTCAAAGGCTTTCGTGAAGCTAAATTGTCAATGTTATGTTTTTATTGCATCATACTTTTAATGAAACTCCATTACCATAGCCCACAGCACTACTTAGTCAGTCATTATTTTAGCAACTATATATTTTACGCCATCCACAGCGACAGATTTTAGGCCTTTTTATAGCCATGTCACATATACCATGAGAAATTCATTGTCTAATTCATTGCCTGCATCATTCACAATGCACCGTTAACATTACCTTTGTCGTGGCGCTCTTTGGCCATACCTGGCCCTTGCGCCATAAAACACCACACATCATCAGGCTTTCTACGGGACTCGTCCTGAAAGCACCTGTCATCATCATCATCAACAGCCTATTTTATGTCCACTGCAGGGCCAACGCCCCTCCCTGCGATCTCCAATTACATGTGCCCTGCGCCAACCGATTCCAACTAGCACCCGCGAATTTCCTAATTTCATCGCACCACCTAGTCTTCTGCCGTCCTCAACTGTGCAGCCCAGCTCTTCGTACCCATCCTGTAACCATAATGGTCCGATGGTTATCTAACCTGCGCAATACATGACCTACCGAGCGCCATTTTTCTCTCCTAATGTTAATGAGAACATCAGCTATACCCGTTTGCTCTCTGATACAAACCGCTATCTTTCTGTCTCTTAAAGTTATGCCTAGCATTCTTCGTTCCATCGCATTTTGGGCGGTCCTTAACTTGTTCTCAAGCTTCTTTCTCAGACTCCAAGTCTCTGCCCCATATGTCAGCACCGGTAAAATGCGCTGATTGTATACCTTCCTTTTCAATTATAACGGTAAGCCTACAGTTAGTAGCTCACGTTCACTGCTGTATGCGATCCAACTCATTTTTATTTTTCTGTGAATTTCCTTCTCATGGTCCGGATTTCTTGTGATTAGTTCACCTAGGCAACGTACTCCTACGCAGACTCCATAGGCTGACTGGCGATTCTGAACTCTGGTTCCCTTGCCCGGTTATTCATCATTATCTTTGTCTTCGGCGTATTAATCTTCCACCCCACTCTTACACTCTCCCTGTTAAGGTTCTAAATCATTTGTTGTAACTCGCCTGCAGTGTTGATTGATTGATTAGTAGAGTTTATTGGCGCAAGGGCCAGATGTGGCCAAAGAGCGCCAAGTCGATGATCCGCGCTCCTCAATGATATATTGGTGTTAATTGCGGGGAGTAATGAAATGCGGCTGTATAGTGACCGAAAATATTGGCTAAAAAGTGCAAAATATACATGTGGTGCAATGTGGCTGTAAAAGGACCTAAAATTTATTTGCTCTAAAGTGCATAAAATACAAGTATCTACATATTAAAAATGACAGCTATTGACCGTTTCTGCGATGACAATAGATGTTTCACGAGATGAGGGATGATCACAAAAATACGTAGTGTCTCTAGCACTAGTGCCTCAGTCAGGCCTTCAAAGCGAGGGCTGGGAGGCACGTGCTCTAGGAAATAGTTTCATTGCAGCTACGACCTCCAGGTGGAAGCCGTGCTACAAGTAGCCTGGTCAAATCGAATTTAAGGTGTCAGTTTCTGTTAAGAAGTTTAATACTGATTGAAAAGTTAAAAGGGCCTCATTGCTCAGAAAGAATGCTGGGTATAACGGTATGTGTTGAAGATGATGTGTGGTGTGTTATGGTGCAAGGGCCACGTATGGCCAAAGAGCGCCATGAAAAAGGTGATGTTATTGGTGTATTGTCAATGGTGTAGACAATGAATTAAGTAATGAATTTCACATGGTACATGTGACGTGGCTGTAAAGAGGCCTAAAGTCGGTTGCTGTGGATGGCGTAAAATATATAGTTGCTAAAGTAATGACACTGACTAAGTAGTGCTGTGGGCTATGATAATGGGGTTTTGTTAAAAGCATGACGCAATAAAACATAACATTGACACTTTAGCTTCGAGAAAGCCTTGAGTACAGGGGCTGTTATACGTGCGCCAAATATTCGATAGCCAAATGATTTCCAGAGTGTCTGTTTCAGCTAAAAACTCTAAGACTAGCTTCAGATTAAAAAGCGGTTCATTGCTAAGAAAAAATTTCGGGTGAAGAGGAATATTTTCGCGATATGCAGAAATGAAATACTTTTTCTCTGTGCTTCTATTGCAGGGCATTGAATAAGAACGTAAAGGACTGTAAGATTCTGGCCGCACTTGCTACAAATGGGAGGATACGCCCCCGTCAAGAGGTAGGAGTGAGTGCCGTAAGTGTGTCCTATTCTTAATCGGCAAAGGAGCACTTCGTTATGTCATGATGTTCTCTCCGATAGCCAATATCCTAATTTGGGTTTTATCAAGTGCAGTTTATTTGATATCTCAGCATTCCACTGTTGCTACCAGTGTATTTTCAGCTTGTGCCGCAGGTATGCTTTAAGATCGGTGGCTGGGATGGGTATGTTTATGTCCGTGTCACTAAAAGCTACTCAAGTAGCTTTCTAGTCAGCAGCTTCGTTGCCTTTCATACCACAGTGGCCAGGTACCCAGCATAGGATGATCATTTGTTTAGCACTATAAGCTGAGCATAGCAATGTATACAATTCATTAAAGACAGTGTTTTTATGTATACGTACATTCATTAGGGCTCCGACTACACTCAATGAGTCTGTGAACACAACAGCCCAAGTCAGATTCGTTTGCTTGATGTGCTTTACTGCAGAGAGTATTGTATACGCTTCCGCTCTAAAAACACGTGTATGCGGGTTCAATGTACCGGATATTAAAGATGCTGGTCCTAGTGCTGCGTAAGCAACACCAGAAGGGGACTTAGAGGCATCCGTGTCAAATTCAGCACAAGAGTACTTCTCCTGAAGCTCAAGAAAATGTGAGCGTATGTGTGCCTGAGGTACTCGTTTTGATATTTCTGCAAACGACACGTCATATTCGATAGTCTTCCACTCCCAAGACGGCGGAAGCCGCGTAGTTGCCATTATGACATTCTCTAAACTCGATGCGCCCGTTTCTTCGGACAATGCTTCCAACCGAAGGGACAGAGGAGGTCTAGTGCCTGGGCGGTTACGGAAAAGACTAGCCGTAGACAGGTCGTAAATAACTGAATGGCATGGATGATGGAAATCTGATTTCACTTTGAGGGCGTATGAGAAACTTAAATATGTTCTTTGAAGATGTAGGGACCATTCGTAAGATTCAGCATACAGGCTTTCTACGGGACCAGTCCTGAACGCACCAGTAGCAAGACGGATACCCAAGTGGTGGACGGAATCGAGCATCGTCAAAGCACTAGGCGTGGAAGAGTTATACACAATTGCTCCGTAGTCAAGGCGTGACCGTATAAGAATTTTGTACAAGCTCAAGAGACATCTTCTGCCACTTCCCCAAGATGTGCGGGACAAGAGCTTCAGTAGATTCGTTGTCCTCAAGCACTTCAGTTTCAAATAATTTAAGCGTGGGATAAAAGCTAGTTTGGAGTCTTAAATGAGGCCTAGAAATTTATGTTCTTGACTCACAGATAGCCGTTCTAAATTAAGGTCAATAACGGGCTCCGGTATTACGCGTTTCTTATTGGAGAAGAGAATGCATGTACTTTTTTCAGGATTTAGTTTAAAGCCGTTATCGTCTGCCCACTTAGACAACTTATTCAGGCCAAGCTGCACTTGTCGCTCGCAGATACTAAGATTACATGACTTGTAACCTATTTGGATATCATCCACGTATACGGAATAAAACATTGTACGTCGTATGACAGCATGGAGGGAATTCATTTTTACAAGGAATGAAGTACAGCTCAGCACTCTACCTTGTGGCACATCTGTTTTCTGAGTGAATAGACGAGACAGGACATTACCAATCCGAGCATGAAATGTGCGGTTGCACATATAACTTTGAATCACCTTTAGCAAGTTGCCTCGGACGCCCATTCCAGCTAGATCACGATGGATTCCGGAACGCCAAGTAGTATCGTATGGTTTCTCCATGTCTAAAAATACTGATAAGAAAAACTGTTTGTGCACAAAGGCATCCCGGATATTTGTCTCGACACGGACAAGTTGATCTGTTGTGGATCTATGCTTCCTGAAGCCGCACTGCAAGGGATCTAGTATCTTGTTACTTTCAAGAAAATGCACCAAGCGACGGTTAATAATTTTCTCAAAAAACTTGCATAGGCAGCTTTGCTAGGGCTATAGGCCTATAGCTGCTGGCTGTTGTGTCGGCAGCGGCAGGCAAGCGGGGGGCCCCGACGGGCGAACGCGCGGCTAGCGCCGGCGCAGTGAAGGAGACACGGAGCTAACTGCTCCCGCTGAAAACCGGAACGAAGACTCCGCCGACCCGCGGCTGTTTATTACTTATAAAGGCTTCACACGCTAGATGACACCTCCCGATTGGTACAAGCTCGTCACATGACAGAAGGGGGGTGCGCCATCTAGCTAAACAACTACAAAACATACATGTACGATGACACATAGATCTGACAGGGGGCGACACTATACTACATCATCCCCCCCTGGAAACAAAGCAAGCATACAGTGAAACGCGCACACAAGACGCGCACTTAAGTCCAAAGGAAATTTCAGTTCGTTCCCCCCACGTTCACACACACGTGCACCAGATGCGCACAAGCACGCACTTAAGTCCACAACAAATTCAATCCGTCCCTGCCCAAGTTCACATACACGTGCACCAGTCTTGGGCACCAAAACACAGGCAGTCAAACAAAGTCTGACAAGGAACACTGCACAAAACTCACTGCACCGCAACAAGGAGCACCTTTTATACCTGTGTTAATGAAACATGTGGACTGTCTGCTAAATGTCACAACGAGGCCCTTAGCCGTGGCATTTCGAAGACTGAAATACGCTCTACACTACAAAAACAAAATCATCGAGCCACGGAGGCCGTTTTCTGTCACGATGAGGACGTGTGCGTACCTCAGAAGAACTTTGGGGGTTGCGACGCGTATCGGTCGACTTTAAAGACCCAGTCGTCCCACTACTATTTACCTCCACCTGGTTGGAAAACTGAATGTGGTTGTCGCGCAAAGCTGGAGAGGGTTGCCCAGGAAGCTCCTCTCGAAGTTCCAACAAGTCCTGGGAGGCTACCGATTCCCCCACGGAATCAGAGACGACTGCTGACTGTGCAGACTCGGAAGTGATACAGCCAGACGAACTACTTAACTGATGCCTATGAAAGGACGATGTCACTACAGACGAGTCATCGGAATGACTATCCAAGTTTGAATAAGAGTACAAAAAGTTTCTATCACTTGTACACATTGTACTACCTGCTGGATCCTTCCTCACTACGGTTAACTTAGACACATGCCACGTCTTCCCATCACTGAGTAGAAAAGTAGATGGTCCTATCTGGGCCTTGACTTTACGAGGTTTACTGTACTTAAAAAATCCTTTTCTGTTAAATCTTATTCTGACGGTGTCTCCCACCTTGATACGAGTTGCCCGAGCACCTCTACATTTGTCTACGTACTGTTTAGTCTGCCACTGTTTCTGCAAGACCCTTTCTTGCACTTGAGACACAAGACTGTCCTGTTCTCGTAGATCTACACAGAGCCGCATGGTTCCATCCTTCTTGCGCACCACCACGAGTGGAGACACCCACTCAGTAGCCTCGACGCGCTCGATGACGTCGCAGTCCTCGAGACGTCGCAATTCATGTGTCACCTGGTCACGGAGGGCCAGGGGTAGTCGGCGCAACTTTGAAGATACTGGTTTCGCATCTTGCTGCCGATGAATTCGGTGCACAAAGTTGTTGACGAGACCCAACTCGTCACTAGAAAGGTGATCAAAACCCGGAGGCACACTTGTGGGGCTCTGTACTGAAGGAAGCGATGGTAGACGACATGTCAGCGACGTACCGTCGATCTGTATGCCCAAGCGTTGGATGGCGTCTAAACCCAGCAGTGATGTTCCTGTAGTCGTTACGTGGAACGTGACGGAGCATGATCTTTGGAAAAACTGGACAGTGGCTTGAAACAGGCCTTGAATGTCGATGCGTTGCTTGTAGAAATTTTTCAAGTCCTCTGTTTGTGACAGTCTGTGCTGTCGACCAAAGTGCTTTCCAAAATCTTCGACCGTCATCATTGAGACAGACGCTCCCGTATCCACCGGCAGTCGAATGGAGACGCCGTTCACTACGACTGGAACTTTCAAATCTTTTTTAGTTTCAAAAGCGCTTACCGTCAAGACAGACGCGGACGGCTGCCCTGCGGAAGTTGAAGACAGCGTCTCTGCGGAGGAGACGTGTTGAACAGTACGGGTTTTTCGGCATACTGATGCAAAATGGCCCAACGTGTGGCAGGCGTTGCACCGCCGGTTTCTTGCTGGACAATTCCTGTACGTTGCAATATGCTTCGTGCTGCCACACCGGTCGCATGCACCACGGTTCCCGGAGAAGCCATGTGCGAAATGTCCGTCGTCTCGGCGGCCTCTCGGAAGAAGGCCGTGGTCTCGGCGGCCTCTCGGAAGAAGTCGGCCCTCTTGGCGGCTTCCCGGAAGAAGTCGGCCCTCTTGGCGGCTTCCCGGACTACGTCGGCCATCTTGGCGGCTCCCCGGAAGAAGTCGGCCATCTTGACCTGTCGACGGAACGCCAAGCTGGGATGCTTCAATTCTTCGAACATTTTCAGAGCCGAACGCGCGGTTCGCTCGATGCAAGGCTTCTAACGAGCGTCCAATTTCTTCTGCCTTGTCCAGGGACAGGGTTTCGCCATGAGCCAGCAACTTTTCGCGAACGCTGACGTTCGCTACGCCATGTATTATCTGGTCTCGGACGCGCTCGTTGTAGGCTGTGCCGAAGTTGCACTGTACCGCCTTCTCCTTCAATGCGGTCACGAATTCCAGGAATCCTTCTCCCTCGAACTGCTTTCGACTGGTGAATTCGTGCCGTTCCGCCAGGACATTTGTTGACGCGGCGAACAGCCGGTCAAGCCGCTGCAAGAGTCTCGGAAACTCTGACGCTGGCGGGACCGCATCACTTGACGTTGACGCTGCGCCGGTCGACTGCCTTGCTGCTTCGCTTGAAGCTGACGCTGCGCTGGTTAACTGCCTTGCTGCTTCCTGCTCCTCGTCTGCAAAGTACTTCCGTTGTCCCTCACGCCCGAGAGCGCTGACGAGCGCGGACGCTCGTCGCGCGTCTGTCCAGTCGCCACCGCCGGCCGCTTCGAGGTGGGCCTGAAAAATTTTTTTCCATCGATGCCATGGAATTAACGGTGGGCCGGGCACTTCAAGAAAAACGGGAAGGTTCGCCGTAAAAGCCATGTCCGGTAGCGTGCAGGAGACAGTGCAGAAAACAAGCCGGAGCTCGCAGCAGGAATGGGCAAGGAAGAACAAAGGGGGCGAGAAGGCCTAGGCTCGGAAGCCTCGCGACGCCAAGTGCGTCGGCGGCGTTTGCCTGCCGTGCGGACACGGGAAGGGTCGCTTCACTTACGAAGCTCGTTGGTTTCCCGGGGCTTCGGTCGGAACCGCTGCGGGAATCCCATCCTCGTCGCCAAAAGATGTTGTGTCGGCAGCGGCAGGCAAGCGGGGGGCCCCGACGGGCGAACGCGCGGCTAGCGCCGGCGCAGTGAAGGAGACACGGAGCTAACTGCTCCCGCTGAAAACCGGAACGAAGACTCCGCCGACCCGCGGCTGTTTATTACTTATAAAGGCTTCACACGCTAGATGACACCTCCCGATTGGTACAAGCTCGTCACATGACAGAAGGGGGGTGCGCCATCTAGCTAAACAACTACAAAACATACATGTACGATGACACATAGATCTGACAGGGGGCGACACTATACTACACTGGCCAAAGACGGGTCCTTGCCCTCTTTCAGAATAGGGATTATGACTGCTTGCCTCCAGACTGACGGGATGTAGCTGGCAGAGAATATGGCGTTAAAACGAGGGAGGAATGTTTTGTGTGCTTCGGGATGTAGGTGTTGAACCATCTCCTAAATTATTCGATCGGTTCCTGGAGCTGATCTATTACAACTATGTAGTGCAGCCTCAAATTCCGCCATATTAAAAGGCCGGTTGTAGGATTTCTTGTTCTTTCTTTTTAGGTCCAGAGGCTGTCTCCCAGCTTGTTGCTGGTATCTAAGGAATGCATCGGAGTAATGCAATGAGCTAGAAATGTTTTCAAAATGTGTCCCTAGTGAGTCAGCTTGGTCGTGAAGAGTATTTCCTTGCCTGTTTACTAATGGTATAGGATCAGTTTACCGACCTTTGATTTTATTCACATCTGTTCCAGGCTTTTCGTTCGTCAGTATAAGAGTTAATGCTAGAAATATATCTGCCAGCTTTCCCTTTGGGCACGGGGCCGCCTTCTTCTACCCTCAGACTTTATATTCTTGAAAATCATCAAATTCTCCGTACTTGGTGTTCCGGTGTCCAACAAGGAACACGCAGCATGGAAGCAACCAAAAGAAGAGCGTTTATTCGGGATTGCTTCCCAACATATATAGTGTACCGGCGGCTGTATGATAACAGCCACGTGTTACAGATAGCATGCTGGCCAGGGCACATGCATAGAGCGCATGCGCGTCTGATACAATACAGTTAGAGAGTCTCGAAGGTTGTTCCAAGCTTTATTTTTATTTCTACGCACTTTTTTGCAGTCAACGTTCCACCATGGAACACGTCGCTTACAGGACGATCTATTTATTACGGGAATACATATTGACGCCGCATCAACTATGACCGCCGTGATATATGCCACTGCATCTTCGATAGATAGATTACAGATGTCATTCCAAGTCAAATGTGTCAGCTCCCTGTATCGTGTCCAGTCCGCACAATCGACTTTCCACCGGGAGACATGTGGAGAGCACTCATCACCTTTTGTTAGTTTTACGACAATGGGGAAATGATCGCTCCCGTAGAGATTCTTAATCACGTTCCACTCCAGATGCGGCAAGAGTAAACTCGATGCGATGCTTAAATCGATAGATGAAAATGTTTTGTTTGCGACACTGTAAAATGTAGGTTCTTTCCCATTTAGCAAGCAAGCATCTGTATTGAGGAGGAAGTTTTCAACTAAGCGTCCTCTGGCATCACAACAACGGCTTCCCCAAAGGGTGTTGTGTGCATTTAAATCTCCAACGACAATGTAGGGTTCGGGCAGTTCATAGATAAGGTGTGAAATTCTGTTTTTGAAAGTTGGTAGTTCGGGGGATGTATACGGAGGTAATTCTGATCAACTTATTAAAAAATACCGCACGGACTGCAACTGCCTCTAGGGGTGTTTTAAGCTCTAGTAACCGGCAAGCAACCCGCTTATCTACTATTATTGCCACACCGCCAGACGAGGCGAGGGCGTCGTCGCGTTCTTCTCGATAAACGGCATACTGCTGGAGAAAGTTCGTGCGTGAAGGATTAGGATGTGTTTCTTGGACACACAGCACCTTTGGACTGTACTCATGTAGGAGTTCCTTAATGTCGTCTAGGTTGTCTTGTAAACCCCCTGGCGTTCCATTGTATTATCTGTGTATCCATATTGTATGTGTTTTGTGCTGTGTGTCTAAGAAATATAGATTAGATTATCTCACGAAACCAGGCCCCGTGAAACGAAATCCCTCTATCTTCCGGACGCACTCGAGGGAGCTGCGCCGTTCCTTGGGCGTCTGAGACGCCGGATTTGTGCTCGTATCCATCACCTCGTGTGAGGCGGTGGATACTGCCCGCGCGGCGGGCACTTTCGCGGGAATGTTGGGCCGATCTGCTTGGGCAGTGGCCGTGGGTCCAACAGGCCCGAGGCTCTGCTGGTCCTCCTTTGCGGGGGCCGGTACAGCGCTGGTTGTTCCAGACGGAGAACGGGGGGGGGGGCTGCTGCCGTGACCGCCGTTACACTCCGAGTGTCTTCGGCTTAGTTGTTTCCCCCCAGTGCAAACGGAACATAAAAAAGAGGGGGGAGGCCCGCACGACCATGAGGTATAACGGGCTTAGACGCCAATCAAAATATAAAATATTGAGGGATCATCACAAATGATGATCCAAAATAAGTTTGGATATAAAAGCCAATAAAGTAAGAAAAAATTTTTCGGAGCTGAAGCCAGTGGTATAATTAGGGATGTATAGGAGGAGGGAGTAAGTCACCGAGATTAGCAGCTCGGATCTACCAGGTGTCGTGCTACTGTATGTCATATTGAGCCTTAGGCTCCGGCAGTGATGCGCTGTCATTTGGAAGCTGCAGCTTTATTGCATAACGATGCGCACAACCTCTGACGTAATGCATAGAGCGCCCGAAGGGCACCCCGAGCATGTGTAAATCCGAACTTGTGGGTGTGAAGAAGATTGTTGGAGTGCAGGAAATGGTATAGCCGGGAATTTAGTAGGCGTTGGAGGACCTTACCGAAAAGCGAGTTCATTGACAAGGGGCCTGTATGCGGATGGAAGGTGAGGGGCACAATCTGGCTTCAGTGTGAAAATTATCCTGCCGACCTTCCAACAGGAGGGTAAGTGGCCCAGTTTGAGAGCACTGTTAAATACTGACAGAAAGAAGTGGGGATTCTGCTGAAACAGCTGGCGGGCAAACATGCCTGTGAGGCCGTCGGGCCCCGGCGCCGCACGAGGGTTTCCTAGCGAGATGGCATATTCGATCTGTGACTTGGGCGACCGCCGAAGAATGTAGCGCTGCCCCCCGGTGCGCCACATCGGTGTTGGATGGACTAGATTGATTGATGGAGAAGCGTTGGCGCGCCTCTTGGAAGGAAAGGTTCATTTTTACTTTGATTTCGATTATTTGTTTTTCTTTTTTCCAGGATGGGCAAGAACGAGAGTATGCGGGGTGATCCCCTTCACAGTTAGCGCAACGTGTGGTGGAAGTGCAAGTGTCGGACGAGTGCTCGTTTGATGCACATTTTGCACAAGCAGTGCGCCCTCGGCAGCTTTGCGAACCGTGCCCGAACCGCTGACCCTTGAAGCCTCGGCGTTGGTTAAGAATGTATGGCCTTACCCGCAGTTTGCAGTATCCTGTTTCTATTGTCTGGTAAGTTGCTAGTTCCAAAAGTGATGAGTCTATGCCTGGTTGGTATTTCTTTGTCATCTCACCTTATTTTTATCCTTTGTACCTTCACGATGTTCTGTTCTTGCCATCCTTCTAGTAATTCACTTTCGGTAAGTTCGATAAGGTCATCTTCCGAGATGACACTGCGCACTGTGCTCATCGACCTCTGTGGTCCTACAGAAACGGGAGTGTCCCCAAACGCCACAAGTTTTGAGAGGTTGTCATATTGTGGCTTTGTCGCGAACTTCTAGTAGAAGATCGCCACTTCCCATCTTCGTTATTTTATAACCTGAGCCTATTGCTTCAGTGATTGATTTAGCTACAAGAAATGGTGATATCATTCGAACTGTCTTCGTTTCGTCGGTTCGTCGGTGCGCCCCCTCTTGAGGGAGCGATCAGGCAATGGGAGAAAAGTTTTTGCCATAAAAGTTGGAAAATTCGGTGGCGATGGTGGCCACCCCCCACCGAGCCCAACAAGGGGACGCTACAAGATCGGAGGCCTGCAGACGCCAGCCATGCATCGCCACTATAACATAATATAACATGCCCAAGGTTGGATAATTACACCAGGTTAACCCTTGCCGCCCAGAATACGGAAGTGAAGAGAAGGGAAGACAGGAAATATGAAAAGGCTAGAGAGAAAGACGAAGATTGAAGAGGAGGACAGGAAAATCGACTGCCGATTTCCTCCAGGTGGGTCAGTCTGGAGGTGCCACCTATGTGAAGACGAGGCCAAAGAGGTGTGTTGCCTCCGCCGGGGGGCCTTAACGGTCCGAACACCCAGCATCGGCTCAACCCCCAGGATACCCCTTTCCCCAGACACGGCTAAGCCGCGCACGGCTACACGCGGGAGCGTCCAACCCTCGTGTGCTTGGGTACGTAGTGTCGCAACACACCAAACGCCTGCTGACGCAGATGACCCTGAGGGGGATTAAGCCAAAACTGGGTAATTGGTCCTCTGCAATAAAACCGCGACGAACAGATGTCCTATTCTGTCGGCTCAGAATAGGACACACATATGCCACGCAAAGTTTTCTGCTAACTGGAAATGAACCACCATCCTGCGGTGGATTCGGGGAAAGGCTCACCGTCCTCCACGCCCTCCTGGAGTGTCGGGAAGCCGAAACAGAGAGAAATAAACACTTTCTGCTAGCATACCGGCAGCATATCCCCCTTCATCTTGTAATGTTTCTTGGTACAGTGCCGTTGTTTGACACCAGAGCAGTCTTAAGTTTCTTAACCGATGTTGTCTTACATGTTGTTAGCCCTATGAATTTGTAGCACATCCTCGCTCCAGAGGATGCCACTCCGATATTTTTGTACAGCAAATGCCTTAAGGCCCTTCCGGTTCAAGGGCTCTCTTAGGCAGTAGTGCGTCTTGCAAACGTTTGCCTTCATGTATTTTAAAATATCATCATTCTATCGCAACGTATCTTTTGTGTTCTTAGTATTATTCATTAGTTATTGCCATAATATTATTACATATGGCTTTTATGCACTTTACAGAGATCGCTTTTAAGCCCCTTTACAGCTACGTCACAAGAACTCACGGAATTCTTCTACCCACTGCAAACACATCAACACTGACCTGGCGCTCTTCGGTCATAATTAGCCCTTGCGGCATAAAACAACAAAGTCATTCATTCATTCATTCATTCATTCATTCATTCATTCATTCACGGGTAAGCCATGCAAGGTTTGACGCGGGAGGGTCGAAACCTCGTGTGCTCGGTTACTTAAAAGTCTGTTTTTTTTAAGATGATGGTTCGAGGGTATCTAATGGAAGATTCAGTTACCACCACATTGATGCTATATGTGGTAAGGCCAGCAAAGCGCTCTGGAGCCTAAGAAGGAATATAAGTGCGTCGACACCTGAAGTAAAAATTTTAGCCTATAGATCCTTAATACGTCCTATCACGGAGTATACTGAAACTGCATGGGATCCCTACACTAAATCCAACCAACAAAAGATTGATAGAATCCAGAGGTTAGCATCAAGGTTCATATTTAACAAGTATCGCTACTGCCAATCCCCACTGAACTTTGTAAGCTTGCCGACTTACCTCCGCTAGATTTGCGTACCAGGTATGAGCGACTGAAACTAATTTACCTTATTATTAATGGTCACTTGATTGTCGACTAACACAAGCTCTTCAAAATCTCGACAAATGAAATATCCAGACACCGTCATAGCCAGTACATCACACCCCCTCAAGTCAGAAATGACTGTTTTAAGTACAGCTTTGTACCAAGAGGTATTACGGAATGGAATGTGCTCGCCGACTGTGTCATGTCGGCCTCATGCGTTGAGGAATTTTTACAATGTGTACACGTTATTCTTTTTGCCGCTAACTAATATGTATATCATAGCTTTGCCAAAGATGTATCTGTTCATTTTTGTTTCTTATTTCTGGGGGGAAGCTGTAAGGTGCACAGAATCTAAACTGATTCGCGTCCCTGCTGAGATGTCTGCAGTTGTTCATTTACTTGCTTTTTGTTGTCATACTGTATCCTTGTATTTGTTTGTATCTTCCACTCCTGTAATTACCCTTCATGGGCTGACACTATTAATAAATAAATAAAATAAATTATTAAACGGAATGGCCCCAACTTACACCTCCTCAAAGGGAATCTGAAGGGCGACGTGTCGGCAAGCCACAGACTCGCCGGCTACTATTCCTACACCGACGAAGGCGTTAGCCTCGTCACGTTTATAAAGAAGTCCTCTAACATTTCATTGTAGTGTATCTGTCTCCATTATGATAAATGAGTTTTGTGCTGTATGTTTAAGAGCCAAAAGTTAGCTCAGGCGTCCTTTCCGGGCGCCATGACGCAAGTTTGGTCTCTTTTGGAGCGATTGCGACACTCCCACCGCTCCTTAGACGCTGGCGGCTCAATCTGGCCGGTTATTGTGTCTATCGCCTTTGCGAGACGCTGGACGCGCGCTCTTGCGAGCGCTGGTTTGAAGTTAAGGTCTGGTCTCAGTAGACGAGACCTTCGAGCCACCGGCCGAGAGGTGGATGGCCCCTTCTGGTGGGGCGGCGGAGCAGCGCTAGCTACAGCCGCGAAGGGGACGGATGGCGTCACCGCCGCTTCACTCTGTGCGAGCCGAACAGCCTCCGGAGGCCGTAGTGACGCTGCCCCTTGCCGCGTAACTTCGGCAAAACTGGCTTCATGGAGGTAAAACACCCGCCTGCGTGCTTCCTTGAATGAGATGTTTTCTTTTACTTTTGTTGTCATAATTTGTCTTTCTCTTTTCTATGACGGGCACGACAGCGAGTGCGCGGCATGCTCCCCATCCCTGTTTACACAATAGAGAGAGTTTTCACACGATTCTGAGGAGGGCTCATGAGCACTGCATTTAGCACACGTTTGGCGGCCTCGGCAGTTCTGTGAACTGTGGCCAAATCGCTGGCATTTAAAACATATCAGAAGGCTTGGGACGTAGTCTGACCCGGGCATTCAAATACCCTGTCTAAATATTCTCAGGGAGCTCACTTGAGCCAAAGGTGTTTTATTTTATTTTCCGTCGCGCCCTAGCCGAATTTTCTTAACATTGATTACGTTTTGATCGCTCCAGCCTTCTATTAATTGAGGTTCTGTCAGCTCCAGTAGGTCATCCTTTGAGACAACACCACGGCTGGCGTTCGTAGTTCGGTGCGGAGACATTTTCACTGGAATTTCCCTGAATGTAACTAGTTTAGGAAGCCTTTTGTGCTGTTTCGCATCGCGGAGTTCCAAAAGGATATCTCCACTAGCCATCTTCGATGCCTTGTAGGCTGCGTCAAGTGCTTCGGCAAAACATTTCGACAAGAGGAAAGATGAAATCATTCTCATAGTCTTTTCAGGTTAGTCAGAATGGATGACATGAAATCGAGGGAAGCTTTGTAATCTGTTGCCAAAATAATGTTAAAAATACTTCGGTGCGCTCTCGTTTCTGAGCACGATCAGTCATGGGAGGGGGGCGATGAGCTAGCCATTAGTATCATGGAGTTTACGGCAGCGCTGCCAGCCGCCCACCATGTAGCTCAACAAAGGCACGCTAAGAGTTTAGGGAGATACCTGTATATATCAGCTATACAACGCCGGTATAGCCTGATATATGGTTACGGGGATGCTGCGAGTATAGAAAGACTATATCTACAATACGTATACACCCTTACAAAATGCCTATTAACATTATTTAGAACTTCTACCGACTTTCTATTTACTTTATTGACAGTCTATTTGCATTTACATTCTATTAACAGTTGTTCACACAGCATTATGATGATATGTGGTGTTTAATGGCGCAAGGGCCAAGTATGGCCAAAGAGCGCCATGCCAAAAGGTAATTTCAACAATGTATTGAGAATGCAGTGGACAGTGGATTCATCATGGTAAATGTGACATGGCTGTAAAGAGGCCTAAAAACTGCTGCTGTAAATGGCGTAAAATAAATAGGTACTAAAATGATGACACTGATTAGGGCATGGACGATGGCAATTGGGTTTCGTTGAAAACGTGAAGGAACAAGACAACACATAACAGTGACAGTAGAACCTCAAGAGAGCCTTTTTAATTGAAGGGCCGTTAATGAATGAATATATGTTGTTTAATGGCGCAAGGGCCAGATGTGGCCAAAGAGCGCCATGCTTATGATTAATGAGTTCGCAGTGCCCGATGGGTTCTATGATCTTAAAGCGCCGTGGTTGTAAAGGGGCCTAAAAGGGTTGATGCAAATTCCATAAAATGTACGAGTAATAAAATCATGGGAATGACGATTGGCGTGTACTATGAAGATTAGAATGCATAAAAAAAGAATGAATGATGCAATATATAAAGTCTGTGACGTGCTAAAATTGTCTAGAGCACTACTGCCCCACCAAAGCCCTTGAAAGCCAAGGGCCTAGAGGCATGTGCTTTACAGAGAAAACTATCGTAGCAGGATCCTCTCGAAAGAGGATGCGCTACGAAATTAATGGGCTTGTGACATGGAGCACAACATCTTTCAAAAATACGAGGACTGCGTTGGTCTTAAAAAGTGGTTCGGCACCAAGGAACATAGCCGGATGCAGGGGAATACAATGGCTATATGCAAAAGGAGAATGTTTTCTCCTGTCTCTCAGCTTCCCGGCACTCCAGGAAGGCATGGAGGACGGTCAACCGGTCGCCACATCTACCACAGGCTGGAGGCTCGTTACCGGTTAAGAGAAAGTTGTGAGTGCCAAATGTGTGTCCTATTCTCAGACTAGTGAATAGGACATCGGTTCTTCGTATTTTCATGGTTGGGTGCCAGGAACCTAACTTCGGCTTAATTAGGTGAAGCTTATTACTTGTTTCTGCGTCCCACAAGCGTTGCCAGTGGCTTCGGAGTTTGCTTCTTAGGAAAGGCTTCATGTCTGTGGCAGGGACAGCAGCAGAACGAATGCCTTGCGATGCTATTGATTTGGCAATCTCGTCGGCAAGCACATTTCCCTCGATTCCTCTAAGGCCAGGAACCCAGCATATTACTACATGCCTATGTGATAGGTACATGTTACATAAAAGTGAGTAGAGTTCATTGAAGACAGGATTCGTATGCTTTTGAAAAGAAATGAGTGCTTTTACAAGGCTTAACGAGTCAGTGAATATGATGGCTTTGTCGAGTTTAAGTTTCTTTATATGTTTCACTGCACACAGTACTGCATAGACTTCTGCAGTGAAGATATTTGTTATAGGGTTCAACACGTCAGATTCAGTAAAAGAGGGGCCAACAGCAGCGTAGGATACGCCAGCATTTGAGTTTGATGCGTCTGTGTAAAACTCGGAGCAGGAGTACTTCAATTGAAGCTCACGGAAATGCATGGTAATTTCAAGCTCAGGAGCGTGCTTTGTGACCTTTACAAAGGATACGTCACATTCTATCACCTGCCACTCCCAGGGCGGTAATAGCTTAACTGAAGGCATTAGGCGATGTTCGAGAAATGGGACGTCCATTTCTTCGCCAAGTTCTCTTACACGCAGTGAGAAAAGTAATGTCATAGAGGGTCTATTACGAAAAAGTGTTTCACACGTCAAGTCGTTAACGGTTGTGAAACACGGATGTTCCTTATTAGAACGCACTTTCAGAAAATAAGTAAAGCTGATGGATGTTCTCTGAAAATGGAGTGACCACTCATCTGACTCGACATACAGACTTTCAACAGGGCTTGTTCTAAAGGCGCCAGTGGCCAGGCGGATTCCCAGATGGTGAACAGGGTCTAATATCTTTAGCGCGCTCGGGGCGGCAGAGTGATAAACTACGGCACCATAATCTAATCTTGATCGAACTAGGCTCCTGTAAAGATTCAGTAAACACTTCCTGTCACTACCCCATGTTGTGTGGGATAGGATTTTAAGTAAGTTCAGTGTTTTTAGACATTTTGTTTTTATGTATTTTATGTGTGGAAGGAAACTAAGCTTGGAGTCAAGTATAATACCTAGAAATTTGTGCTCTTTGCTAAAAGGAATTTGTTGTCCGCCCATTTCTAGAAAAGGATCTGGGACCAGGCCTCTCTTTCTTGTGAAGAGGACACAAGAACTTTTGTGTGGGTTGATTTTAAATCCATTTTGGCCTGCCCACATGGACACCTTCTTGAGGGCCTGCTGTACCTGTCTCTCGCATCCCGTGAGGTTGCAGGATTTGAAACCTATTTGTATATCATCTACGCAGACGGAGTAGAAAATAGCTGGTGGTAAAGACGCACGAAGCGTGTTCATTTTGACGACAAAGAGCGGGCAGCTGAGTACGCCACCCTGGGGTACCCCAGTTTCCTGTATGAATGTACGCGACAGTGCAGGACCTATTTTCACTCAAAATGTACGGTTCTCTAGGTAGCTCTCTATAATATTTAACATATTGCCGCGGATACCTAGCGCGGAAAGATCGCGCAGGATTCCGTACCGCCAGGTTGGGTCGTAAGCTTTTTCCATATCCAGAAATACAGATAAGAAAGATTGCTTGTGCACGAAGGCATCGCGAATGCTCGCTTCGATGCTCACAAGATGGTCGGTTGTAGATTGCCCTTCCCGAAAACCACACTGAAATGGGTCAAGCATTTTACTGGACTCTAGGAGATGTACGAGACGGCGATTGATCATTTTTTTCAAGAAGCTTACAGAGGCAGCTCGTAAGCGCTATAGGACGGTAGCTAGTAAGCAATGTAGTGTCTTTACCATGCTCCAGAACAGGAATCACAATAACCTCCTTCCATTTTGATGGGAGATAACCAGCAGCCCAGATAGTATTGAGAAGTGTGAGTAGCGTGGTTTGTGTGTCGGAGTGCAGGTGTTTAAGCATATCATACATGATTCTGTCGGAACCTGGTGCAGAGCTCCGACATGCTGATAAGGAAGCTTTAAGTTCAGCAATGGTGAAAGGACGATTATAAGGGTCGTTTGGCATGCATTTCTGATTCAGAGGCTTGAGTTCTTCTATAGCTTTATATTTAACAAAGTTCTTGGAATAGTGAGTGGAGCTAGACACGTGCTCGAAGTGTTCACCGAGAGCATCAGCCTGGTGTTGGAGGGTATCGCCTTGTGTGTTTACCAAAGAGAGGGAGTACGTTTGTCGCCCTCTTATGCTATTAACCCTGTTCCAGACTTTGGCCTCGTCTGTATACGAGTTGATACCGGATAAAACTTCTGCCAACTCTCTCTTCTGGTCTGTCGGCGCGTTCTCCTGCCTTCGGATTTTGCTTTCTTAAAGTTAATAAGATTCTCCGCAGTAGGAGAGGCGCGTAGCAACCCCCACGCTTTGTTTTGTTTCTTACGGGCGGTCCTACATTCGTCGTTCCACCACGGGACGCGCCGTTTGCGTGCTAAGCCACTTACTTCAGATATGCATTTATATGCGGCATCTATAATGAATGCTGTAAAGTACTCCACAGCAGCATCGATTTCCAAAGAAGACATATCAGCCCACGAGATACTTGTAAGGCTTCGGAATTGCTCCCAGTCAGCAGTCTCAATCTTCCACCTAGGAGCCTGTGGTAGATATTCGTTTTCTTTATAGGTTCTTAGTAGTATGGGGAAGTGGTCGCTCCCCTAAGGATTGTTGTTAACTTCCCATTCAAGGTCGGACAGTAGTGACGGCGAAACTAGGCTAAGATCTATTGAAGAAAAGGTATTGTTTGCAAGACAGTAATAAGTAGGTTTCTTCTTATTCAGAAGGCACGCACCAGAAGAAAACAGGAACTGTTCAATAAGACGACCTCGAGCATCTATACGAGAGTCGCCCCACAGGGAGCTGTGCGCATTGACATCACCAAGAACAACGTAAGGTTCTGGCAATTGATCTATAAAGGATTGGAATTCATGTTTCGTTAATTTGTAGTGTGGGGTATGTACAGAGAGCTAATGGTGATCAGTTTGTTTAGGAGAACCGCTCGAACCGCCACTGCTTCAAGGGGCGTTCGTAGCTGGAAAGGTTGACACGCTATGCTTTTATGAATAAAAATGCCAACACCGCCCGATGATACGACAGCATCATCGCGATCCTTGCGAAACGTGACATACGGTCGGAGAAAGTTTGTGTGTTGTTGTTTTAAGTGTGTTTCCTGTAAACACAGCACTTTTGGATTGTGTTTGTGGATGAGTTCTTGCAAATCATCAAGGTTTCTTAGGAGACCTCTGTTGTTCCTTTGAATAAATTGTGTATCCATATTTAAGGTAAATTAGTGCTGTGTGTACAGAAACGGAAGTTATGCCTTAGACTACCGAGCCCTTTCGAGGCCCTGTAACCGGGGATTTGCCCTTTCTGGAGCGTTCGAGGGAGCCTCGCCGCTTCTTAGGCGCTTGGTGCGCCTTGAGGATGGGTGTAGTGTCCATTGCCTCTTGTGAGGCGCCGGACACGTGCTCTTGCGAGCGGAAAGTTACCAGCGAGGGTCCCGCCTTGGAGGGCAAGACCCCTGCGCCCACCAGCCCGGAGGTCGACGGGGCTCCCTGGGGAATTTGGCTGCGCCGGCCGTTGCCAGCGCCGGAAGGGACCTGGAAGGTTGAGGCAGCCTCGGCTGCGCCCACCTTCGGGGTCGATGGTCCCTTCTCCTCGGTTGACGGAGCAGCGCTAGCTGCAACCGCCGCGGGGGCAGATGGCGTGACTGCCGACTCACTGCTTGTGGGTCGGACAGCCGACGGAGGCCGTTGTGACGCTGCCCCCTGACGCGCCACATCGGCAAATGTTTTCTTGGGCAGGTAAGATACCCGCCTACGTGCCTCTTTGAAACTTATATTTTCTTTTACTTTAACTGTTACTATTTCCTTTTCTTTTTTTCCAGGATGGGCACTACCGCGAGTACGCGGCGTGCTCCCCATCACAGTTTACACAGTGGAGAGCATTCTCACAAGCTTCAGAGGTGTGTTCGTGGGCACTGCACTTCGCACATGTTTGGCGGCCTCGGCAGCTCGGCGAACTGTGGCCGAAGCGCTGGCATTTGAAACATCGGAGTGGATTGGGCACGTATGGCCTGACACGGAGTTTGATGTACCCGGCCTCGATTGACTCGGGCAGGACACTTGAACCAAAGGTGATTATTAGGTGCTTGGTTTGGATCTCTTTACCATCTCGCCTCATTTTTATTCTTTTGACGTTGATAACATTTTGCTTGCTGAAGCCCTCCAAGAGTTCAACCTCAGTGAGCTCCAGCAAGTCATCGTCTGACACTACGCCGCGGGTGGTGTTCATTGTACGGTGCGGGGTTACTGTTATGGGGGTCTCTCCCAATGACACTAGTTGCGGTAGTTTTTCATATTGTTTTACATCGCGGAGCTCCAAGAGGAGGTCGCCGCTTGCCATCCTCGACACCTTGTATCCTGGACCAAAAACATCAGTCAGGGACTTTGAAACAAGGAATGGTGAAATGTTTCGCACTGCTTTGTTTGGCTTTTCGGAATGAATAACGTGGAAGCGGGGAAAATTCTGGGTTTGGCGTCCAAAAAAACTTGAAGACATCTTCCGTGTGCCCTCGTTTCTGAGGGCGATCAGCAAGGGAGGGGAAAGAAGTTTCCATGAAAAAATGTATACATTCGGCAACAGCGCCGACCGCCCACCATGGAGCCCAACGAGGGGACGCGGCAGAGCTTGCATACAAGTCTGCACGACGCCAGTCGTACGCCGTCAATATAACCGAATATGGTGTACCCAAGGTTGTATAGCCACACAGGGTTAACCCTTGCCGCCAGGAGAAAGGAAGTAAAAAGTAGAGAGAACGAGACAGGAAAGGTCAAAAAGTCAGAGATAAAGACGAAGATTCGAGGAGGGAGAGACAGGAAAAGGCGACTGCCGATTTCCTCCAGGTGGGTCAGCCTGGAGGTGCCGTCTGTGTGAAGCCGAGGCCGAAGAGGTGTGTTGCCTCCGCCGGGGGGCCTTAAAGGTCCAAACACCCAGCATCGACTCAACCCCCAGGATCCCCTTTTCCCCCTGACACGGCTAAGCTGCGCACGGCTACACGCGGGAGGGTCCAACCCTCGTGTGCTCGGGTCAGTGGTGTCGCCACACACCAAACGCCTGCTGACGCAGACGTCCCTGCGGGGTGAAGGGCCGTTAGTCGTGTGCTAAAAATTACCTGTCCAAATGATTTTGAGGGTATGTTTCCGATGAAAACTGTAAGACTAATTTCAGGTTAAAAAGCGGTTCATCACTAAGAAAAAATGCAGGGTGAAGAGGTTTATTTCACGATATACAGAAGGAAAATTCTTTTCTCTCTGTTTCTATTGCAGGGCACTGAATAAGAACATGGAGTACTGTCAGACTATTGCCGCACTTACCACAAGTCGGGGGATCATTTACAGTCAAGAGATAAGAGTGAGTACCATATGTGTGGCCTATCCTTAATCGGCAAAGAATTACTTCCTTGTAACGTGCTGTTTTCCCACTTATCCAGTTCCCCAGTTTTGGTTTTAATATGTGAAGCTTATTCATCACTTGTGTATCCTACTCGCCTTGCCAATGATTCCTTCATTTACGGCGTAGAACAGGCTTTAGGTCTGTGGCAGGGATGGGAATATTTCCATCTCTGTCGCTAAAAGTTAATTGACGTAGCGCTTTCGTCAGCTGCTTCGTTCCCTTTTATACCTTTGTGACCGGGTACCCAGCATATGACAGTCACTTGATTGCACATATATAGGGCGCACAATAAGTTATACAGCTCATTCAAAACGGAATTCTTATGTTTTTGTAAACTAGTTAGTGCTCTCACGACACTTAATGAGTCTGTGAAGAGAACAGCCTTAGCGACGTTTGTGAGCCTGATGTGTTTAATAGCCGAGAGTAAAGCGTACGCTTCCGCTGTAAAGATGCTTGTGTGTGGGTTCAGTGCCCCAGATATTGAAAATGATGGTCCGAGCGCTGCGTAAGCAACACCATCAGCAGACTTCGAAGCATCCGTGTAAAATTCAGCACAGAAATACTTCTCCTTTAGTTCAAGAAAATATGATCGTATGTGAGCCTCAGGCACTCGTTTCGATATTTCTAGGAAAGATATGTCACATTGGATAGTTTGCCACTGCCAAGGCGGTGGGAACCAAGTAGGAGCCATTGGCATATTTTCTAGAAAAAGGACATCTGTTTCTTCTGAGAGTGCTTCTACTCGGAGGGACAGAGGAGGCCTGATGGCTGGGCGGTTACGGAATAGCCTGGCAGTGGACAAGTCGCTAATTGTGAAATGACATGGGTGCTGAATATATGATTTAACTTTCAGGGCCTAAGAGAAAGATCAGTATGCTCTTTGTAGATGAAGAGACCGTTCGTTGGATTCAAAGTACAGGCTCTCTACAGGGCTAGTCCTGAAGGCACCTGTAGCAAGACGGATACCTTACTGGTGAATCGAATCTAACATCTTCAAGGCACTAGGCGTAGCAGAGCTATACACTATAGCACCGTTGTGAAGGCGTGACCTTATCAGACTTTTATACAGGCTCAAAGGCATCTTCTGTCACTTCCCCAGGATGGACGGGACAAGAGCTTCAGAAGATTCATTGTCTTCATGCACTTCACCTTCAGATATTTCAAGCGCGGGATAAATGTTAATTTAGTGTCTAACATGAGGCCCAAAAATTTATGTTCATGGCTGTCGTCGATTAAGGTAAATAGCGGGTTCAGGTAATATGCCTCTCTTGTTCCAAAAGAGAACACACGTGCTTTTTTGCGGGTTTAATTTAAACCCATTCTCGTCAGCCCACATTGACAATTTGTTTAGCCGAAGCTGTACATGTTGCTCACAGATGGAAAGACTACATGATTTAAAACCTATTTGTACGTCATCTACATACACAGAATAAAACATTGTACGTGGTATGATAGTATAAGGTAACTTCATTTTTATAACGAATAGAGTGCAGCTAAGCACGCCACCTTGTGGTACACCTCTTTCCTGTGTAAATAGACGAGGTAGCACCTTACCAACTCTGACGCGGATCGTGCGGTTAGACAGGTGACTTTGGATGACATTCAGCAAATTGCCTCGGACTCCCATTTCGGCCAGGTCACGAAGAATTTCGAACCACCACGTGGTGTCGTAAGCCTTCTCCATGTCAATAAATACTGACAAAAAGAACTGCTTATGCACAAAAGCATCGCGAATATTCGTCTCGATGCGGACAAGGTGATCAGTTGTGGGTCTACCCTCCCTGAAATAACACTGTAGGGGATCTAATATCGTTACGTGTAGCTGAAGCTATTTACAATTTATTTACAAGGAAGCTAACGAAGGCCAAAATGGCGACGCTATATCAAGCCGGCACACACGTCGTCTCTTTCTCGTCAGTGCAGCCACACTGTGGCGGCTGTTCCGTAGCATCACCCCCGGTTGTAGAAGCACCGTCCCGGTGCTTAATCTACACATCCGCGGTGAAAGGTGTGTGGTATGGTTTTACTCTCGCCACGTGAGCGATGTCACTTGCAGCTGATGATGACGCTGAGAGGTCGGCAGGGATGATTTCATACGTGACATCTGTCACTTGTCGCACTACACGGTAAGGGCCAGTGTAGGGCGACAGCAGCTTTTCAGAAAGGCCCACACGTCGAATGGGTGACCAGAGAAGCACCAGAGAACCCGGAGAAAAGTGCACGTCGCGATGGTGGCAATCATAGAGGCGTCTCTGATGCTCCTGTGAGGCCTCGAGACGGGTGCGGGTGAGCTGGCGCGTGTAGTCGGCGTATGCGATCACGTCGCGGGCGTATTCAGTGGCTGAACGTGTGGCCGAGGGCAGCAAAGTGTCCAAGGGCAACGCGGGTTCTCGGCCATATTGGAGATAGAATGGTGAATCGCCGGCGGTGCCGTGACGCGAAGAATTGTACGCGAACGTCACATATGGTAAGTGAAGATCCCAGTCGTGGTGGTCGGTCGCAACGTACTTCGAAAGCATGTCGGTGATGGTCCGGTTGAGGCGTTCCGTGAGGCCGTTGGTCTGTGGGTGGTAGGACGTGCTGAACTTGTGCTTTGTCGAGCAGGAGCGGAAGATGTCCTCGACGACTGCCGACAGAAAGCTGCGGCCATGGTCAGTGAGTAATTGGCGCGGAGCACCATGCACTAAAATGATGTCATACAGAAGAAAGTCGGCAACGTCAGTAGCCAACTTGCCGGCAAGGCTCTGGTGATTGCGTACCACGTAGCATAATCAGTAGCGACGGCGACCCATTTATTTCCGGAGCCCGAGAGAGGAAATGGTCGAAGACGGTCTAGACCAACACGGAAAAAGGTTTCGGGTGGGATATCGATCGGCTCGAGACATCCAGCTGGAGGTGTGGAGGGCTTCTTCCGGCGCTGACAGGGCTCACAAGCGGCAACGTAGCGCCGCACGGAGTGGGCGAGACCCGGTCAAAAGAATCGACGGCGCACACGGTCGTATGTGCGGGAGACGCCCAAGTGTATAGCCAATGGAGCGTCGTGAAGTTGCTGGACGACAGTCGAACGCAGGTGCGATGCAATGACGAGCAAAAGGTCAAGGTCGTGCGGATCAAAATTGCGGCGGTACAATGCCCCCTCCTTAAGGAGAAACATCCGGAGAGAGGCGTCGCCAGGAGTTGACTCCAGACGGTCGATGAGGGCTCGTAAGGAAGGATCGCGGCGTTGCTCGTTGCCGATTTGAAGCAACTGGGACACAGAGAAAACGCAAGTGATGGCGTCCGCATCAGCCGGTTCGTCGACGGGGTAGCGGGACAAACAATCGGCATCCTGGCGCAAGCATCCCGTCTTATATACCACAGAGAAGGTATATTCTTGCAAGCGTAACGCCCAGCGAGCGAGTCGTCCCGTGGGGTCCTTGAGCGAGGATAGCCGGCAAAGAGCATGGTGATCAGTGATGACACAGAAGGGGCGTCCGTACAAGTATGGACGAAACTTCACAACAGCCCACACAAGAGCGAGGCACTCGCGCTCTGTGATTGAATAATTGTGCTCGGCGGGTGATAGAAGTCGGCTGGCATAGGCTATAACGCGATCATGTCCACGCTGGCGTTGTGCTAACACTGCTCCTTTGCCGTGACCACTGGCATCAGTTCGAACTTCTGTTGAGGAAGACGGGTCAAAGTGGGCCAAAATTGGAGGCGTTGTAAGGAGAGTAGTCAGCTGCGAAAAAGATGCGGCATGGTCAGGGCCCCAAGAAAAAGGGGCGTCTTTCTTCAAGAGGTCGGTAAGGGGACGTGCGATGGTCGCAAAATCCTTCACAAAGCGTCGGAAATAAGGGCACAGCCCTACGAAACTACGAACGTCCTTGGTAGACTTCGGAACAGAAAAATTCGTAACGGCGCGAATTTTGTCCGGATCGGGTCGCATGCCTCTGGCGTCCACGAGGTGTGCAAGCACGGTGATATGGCGGCGAGCGAAGTGACATTTTGATGAGTTCAACTGGAGACTGGCGCGGCGGAACACGTCAAGAATCCCTGAAAGACGGTCTAGATGCGTGTCGAATGTGGGCGAATAAACCATGACGTCGTCCAGATAGCACAAACAGGTGGACCACTTGAACCCCTGAAGCAAAAGTCCATCATTCGTTCGAAGGTGGCGGGCGCGTTACAGAGACCGAAAGGCATCACCTTGAACTGATAAAGGCCGTCAGGGGTAACAAATGCAGTCTTCTCTCGGTCCATGTCGTCAACGGATATCTGCCAGTAGCCGGACCGTAAGGCGATAGAAGAAAAATAGGTGGCACCATACAGGCAGTCTAGAGCGTCATCAATACGTGGCAAAGGGTACACGTCCTTTTTTGCGATTTTGTTCAGGTGGCGATAATCTACGCAAAAGCGCCACGTTCCATCCTTCTTTTTGACAAGTACGCCGGGAGACGCCCAGGGACTACAGGAAGGCTCGGTAATGTCCTTTGCAAGCATCTTTTTGACTTCCTGTTGGATAACAGCTCGCTCCGACGCAGAAACACGATACGGACGTCGGTGAATAGGGTTCGCATCGCCAGTATTTATGCGATGGGTCACGACGGACGTTGGACCTAAGGGTCGATTGTCAAAGTCAAAAATGTCGCGATAGCCGTCAAGAATGCGGCAAAGAGCTTCAGCTTGAGCAGGTGTAAGGTCAGAAGAAACCATCTTCTCAACGTCGACGTCAGTACCGTGCGATGACGTCACGGTATGGGCTGAGCTGTAACGATCTTCCACTGTGAATGGCTCGACCTCATCATCCCGCAAAGCGCTAATTATAGCCAAGGAGATCCCCTGAGGCAGAACTTGTGCGGTTAGCGCGAAATTGACAAGGGGAAGGCAGGTGCGGTTTCCAGTAATTTTTAGCACAGTGTGTGGCCCCCGCAGGGGCGTCTGCGTAAGCAGGCGTTTGGTGTGTTGCGACACCACGGACCCGAGCACACGAGGGTTGGACCCTCCCGCGTGTAGCCGTGCGCGGCTTAGCCGTGTCTGGGGAAATGGGGATCCTGGCGGTTGAGCCGATGCTGGGTGTTTGGACCTTTAAGGCCCCCCGGCAGAGGCAACACACCTCTTCGGCCTCGGCTTCACATAGACGGCACCTCCAGACTGACCCACCTGGAGGACATCGGCAGTCGCCTTTTCCTGTCCCTCTATTCAATCTTTTGCTTTCCCTCTCGCTATCTCTTCTTTCCTGTCTTCTTATTACTTCTTCTCACTTCCGAATTTCTAGGCGGCAAGGGTTAACCTGGTGTATGTATCCAACCTTGGGTATGTTATATTAGGTTATAGTGGCTACGTACAGCTGGCGTCTGCGTTTCCTCCCGGACTCGTGGCGTCCCCTTGTTGGGCTCGGTGGTGGGCGGCTGGCGTAGCTGCCGAAATAAATGAATTCTGCATGGCTAACACGTCATTCCCCCCCCTTTCCGATCGTCCTCTTTCAAAAAGAGGGCGCACCGAAGAAACTTTCCAACTATTCAGCCAGCGCAAAGAAACTTTCCCCCGCTACCATGTAATACACAGTCAAGATCCTGAAAAGACAGTCAGAACTATCTCACCTTTCATCGTAGCTAAATGCCTTACCGAAACACTAGGTGCTGGCTACAAAGTGACGAAACTGAGCAGTGGCGACCTTCTTCTCGAGGTCCGCGACACTGTACAGCATGGAAAACTCTCCAGTCTCTCAGCATTCCGTAATGTGAAAATCACTGTTACCCCCCACCGATCACTGAACACATCTAAAGGAGTCATATCTGATGAAGATCTATTGAGCCTAAGCGAGGAAGAGCTCCTGGAGGGCTGGAAAGAACACAATGTGATTCAGGTGCAAAGAATAAAGATCAAGCGAGACAACCAAGGTATCCCAACTAAACATCTCATCCTCACCTTTGCGTCCACCGTTTTGCCAGAAACCTTAGAAACAGGATATACCAAACTTCGAGTCAGGCCTTACATCCCAAACCCCCGAAGATGCTTCAAGTGTCAGAGATATGGCCATGGTTCGCAAAGCTGCCGTGGCCGACTAACCTGTGCAAAGTGTGGCGAACACGAACACGAATCCAACAACTGTAATGGCACACCCCACTGTCCCAACTGTGACGGTGGACACGCAGCATACTCTCGAACCTGTCCCACATGGAAAAAAGAAAAAGACATAATAACAATGAAAATCAAAGAAAACATCTCTTTTCAAGAAGCGCGGAAACGTGTTTCCTTTTTCCATACCTCAGGGTATGCTGGTGCGGCGCGCAAGGGGGCAGCGTCGCAGCAGACTCCGGCTCCGGCCCAGACCACAACGAGCGTGGTTGCGGCCGTGCCACCAGCCCCCCTGGCGTCAGCAGCCAGCGCTGCTGCGCCGTCCCCGAAGGAGGGCCCATCGACCTCTGGGTTGGTGGCCTCCAAGGCCCTGCTTTTCGAGGCAAGGCCTACCCTGAAAACACCCCGCTCTAGTGAGCGGAAGTCCAGCGGCTCCCAGGAGTCGATGGACACAACCCCGAGCCAGAAGGCGCATCTAGCGCCTCGGGAGCAGCGCGAGTCTCGCGACCGCTCCAAGAAGGACAAAACCCGTACCATAATCACGGGGCCTGAAAAGGCTCCGTAAGCCATTTCTCTAACCTGACTCCTCTTGACACACAGCATAAAAACACGAACAATATGGCTACACAAATAATACACTGGAACATTAGAGGTCTTATCCACAACCTCGATGACATTAAAGAACTCTTACACAAACATAACCCAAAGGTGCTGTGTGTTCAGGAGACACATCTTAAATGCACACAAACAAACTTTCTTTGTCAGTACGCCATCTACCGTAAAGACCGCAACGAGGCGAATACCTCGTCTGGCGGTGTAGCAATAGTTGTAGACAAGTCCGTAGCTTGTCACCAGGTCGCCCTTCAGACGCCCCTTGAGGCAGTGTCAATTCGGGCAATTCTTTTTAATAAATTGATCACTGTATGTTGCATATACATACCGCCTAACTTTCATCTGGAAAAAAGTGATTTTTATAAACTCATTGACCAGCTTCCGCACCCATACATACTCGCAGGCGATTTTAATGCACACCACACCATGTGGGGGGACTCGCGATGTGACGCGAGAGGTCGTTTCATTGAAAATTTTCTAGTGAACTCCGGTGCATGCCTCTTCAACAAGAAGGAGCCAACTTATTATAATATTCATAATGATTCATATTCATCTATAGACCTGTCTATTGGCTCGGCTTCAATTTACCCGGACTTGCAATGGCACGTAATGAAAAATCCCTATGGAAGTGACCACTTCCCTGTAATGTTAAAGTCAACGCCTCAATATGAATGCCCCCTACATACACCCCGATGGAAACTAGCCTCCGCCGAGTGGAATGATTTTAAGGAAGCAACTTACTTATCACGAGATTTTATCACTGATTTTAACTTAGACAATGCAGTAGCATATTTTACTTGTTTTATAATCGACGCAGCTGAAAAGTTCATTCCCCAAACACAAGGTTTCTCTTATAAAAGACGGGTACCCTGGTGGAATGAACAGTGTAGACTAGCACGAACGAAACAAAACAAAGCGTGGGGTTTGCTGCGCCGCTCCCCGACAGCAGAAAACCTCATAGAATTTAAGCTCGCAAAGTCAGAAGGAAGGCGCACACGGAGACAGGCAAGGAGGGCTAGCTGGGAGAGATTTCTCTCGGGCATCACTTCCTACACTCAAGAGTCCAAAGTATGGAATGGCGTACGAAAGATAAAGGGGCAACAAATCCACCCTCTGCCCTTAGTGGACGACGAAGGGACTACCTTAGAGGACCAGGCGAACGATCTGGGTGAACACTTCGAACAAGTATCAAGCTCCACACATTACACAAAATCATTCCTCAAATATAAACAATTAGCTGAACTTAAGACACTTGATCGTAAATGCCGTCCGGATGAACCTTATAACCGTCCTTTTAATATTGCCCAGCTTAAAGCTGCATTGAACACATGTAGAAGCTCTGCACCGGGAGCTGACAGAATCATCTATGACATGATTAAAAACTTGCATGAAGACACACAAATGACACTTCTGGCACTTTTCAACTCTATCTGGGCTGCCGGATACCTCCCATCCTCATGGAAGGAAGCTATTGTAATTCCCGTCTTGAAGCTGGGTAAAGACCCTTCCTTGGCGGCAAGTTATCGCCCGATAGCTCTAACAAGTTGTCTTTGTAAGCTATTCGAAAAGATGATTAATCGTAGACTAATACATTTCCTTGAACTGAATGATATGCTTGATCCCTATCAGTGTGGCTTTAGAGAAGGGCGGTCCACAACTGATCATCTTGTACGCATTGAAGCAAATATCCGCGATGCATTTGTACATAAACAGTTCTTCTTATCGATATTCCTCGACATGGAGAAGGCGTACGACACGACGTGGCGATACGGGATCCTGCGAGACTTGTCGGGGGTGGGCATCCGTGGAAATATGCTAAATATAATAGAAAGCTATCTGTCCAAACGTACCTTCCACGTGAAAATCGGCAATGTACTGTCGCGACCTTTCATACAAGAAAATGGTGTACCTCAAGGAGGTGTGCTTAGTTGCACACTCTTTATCGTAAAAATGAACAGCCTTCGTGCTTCATTACCGCCAGCCATTTTTTATTCTGTTTACGTAGATGATATACAAATAGGTTTCAAATCCTGCAACCTTGCAGTGTGTGAGAGGCAAGTACAACAGGGCTTGACAAAGTATCTAAATGGGCAGACGAAAATGGATTTAAAGTGAACCCGAACAAAAGTTCTTGTGTGCTTTTCACAAGAAAGAGAGGCCTCGTTGCAGATCCCGATATCCAAATGTATGGCCAGCAAATCCCTGTGAACAAAGAGCACAAGTTCCTAGGTGTCATACTTGACTCTAAACTAACATTTATTCCACACATAAAATATCTCAAGGTGAAATGCTTAAAAACAATGAACTTACTGAAAATTTTATCCCATTCAGCATGGGGCAGCGACAGAAAATGTTTGATGAATCTTCACAAAAGCCTCATTCGATCACGATTGGACTACGGTGCCGTGATTTATCACTCTGCAGCCCCGAGCGCGCTAAAGATGCTAGATCCGGTTCACCATTTAGGAATTAGACTGGCCACTGGCGCTTTCAGAACAAGTCCCACTGAAAGTTTGTATGTCGAATCAAATGAGTGGTCACTCCATCTCCAGAGAACATACATCAGCCAAACATATTTCCTGAAAGTCCACTCTAATCCTGAACATCCGTGTTTTAATACCCTTAACGATATGACATATGATACACTCTTCCGTAATCGTCCCTCTGTAAGACAGCCCTTCTCACTTCGTGTGAGGGAGCTTAGCGCTGAAATGGATGTCCCACTCAGACATTGCCTAATGCCTCCAGCTAAGCTGCTACCTCCTTGGGAATGGCAGATGATACAATGCGATATATCTTTTATGCAAGTTACAAAACACGCTCCAGAGATTGAAATACAAATGCATTTCCGGGAACTCCAATACAAACACTCTTGCACGGAGTTCTACACAGACGCATCGAAGTCACGCGAGGGGGTGTCCTATGCAGCCGTCGGCCCATGCTTTTCGGAATCCGATGTACTGCACCCGGAAGCAAGCATCTTTACGGCTGAGGCCTATGCACTACTGTCGGCTGTAAAGCATATAAGGAGAACAAATCTGAAAAAATCTGTTATATATACGGACTCCCTAAGCACTGTGAAGGCTTTGATGTCATTTTGTAAGCACAAAAATCCAGTAATCAATGAACTATATTCCGTCCTATGTAAATCATATATATGTAACCAGCATGTCATCATATGCTGGGTGCCGGGTCATAGGGGCATCGGAGGTAACGTTCTGGCGGACCAGATGGCCACATCAATTGCATCGTATTCTGCTCATCCTACTGCTGCAGTCCCTGTCACAGATCTGAGGCCCTTCTTGCGCAGGAAACTGCGAAACTACTGGCAACGCTTGTGGGACAGGGAAACAAATAATAAGCTGCACGTAATAAAGCCACAATTAGGGTTCTGGCCTTCTGCAATAAAATCACGGCGCGCAGATGTCCTATTTTGTCGTCTTAGAATAGGACACACATTTGGCACCCATAACTTTTTACTCACCGGAAATGACCCTCCAACATGTGGCAGATGCGGGGAGAGGCTCACCGTGCTCCACGTTCTCCTGGAGTGTCGGAAAGCCGAATCTGAGAGAAGGAGACATTTTTCTTTGGCATACCGGCAGCACATTCCCCTTCACCCAGTAATGTTTCTCGGTCCAGAACCGCTTTTTGATACAAACACTGTCCTAGGTTTCCTCAGAGATGTTGTCCTACACGTTATTAGTCCCATACATTCGTAGCGCTTCCTCTCTTGAGAGGATGCCGCTGTGAAGTCATACTGTATAGCACATGCCTCCAGGCCCTTGTGTTTCAAGGGCTCTGGCGAGGCAGTAGTGCTCCAGGTAATTTTACCATCTCACAGATCTTTTATAATGCATCATTCTCTCACGACGCACTTTATTTCTCATTGAACATGTCATTATCATCGACATAATCTTATAACACATAGATCTTACGCACTCTAGAGCGACTATTTTTAAGGCCCCTTTACAGCCACGTCACATCAAGCTCATTGAACTCATAACTACATTGCGAATTCATCAACACTGGCTTGGCGCTCTTTGGCCATTACTGGCCCTTGCGCCAATAAAAACCAAACATTCATTCATTCATACAGTGTGTGGCACGGTAACACCATGTGTAAGCATAACGGCCGGAATAGGTGCGGCCACGTAATTGCCGTCAGGTACAGCTGGTGAGGACAACAAGTAGACGTGTGTCACAGAGTGAGGTGGTAGGCGAATGAAATCCATGCAGCTCAAATGGCTTGGAGGCGGGTGCACAGGGTCGGCAAGAAGAGGCAAGTCAAGGCGAAGTGAGCCGGCCGAACAGTCAATGAGGGCAGAATGATTGGCAAGAAAATCCAGACCGAAAATGATTTCGTGAGGGCAATGCTCGATGACGGTGAAGAGAACGACGGTGTGTCTCTCAGCAATGGTGAGTCGGGCAGGACACATTCCAACAATAGCGACAGTCCCTCCGTCGGCGACTTGTACTACTCGGTTCGGGGCAGGCGTCAGGACTTTCTTGAGCCGACGGCGAAGGGCAACACTCATAATTGACACATGCGCCCCGGTGTCAATCAACGCGCACACAGGAACATTGTCGACGAGAACGTCCAAAAGATTCTTGTTCGTCGGTAAGGTGAAGCGAGGATTTCGTGCCAATGTCGTCAATGCAGCTTCACCTGCAGAAGCTGCACTGTCTAGTTTTCCGGTCGGGGGTGCGGCGAGTAGGTCGGAGAAGGAGCACGGCGTGACGGGGGCGAGTGAGATTGGTGGCGGGAGGGAGAAGGCGAGCGGGAGTAGCGGGGTCGTGTCAAAGATGTCGCAGGGTCAGATGATGGGGCGGGCATAGCAGGAGCGAAGGAAAAGGACGCGTTAGAGGGACGAGGGTGGTAATCAGGAGAATAGCGCGTCGGAGAAGTGCAGCGGCTGCGGCAGTGGCGAGCGACATGTCCAATGCGTCGGCAGGTAAAACAGATCGGCTTGTCGTCCACGGTTCGCCATTCGGAGGGGTTGCGCTGTCCTTAAAAGGAATAAGAAGAGCGGGGTGGGGACGGGCGGGGAGAAAGAGGTTCTGAACGTACGGAACGAATGGATTGCAGGCCGACGTTGGACAACTCTTGACGGACGACGGCCTGGATCAAGGAGATTGTCACCGGAGAATGATCAGGTAACGGGAATGAAGGGGCCGCCGGTTGTGCCGCTTCGACCTCACGACGAATGATGCAGGTCAAGTTGTCACATCGCGACGGCTGGTGGAAGAGGTCGTCACAGGATGACGTAGCGGCTGTGTTGGGAAGTCGCGTGATGTGCTGGGATACCCGGCGGCTGTTAGCATGCTCGAGACGGCAGCACTCCTTGAGGATGGTATCGATGCTGGTGACGTTTGTAAACACCAGTAAATTGAAGGCGTCGTCAGCAATGCCTTTGAGGACGTGGTTAACCTTATCGTCCTCAGACATGTTCGGGTCAGCCTTGGCACAAAGGGCCAAGACGTCGAGAATGTACGACACGTAGGACTCGGTCGACGTCTGTACACGTGTGGCAAGGGCTTTCTTGGCATTGACTTGTCGACCAAACGGATTGCCAAAAAGATCGCGGAGCTTGTCGTTGAAGAGATCCCAGCTCGAGATCTCCTCTTCGTGAGTTTGGAACCACGCCAGTGGAGCTCCGTCGAGGTAGAAAAGAACGTTGGCAAGCATAATAGTCGGATCCCACCTGTGGATCCCACAAGCGGAGCCAGTCGTCAACATCAGGACTGCCGACTCCGTTGAAAACACCAGGATACCGAGGTGGGGAAACGGCGACGTAGGTCGGGGCTGGAGGTGGAGACGCTTGTGTAGATGAAGTGCCGCCAGCAGGAGCCGAAGTTGCATGGTCGCCGTTGCGACCGCTGCAAAGCTCCATGACGGGTACAGGGAGCGTCCACCTCCACCAAATTAATGTTACGTGTAGCTGAAGCTATTTACAATTTATTTACAAGGAAGCTAACGGAGGACAAAATGGCGACGCTATATCAAGCCGGCACACACGTCGTCTTCTTTCTCCTCAGTGCAGCCACACTGTGGCGGCTGTTCCGTAGCAATATTTTGTTACTTTCAAGAAAATGAAGGAGACGCCAGTTAATTATTTTTTCAAAGAGTGTACATAGGCAACTTGTCAACGCTATAGGCCTATAGCTGTTGACCGAAGTTGGGTCCTTGCGTCTTTTAGTATTGGAATAATTATTGCTTCCTTCCAGGCGGATGGAATGTAGCCGGCAGCGAACACAGAGTTGAAGAGTGACATAAGTGTTTTGTGGGTTTCAGGATGTAGGTGTTTGATCATTATGTACAATACTCTGTCACTTCCAGGAGCGGACTTTTTACAGCCATTCCGCCATGATAAATGGGCGGTTGTAAGGCTGGTTGCTATTTTCTTTCCGACCCAGAGGCAGTCGTTCCGCTTGTTGCCGGTATCTCACAAATGTATCTGAATAGTGGGATGGGCTAGAAATCCTTTCAAAATGCACCCTTAGAGAGTCAGCTTGGTCAATTAGTGCGTCTGCTTGTGTATTTACCAATGGTAGAGGATGAGTTTCGCGGCCTTTTATTTTGTTTACCCTGTTCCAGGCTTTTCTTTCGTCTGTTTATGAATTAATACTAGAGATGTATTTTTGCCAGCTGTCCCTTTTGGCAAGGCGGCGCGTTCTTCTACCTTCTGATTTTATTTTCTCGAAGCTGATCAAGTTCTCGGTATTTGGGCAGTCGCAATGGCGACTCCAAGCCTTATTTTGATTTTTGCGGGCTTCCTTACACTGCTCATTCCTCCAAGGAATACGTCGTTTAGAGGGTGCTCCATTCGTTTGAGGGATACATATTGATGCACCATTAGTTATAAATGCTGTTATATATGACACTACATCGATTGAGAGAGTACAGATGTCATCCCAGGTCAAATGTGTCAGCTCTGTATCGTTTCCAGTCAGCACAGTCGACCTTCCAACGGGGCAGATGTGGGGGAAAGCTTATCGCATTTTGTTAATTTCAAGACAATTGGGAAATGGTCACTCCCATATGGATTTTTGATCACATCCCACTCCAGGTATGGAGCTAGTGTACTCGATGTTATACTTAAGTTAATAGATGAGAACGTTTCACTCGCCACGCTGTAGAATGTGGGTTCTTTCTTGTTTAGTAAGCATGCATTGGAGGATAAAAGGTACTTTTCTAATAAGCGTCCTCTCGTATCAAAACGAGAATCTCCCCAGAGGGTGTTATGTGCGTTTAAATCACCTACTACAATGTAAGGTTCGGGAAGTCATGCGATAAAGCTCTAGAATTCTGTTGTGGAAAGTTGATGGCATGGAGGGATGTACAGAGAGCTAACTGTGACTAACTTATCAAACAGCACGGCTCTGATTGCCACTGCCTCTAGGGGCGTTTGCAGATGTAAATGTTGGCAGGCGATAACCTTATCAACTATAATAGCAACACCACCTGACACGGCGAGAGCATCACTGCGATCTTTGCGGTAAATGGCATATTTTTTGAGAAAGTTAGTATGTGAAGGATTGAGGTGTGTCTCTTGCACACACAGCACCCTTGGATAAACTTGCGAAGGAGTTCCTTAATATCGCCAATATTGTGTATTAAACCTCTCACATTCCAATGCATTATCTGTGTGTCCATATTCGAAGTGTTTTATGGTGTGTGTCAAGAGATCAATTAGGTTGGCTCAAGATACCTTTCCAGGCCCTTGATGCGGGGTATTTCTTTTTTGTTTGCGCGATCCAGGGAGCAACGCCGTTCATTCGGCGTCTGAGACGCCGGATAAGCTTTTGTTACATCCATCGCCTCTTCAGAGGCGCTGGATGACGCCCGCTCAGCGAGCATGCTCGGGGGTTTTTCGGGCCTGTCTGCACGAGCAGTGGCCCTGGGACCGGCAGGCCAGGAGGTCTGCTGGCCCTTCGTGGTAGGGGGCGGAAGAGCAGTGGGTGCCCTCGCCACGGGATCTGATGGCGTAACCGCCGTCACACTCCGTGTCACTTGCGCGGCCGCCAGAGGATGTGGCACTGCCCCCCGGCGCGTCACATCACTGTAGGACGGATTCGATTGGTTGTGGACAGAAAAACGCTTGCGCGCTTCTGGAAAAGAAATGTTTAGTTTGACCTTAAGTTCGATTATTGCTTTTTCTTTCTTTCATGACGGGCACGATCGCGAATAGGCGGGGTGGTCTCCATCACAGTGCAGTGGGTTGCGGAAGAACAGTTATCTGATGTGTGGTCTTTAGATGCACATTTTGCACAAGTAGCACGCTCTCGGCAGCTCTGCGATTGATGCCCAAAACGTTGACACTTGAAGCATCGGCGCGGATTGGGGATGTATGGTCGTACGCGAAGTTTACAATATCCGGTCTCTATCGAATCAGACAGTTCACTTGTTCCGAACATTATTATTACATGCTTTGTTAGGATTGCCTTGTCATCGCGTCTTCGTTGCACCTTCACAACGTTTTGGTCTTGCCATCCATCCAACAGCTCGCTTTCGCTGAGTTCAAGGAGGTCGTCATCGGAAATGACACCACGCACAGTGTTCGTTGACCGGTGGGGGCCCACAGAGACAGGAATGTCACGAAACGCAACAGGTTTAGTCAGTTTGCTGTATTGAAGCTTGTCACGCACTTCCTGAAGAAGGTCGCCACTTCCCATCTTAGTTACTTTGTAATCAGAGTCGATTGCTTGTGTTAGACATTTTGCAACCACAAATGGGGATATTGTAGGGACTGCCTTGGTGTCATGTTGACAATGTATTACGTGGTACTTGGGAAATATTTCTTTTGGTTTCATCAGAAAGTTTAACGTTTCATCGGTGCGCCCCCTCTTCAGGGAGCGATCAGGGAGTGGGGGGAAACTAGAAGCCATATATAGCGTTACTTTATTCGGCAGGAATGCCCGCCGCCCACCTCGGAGCCCAACCTGGGGACGTCACAGGATTAGAAAAATTATATTCTGCGTACGCCAGCGGTACGTTCCCACTATAGCCTAATATATATATATATATATATATATATATATACCCGATGACGATGAATGTGGTGTGTTGTGGCGCAAGGGCCAAATGTGGCCAAAGAGCGCCAGGCCGGTGGTAATGCGTGCGCAATGGAGCTATGAATAACGAAGGGCAGATGTTGCGGTGGCTGTAAATGGGCCTAAAAACAGTCGCTCTAAAGTGCATAAAACCTATACAAGATAAAACTTTGCCGACGGTTAATGGGCTGTACAATGCACACGAAATAGACATTGTGAAATAATGATGATTTAGTGGAATATCTCACAGATATACTTTTTGCAATAAGCACCATTGCCTTAACAGAGTCCTTAGGATGCAAGGGCCTGTAGGCATGTGCTATGCAAGACTACTATCACAGCGGCATCCTCTAGAAAGAGGATGTGCTATGAATTTCTGGGGATAAAAACTTGCAAGCCGACATCGCTCAAGAAACCCAGAACTGCTTTGGTGTCAAAGAACGGTTCTTCACCAAGAAATATTGCTGGATGGAGAGTGGTGGGCTGGCGATATACAAGGGGAAAATGTCTCTTTCTCTCAGCTTCGGCTTCCCGACACTCCAGGAAGACGTGAAAAACGGTCAGCCTCTCACCACATCTACCACATATTGGAGGTTAATTTCCGGTCAGTAAAAAATTGTGGGTGTCATAGGGGTGTCCTATCCTGAGTCGACAGAACAGGACATCAGTTCGTCGTGTTTTCCTTTTTGGGGGGCCAGAAACCTAACTTTGGCTTAATCAAGGGAAGCTTACTCGTAGTTTCCATGTCCCACAAGCGTTGCCAGTGGCTTCGCAGATTCTTCCGTAAGAGGGGCTTCACATCTGTGACAGGGACAGCAGCCGTAGGAATAATAGCTTGCGAGGTGATTGATGTAGCAATTTCATCAGCTAGTACATTCCCCTTGATGCCTCTACGGCAAGGTACCCAGCATATAATGACATGCTGGTTAGACATATACGCTCTAGAGAGAATGGAATATAGCTCAGTAAGTACGGGGTTTTTGTGTTTACAAAGTGACTTCAAGGCTTTTACGACGCTTAAGGAGTCTGTAAATATACTTGTTTTTTCCAGATTTGATTTTCTGACATGTTTCACAGCCGACAATAGTACATGGGCCTCAGCCGTAAATATACGTGTTTCAGGGTGCAGTACACCGGATTCTGAGAAGGATGGACCAATGGCTGCGTAGGACACCCCGGCATGCGACTTAGAAGCGTCTGTGTGAAACTCTGTGCACAAGTACTTGTACTGGAGCTCCAAGAAATGCATTTTGATATGTGTCTCTGGCGCATCTTTAGTGACCTCTACAAAGGATGCGTCACAGTATCAGCTGCCACTGCCATGGCGCTAACAGTTTCGCTGGAGCCATAAGACAATGTTCAAGCACCGGAACACCCATTTCCTCACTAAGATTCCTTGCACGCAAAGAGAACGTTCATCTCGCTGCAGGTCGGTTATTGAAGAGTATGGCTTCGGTCATCTCGTTTATGCATGAATAAGAGGGGGGTTCGCGGTTAGAATTTACTTTGAGGAAATAAGTGAAACTGCTATATGATCTCTGAATATGGAGTGACCATACATTTGCTTCTGCATAAAGTCTTTCTACAGGGCTTGTCCTGAAGGCTCCGGTCGCGAGGCAGATTCGTAAATGATGGACAGGATCCAACATCTTTAAAGCACTTGGTGTCGCGGGCTGATATACTATAGCGCCATAGTCAAGACGTGAGCCGACAAGCCACCTATACAAGTTCAAAAGACATTTCCTGTCACTGCCCCATGTTGTACTTGATAGAAGTTTCAATAAGGTCATTGTTTTGAGGCACTTAGCCTTCAAGTATTTAATATGCGGGATGAATGTCAGTTTCGCATCTAGTATGATGCCGAGGAACTTGTGCTCGGCGCTTACAAGTAATCTGTTACCAGAGAGCTCTATAGCAGTACGTGGTACTATTCCTCTCTTATTCGTGAAAAGAACGCAGGTACTTTCCGTGGGCTCAACCTGAAACCGTTTTTGTCAGCCCATTTCGCCACTTTATTTAAGGCATGCTGGGCATGGCGTTCGCAGATAGTTTTTTTATTTTATTTTTTATTTTCAATACTGCTGCTCTCCTTCGAGAGCGTGGCAGTTGGGCAGTACAATAATTTCAGCTGTACAATGCAAGGAAAAAGTATAGATTACACAAAAAGTAAAAAAACGACATAAGCAGTGCAAGTTATACATAGTACTATACAAGTAAACCATGTTAAGATTAAACGGAATAGTAAATAATAAAAAAAGAAATGTAAAAGAGCAAGATGCTTTATAACAATAGCACAGATATTACTAAGGGCAAGTAATAAAACAGAAATAACTAAAATAATCTACGAGTGTTAGGGAATCATTATGGTAAACGAATAAGCTGTCGAAAATTAGTGTTTATTAAAATTTCCTAATGAATAAAGCAATCTGTGCCGGTGTCCCTGCATGCATAATAGGTACTGTTATTCACACGGTTTTTTCTATTTGTAAGATAAATTCGGATAATGATTCAATGTTGGTGATAGTAGGATCAAGTTGGTTCCATTCTGCTATCGCGAGCGGGAAAAAAGAATACTTAAATGTGTCATTTTTGCATGTGTATTCTGTCAATGTGTGCGCATGCTTGTTACGTGTAGGTCGAGCCTCGGAGAATGAAATGTATCGGGAGGTATCTATTCTGTAGTTATTTTTTAGTAGTTGAAACAAGAATTTTAAGCGAGCGTGTTTCGCTCTTGTGGATAGCGTTCGCAAACCGGACTGGGTTAAAAGATGTGTTGGCGAGTCTGCACGTCTATATTTGTTATGGATGAACCTCACAGCTTTCCTTTGTATTGATTCTAGCTTACTTATGTTAGTCTGTGTATGCGGAAACCAGACTGTGTTAGCGTATTCGAGAACAGGCCTTACAAATGATGTGTAGGCTAGCAGCTTCGTTGACTTGGTTGCGAGTGCCAGGCTTCTCTTTAAGAAAAATAGTTTGCGCAGCGCCTTTGAGATTATATTACTGATATGTTTGTCCCATTTGAGCTCCGAGGTTAATGTAACGCCTAGATATTTGTGTTCTTCAACTTTGTTAAGTGGAGTGCCGTTAATGGTGTAAACAAAAATTGATGATACCGTTTTTCTGGTTACAGTCATGATCGCGGATTTTTGTGTGTTTATTTGCATCTGCCATTTGGAGCACCAATCAGCTATGTCAGCTAGAGAATCATTTAATTTAATATGATCATTGTAATTGTTAATTTCTCTGTATATGACGCAGTCGTCTGCGAATAGTTTTATATTGCAATTGATGTTAGTTGTGATATCGTTAATATAGAGTAAGAAAAGCAATGGTCCAAGCACAGACCCTTGGGGGACTCCGGATGTTACTGCGACTGTGTTAGAAAGAGTTTTTTCGTTAACCACAAATTGCGAGCGCTTATTTAAGAAACCTTTTATCCAAGCAGACAGTTCTCCTATACCAGTTGCATGATTTAAAACCAAGCTGCACATCATCTACATATACAGAGTATGACATCGTTCGTGGGATAGCCATGCCCAAAGAATTCATTTTCACAATAAAGAGTGTGCAGCTTAGCACACCACCTTGTGGAACACCAGTTTCCTGGGTGAAAGACCTCGACAAGGCATGGCCCACCCTTACACGGAATGTGCGGTTAGAAAGGTAACTTTCGATGATACCCAGCATACTGCCGCGGATACCCATAGTAGAAAGGTCTCGGATAATACCAAAGCGTCATGTGGTGTCATATGCTTTATCCAAATCAAGAAATACGGAGAGGAAAAACTGTTTGTGTATGAAGGCATCCCTTATATTTGCCTCAATACGGACCAGGTGGCCTGCGGTCGACCTACCTTTTCTAAAGCCACACTGGTAAGTACCTAATTGGCCGTTGCTCTCAAGGAGATATACTAAGCGCCGGTTTATGATATATTCAAAAAGCTTGCAAAGACGCCTTGTCAAAGCGATAGGTCTGTAACTACTAGGCAAGGACGGGTCCTTACCTTGTTTGAGTATAGGTATTATTATGAATGAATGAATTTCTTGTTTTATGGCGCAAGGGCCAATTATGAGCAAAGAGCGCCAGGTCAGTGATGATGGGTTTGCGGTGGGTAGATGAATTCCGTAAGTTATTGTGACATAGCTGTAAAGGGGCCTAAAATCAATCTCTGTAAATTGCATAAAAGCTATATGTAATAAAATTATGGCAGTGACTAATGAGTACTAATAAGAACAAAAAAGAGACATTGTGATAGAATGATCATATTTTAAAATACTTGAAAGCAAACATTTGCAAGACGCACTACTGCCTAAGAGAGCCCTTAAAACGGAAGGGCCTGAAGGTATGTGCTGTACAAAAGGATCGCAGCGGCATCCTCTTGAGAATGGATGTGCTACAAATTCGTAGCGGTAAGAACAAGTAAGACAACATCGTTTAAGAAACTTAGGACGGCTCTGGTGTCAAACAACGGTTCTGTACCACGAAACATTACAGGATGAAGGGGGGTATGCTGATGGTATGCTAGCGGAAAGTGTTTCTCTCTGTTTCGGCTTGCCGACACTCCAGGAGGGCGTCGAGGACGGTGAGCCTTTCAAAGCATCTACCGCAGGATGGCGGTTCACTTCCAGTTAGCAGGAAACTGTGTGTGGCATATGCGTGTCCTATTCTGAGACGACAGAATAGGACATCTGTTCGTCGTCTTTTTGTTGCGGAGGGCCAATTACCCAGATTTTATTTAATCAAGTCAAGCTTATTATTTGTTTCAGCATCCCATAAGCGCTGCCAGTGGCTTCTGAGTTTCTTTCGGATGAAAGGCTTTAGGTCTAAGGCAGGTAGTGCAATGGTAGAATGGATATATTGTGAAGCAATTGATGTGGCAATTTGGTCAGCCAGCATTTTACCCTCAATGCCCCTATGTCCAGGTACCCAGCATATTAGGACTTGCTGCTGAGACATGTACGATGTGCAAATAACGGAATAAAGCTCGGTAAATACAGGGTTTCGGTTATTGCGGAGGAACATTAGGGCTTTTACAACGCTTAAAGAGTTAGTGTATATAATAGCTTTGTGCAACTTTGCTTTCTTGATTTGTTTAACAGCAGATAGAATTGCATAAGCTTCCGCGGTGAATATGCTTGTTTCCGGATGCAGTCCATCGGACTCGGAGAAGGATGGTCCAATTGCAGCATAAAACACCCCGGCATGTGATTTAGTAGCGTCAGTGCAAGACTTTATGCACGTGTACTTCGATTGAAGTTCCAAGAAGTGCATTCGATATGTGCCTCTGGGGCGTGTTTCGTCACCTCTACGAATGATGTATCGCGTTCTATGGGCTTCCACTGCCATGGCGGCAATGGCTCAGCTGGGACCATTAGGTTTTGCTGAAGAACTGGAACTTGCATTTCCCCAGCAAGCTTTCTAATGCGCAGAGAGAATGGTTCTCTTGCTGCAGGTCGATTATTAAAGAGCATTGCAGATGCCACGTCGTTAATGCTTGCAAAAGAGGGATGGTCGCAGTTTGCGTTCTCTTTTAGAAAGTACATGAAAGTGGAGTATGACTTCTGAAGATGAAGCGACCACTTATTAGCTTCAACGTAGAGACTCTACAGGACTTGTCCTGAAGGCACCGGTCACCAAGCGGATACCTAAGTGGTGAACAGGGTCAAGCATATTCAAGGTGCTTGGACTGGAAGATTGATATACTATGGCCCCACAGTCTAAGCGTGTGCGTATAAGACTTTTGTACACGTTCATCAGACACTTCCTGTCGCTGTCCCATGTTGTATGTGATAAAGTTTAAGAATGTTCATTGATTTTAGACATATCTCTTTTAGGTGCTTTTAGTGTGGAATGAAGGTCAGTTTTGAATCTAATATGACTCCTAACTTGTGTGTGCTGCCTATGTAGTTCTACACGGGACTCTGCAAATAGGCCTCTTTTTCGTGTGAAAAGGGCACATGAGCTTTTAACAGGATTCAGTTCGAAGCCGCTTTCCTCTGGCCATTGACACACTTTGTTCAAGCCAAGCTGGACATGTCGCTCACAAATAGAAAGGTTGCATGACTTGAAGCCTAATTGTACGTCATCCACGCATACCGAATAAAACATGGTCTGCGGTATAGATAAGCGCAAGGAATTTATTTTGATTATAAAAATTGTACAGCTTAATACGCCTCCTTGCGGCACCCCAGTTTCTTGTATAAATGGCCTGAATAGAGCATTGCCCACCCTAACGCGAAATGTACGGTTTGATAGGTAACTTTCGATTACATTAGGCATATTCCCTCGCATACCCATTTCTGAGAAATCTCGCAAAGTCCCATATCTCCAAGTCGTGTTAAATGCCTTTTCCATGTCTAAGAAAACAGAAAGAAAGAACTGCTTACGGATAAAGGCGTCGCGAATGCCTGCCTCAATGCCCACGAGCTGGTCAGTAGTCGACCTACCCTCTCTGAAGCCGCACTGATAAGGGTCGAGCATTTTATTCGATTCAAGGAAATGTAAAAGACGACGATTTATCATTTTCTCGAAGAGTTTGCATAAGAAACTTGTCAGTGCTATTGGGCGGTAACTTGAAGCGTCGGATGGGTCCTTGCCTTGTTTCAAGACCCGTACTACGATAGCTTCTTTCCACGAGGATGGGAGGTATACAGCAGCCCAAACAGAGTTAAAAAGTGTCAGATGTGTCATCTGTGTATCAGTGTGTAGGTTTTTAATCATGTCATAAATGATTTTGTAAACTCCAGGTGCAGAGCTCATACACGAGCTCTACGCAGCTCTAAGCTCGGCAATACTAAAAGAACAGTTGTATGGTAGATTTGGTCTGCATTTACGGTGTATTGACTTATTTGCCTATATTTCAGGAATTTTTGGGAATAGTTTACGGAACTTGATACTCGCACAAAATGTAATCCAAGGGCATCGGCCTGGTTTTCCAAGGTATTTCCTCGCTCATCAATCAAAGGTAATGGGTTGATCTGCTGCCCTTTTAGCCTTCTCAGCCCATCCCATACTTTAGCCTCCTGGGTATAAGAATTGATGCCTGAGAGAAACCTCTCCCAGCTTGCTCTTCTACCCTGCCGTCTCGTGAGCCGTCCTTGTGACTCGATGTGTTTAAATGCGATGTGTGTTGTTGTGTTGTGTTGGGTTTAATGGCGCATAAGCAACTGAGGCTATCATGCGCCAAACGCAAGGTCAAATTTCTTTTTAAAAAGTTGGGTCACCTCAGCGACGGTCCTTGTCTGGGCAAGGATTTCGAGGATCCCAACAAACTAAAGACCTCAGTCTTCTCATATATGAGAAGGTGGGTGAGGTGTATACCAAGATGAAGTTGGGAATAGGCTCATTTATAGTTTTTCAATGATACCTGCTTCTCTTAAGAAGCTAATAACATGTGTGGTATCCACAAGTGCGTCTTCGCCTAAAATCAATGCTGGGTGAAAGGGAATGTGCTGATTATAAAACGAAGTAAAGTATTTTTTCCTTAGTGTTTCGAGTTTTACACATGTTAATAAGATGTGGTTTACAGTAAGTTCATTTCCGCATTTTTCACAGCAAGGCTTGTCTTGTTTTGTCAGGAGGAAGTTGTGTGTAAGGTGCGTGTGTCCTATGCGAAGACGACATAAAATTACTTCGATGAAGCGTTCTTGGTGTGAGCATGTCTTCCATTCTTTTATTACAGGTTTTACTAGGTGTAGTTTATTGGTTTCTTCATTATTCCATGTAGTCTGCCATTTATTCCTCAGTTTATGGTTCACTAATTTTATACAGTCCTTGTAAGGGATTCTTGTTTGGGTGATTTTTTTATGTCGAGCTTTCGCTGCGCATTCATCTGCTTTTTCGTTGCCACCGATTCCGACGTGACTGGGCACCCAGCAAAATTTTGTTGTGTCCTTTTCTAATGGTTTTTCTTATGTTATGTAGGACGTCGCCGATTAATGGTGTAATTGCATTTTTAGGGTGAAGTGCTGTTAGTACGCTTAGTGAATCTGTGTAAATTATGCTGTTTTCAATGTTCTCATTTAATATTTTTTCTACAGCTAGAGAAATTGCGTAGCACTCTGCAGTAAAAATAGATGCACACTGAGGTAGGCGTACCGTTTTTTCCCAACTGTTTTGTATCGCGGCACTGCCAACGTATCCTGCCGATTTGGAGCCATCAGTATAAAACGCTGTGTATTCCACGTATTTTTCGTTTAGTGCTAAAAATTCTTGTATTATGTGTTCATGTGGTGTTTGTTTTTTTTGAAGATGTGTTAATGTGAAGTCACACACTGAAGGCTGGCAATACCAAGGTGGGAGTGGATCGGGTTTTCGGGCTATCTGAGGCAGTGTGTCCCTTATATCTAGTTCTTGGCATCTTTCCTCGAAGCGGAGAAGAAGTGGTCTTATTGCTTGGGGTTTGTTTGTAAATAGTATTCGTGATGGGCACCTTGTAACTATTTGGTAGCAGATGTGTTTCGGCAGTGAACGAATTTTTAGGATGTATGAGCATGTAAGCATGGTTCTTCTGTCGGAAAGGGGTGGTTCATTTGTTTCTACATATAGACTGTGTATAGGAGACGTCCTGTATGCACCAGTTGAAAGACGTAAACCTAAATTATGTACTGGGTCAAGGCGGTTCAAGTATGACTTCCTTGCTGAGCCATACACTATGGACCCATAGTCTAAGCAGGAGCGTATAACAGAACGGTAGATGTGTAGCAGGCATACCCTATCAGAACCCCAGTGTTTGCGTGAAAGGACCTTAAGTATGTTCAGGGATCGAGATGCTTTCTTTTTCAGCGCGTTGATGTGCGGAAGGAAGGTGAGTTTTTTGTCAAAAATTATGCCTAGAAATTTGTGCTCGTTTTGGACAGGTAATGTGGCTTCGTTCAGGTGTAGGGCGGGGTCTGTCTGTACTCCTCGTTTAAGTGAAAAGAGAATGACCACGGTTTTCTGTGGAGAAAAGCGGAAACCATTTCTGTCTGCCCATGTTGCTAGTTTATTTATTGTAAGCTGTACCTGTCTTTCGCATGTTGATATGTTTGATGATGTGCAGGCTATCTGAAGATCATCGACGTATACTGAATACATAATGGACTTGGGGATTATTTTACTAATGGAATTCATTTTAATAATAAAAAGTGTTGTGCTTAAAATACACCCCTGAGGTATTCCATTTTCCTGAACGAAATTTTTCGACAGGGTTGAGCCTAGGCGCACATGGAACGAACGGTTAGACAAAAAATCTTTTATGCAGTTCAACATCCTGCCGTGGATGCCAAGATCGGCCAGATCTTTAAGAATCCCGAACCTCCAGGTTGTGTCATATGCCTTCTCTAAATCGAAAAAAACAGCAAGGCAGTGTTGTTTGTGTATAAATGCTTCTCGTACTGTGTTTTCAAGACGAACTAGATGGTCATTAGTGGATGATCCCTTTTTAAAACCGCATTGATGGATATCGAGCAGCTCACGGATTTCTAGCACGAAGGTTAATCTAATATTCAGGACATTTTCGAAGGACTTCGCAAGGCAGCTGGTAAGGGCTATAGGCCTATAGCTACTGGGGGAGGTTGGTGGTTTTCCGGGTTTCAAAAATGGAACAATTATAGCTTTCTTCCATGCTTCAGGTATCTTCCCCGATATCCAAATCTTGTTAAAAAAATTTAAAAGGGCTTTTACGGCATGTTCAGAGAGGTGGCCTAGCATTTGGTAATGTATTCTATCGGGGCCAGGTGCAGTTTTTTTTACCAGCGGACAGTACCCTATGGATTTCTTGAATTTTAAAGTATTGTATGGTTCATTTCTGCTGCTATTTATCGGCAGTCTTTGTTTCTCAGCTGTCTTTTTGATTTTTAGAAATGATTCTGTATAGTGTGATGAACTGGAAGCTGCTGAGAAATATTCACCCAGTATATCTGCCTATTCTTCTATGCTTGTCTGTATACCGGGGGCTGTGAGAAGTGGAACTGTAAATGGGGAATAGCTGTTATTTAGCTTTCGTACCTTTTCCCACATTTGTTTTGATGTGGTTGAGCTGTTTATAGAGGACACGTAACTTTTCCATGAATTTTTTTCAGCACTGCGGCGGATATATCGAGCTTTTGCTCTCGCTTTTTTAAAGGTTATAAAGTTTTCTGCCGTTGGGTATCTGCGAAATATTCCCCAAGCTTTGTTTTGTTCTTTTTTCGCTTCTCTACATTCTTGTGTATACCAAATTTTCTGATATTGTTTTACTATTCCAGACGACTGAGGTATAGCTATGGTTGCAGCATCAATAATACAGTTTGTAAAAGCTTCATTTAGTTCGTCTATGGTGAGATTATCTGACACAATTTTTTCTAGGCTGGCTTTCTCTTCAAAAAGGGCCCAGTCGGCTAAATGGAGCTTCCACCGTTGTGGTTTTGTCGGGATTACTTCCGGTGAGGATATTAAGCTGATTAGTACAGGTAGGTGATCACTTCCATATGGGTTGTCTAGTACGTCCCATTCTAATTCAGTGAAAATAGAGGGTGAACAAAAGGAGAGATCGATGCAGCTCATTTTTCCTGAGCTAGGTGAACAATAGGTTGGTTTCCCAGTGTTTAGTAAACATAGGTTATTACTCAGTATAAGATCCTCAATAATTTGGCCTCTTTTATCGGTTTTGTCACTACCCCAAAAGCTAGAGTGCGAGTTAAAATCTCCGACTATCAAATATGGCTCGGGTAACTGTTCTATAAGGTGCTCCAGTTCATCTATAGTTAATCCTAGATGTGGCTCCAGGTATAGACAGCATAATGTAATTGTTTTAAATGTGTGCAGGATGGCTGCCACAGCTTCTAATTTAGTGTTAAGATGGTGTTCTTTAGCTGCGATCCCCTCTTTAACTATAATAGCAACGCCACCTGAGAGCCTGTTTGCGTGCTCTCGGTCGCGGCTGTTTGTTTCAAGTTTGTTTCTTGGAGACATAGAGCCACAGGTGAGAGGGTGGTCAGTATGTCTTTTATGTCATTTATGTTATGTAAAAGTCCCCTGCAATTCCAGTGTACGAAAGCCATCTTGTATTATATGTGTGGGGTGAAAGAGGATCTAAGTTTTGTTTTCAGGCCACTTGATTGGGAGCCTATCTTTATGGTGGCGATCCAAGGAGCCCCGCCGTTCACCCGACGTCGACGGTACAGGGTTTCCTTGACTTGTGTCCATTGTATCCTCAGATACGCTGGACGCCCGTGCCGGACGCACGGTTTCGTTCAAGTTGGGTCTCGCCGTGTGGGGAGGGACCCTAGAGCCTGCTGACCTGGGGGTCCGCACGGCTTGTTTTTGAGGTAGCGGCGCAACGCTAGTTGCGTCCACTGTGGGCGCTGGAGTCTCTGCCCGAGCCTCACTCTGTGTGACCTGGGCAGGCTGGGAAGGCCGCTGTGTTGCCGCGCCCTGTTGCAGCACAACGGAAAAGCTTTTTTTTGCACCAATGAAAGTCGCTTTCGCGCTTCCCTGAAAGTGATATTTTCTTTTACTTTGAGTGTGATGATCTCTTTTTCTTGTTGCCATGTTGGGCAGGCACGCGAGTAGGCAGGATGATTGCCCTCGCAGTTTATACAATGGTGTAATTCAACTTCACAGTTGTCTGAAGGGTGATCATGGGAAGCACACTTAGCGCATGTCGTTTGGCCCCGGCAGCTCTGTGAGCCGTGGCCGTACCTTTGGCATTTGAAACAGCGTCGCGGGTTGGGTATATACGGTCGGAGTTTCAGATCGGTGTAGCCTACCTCCACAGATTCAGGCAGTGTGCTCAATGCGAACGTTAGGACGAAGTGCTTTGTTTCGATTTCCTTGTTTTCCCGTCTGATCTTTATTCTGTACACATCTGTGACATTTTGTTCTTTTAGTCCGTTAAGGAGCTCTTCTTCGGTCATATACTTAAGGTCATCGTCAGAAATGACGCCACGAACGGTATTCAGTGATCGGTGAGGGCTGATTGCTACGGGAATGTCACCAAAGGCTGTTACTCCTGAAAGTTTCTCGTACTGATGTTGGTACAACAATTCCAAAAGAAGGTCCCCATTTGCTAGTTTCTTTATTTTATATCCTTGTCCAATGGTGTCGGTTAGGGTCCTTGTAACATTGAAGGGAGAGACATATCGTGCAGAAATTTCCGAATGCTCGCTATGAACCACGTGGAATTTGGGAAAGTTGCTTTTGGTTTTCGTGAAGAACTGGGCAGTGACATCGGTGCGCCCTCTCTTGTTAGGAGGGCGATCGCTTGAAGCAAAAGAGTTGGCCATAAAAATTGTATTTTTCGGTCGCGGTACCAGCCGCCCACCACGGAGCCCAACGAGGGGACGGGACAGGAGCTTGCAAGCAAGCCCTGCCCACGCCAGCTGTATACTGCGGCTATAACCCAATATGGCGTAACTCAGGGTAGTTAGCCACACGAAGGTTAACCCTAGCCACCAGGAAAGGAAGGAGCAAGAAGTGAAAAGAAGACAGGAAAGATGGGAAAGTGGAAGAGAAAGACGAAGAATGGAGAGGAGGACAGGAAAAGGCGACTGCCGATTTCCCCCGGGTGGGTCAGTCCGGGGGTGCCGTCTATGTGAAGCAGAGGCCAAAGAGGTGTGTTGCCTCCGCCGGGGGGCCTTATAGGTCCAAACACCCAGCATCGGCTCAACCTCCAGGATCCCCCTTTCCCCAGACACGGCTAAGCCGCGCACGGCTACACGCGGGAGGGTCCAACCCTCGTGTGCTCGGGTACGTGGTGTCGCAACACACCAAACGCCTGCTTGCGCAGACGCCCCTGCGGGGTTAAATGCGATGTGATTTTCCGCTGTAGGATATTGGCGTAATCTGCCCCATGCCTTATTTTATCTTTTTCGTGCATCCCTGCAGTCTTCATTCCACCAAGGAACACGTTTCTTAGATGATTGACCATTTGTTTGTGGTATGAACTTTTCAGCTGCATCAATAATAAAGGCGGTAAAATATGCTACAGCATTATCTATGCTAAAATCGCGTATAAATACTTGTGATAAGTAAGTAGATTCCTTAAAACGCTTCCAATCAGCGGAGTCAAGTTTCCAGCGAGGTACCCGTGGGCGAATGTCGGGTCGTATTAGTAAGTTTAAAGTTATTGGAAATTGGTCGCTCCTAAATAAATATTCTGTAACATCCCAGTCTAAGTAAGAAAAAGTATGGAAGATCCAAGCGCTAAATCTATCGAGGAGTATGAATTATGCGCAATATTATAGTAGGTAGATTTCTTCCTATTGATAGGCACACACCGTACGTCACAAGTCGATTCCTCGAATCAGTCCTGGAATCTTCCCAGAGACTGTTATGAGCATTAAAGTCCCCGACAACAAGAAACGGCTTCGTAAGTTGATTAATAAGTTCGTAGAACTCTATTTTGCTCATGCGATAGCTTGGAGGTATGTAAGTAGAGCAGACGGCTATTAATTTATTAAAAAGAATTGGTCGAACTGCAACTTCCTCGAGGGACGTCCGAAGCGGCAAGTGTTGGCAAGCAATAGTTTTATTGACAATTCTGGCTACACCACCGGATGAGGTGTTCACCTCGTCACGATCTTTACGAAAGATAGTTTGCAATTGGAGAACATTTGTCTGTGTAGCTTTTAAGTGCGTTTACTGAACACACAGTACCTTTGGAATAAATTTGTGTAGAAGTTCGGTTACGTCGTCAAGATTGTGGAAGAGACCTCTCACATTCCATTGCATAATTTGTGTATCCATTTCGATAGAGTTCGATACCGTGTGTTCTGGAAAGGAAAGGTTAGTTCACCGGCGCTTTGCGGGCGCCTTGACGGGAGTTTTATCTCTTTTGGAGCGATCGAGAGATCCTCGCCGCTCCTTAGGCGCTGGTGGCGCCGTCTTGCTGGTGGTTGTGTCCATCGCCTCTTGCGAGGCGCTGGACACGCGCTGTTCCGAGCGCTTTGTTTGACGTGAAGGCTTCGGCACGTTGGACGAGGCCTTCGAGGTCACCTGCCCGGAGGTAGATGGCCCCGTCTGCTGGGTCGGCGTAGCAGCGCTAGCTGCAGCCAGCGGGGGGGGGGGGGGGGGGGGGGGGGGGGCGGATGGCGTCACTGCCGCCTCACTGGGTGTGGGACGGTCAGCCGCCGGAGACCGTTGTGGCGCTGCCCCCTGACGCGCCACTGCGGCAAATGTGTTGTTAGGCAGGTATGCCACCGCCCTACGTGCCTCCTTGAACGATATATTTTCTTTCAGTTTGATCGTGACAATTTCTTTTTCTTTTTGCCAAGACGGCACGACCGCGAGTACGCGGCGTTCTCTCCATCACAGCTGACACAATGTGGAGTGTTCTGGCATGTTTCGGACGAATGTTCATTGTCACTGCACTTGGCATATGTCAGCCGGCCTCGACAGTTCTGTGAACTGTGGCCAAACCTTTGGCACTTAAAGCATCTAAGAGGATTGGGCACGTACGGCCTGACACGGAGCTTGATGTACCAGGCCTCGATTGACTCGGGCATGGCACTCGAACCGAAGGTGATTATCAAGTGTTTGGTTTGGATTTCTTTGCCATCTCGCCTCATCTTAATTCTTTTGACATTTATAACATTCTGTTCACTGAAGCCCTCCAAGTGTTCAGCCTCAGTGAGCTCCAGCAAATCATCGTCTGAGACAACGCCACGGGTGGTATTCATCGCGCGGTGCGGGCTTACTACTACTTGGGTCTCCCCAAATTATACTAGTTTAGGCAGTTTCTCAAATTGCTTCTGATCGCGGAGCTCCAAGAGGAGGTCACCACTAGCCATTCTCGACGCCTTATATCCTGGACCAACAACTTCGGTAAGAGACTTCGAGACAAGTAACGGTGAGATTGTTCGCACTGGTTTACCTGGTTTTTCTGAATGGATCACGTGGAAACGAGGAAAATTGTGGACTTTGCGTCCGAAAAACTGAAAGACATCTTCGGCGCACCCTCGTTTCTGAGGGCGATCATGGAGTTTAGGAAAAGCATCTTCCATAAGTAAAGTTGGGCTTTCGGCCGCGATGCCAACCACCCACCATGGAGCCCAATAGGGGGAGGTGACAGAAGTTCCTGCTAGAGAAACCCTGCCAACGCCAGCCGTACATTGCTGCTATAACGAAATACAGCATACCCAAGGCTGGCTAGCCACACAAGGTTAACCCTTGCCGCCGGGAAACTAGGAAGTGAGGATGATGATGTTTGATATTTAATGGCGCAAGGGCCAGGTGTGGCCAAAGAGCGCCAAGCTAATGTTAATGAGTTCGCAGTGGACTGATGGGTTCTGTGATCTTAATGTGCCGTGGCTGTAAAGGGGCCTAAAAGAGTTCATGCAAATTCCATAAAATGTAGGAGTAATAAAGTTATGGGAACGACAATTGACGTGTACTATGAACATTAGAAGGCATTGAGAAAGAATGATGCAATATATAAAATACGTGAGATGCCAAAATGTCTGAAGTACTTCTGCCTCACCGGAGCCCTTGAAAGCCAAGGAGCTAGAGGCATGTGCTATACAAAGAACACTATCATAGATGTATCCTCTCAAAAGAGGACGCACTACGGAATAATTGGGCTTATCACGTGTAGCACGACATCTTTCAAGTAGGCGAGGACTGCTTTGGTCTTAAAAAGCGGTTCTGTACCAACAAACATGGCCGGATGCAGAGGGACGTGATGGCTGTATGCAAAAGGAAAATGTTTACTCCTGTCTCTTTCGGCTTCCAGGCACTCCAGGAAGACGTGGAGGACAGAAAGCCTGTCGCCGCATCTACCACAGGTTGGAGGCTCGTTACCGGTCAGGAGAAAATTATGAGTGCGGAACGTGTGTCCTATTCTTAGTCTAGTGAACAGGACATCTGTTCTTCGTGTTTTCGTTGTTGGGTGCCAGAAACCTAACTTAGGCTTAATTACGTGAAGCTTATTACTCGTTTCTGCGTCCCACAAGCGTTGCCAGTGGATTCGCAGCTTGTTTCTGAGGAAAGGCTTCATGTCTGTGGCAGGGGCTGCAGCAGAACGAGTAGCCTGCGATGCCATTGATTTGGCCATCTTGTCAGTAAGCACATTTCCCTCGATTCCTCTATGGCCAGGAACCCAGCATATTACTACATGCCTATGTGATAAGTAGATGTTACATAAGTGTGTGTAGAGTTCATTGAAGACAGGATTTGTGTGTTTTTGTAAAAAATGAGTGCTTTTACAAGACTTAACGAGTCTGAATATTATTGCTCTGTCAAGTTTCAGTGTCTTTACAGTATGTTTTACTGCGGACAGTACTGCATAGGATTCTGCAGTGAAGATACTTGTTAGGGGGTTGAACACGTCAGATTCAAGACGAGAGGGACCAACAGCAGCGTAGGATACGCCAGCATGGGATTTGGACGCGTCTGTGTAAAATTCGTAGCAGGAGTACTTCGATTGAAGCTCTCGGAAATGTACAGCAATTTCAAGCTCAGGAGCGCGCTTCGAGACCTCTACAAAAGATATGTCACATTCTATCACCTGCCACTCCCAGGGCGGTAATAAATCAGCAGGAGCCATTAGGCGATGTTCGAGTATCGGGGCATCCATTTCTTCACAAAATTCTCTTACACGCACTGACAAAGGAAGTCTCATGGAGGGTCTGTTACGGAAAAGTGTTTCACACGTCAAGTCGTTTACTGTCGTGAAACACGGATGTTCCTTATTAGAGCGCACTTTAAGAAAGTAGGTGAAGCTGATGTATGTTTTCTGAAAATGGAGTGACCACTCATCTGACTCTACGTATAGGCTTTCGACAGGACTTGTTCTAAAGGCGCCAGTGGCCAGGCGGATACCCAGGTGGTGGACGGGGTCTAACATTTTTAGCGCGCTCGGGGCGGCAGAGTGCTAAACCACGGCACCATAGTCCAGTCGTGATCGAACTAGGCTCCTGTAAAGATTCAATAAACACTTTCTGTCGCTACCCCATGTTGTGTGGGATAGGATTTTAAGTAAGTTCATTGTTTTAAGACATTTTGCTTTAATATATTTTATGTGTGGGATGAATGTAAGCCTCGAGTCAAGTATAACACCTAGGAATTTGTGTTCCTTGTTTACGGGTGTTCGTTGTCCATATATTTCAACAGTGGGATCTGCAGCAAGCCCTTTTTCCCTGGTGAAAAGAACGCAAGAACTTTTGTTGGGGTTCACTTTGAACCCGTTTTCGTCTGCCCACTTGGAGACTTTAAGCACTGCTGTACCTACCTCTCACAGACTGTTTGGTTGCCGGATTTGAAACCTACCTGTATGTCGTCTACGTAGATGGACTAAAAAATAGATGGGGGTAATGTTTTACGAAGCGTGTTCATTTTAACTACAAAGAGCGTGCAGCTCAGCACGCCTCCCTAGGGTACCCCAGTTTCCTGTATGAGTACACGCGACAGCGCATTACCTATTTTCACTTGGAATGTACGGCTGTGCAGGTAGCTTTCTATAATGTTTAACATAGTGCCGCGGACGCCCAGCGTCGATACGTCACGCAGGATACCATAGCGCCAAGTTGTATCGTACGCCTTTTCCATGTCGAGTAACGCGGATAAGAAGGACTGTTTATGCACGAAGGCATCGCGAATGTTTGCTTCCATGCGCACTAGATGGTCAGTTGTAGATCGTCCTACTCTAAAACCACACTGATACGGATCAAGAAATTTATTTAATTCAAGGAAGTGTAAAAGTCGACGGTTTATCATTTTTCAAAAAGTTTGCATGCACAACTTACGAGGGCAATCGGGCGATAACTCGTTACTAATGTGGGGTCTTTGCCCTGTTTAAGAATCGGAACGACCAACGCTTCTTTCCATGCGGTAGGGAGGTATTCCGCAGCCCATATTGTGATAAAAATTGCTAGCAGAGTAATTTGAGTATCACAGGGGAGGTGTTTAATCATGTCGTACATGATCCTGTCCGGTCCAGGTGCGGAACTCTGACATGCAGTCAGGGAGGCTCTCAACTCGACGATGTTAAAAGGCACGTTGGCGGGTTCGTTCTGTCTGCATTTGCGGCCGATAGCCTTGTGTTCTGCTACTTGTTTGTGTTTTAGAAACGCTTTGGAGCAATGGTTAGAACTGGAAACTTATTGGAAGTGTTCGCCAAGGGCGTCAGCTTGGTCTTCCAAGAGGTTTGCTTCCCCGTTTACTAGGGGCAACGAGTGAATTTCTTGCCCCTTAAGTGTTTTCAGCCGATCCCATACTTTAGATTCTTGAGTGTACGAATTTATACCAGAGAGAAACCACTGCCAGCTTGCCCTCTTTGCCAGTCGTCGCGTCCTTCTTCCTTGTGATTTAACCTGTTTAAATTCTATAAGATATTCTGCTGTAGGACTTTCACGTAGTTTGCTCCAAGCTTTATTTTGTCTCTTCCGCGCCTCTCAACAATCGTCATTCCACCAGGAGACCCGTCTTTTGGATAAAGTGCCTCTTGTTTGAGGAATGAACTTTTCAGCGGCGTCAATGATAAAAGCGGTGAAGTATGAAACACCATGATCTATAGTAAAATTATCTATAAGATCTAGTGATATGTGAGTGGATTCCCTAAAACGTTCCCAGTCAGCTGAGGCTAGTTTCCAGCGAGGGAAGTGTGGATGTGTTATAACTGCAGTGTTCTTATCATTTCGCCTGCGTCGACCGCAGTGTCCGCCTCACGATGTAAAAGGATGCAAGTCATGTTTGTTTACGGAGTTCAGCGTTACTGGGAAGTGATCACTTCCGAATGGGTTTTTAATTACATGCCATTCTAAATCAGGAAAGATGGAAGCGGATCCGATCGCCAGTTCTATTGATGAGTACGAGTTATGATGTGGATTATAATACGTTGGTTATTTCTTATTAAAGAGACGGGCACCGGTGGTTAAAAAGAAATCTTCAATAAGTCGACCTCTCGCGTCGCATCGCGAGTCTCCCCACATCGCGTTATGTGCGTTGAAATCTCCCACGAGTATATAAGGCTCGGGAAACTGGTCAATGAGGTTATAAAAGTCTGTTTTTTAAGACGCTGGTTCGGCGGTATATATATGGAACACACAGTTACTATGTTATTAAAAAGAATAGCCTGAACTGCCACTGCCTGAAGGGGCGTGTTAAGGGCGACGGGTCGGCAAGCTACCGCCTTGTCGGCTATTATTGCTACACCGCCAGGGGCATTAGCCTCCTCAAGGTCTTTGCGGAAGATGGTGCAGTTTCTAAGAAAATTTGTATTGGTAGGTTTGAGATGTGTCTCTTGAACACACAGCAGCTTCGGATTGTGTTTGTGTATTATTTCTATAATGTTGTCGGGTTACGTAAAAGTCCTCGTACATTCCACTGCAGTATTTGTGCATTCATTATGCTATATTTGTTGGGTGCTGTGTGTTTAAGAGACTGAGGTTAGCTCACGAGCCTTTTTCGGGCGCCGTGACGGGAGTTTTGTCTCTTTTGGAGCGATCGAGAGTGCCTCGCCGCTCCTTAGGCGCTGGTGGCGCCGTCTTGCTGGTGGTTGTGTCCATCGCCTCTTGCGAGGCACTGGGCACGCGCTCTTCCGAGCGCTTTGTTTGGCGTGAACGCCTCGGCACGTTGGACGAGGCATTTGAGGTCACCTGCCCGGAGGTAGATGGCCCCGTCTGCTGGGTTGGCGTAGCAGCGCTAGCTGCAGCCGCCATGGGGGCGAATGGCGTCACTGCCGCCTCACTGGGTGTGGGACGGTCAGCCGCCGGAGACCGTTGTGGCGCTGCCCCCTGACGCGCCACTTCGGCAAATGTGTTCTTAGGCAGGTATGCCACCCGCCTACGTGCCTCCGTGAACGATATATTTTCTTTCACTTTGATCGTGACAATTTCTTTTTCTTTTTTCCAAGACGGGCACGACCGCGAGTACGCGGCGTGCTCTCCGTCACAGTTTACACAATGCAAATAGTTCTTGCAAGCTTCAAACGTGTGTTCATGGGCACTGCATTTCGCACATGTTTGGCGGCCTCGGCAGCTCTGCGAGCTGTGGCCAAAACGTTGGCATTTGAAGCATCTCAGGGGATTTGGCACATACGGTCTTACACGGAGCTTGATGTACCCAGCCTCGATTGACTCGGGCAGGACACTTGAATTGAAGGTGAGTATTAGGTTCAGTTCCGCTTCAGTGAGCTTCAGCAAATCATCGTCCGAGACAACGCCGCGGGTGGTATTCATCGTACGGTGCGGGGTTACTACTACTTGGGTCTCCCCAAATGATACTAGCTTAGGCAGTTTCTCAAATTGTTTCTGATCGTGGAGCTCCAAGAGGAGGTCACCGCAAGCCATCCTCGACGCCTTATAACCTGGGCCAAAAACTTCGGTAAGGGACTTTCATACAAGGAATTGTGAAATTGTTCGCACTGGTTTAGCTGGTTTTTCAGGTTGGATGACGTGGAAACGAGGGAAAGATTCTTTCGCCGAGCAAAAAATTGGAATAGTTCATCGGTGCACCCTCTTTTCTGAGGGCGATCAGGGAGTGGGGGGAAGGAGGTAGCCATAAAGATATGTGAGATTTCGGCAGTAACGCCAGCCACCCACCGTGGAGTCCTACAAGAGGACGCTGCAGGACCTGTGAAGCACGGCCTGCAAACGCCAGCTGTACATTACCACTATAACCAAATATGAATTAACCTAGGTTGTCAATTCACGCAAGGTTAACCCTTGCTGCCTGGAAAAATTGAAAGTAAAAGGAGGCCAGAAGAAGACAGGAAAGGTGGAAAGTAAGGGGAAAACAAAGGTTGTAGGGAGAGAGCGACAGGAAAAGGCAACTACCGATGTCCCCCGGGTGTGTCAGTCCGGGGGTGCCGTCTGCGTGAACCAGAGGCCAAAGAGGTGTGTTGCCTCCGCCGGGGGGCCTCAAACGTCCGAACACCCGGCATTGGCTCAACCCCCAGGATCCTCCTTTCCCCGGACACGGCTAAGCCACGCACCGCTACACGCGGGAGGGTCCAACCCTCGTGTGCTCGGGTACGTGGTGTCGCAACACACTAAACGCTTGCTGACGCAGACGCCCCTGTGAGGAGATATACCCGATACTGGATATATTACACAAGGTTAACCCTTGCCGCCCAGAAAATAGGAAGTTAAAAGAAATGTATAGAAGACAGGAAAGATCGAAAAGTGGAAGAGAAAGGCGAAGATAAGGGTAGAGAGACAGGAAAAGGCAACTGCCAAATTCCTCCAGTGGGGTCAGTCTGGAGGTGCCGTCTATGCGAAGCAGAGGCCGAAGAGGTGTGTTGCCTCCGCCTGGGGGCGTCAAAGGTCCAAACAGCTAGCATCGGCTCAATCCCCAGGATACCCTTTTCCCCAGATACGGCTAAGCCGCGCACGGCTACACGCGGGAGGGTCGAACCCTCGTGTGCTCGGGTACGTGGTGTCGCAACACACCAAACGCCTGTTGACGCAGACGCCACTGCGGGGACATGAGAGTGGGTACCGTATGTGTGGCCTATCCTTCATCGGCAAAGAAGTACTTCCTTGTACCTTGCTATTTTCCCATTTGTCCAGTTCCCCAATTTTGGTTTTATTATGTGAAGCTTATTCATTGCTCTTGAATCCCACTCGCCTTGCGAATGATTCCTGAATTTAATGCGTAGAAAAGACGTTAGGTCTGTGGCAGGGATGGGGATATTTGAATCTGCATCGCTAAAGTTACTGACCTAGCGCTTTGGTCAGCAGCTTCGTTGCCTTATATACCTTTGTGACCAGGTACCCAGCAAATGACAATCACTTGATTGCACATATATAGGGAGCACAACAGACTGTACAGCTCACTAAAAACTGAGTTCTTATATTTCCTTGGACTAAGTAGGGCTCTGATTACACTTAATGAATCTGTAAACACAATAGCCCTAGCAAGTTTTGTGAGTCTTATGTTTTGAATAGCCGATAGTATAGCGTAGGCTTCCACTCTAAAGATACTTGTGTGTGGATTTAGTGCCCCGGATACTGAAAATGAAGGTCCCAGATCTGCGTAGAAAACTGCTTTAGAAAACTTGGAAGCGTCTGTATGGTATTTTGTACTTCTCCTGAAGTTCACGAAAATGGAATTGTATATGTGCTTCTGGCGCCATTTTAGATATTTCTATGAAAGAGACGTCGCCTTCAGTAGTCTGCCATTCCCATGATGGGAGCAGGCGTGTGGGTACCATTAGGACATTCTCTGGGACTAAGACACCTGTTTCTTCTGCCAGTGTTATCAAACGAAGGTTCACCGAAGCTCTAATAGCTGGGCGGTTACGAAATAATCTGGCTGTAGACACTTCACGAATAGGTGAGTGACATGGATGCTGCACGTCTGGTTTAATCTTGAGAGCATCCGAAAAAGTTAAATATGTCCTTTGGATATGTAATGACCATTCATTACACTCCATATACAGGCTTTGTACGGGACTTGTCCTAAAAGCGCCTGTATCCAGGCATATACCCAAGTGGTGAATGGCATCTAGCATCTTTAAAGCACTAGGCGCAGCAGAGCTATATACTATTGCTCCAAAGTCGAGTCGGGACCATATAAGGCTTTTGTAGAGGCTCAAAAGGCATCTCCTGTCGCTTCCCCAAGTTGCGCGGGACAAGCGCTTTAGTAAATTCATCGTGTTCAAACATCTCGCTCTCAGATACCTAAGGTGAGGGACAAATGTTAGTTTCGAGTTTAAGATGATTCCTAAAAATTTATGTTCGTGGTTGACAGATAGCGGCTGTCCATTAAGATGGACAACAGGGTCAGATAATCTACCTCTCTTTTTAGAGAATAGAACGCATGTGCTTTTTTAGGGGTTTAACTTGAATTCATTCTTGTCAGCCCACTAACCCTTTAGTAACCGTGACCAACGTAGGCGGAACAGCAACGTTCCAGTTCAAAAGCACGTCGATGGTGGCGCACATATTCACCGTCAGGAACCTCTGGCTGGGCGGTGAAAGTGACGTATGCTACTGCCTCGGGTGACAGACGCACAACGTGAAGCGAGTGCAAGTGCGGTGTTCAGAGCATTGGCGAGCTGAGGCAGTCCCGACGGATGAACGCCGGTCGCGCAGTCGATGAGAGCAGAATGAGTGGGTAAAAAGTCCAATCCAAGGATAACATCGTGAGGGCAGTTGTCGATCACAGCAAATAAAACAGAAGTAGGGCGGCCGCCTAAAATTTACCGCGCTGTACACATTACAAGAACAACCAGCACGCCATCGTCGGCGACACAAAGCACTAGGGCAGTGGCTGGGGTGAGGACCTTCTTTGAAAGTCTGCGTAGGCTAGCACTGATCAGATATGTGGGCTCCAGTGTCGACGAGTGCTTGCATATGTACGCCGTCTATTTTAACGTCTATTACGCTACTCCTTGTGGGCACAGACAGAGGATTTGCTTCGGTAGTAGGCAATACAGCACCACCTTCGAGGGCTGCATTTCTTAGTTTTCCGAAAATGTGCGGCCAAGCGCCACAGAGGACGAAAGGCGACGTGGCTGCAGCGAACGGGAAGATGGACGACGTGTTTGTCGTGAACGAGACTGGTGTCCGCGAGGTGACGGGGATCGACTGTACCATGTGTTCCTAGCAGAGTTGTCGGCGCTGTTACACTCGGCGGTGGATGAACATTGTGGGCATTTGCATCAAAACGGCTCAGGTTGGTAGGCCTGCGAGTCGTTGAGGCCCACAAGTTACGACAGTATCGGGCGACATGACCAATGCGGCGACAGGTGAAACAGATCGGCTGCTCGTCCATAGTTCTCCACTCAGTCGGGTTGCAATAACGCGGAGAGAAGCGTCGGAGTGGAGCAAAAATACTAGAAGGGCGTTCGTTAGCTCCGGGATTGGCGACAGCACATTCAGAATGTAGACCAATCTTTTCAAGTTCCTGGCGAACAATGGCTTGTACGAGTGGAAGGGAAAAAGTGGTAGCATCAGGGCTACGCGAATAGAAAGCTGCGGGCGCCATCGCATCCAATTCACGTGGAACGATTCGCTCCATGTCCTCTGAGGGCGATGCATGCTGTGGATGAACTGCGGGTTGATCTTCACACGTCGACGTTGCGGCAGTATTGGTATTGGCAAGTCTGGCGAATGGGTGCAAGAGGCGTCGGCTTTCGGCCTGCTCGAATTGTCGGCACTCTTTAATGATAGCATCAACTGTAGAGAAGCTTTTGCACATGAGTAGATTAATGGCGCCGTCAGCAATGCACTTAAGCACGTGCCCGACCTTCTCAGCTTCTGTCAAGTCGTGATCAGCTTTACGACAAAGTGCCAGCACGTCCTGGATGTAACAGACATAGGACTCCGTGGGGGACTGGGCACGGGAAGCCACTTCCTGCTTTGCGGCAATTTTACGCCAGGCTGGTTTCCCAAACAACTCTGTCAACTTCTCTTTGCATTGGTCCCAGCTGGTTAGCTCCACTTCGTGTTTTTCGTACCACACCTTTGCCGTGCTTCATAGGTAGAACAGGCTAGCTAGCATTAGCGTTGGGTCCCATCTGTTGATTACACTCATAGCCACCCACTCTTCGGCGACGGCGCCATCGGGGCCGCAGAAAGGTCCAGGATCTTTAGGTTGCGCAACCACAACCAAAGGTGACAGCGATGTAGCTGGCGACGGTGACGTTGGAGCCGGCAACGACATTGATCCCGCGTGCTCACCGTCATTCATGGTGCGGACGGTGATGCGGCGTCCACTGCCGAGCTCCGTTTGAAGCCGGGATAGCCCGCACCTCCACCAACATGTTACGGGGATGTTGCGAGTATAGAAAGACTATATTTACAATATATATAGAGGATGAGTCAGAGTAGTTAAGCTGGCTCATCAACAACAACACGCAGCAGCCAGCGTCTCCGATCTTTTCTTGCTCTCTCTTCTTTCATCCTTCCATAACAATATGTACCCAAGACTGGGGAGGTACACATGGTTAACGCGTAGTGCCTGGAAAACGAGAAGTAAAATAATTGAGTGGAACACAGGCAAGACTGAAAGTGTGAGAGAAAGACGAAGATTCGACAGGGGGACAGGAAAAGGCAATTGGCCATTTCCCCCAGGCGGGTCGGTACGGGCCAGGCCTTCTACGTGAAGCCAAGGCCAAAGAAGTGTGTACCCCCGCCGAAAGGCCTTAAAGGACCAAACACTCGTCCCCGGCTCAAACCCCAGGATGACCTTCTCCCCGGGCAAGGCTAAGCCACGCACAGTTTGAAGCGGTAGGGTCCGACCCCCATGTTCTCGGGCACGTGATGGCGCAATTCACCAAACGCCTGCTTACGCAGACGCCCCTGTGGGGCCATTAAGTAGTTCGCTTTCACTCTGAGTTCGAGATGTTCATCTTCCGAGACGACTCCGCGCCCGGTGTTTGTCGTGCTTTGTGGGCCCACTGAGACGGGAATTTTCCCAAATGCCACAAGTTTCGACAGTTTGTTATATAGTAGTTTGTCGCAAAGTTCTGGAAGAAGGTAACCGCTTTCCATCTTCGTTAATTTATAAGCTGGACCAGTTGCTTCCGTGAGACATTTCGCAAGAACGCATGATGAGGTCAATCTTACTGTTTGGGTATCGTGCTGACAGTGTACAACGTAAAACTTAGCAAACGACTGTTTTGGTTGCATAAAAAGCTGAATGTTTCAGCAGCGCGCTCCGTCTTCAGGGAGCGATCAGGTAATGGTGCAAGAACGTTTGCCATTTAACGTCGAAAAATTCGGTGATGGTAGCCGTCTACCACCGAGCCTAATAAGGGGACGTTACAAGTTTCGAAGAATACCTGCACATGCCAGCCATGCATCGCCGCTATAACCTAATATAAAGTATGGAAGTTGGATAACTACAGATGCGTAATCCTTGCCGCCCAGAAATTCAGAATTGAGAAGTGAAAAGAAGAGAGGAAAGGTGAAAAGGCGAGAGAGAAAGACGAAGACCGGAGAGGAAGACAGCAAAAGACGACTGCCGATTTCTTCTAGGTCGGTCAGTCTGGAGGTGCCATCTACATGGAGCAGAGGCCCGATAGGTGTGTTGCCTCCATCCGGTACTGGCTCAACCCCAAGGAACCCCCTTTTCCCAGACAAGGCTAAGCCGCGCACGGCTAAGCAACACAACAAACAACACATGACTTGGCACTTGGCAACACACCTTGACAAACACTTGGCAGCACACCAAACGCCTGCTCACGCAGGCGCCCCTGCGGGAAGCAAAACCTTATAGCGACAAGACTGCAAGCCATGCAATTATTGATTTTGAGTATTTTCAATTTCAACTGTTTCTGGACAAGGGACGTGACTTGTTTGAGCTTGATTTGGGAGCACTGTCCGCCTGCTAACCCGTACTCTTCGTCCCCACCCGCATACACACACACAACTAGTTGCCTTGGTGTAGACCTACATCCCTTTCGTTTGTAAGAAACCAGATAACGGAAGCATTGCACCACATACCTGCAAACTGTTGTTTTCTATCTCGTAATGGAGAATATGTAAGCCTGCTGAATTCCTGCCTTCCCAAGAATCAAGAATCATTGTATTTCCATTGTGGCGTCGCTCCACTTTCATTTGGTCTGTTCCGCGAAAGATCAGTTTCACAGAGGTACCTTCGTGGTCGGTAAACGTGCCAAGGGAAATCGGGTAGTCCTCGCTGGAAAGAAAACAACAACGCGCGAAATTAGCCGTGCTTTATTTTATTCTATATTACAAAAAGGCACGCACCACGCGAACACCAAACCACCGCGTGCAACTGTTTATGCCAGATGGCGCTGAACGTCCGCCAACAACGCGTAGCATCCGACCACATTCGACGACCCTTTTCAATCTGCTGGGTTACTGTCCATACTGATGTAGGTTTATGCACCTCGGAATTATTTCAAACCAAGCGCATCTTCATTCATTAATTCGAAACATCTTAATGCCTCCATAGCCTGGGATGGGTAATTTCGAAATAGCTGTAAATTTAACAATGTTCTCGCGAGTGAGCTGAACTGCAACAAAGAATGATGTTTGTGGAAGGGTAGTTCCAGTCCCCATATGTCCCTCCGACGGTCGGTTTTAATTATACTAGTAGTAGCAGTTGTATCGTCATCATTATTTCGCATAGGCTGCAACGCGGTACGATGAAAAAAATTTGAATAGTTGCATGAACGCCTTAGGTCGCCCTTGCTCACAGAGCTCAAAATCACGCTTTGCTTTTGCCGCGACAGGCACCAAATCTCGTAAAATGTTAATCGCTCTCCAGGCCAGCTCTTTCGCACCTAGGGTCGGATCCCTTTCCACCCTCGTTATGTCTCAACCGCTGTTCAGTTTGTCTTCAGGAGGCAACCCATAGTCGCACAACGTGGGCATCACACACCCGATGGCACCACCTAATATCTCGGTGAAAATGCGGATATTGCAAGACATCGCCGAGATTGCCGGAGTCAGCGTAGTATTGCGCTACACTTCGCAAAGCGTTCACTTCCAGAAGCGGCGCCCATAAACCACTAGAGCGGCGCAATGACTCAATGTTGCGCGAGGCATCCATTAGGCTACTATAACACGACTAGGTGAACAAGCTGGTCTATATTTCCGACGCAAACACCAAAAAAATGGGACACGACAAGAATGTTGTCGCGCTGCACGGCACAGCCGAATGAAAAGAAAGTAGAGGTCTGCACGAGGGGCCGGCCGCTGCCTGTTGTCCTTGCATAGCCGTCTTGTCCCTTGCTCTACGCTAACCATCTATCATCCTGCAGCTAAACCCATTCCATCAGTAACAATTACACGACCGAAGTACACTACCCCTTCGACGCAGCAAGGGGTTGGCCGGGCTACCACCGGGAGACGCTGACATGAGTGATTCGGACGGAGGCGACGTTCGCGAGCAAATCGCGGAAGTAAGCATTCGCCTAAGGCAAGTTGGCTACTGGACACCTCACCGAGAACCACGCACATTCCCAGGCAAAGCGAATGAGTGTGTCGAAGACTGGCTGAGGCACTACTAGAGGGTGAGCCACCAGAATTAATGGAATGCGTGCGCGCAGCTTTCTAACATTGTCTCTTTCCTTGCCGGAACTTCCCTTATGTGATTCAACAATAACGAAGGCTCGCTGACAACTCGGGACAACTTCGTCATGGAGATAACGAAATGCTTTCGTTATTCGCTTTCGAAAAAGAAAGGGGCTTAGCAGACAATTTCACGACGGGCTCAATTACTGGGAGAGCCGTGCACTACCTACATTGAGGAAATCCGTAAGTTTGCGGAATTCTGCAAGCAAGTATGTCGAACGATGAAAAGGTTGGAAACCTACTCACGGGAATTGCCGAATATGTATACAATTTTTTTCATCTCTAAGGACGACCTCATTACCCCTTCCGACTTAAGGCGTCACTGTCGTACGTTCGAGGCTCTTAAAACATGCCGCATTCTTCCCAAGTTTGGTCGCCTAGACAATGTTACCAAAGGAGCAAGTGTGGACGTATCTGCCTCTAACGACCTCGCGGCCTTAGTACGACGAGTTATAAAAGGTGACCTGGCTCATTTTCAAGGCCCAGATGCCAACCGCGGATGCCCCCAATGCTCCGTTGAAGAGCGCTACTGCTAGGCACCGGCAGCCTGGCCACAAACTGCCTGCAGCGACTGTCCCGTTTGCGACAACACCCATGCCCAGAGCCCCATGATCCAGACTCCGCCCAAGAGTTTTTAACGGCAACATGACAGACAGCCGGGACGTACGTCTCCCGTCCACAAGACGCCTTGGAGATCTGCGCCCAACTTCACTGAAAATCGCAGGCCGCCTGTTTGCTTCAGCTGTTGGGCTCAGGGACACATCGCGAGGTATTGCAGCCGTCGCCCACAGCGTGCTCCGCGAGATCGCGCATATTCATCCCGCATGCAAAGTGCTGCAACCTGGCAACCATTTGTCCCTTTTCTTCAGCTACCTCGAGAATACACGTCAAGGAATGACTCCCGAGTATCTGACCGCAGTCTGACTCCACCGCCGACCCGGACACGTCAATCGCCATCTCCGTGTCGCTACACGCCTACGCCGCCCCAGCTGGGAAACTAGCTGGTGCGACCGATGGAAGTGAGGTCTCGAGACGGTCAGTTTTTCAAATTCCTCCGCCTATCGTAATGTTAAAGAACAAAGTGTCTGTTTGTGTCGATGGTGTAAATACTGTGGCCTTGGTAGATAATGGTGCTTCCGTGTCTGTGATGTGCCTTTCTTTCAAGAACATCCTAGGACCGAAAGTGATGTTTGCTTAGGACGGAAATACCACTTTTCGCTGAGTTGGCGGTGAACTTTTACGTCCTGTGAAAGTATGTTCAGTTGTCATAACCGTTGGTGGAAAGGCATTTCGAAGGGAACTTACTGTACTCGCACCTTACAAGCATGACATAATTCTTGGTATTGACTTTTTACGGGAGTGTGGAGCAACATTAGACTTCAGGGCTGGTGAAATTTCGCTCAGCAGTGATGTCAGACCACCAATGCTCCACGACGTGCCATCCGATTGTCAAGTAGTATTTTGCGTGTCCCCTGATGTACGTGCGCCTGCGTAGACTGCAATGTTCATCCCAGTGACTTGGTCGCACGCCCGCGTTGGTTTTTGCTGTGGAATAATTGAAAACGAACACGTCAACCCTCTAAGGAAGAATGTATTTGTCCCTCGCTCACTTACCGAAGTCGTAGAAGGTTGTGCTGACGTGTGGATGGTGAATGTGCCCTCTGAGTCAGTTATATTGCCTGCCGGACTGAAAGTAGTACGCTTCGAGGAAGATAGTGTTGTAAGCATTCAGCACTTGCTACTTCCATGGGAGCAAGCTCGTCGCTCAGCGATCACTCTTCAAAATTAGAAAGCATGATTATTAAATCGCTTGCCTCTTCTCACCAACAAGCGCGCCAAAAGCTCCTTGCCCGATATGCTTTAGTGTTCGACTTTGCACAACAGCGTCTACATTTATCGCCGCAGTCCCGCGTATACCACCGCATCAATACCGTAACAGCGTCGCGAATATGACAGAAGCCGTACCGCGTTTCATCAGCCGAACGCACAGTGATCACCGAACAAGTTACAGACATGCTACAGAACGGCGTCATGCAGGAGTCCAATAGACTGTGGGCGGCTCCAGTTATATTGGTCAAGAAGAAAGAAGACTCATGGCGATTCTGCGTCGACTACAGGCGCCTAAACGCAGTGACAAAGAGGGACCCACGTATAGATGACGTCATTGACTATTTAAATTCTGTCTCTTACTTCTGTTGATTTGCGCTCAGGCTACTGCCAAATACCTATGCACGCCCGGCAAGGAGAAGACTGCCCTCATAACGCCGGATGAAATCTTCGAGTTTAACGTAATGCTTTCGGTTTGTGTAATGATGATGACATGTGGGGTTTTACGGCGCAAGAGCCACTCATGGCGAAAGAGCGCCAATCAATGTTTTAGTGCAGTCAGTGATGCAAATAATGATCAATGGCGTCGTGGTTGGCTATAACAATGGACCCTGGCTGTATAGGGGCCTAAAAACAATAGTAAAAGAAATATATATCTATTAAAATTGTCACAATGACTTTTCAGATGTATTATGAATTTAAAAGATATGTTCTGATGGAAGGATTGAATAAAATATATAAATGCCAATAGCACTATTGCGTCAAGAGGCCCTTAAATGCAAGGGCCTGTAGGCACGTGCACTACAAAATGCTACTATCGTAGCAGTAGCGTCTGGTAAGATGCTGTGCTACGATTTTCTTCGGCCTATAACTTGCAATAAATTAACATCTTCCAGAAAGTTAAAAACTGACTTTCTGTGAGAAAATGGGTCAGCACCAAGCAACATTGCAGGATGAAAAGGAATGTTCTGTCGGTAGGCTAGAGGAAAGTGTTTTTTCCTTTCAGTTTCCATTTCTCTACACTCCAGCAAGACATGGAGGACGGTTAGTGTCTCGCCATATCTACAGCATATAGGAGGTTCGCTACCGGTCAAGAGATAAGAGTGCGTGCCATACGTATGACCTATCCGAAGGCGGCAGAAAATGACCTCGATTCGCCTTATTTTCGTTATCGGTGGCAAATTTCCTAATTGTGGCTCGATCAAATGGAGTTTATTCGAGATTTCGGTGTCCCACTTCTGTTGCCAATGCCTTCGAAGTTTTTTGCGCAAAAATGGCTTTAAGTCTGAGGCAGGGATACCTACGGAACAGCTGCCAGCTTTCGTTGCAATGAATGTGGCAATTTCATGTGCAAGCATGTTGCCCTTAATGCCTCTGTGCCCAGGTACCCAACATACTATGACGGGCTGATTAGATGTATATGCTGTACACAGGAGCGAATATAGCTCATAGAGTACAGGATTGTTGCGTTTCTGGAGTGACATTAGAGATTTTACGACACTAAGGGAGTCTGTGAATATAATAGCCTTTTGCAATTTCATTTTCTTGTCAGTACAGCATATGCCTCAGCAGTGAATATGCTTGTTTCTGGGTGCAGGACGTTAGAGTCTGAAAATGATGGACCGACGGCTGCATACGAAACGCCGGCATGCGACTTTGAGGCATCTGTGTAAAATTCCTGGCAAGAGTACTTCGATTGAAGTTCAAGAAAGTGCATTTCAATGTGTACCTGGGAGCGTTCTTCGTTATTTCAACGAACGAAGTATCACACTCAACGAGCTGCCATTGCCACGGCAGACAAAGCGTGACAGGAGCCATTAGAGGGTTTTCAAAAAGTGGAACATCCATTTCTTGACTGAATTTCCATACACGCAGTGAGAAAGGTTCTCTAACTGCCGGTCGATTATGAAATAGAGTTGCAGATGTCATGTTGTTTACACTTGAGTAAGAGGGATGTTCACCGTTTGCATTTACCTTCAGAAAATACATAAAACTTGAATACGACCTCTGAAGATGAAGCGACCACTCATTAGCTTCAACGTAAAGACTCTCCACAGGACTTGTCCTGAAGGCACCGGTCGCCAGGCGGATACCTTGGTGATGTACCGGATCTAGCATCTTCAATGCACTCGGGCTAGCCGATTGATAAACTATTGCCCCATAATCTAAGCGTGTTTGAATGAGGCTCTTGTAAAGGTTCATTATGCATCTCCTATCACTACCCCACGTTGTGTGTGACAAAATTTTAAGAATGTTCATGGCTTTTAGGCATTTGTTTCTGAGGTACTTAAGGTGTGAAAGAAAGGTTAATCTTGTGTCAAAAATTACGCCTAAAAATTTGTGTTGTGCTCACAGGTATATGCTGCCCCTGAAGTTCAACTTCAGGATTTGCTATAAGACCTCTTTTTTGTGTGAAAAGAAGACAGGTACTCTTGCTGACATTGAGCGTAAAGCCATTTTCATCGGCCCACTTAGACACCTTCTTTAGACAGAGCTGTACTTGTCGCTCACAGATAGCGAGATTACATGACTTAAATACAATCTGAGCGTCATCAACATATACCGAATAATATATAGTACGCGGTATTGATGAGCGCGAAGAATTCATTTTTATGATAAAAAGTGTGCAGCTAAGCACGCCACCCTGCGGTACCTCAGTTTCCAGTAGAAATGGCCTCGAGAGGATATTACCAATTTTAACACGGAACGTGTGATTTGATAAATAGCTTTCTATTGCAAAGAGCATTTTCCCGCGGATGCCCATTTCCGATAAGTCACGTAGAATTCCATACCGCCACGTAGTATCGTAAGCCTTTTCCATGTCTAAGAATACAGAAAGAAAGAAATGTTTATGTATGAAAGCGTCGCGAATATATGCTTCAATGCGAACGAGGTGGTCTGTCGTCGATCGGCCTTCCCTAAAACCACACTGATATGGGTCAAGGAGCTTGTTTGATTCAAGAAAGTGCAAGAGCCTGCGATTTATCATTTTCTCAAAGAGCTTACATAGACAACTTGTGAGCGCTATGGGCCGGTAGCTTGCCACAGAGGACGGATCTTTACCTTGTTAGTGTACAATCGCCTCTTTCCATGTCAATGGTATGTCTCCTGATTCCCAGATAGTGTTGAAAATAGACAATAGAGCCATCTGTGTGTCAGGGTGAAGACGTTTTATCATTATGTACATGACTCTGTCGGCTCCTGGTGCCGATTTCGTGCAGCTGTTCAAGGAAGCTCTGAACTCAGCAATGCTAAAAGGATGATTGTACGGTTCACTTCCGCTAGCTTTACGGTTCAGTGCCTTACTTTCAGCTATCTGTTTATGTTGCTGGAATGACTGTGAGTAGTTCGCAGAGCTAGAAACTCGCTCGAAGTGTTCTCCCAGAGTGTTCACCTGGTCTTGAAGGCTGTGGCCTCCATCATCAACCAAAGTCATGTTGTAGGTTTGTCGAGTAATTAATTTTCTTAGCGTGTTCCAGACTTTTGCTTCTTGTGTATAGGAATTTATGCTCGTGACGTATTTTTCTAAGCTTTCTCTTTTAGCGATACGACGCGTTCGTCGGCCTTTGAATTTCACGTGCTTAAAGTTGATGAGGTTTCCTGACGTTGGAGATTGACATTGTAAACGCCAGGCTTTGTTTTGCTCCTTACGCGCATTCTTGCATAGCTCATTCCACCACGGCACGCGCCTCTTTTTCGTAGTCCCCTTCGTTTGTAGAATGCACTCTATTGCAGCGTCAATTATAAAAGCGGTAAAATAAGCAATAGCATCGTTCACACTAAAATCTTTAAAAGCATTTCGCTGCATCTGGGTGATTTCCTCAAACTTTTTCCAATCTGCGGATGCAACTTTCCATCGAGGGGGCTGTGGTAGGAATTCATTTTGTTCAAAAGTTTTGAGGCAGATGGGAAAATGATCACTCCCATATGGGTTTTTAACCACCTCCCATTCCAGGCATGGTACAAGTGTAGCCGAGCAGATAGCTAAATCTATCGAAGAGTACGTGCCATGTGCTATGCTATAGAATGTCGGTTCCTTTTTATTTAATAAGCATGAGCCTGAAGAAACAAGAAAATTTTCTATTAGGCGGCCTTTTACATCGCAACGAGAGTCTCCCCAGAGATAATGGTGCGCGTTGATTTCCCCAACGAATACGTAGGGCTCAGGCAGCTCATCTATTAGGCTAAGAAGTTCTGTTCTTTGGAATCGATAGTGGGGTGGTATGCACACAGAGGAGATTGTAACGAAATTTCCTAACAGTAAGGCTCGGACCGCAACTGCCTCAAGAGGCGTTCGGAATTCCAAGGCCTGACATGCTACACGCTTATCCACTATAATAGCGACACCACCGGACGAAGCGAGAGCATCGTCCGGGTCTTTGCGGAAAATGTTAAATTGTGGTAGAAAGCCTGTCTGTGTGCGTTTTAAATGGGTCTCTTGTACACACAGCACCTTTGGATTATATTTACGCAGGAGTTCCTTGACATCATCTAGGTTATGTAGGAGTCCCCTGGCGTTCCATTGTAATATTTGTGTATCCACATTTAATGTAAATTAGTGCTGTGTGTACGGAGACGGAAGTTGTGCCTTAGATGACAGAGCTCTTTCGAGGCCCTGTAATCGAGGTTTTGTCCTTTCTGGAGCGTTAGAGGGAGCCTCGCCGCTCCTTAGGCGCTTGGTGCACCTTGAGGATAGGTGTAGTGTCCATTGCCTCTTGTGAGGCGCCGGACACGTGCTCTTGCGAGCGAGAAGTTACCAGCGAGGGTCCCGCCTTGGAGGGATTTGGCTGCGCCGGCTGTTGCCAGCGCTGGGAGGGGCCGGGGAGGTTGGGGCAGCCTCGGCTGCGTCTACCTTCTGGGCCGCTATCGCTTCTCCGGGTTCACTGCGTGTAGCGCAGGTTGCCGCAGATAACTCTTGTGTGGCCGGCAACCCAAGGGCAGCCTGGCCTGTTTGCTGGTTGGATGGAGTAGGCTTACCTACTTCCACCCTGGGGGCAGGAGCCAAAGGTACCTGCTCGCTGCTCTTGGGCTGGGCACTTGGCAATGACCGCTGCGACGCTGCCCCCCGACGCGCCGCATCAGCATAAGGTGTGTTGTGGAAAGGTGAGCACCGTTTACGGGCTTCCTTCAACGAAATATTTTCCTTGACTTTAAGGGTGATTATCTCTTTTTCTTTCTTCCAGTTCGGAGAGGAGCGTGAGTAGAGAGGATGCTCACCACTGCAGTTTACACAGTGAGGCGTGCCACTGCAGTTGTCGGAGGGGTGGCCCTGCACTCCACACTTTGCACAAGTTATTTGACCACGGCAGCTCTGCGAGCCATGGCCGAATCTTTGGCATTGGAAACAACGTCTGGGGTTTGGAATATATGGTCTCACATTTAACCTGATGTATCCTGTTTCGATGGTTTCTGGCAGTACGCTGGATGCAAAAGTTAGGACAATATGCTTAGGGGGGATTTTCTTGTTGTCTCGTCTAAGTATAATACGTTTTACATTAGTGACATTTTGGTCTTTCCACCCTTCCAGGAGTTCAGCTTCTGTCAAATCTTGGAGGTCTGCCTCTGACACGACTCCCCGTGAGCTATTCATTGTTCGGTGTTGTGTAACAGAAATTGGTATGTTACCAAATGTCACAAGACTGCCATGCTTCTCGTACTGATGTTTCTGAGGGATCTCAAGGAGAAGGTCCCCGCTAGCCAATTTCGTTAGTTTATAACCTGAAATTATGGCTTCGGTTAAATATTTTGCAACTATGAAAGGGGAAATGAATCTGGCCTGTTTTTCGGAGTTTTCGCTGTGCACAACGTGGTATTTCTGGTAGGTCTCTTTAGTGCGGGTGAAACATGTGCTCAAGTCTTCGGTGCGTCCCCTCTTCTGAGGGTGACGATCAAGTAGACGGGGAAATGCGGGTGTTCCCATAGTATTTCAGTTTCTTTTCGGCGGCAATGGCGGCCACCAATCACGGAGCCCAACTTGGGGACGCTGCAGCACTTAACGTGTAAGGCTGCAGGCGCCAACCGTACATTGCCACTATAACCTCATATATTATACCCAAGGGAGGGCACATACACAAGGTTAACCATAGCGGCCTGGGAAAATGAGGAAGTCACGGAAGAGAGAAGATAGGATAGTAAAAGAAAGAAGATAGGAAAGAAAAAGATTGAAGAGGGGGACAGGAAAGGGCGACTGCCGATTTCCCCCGGGTGGGTCAGTCCGGGGGTGCCGTCTATGTGAAGCAGAGGCCAAAGGGGTGTGTTGGCTCCGCCGGGGGGCCTTAAAGGTCCAAACACCCAGCATCAGCTCAACCCCCAGGATCCCCCTTTCCCCAGACACGGCTAAGCCGCGCACGGCTACACGCGGAAGGGGCCAACTCTCGTGTGCTCGGGTACGTGGTGTCGCAACACACCAAACGCCTGCTGACGCAGACGCCCCTGCGGGGGCGGTTTGTGTAATGCTCCAGCAACATTCGAACGATTTCTGGACACGAGGCTGCGCAGACTTCGATGGGAAATACGCATGTGTGGCCTGGACGACGTTGTCATTATGGCAAGACACTTCATGAGCCCAACCAACGACTGGAAGTTGTCCTTAACTGCTTACAGCAAGCTGTACTGATATTAAACTCCAAAAGTGCCACTTTGGCGAGTGTCAAACACTTGTTTTGGCCTTCCATGACGACAAACAAGGCATGTGCCCAGACCCGCAGAAGGTTGCCACCGTTCGTGACTTTCACCAGCCGAAGACCTCCGAAGACCTTCGCAGATTCCACGGATTATGTTCGCACTTCCGCCGTTTCATTAAGGACTTTGCACGCCTAGCTCAGCCGCTCACGGCACTCCTTCACGAGGACACATCGCTTACATACATGGACTACTGACTATGAGTCTACATTCTGTGAACTAAAATTTCTGCTCACTTCAGCTCCAATTTTGCGCCACTTTGATCCTGAGGCACTAACTGAGCTTCACACTGATGCTAGTGGTCTGGGCGTCGGAGCAGTACTAGTACAGATACATGCCGGACGCCAACAAGTCATTGTCTACGCAAGCCGTACTCTTACCAGGGCTGCGCGAAATTATATCGTAACCGAACTGGAATGCCTCGCGGTAGTTTTCGCCACCCACAAGTTTCGACCATACTTACACGGCCGCCACTTCACGATAGTGACAGACCACCATTCTCTGCTGGTTTGTTGGACTACGCGATCCATCAGCCGATTAGCTCGGTGGTCATTACGGCTTCAAGAATATGACTGTTCTGTCACATACAACAGTAGTCGCTGCACACGGATGCTGACTGTTTATCCAGCCTTCAGTCAGCAAGCATACGACATACAGGCGATGATTTAGATTAATATCTCCTTATCATATCTAAACGGTTTCCTGATGCGACCACCTTCAAGCGTGAACAACAGCATGACCCTTCAATTAGACCTATTCTTGACGCCGCTCGGTCACCAGCACGGGGCTCACCTTTCATTATTGTGGACAATTTATTGTATAAGACAAATTATTCTACTGACGGCACTCCACTTCTCCTCGTGGTTCCCTAAACAATGAGACCTATGATCCTTCAGGCCATGCATGATGACATCACGTCAGGCCACCTTGTCTTTGCTCGGATGCTTCAACGACTGCTTAAGCGTTTCTATTGGTCCAAGCTTTGGAAGACGGCGAAGCAATAATTTTCCAGCTGTGCAATTTGACCATGCCATAAGCAGTCAACAATGCCTTCTGCGGGTACCCTGCAGCGAGTTAAGCCGCCAACCTTGCTACTTGAAAAAGCTGGTGTCGACTTGCTGGGTCACTTCCCCAAGTCTACTACCGGACGCCACTGGATTATTGTGTATGTGGACTATTTGACCTGGCGCACTGAGACGGCGGCACTTGCTTCGGCTACAGCAGCTGGCGTTTCATCTTTTCTGCTGTACTCCGTGATTCTCCGTCATGGTGTTCCCCGTGTTGTGATTAGTGATCGTGGACGGCAGTTTACTGCGGACGTTGTTGAAGTACTACTACGTCTTTGTAGATGTGATTACCGGCACTCCACCCCTTATCAACCGCAAACAAAGTGCCTCACTGACTGCACGAATCGTAACCTGACCAACATGCTTGCCATGTATGTCTCCACAAAGCACAAAAACTGGAATTCTATTTTACGATTTGTTACGTGCGCTTACAATACTGCCAAGCATGAAATCACAGGTTATGCGCCTTCCTTCTGTATGCTCGCAAATCCCAAAGTTTTATCGACACTATCCTTCCCTGATCTCAACATGATGACTCTTCCATAGGCTAGACTTTATGTCGTGCCGAAGAAGCCTGTCGAATGGCCCACCTCCGGACATGCAGCCTCCTATCAATATCGTGCCTAGGCTTGTTATGACGCTCGACATATGCTCGTCACATTTGCTCCAGGGGACTTTGGCTTTGGACGCTTGTATGGAAAAGGGGGCTGTGCACACAATTTTTGTCATTATACACAGCCTCATACGTCATACTGCAACGATTGAGTGACGTGACATACCTCATCGCAAGATGACTTCGCAGAACCGGCGGTGACGTAAAACGCAAGTCGTGCTTGTCTCCCGACTCAAACTGTACCACCATGCGGCTACATAACTCTCTCGTAGACCTTCGTCTGCCCCCGAAGAAGCTGTCACGCTGCACGACACAGCCAAAGGATGAAAAAGTAGAGCTGCGCGCGAGGGGCTGGCTGCTGCTTGTTGGCCTTGCATGACCGTCTTGCCCCTTGCTCTATGCTAACCATCTATCATCTTGTAAATAAGCCCATCCAATCCGTAACAATTTGACTACTTTCGGGAGGTATATAAGGCACCTATCACGAAATAAACGTTTCAGTTGGCAGTAGCAGCAAGCTGTGTAGCGTTATCTTCTTTTGTCCTGTTTCAGCGTTGTTTACTTACAATCCATTAAATTCCACCCATTAAAGTCCAACGCGTATTACCTAGAGCCTTCCATGAACAGAGAACGAGGGACCATAACGCATGGTGAGGCGGCCGTCGAAAGGTTACAAGCAAGAAGGAACAACAGTTGAAAAATCGGAATATGTCGTGCGATTTCCATGATTATTACGAATTCCTTTTTGCCTAAAATAATAATCAGTCCTTAAGCTGTGGCACGGAGCACCAGCTGCTAGTTCCAACTTTCTTTCTCAATGTTTGCCTTTAAGACGCAAGCTCATGCATTCTTCCGCATTTTGGGCTGCAACCATGATTATTTATCCATCGATGAGGTTCAGTACTACGTACGTTACGCATTATTCGTTTATTTTGCTTTGAACATAATGCCAGTTTCAAGGGAATCATAGCAGGTGGGCATATAATGTGGATAAATGTAATTAAAGATAACACAAATTGTAATAAAATAGTATTCCAAATACAAGAACAATAGAATTGCAATGAAAGTACAATGAATCACAATTCCATCGGTGAGTAATATATAGAGACAGGAACAGAAAAACATTCAAGCAGTAATTTTATTGAACTAGGTAGTCCAGTAGGGAAAAAAATAAGAACATAAGAAAATGCCAGACGACGACAAGAAAGATGCATACTATGACACTTCAATTTTGTCAGGGTAGAAAAAAAGGCAAAAAATCGACAAGCATATTTCCATAAGTTAATCGGGTGCAAAGTTAGTTAATTCTGGTTTAATGGCGCAAAATCGGCTAAGGCCATGCTGCTCCAGCCGCTAGATATCAAGAAATCGAATGGTAAAGCAGCGAACGCTGTATTACGTTATAGTCTGGGAAAAAATCGGTTTATTCTAAAAAGGTCAACAAGTCAGTGAAAGAAAATACCGGATCCTCTCCCAGTATTGACGCGGAGTGTAAAAGTATGTGTAAGTTATGGAGATTCTGTAAAAGCTTCCATCTCTGTCTTTTAGTATGTGGACTTGTCAGAATAATGTGCGTTAATGTAAGTGGTTCATGGCACTTCTAGCCAGTTGGTAGGTCTTCGTTTCGAAGTAGAAAATTGTGTGTTCGGTGTGTATGCCCAATTCGAAGTCGACATAGGATCACCTCATAGAAGCGTTGCTGGTGACTGCACGACTTCCACTCGCCAAGCAGGGGTTTTGTTGCATGTAACTTGTTATATATGCGAGAGTCCCATTCGAGTTGCCACTTTGATACCAGGGCCTTTCGAATCACTCGGATACTGTCTTTGTACGGAAGTGTTGCTTGCGCAATGCCTTTGTCCGCTGCCATGAACGAGCATCTATCTGCTGCTTCATTCCCTGGTATCTCCACGTGGCTTCGGACCCAGAAGAATCGTATGGTCCTTCAGTATATATTATAGCCAGTCATGTTTACGGTATCGCCGAGCCGAGGTTCACACGCGGAATTTAAGTTTAGAGCTCTGAATGCACTTAACGAGTCAGTATAAATGATAACATTCTTCTGCTTGTCGGTGGTAATTTTTTCCCTGCCGTCCATATCGCATAAACTTCGGCGGTAAAGACAGAAGAAAAATTATTTATCTGAATGGTATTTTTCCAATTTATCCTTATGATTCTGACACCCACGTATTCATGTGTTTTAGAGTCGCCAGTGTAAAATTGTGTGTAATATTATATTTTTGTTGAATAGCTCGGAACCCTTCTATTATGTGTTCTTGTGGAATGCCTTTTTTCTTGAGGTGCATTAGTGTCCATTCACATAGCTGCGTGATATTGCACCACGGGGGACACCATGGTGGCCTTTCAGCAACCTCCACGAGCTCATGAGAAATACAATTGGTGTGACAATATTCCTCGTGTCGTAAGATAAGTGGCCGAATCACGTTCGGTTTCTTTGTGTAGTGTACCCGTGATTTGCACTGTGTTATGATGTTGTAGCATATATGTTGTGGTGATGATAGAATTCTCTTTAGATATGAATGAATGTGTGGTGTTTATTGGCGCAAGGGCCAGGTACGGCCAAAGAGCGCCAAGCCAGTGTTGATGAGTTTGCAGTGGAGTTATGAATTCTGTGAAGTTGATGTGACGTGGCTGTAAAAGGGCCTAAAATACTCCCTGTAAAGTGCGTAAAATCTACATGCAATAAGATTATGGCGATGACAGAAGATCTGTACTATGAGCATTAAGGTGCATTGCGAAATAATGATACCATATAAATAAATGTATAAGATTATAAAATTCACTAGAGCACTATGGCCTCATAGGAGCCCTTAAAACACAAAGGCCTAGAGGCATGTGCTATACAAAACAACTATCACAGCGGCATCCTCCGGAAAGAGGATGCGCTACGACGAGTTTATTGGGCTTATAACATGCAGGACAGCATCATATAAAAAATTGAGGACTACCTTGGTGTTAAAAAACGGTTCCCTGCCAAGAAACATAGCCGGGTGAAGAGCGACGCAATCAATAATGACATGCAGGATGAAAATGTTTCTTTCTTTCAGACTCGTTTTTCCGACACTCGAAGTGGACGTGGAGAATGGTCAGCCTCTCACCCCATCGGCCACAGGTTAGCGGTTCATTTCCAGTAAGCAGAAAATTGTGGGTACCAAATGTGTGCCCTATTCTGAGGCGACAGAGTAAGACATCTGTTCACCGAGATATTGTTGGGGAGGGCCGAAAACCTAACTGTGGTTTTATAACGTGGAGTTTATTATTTGTTTTGGCGTTCCACACGCGCAGCCAGTGTTGTCGCAGTTTCCTTCTTAAGAAAGGCCTCAGATCTGTGACAGAGACAGCAGCTGTACAAAAAGTGGTTAGTGATGTGAGTGATGTGGATATTTTGTAAGCTAGCACATTACCCTCGATGCCTCTATGGCCAGGCACCCAGCATATTACTACGTGTCTATGCGAAAGATAAATATTGCATAAGAGCGAGTAAAGATCAATCAAAACAGGATTTGTATGCTTTTGTAAAGAAATTAACGCTTTTACAAGACTTACCGAGTCTGTATATACTATTGCTCTGTCGAGTTTTAATTTATTTATATGTTTTACTGCAGACAATACTGCATAGGCTTCTGCAGTGAAGATCAACTGCAGCAAACGATACTCCAGAATGTAATTTTGACGCGTCTGTGTAGAATTCTGAGCACGAGTACTTCGATTGAAGTTCACGGAAATGCATAGTGTTTTCGAGGTCAAGTGCGTGCTTTGTGACCTCTACAAATGATATGTCACTGTCTATCACCTGCCACTCCCAGGGTGGTAATAGCTTATCTGAAGGCATTAGGCGTTGTTCAAGAACTGGGACAACCATTTCCGCGCTAAGTTCTCTTGCACGCAGTTAGAAAGGAAGTCTAATAGAGGGTCTATTCTGAAACAGTGTTTCACACGTCGAGTCGTTAACGGTTGTGAAACATGGATGTTCCTTATTAGAGCGAACCTTGAGAAAATACGTTAAGCTGGTGTATGTTCACTGAAAATGGAGTGACCACTCATCTGACTCGACGTAAAGACTTTCGACAGGGCTTGTTCTAAATGCTCCAGTGGCCAGGCGAATACCAAGATGGTGAACGGGGTCTAACATCTTTCGCGCGCTCGGGGCGGCGGAGTGATATAGTACGGCACCATAATCAAATCTTGATCGAACTAGGCTCCTGTAAAGATTCAGTAACCTCTTCCTGTCGCTAACCCATGTTGTGTGGGATAGGATTTTAAGTAAATTCATTGTTTTTACACATTTTGCTTTAAGACATTTTATATGTGAGATGAAAGTAAGCCTCGGGTCAAGTATTACACATAGGAATTTGTGTTCATTGTTCGCAAGTATTTGTTGTCCGCCCAGTTCTACGCAAGGATCTGGGACCAGACCTCTCTTTCTTGTGAAGAGAACACAGGAACTATGGTGGGGGTTGATATTAAACCCATTTTGGTCTGCCCACTTGGACACCTTGTTTAAGCCCTGCTGTACCTGTCTTTCACACACTGTAAGGTTGCAGGATTTCAAACCTATCGGTATATTGTCTACGTAGACGGAACAAAAAATGGCCGGTGGCAGTGAAGAACGAAGTGTGTTCATTTTAACGATAAAGAGAGTGCAACTGAGTACTCCTCCCTGGGGTACACCTGTTTCTTGTATAAAAGGTCGCGACAATACGTTGCCGATTTTCACGCGGAAGATACGATTCGACAAATAGCTTTCAATTATATTCAGCATATTTCCACGGACGCCCATTTCCGACATGTCTCGCAAGATCCCGTAATGCCATGCCGTGTCATACGCTCTCGCCATGTAGAGGAATATCGATAGCAAATACTGTTTATGTATAAATGCATCGCGGATAGTTCCTTCAATGCGCACAAGATGATCGGTTGTCGACCGCCCTTCTCTGAAGCCATACTAATAAGGATCGAGCATATTATGGAGCTCAAGGAAATGCATGTCTGCGATTTATCATTTTTTCAAAAATCTTACACATGCAGTTTGTTAGAGCTATCGGACAATAACTTGCTGCCAAGGAAGGGTCTTTTCCCTGCTTCAGAACAGGAACCACAATCGCTTCTTTCCACGTAGATGGGAGGTATCCCCCAGCCCAGATAGTGTTGAAAAGTGTGAGTAGCGTAACTTGTGTGTCAGTATGTAGGTTTCTGATCATGTCATACATGACTCTGTCAGGTCCCGGTACAGTGCTTTTGCATGTGTTCAAGGCAGCTCTCAACTCAGCAATACTGAAAGGCCGGTTATATGGTTCATTCTGCCTGGATTTTCCTATGATTGGCTTACGTTCTACTATTCCTTTATGTTTAAGAAATGATTGAGAATAGTGCATTGAGCTCGACACTCACTCAAAGTGCTCCCCAAGTGAGTCTGCCTGGTCTTGCAGGGTATCACCTTGTGTGTTTACCAGACGAAGGGAATATGTTTGTCGCCCTCTTATCCTATTAACACCATTCTAGACTTTGGCCTCATCTGCGTATGAGTTGATGCCCGATAAAAACTTCTGCCAACTCTCTCGTCTGGCCTGTCGGCGCGTTCTCCTCCCTCGAGACTTCACTTTCTTAAAGTTACTAAGATTCTCCGCAGTGGGAGAAACGCGTAGCAACCCCCACGCTTTGTTCTGTTTTTTTTACGAGCGATCCTCCATTCGTCGTTCCACAACGGGACACGCTGTTTGCATGCCAAGCCATTTATTTCTGATATACATTTATATGCGACATCTATTATAAAGGCTTTAAAATACTCCACAGCAGCATCAATTCCGAGCAAGAACATGTCATCCCATGAAATACTAGTAAGAGTTCGGAATTTCTCCCAGTCGGCTGTATCAATCTTCCACTTAGGAGCCTGTGGTGGATATTCCTTTTCTTTAGGTGTTCTTAGCAGTATGGGGAAGTGGTCGCTTCCGTAAGGATTGTTGTTAACTTCCCATTCGAGTTCAGACAGTATTGACGGAGAAACTAGGCTAAGATAAATTTAAGAAAAGGTTCTGTTTGCAAGACAGTAATAAGTGGGTACCTTCTTATTCAGCAGACACACACCGGACGAAAAAAGGAATTGTTCAACGAGACGACCTCGCGCATCGATACGCGAGTCTCCCCACAGGATGCTGTGTGCATTGAAATCACCCAGAACAACATAAGGTTCCGGCAATTGACCTATAAAGGATTCAAATTCATGTTTTGTTAAATTGTAATGTGGGGCTATGTACAGAGAGCTAATGGTGATGAGTTTGTTTAGGAGAACAGCTCGAACCGCCACTGCTTCAAGGGGCGCTTGTAGCTGTAAACGCTGACATGAAATGCTTTTATGAATAAAAATGGCAACACCGCCTGATCATACAACAGCATCATCGCGGTGTTTTCGAAACGTTACATACGGTCGGAGAAAGTTTGTGTGCTGTAATTTTAGGTGTTTCTTGTAGACACAGCACTTTTGGATTGTGTTTTTGGATGAGCTCTTGCACATAATCAAGGTTCCTAAGAAGACCTCTGACGTTCCATTGAATTATTTCTGTATCCATATTGGAAGTAAATAAGTGGTGTGTGTACAGAAACAGGAGTATTAATTACAAAGATTTCAGAGATTAGATTACAGAGCTCTTTCGAGGCCCTGTAATCGGTGTTTTGCCCTTTATAAAGCGTTCGAGGGAGCCTTGCCGCTCTTTAGGCGCTTGGTGCGCCTCGAGGATAGGTGTATTGTCCATTGCCTCTTGTGAGGCGCCGGACACGTGCTCTTGCGAGCGAGAAGTTACCCGAGAGAGTCCCGCCTTAGAGGGCAAGAACCCTGCGCCCACCAGCCCGGAGGTCAATGGGGCTCCCTGAGGGATTTGGCTGCGCAGGCTGTTGCCAGCGCTGGAAGGGGCCGGGGAGGTTGGGGTAGCCTCGGCTGCGCCCACCTTCGGGGTCGATGGCCCCGTCTCCTGGGTTGGCGTAGCAGCGCTAGCTGCAGCCGCTGGGGAGAGGGGAGTGTGCGGATGGCGTCACTGCCGCCTCACTGGGTGTGGATCGGACAGCCGCCGGAGACCATTGTGGCGCTGCCCCCTGACGCGCCACATCGGCAAAGGTTTTCTTGGTCAGGTAGGATGCCCGCCTCCGTGCCTCCTTGAAACTTGTATTTTCCTTTACATTTATTGTTACAGTTTCCTTTTCTTTTTTCCAGGATGGGCACGACCGCGAGACCGCGGCGTGCTCCCCATCACAGTTTACACAATGGAGAGCGTTCTTACAAGCTTCAGTGGCGTGTTCATGGACGCTGCATTTCGCACATGTTTGGCGGCCCCGGTAGTTCTGCGAACTGTGGAACGCTGGCATTCGAAACATCTTAGGGGATTTGGCACATATGGTCTGACACGGAGCCTGATGTACCCGGCCTCTACAGACTCGGGCAGAATACTTGAACCGAATGTGAGTATTAGGTGCGTCATTTGAATTTCTTTACCATCCCTTCTCATCTTAATTCTTCTGACATTGACAACATTCTGCTCACTGAAGCCCTCCAAGAGCTCAGCCTCTGTCACCTGGAGCAAATCCTCATCCGAGACAACGCCGCGGGTGGTGTTCAGAGTGCGGTGTGGAGTTACTGTCAATGGAACATCCCCAAATGATACTAGACTGTGGCAACTTTTCGTATTGTTTCTCATCATGCAGCTCTAACAGGAGATCACCACTTGCCAGCCTTGATACCTTGTAGCCTGGACCAAGGACATCAGTTGATGATGATGTATAGGGTTTTGTGGCGCAAGGGCCAGTCATGGCCAAAGAGCGCCAAGGAATGGTGTTATGTACTCGGTGAGAAAAATAACAACAAAGGGTATGGTGGCTGTTTATGACGAGATAGTGTGGCTTTATAGAGGCATAAGACAAGCAGCATGATATAAACATGTTAACATAATGACAATGGCTTGTGAGGTGTGCTGTTAACCTAAAAGTTATACCATGAAGGTGTGGGGTACTAAATATGTATATATGTCAGTAGCACTACTGCCTCAACAAGGTCCTTAACTGAAAGGGCCCGGAGGCAAGCGCTATACAAAGCGCTGCTTTCTCAGCAGAAGCCTCTGATTAGAGGCCGTGCTACGAAACTTGTGGGCCTAGTATTTGTAATGCGTCAACATCCTGTAAAAAGTTCAAAACTGTTTTTGGGTTAAAAAGCGGGTCAGTACCAAGGAACATACATGGGTGTAAAGGGATCTGCTGTCGGTACGCTAGAGAGAAGTGCTTCTTCCTTTGAGATTCCGCTTCCCGACACTCCAGCATGACATGAAGGACGGTACGTGTCTCGCCACATTTACAACAGGTTGGAGCTTCGCTACTGGTCAAGAGATAAGAGTGTGTGCCATAGGTATGGCCTATCCTAAGGCGACAGAAAATGACTTCAGTTGGCCGTGTTATTGTTGTTGGTGCGTAATTTCCTAAGTGTGGCTTAATTAAATGGAGTTTATTGGAAGTTTCAGTATCCCAAATTTGTTGCCAGTGCCTTCTAAGTTTTTTGCACAAATATAGTTTTAGGTCTGAACGTGCGATACCTATGGAAGAGTCGCCAGCTATTCTTGTAATGGATTTGGCAATTTCATCAGCGAGGGTTTTGCCCTCGATGCCCCTGTGCACAGGCACCCAACATACTATGACGTGTTTATTACACGAATATAATTTGCACAGGAGTGAATATAGATTAATGGGTATGGGATTCTTGAGGTTCTTGAGTGACATCAGAAATTTTACGACAGATAGGGAGTCTGTAAATACAATGGCTTTCTGTAGCTTTGTTTTCTTGATTTGTTGAACAGCAGACAGTATTGCGTAAGCCTCTGCGGTGAAGATGCTAGTTTCCGGGTGCATAACGTTGGATTCGGAGAACGAGGGGCCGACAGCTGCATAGGAAACGCCAGCGTGCGACTTCGAAGCGTCAGTGTAAAATTCTGTGTACGGGTACTTGTGCTGGAGTTCTAAGAAATGCATGGTTATGTGTGCCTCTGGAGCGTGTTTTGTAAATGGATTCTATGTGCTGCCACTGCCACGGCGGCAGTGGCTTTACTGGGACCATAAGGTTTTGCTCAAAAGTCGGAACTTCCATTTCCTCAGAAATTTTTCTAACGCGCAGAGAAAATGGTTCTCTAGCTGCAGGTCGATTATCAAACAGCGTTGCAGATGCGAGGTTGTTTATGGTTTCGTAACACGGATGGTCGCGGTTCGCGTTAACTTTCAGAAAATAAAGGAAACTACAGTACGACCTCTGAAGATGAAGCGACCACTCGTTGGCTTCAACGTAGAGGCTCTCTACAGGACTCGTCCTGAAGGCACCGGTAGCCAGGCGGATACCTAAGTGATGAATAGGGTGAAGAATCTTTAAAGCGCTTGGGGTGGCAGACTGGTAAACCACGGCCCCGTAGTCTGGGCACGTACGTATAAGGCTTTAGTAGACATTCATGAGGCATTTCCTGTCACTTGCCCATGTTGCATGCGACAAGATTTTTAGGATGTTCATTGTTTTTAGGCATTTGTGCTGAAGATATCTTAGGTGCGGAATGAAAGTTAATTTTTTTATTCAGAATAATGCCCAGAAATCTGTGTTCTGTGTTTACACGTATGCGCTGTCCATTTAAGTCTATATTGGGATCTGCGGTCAGTCCTCTCTTTCGTGTGAATAACACACACGAGCTTTTAATGGGATTGATTTCAAAGCCATTTTCTCTGGCCCATTTATATACTTTGTTCAGTCCAATTTGGATGTGTCGTTCACAGATTCCGAGGTTAGACGACTTGAAACTGATCTATATATCATCTACATATAGGGAGCAGAACACGCCGTGCAGTATTGCTGAACGTAAGGAGTTCATTTTTATGATGAAAAGCGTATAGCTGAGTACGCCTCCCTGCGGCACCCCACTTTTCTGTGTATATGGTCAGGACAGAGCATTCCCAACTCTAACGCGGAACGTGCGATTTGTTAAGTAGCTTTCAATTCTGCTAAGCATATTCCCGCGGATACCAATTTCTGAAAGATCTCGTAATATTCCAAACCACCACGTTGTATCATATGCTTATTCCATGTCGAGGAAGACAGAAAGAAAAAGCTGTTTGTGTATAAAAGCGTCGCGGATATTTGCTTCTATGCGAACAAGACTGTCTGTTCTAGAACGGCCTTCTCTAAAGGCGCACTGATAAGTATCGAGCAGTTTCTTTTCTTCAAGGAAATGTAGGAGCCTGCGGTTTATCTTTTATTCATAAAGTTTAAAAAGACAACTTGTTAAAGCAATGGGACGGTAACTTTCCACTGAGGATGCATCTTTACTTTGTTTTAGAATGGGTACTACGATGGCTTCTCTCCATGCCAGTGGAAGGAACCCAGTTGCCCAAATAGTGTTAAAGATGGACAGCAGAGCTATTTGAGCGCTAGAGTCTAGATGCATGATCATCTCTCATACATACCACGATCGGCTCCGGGAGCAGAGCTTTCACAAGTGTTTAATGATGCTCTGAATTCCATAACACTGAAGGGACGGTTGTAAGGTTCGTTTTCTCCACACTTTCTATTGAACGGCTTGCTTTCTGCAGATTGTTTTAGTTTATGGAAAAGCTCCGAATAATGTTCGGAGCTGGACACATGTTCGAAATGCTGTCCAAGGGCGTTAGCCTGGTCTTCAAGGTTATTGCCTTGGACATCGACCAAAGGCAGGAGGTAAGGTTGGTGGCCTACTAATTTTTTCAACCGACTCCATACTTTTCCTTCTTGTTTGTAGGAGTTAATGCCGGAGACGTATTTTTCCCAGCTCTCCCTTTTAGCAGTGCGCCGTGTTCGTCTTCCTTGGGAATTTATATGTTTGAAGTTAATAAGGTTCTCAGTTGTTGGAGAGTGGCGCAGCATGTCCCAAGCCTTATTCTGCTTTTTTTTTTTTTGCATTCCTGCAATCCTCGTTCCACCAGGGCACTCGCCTTTTCTTCGGGGTCCCGTTCGTTTGTGGCATGCACTCCAATGCGGCGTCAATCATAAAAGCGGTAAAATAAGCAACAGCGTCGTTTCTATTAAAATCGTTAAGAGCGTTTCGAGGCATATACGTCAGAGTCTTAACTTTTTCCCATTCTGCAGATGCAATCTTCCATCGAGGGGCGTGTGGGGAAGGATTATGTTCTTTTGTAGATTAGAGGATCACAGGAAAATGGTCACTGCCATAAGGGTTCTGAATAACTTTCCAATCTAAACGGGGTACTAAGATCGGGAATACTATGCTTAAGTCTATGTAACTGTATGTGTTATATGCAAGACTGTAATATGTTGGTTGTTTCTTATTTAGCACGCAGGCGCCTGAAGAAAACAGGATTTGTTCTATTATTCAAATTCTTGCATCGCATCGGGAATCCCCCCAAAGAGTATTGTGTGCATTGAAATCCCCAATCAGTATGTATGGGTCTGGCAGGGCATCTATTAATCACTCGAGATCTATTCGATGGAGCCGAAAGTTAGGCGGTATGTAGATAAAACAAATGCTAATTAGTTTTCCAAACAATAAGGCCCGAACCGCAACTGCCTCAAGAGGTGTTTGAAGTTCCAGAGCAAGGCATGCAACGGACTTATCAGCTATTATTGCTACACCGCTGGACGAGGTGTTGGCATCGTCACGGTCCTTGCGAAAAATGGCGAATTGCGTCAGAAAGCCTGACTGTGTTGGTTTTAGATGTGTTTCTTGTACACACAGCACCTTGGGATTATATTTATGTACGAGTTCTTTGACGTCGTCGAGGTTGTGGAGGAGACATCTAACGTTCCAATGTAATATTGGTGTATCCATGTTGTTATTGATATGTGCTGTGTGTTTAGGAAAGAGAAGCGAAGCTACTTTAGCCCACAGGGTTCTTTCCAGGCCCCGTGATGCGGGTTTTGTCCTTTTTGGCGCGCTCCTGAGAACTGCGCCGAGCCTTCGGCGTCTGGGACGCCGACGCACTTTGTGATTATTCCATCACCTCCGCCGAGGCATTGGATGTCGGCTTGCGGTGTCCGCTCACGGGTGTTTCGGGCTTCTCTACGCGTGCAGAGGCCCTTAAAAAACTAGAGACAGCAGACCCTGAGGGCTGCTGGCTCTTGCTGGGTGGTAGGCCAGCACTAGCTCGTCCCGCAGTCGGGCCGAGTGGCGATGCAGCCGGTCCACTCTGGGTGGTCCTAACAGCCGCCGAGTACCGTTGTGGCCGTGCCCCCAGCCGTGCCACTTCGGAAAATGTAGGTCCCTGTGCAATAAAAAGACGCTTGTGCGCTTCTTTGAATGAGATAGTTACTTTTGCTTTAAGTGTCATGATTTCTTGTCCCTTCTTCCATGAAGGACAGTAGCGAGAATAGGCGGCGTGTTCGCCGTCACAGCTTGCACAGTGAAGTCGGTCGTGGCAGTTGTCCGCAGGGTGGTCATGTGACGCGCACTTTGCACAGGTGGTACGGCCTCGGCAGCTCTGAAAGCCGTGGCCGAATCTTTGGCATTTGAAACGTCGTCGTGGATTTGGTATGTATGGTCTGACATTAATTTTCATATAGCCTGTTTCGATGCTTTCAGGGAGTGTGCTGGTACAAAAGGTAAGGATCAGGTGTTTTGTGGGTATTTCCTTGTCATCTCGGCGGATCTTGATTCGTTGCAAATTCGTGACATGCTGCTCCTTCCAGCCCTCTAGCAGCTCTGCCTCGGTTAGTTCGAGAAGGTCCTGCTCTGAAACTACACCTCTTGTGCTGTTGAGGGAACGGTGAGGGGTTATTCAAATTGGGGTTTCACCAAATGAAACAAGATTTGTCAATTTGTCGTGTTGTGTTTTGTAGCAAACTTCAAGGAGAAGGTCGCCACTGACCATTTCAGTAATCTTATATCCAGGGCCCAGTGTGTCAGTGAGGCACTTCGCAACAACAAATGAAGAAAGCATTCTTACAGTCCTTTGGTTCGTTTCGGTATGGATGACGTGAAAATGTGGGAAAATATCTTTGCTCTTGACGAAAGAGTTGAAGGGTTCAACGGTGCGGCCGCTTTTCAAAAGATGTCGATCAGGTAGCTTTGCGAATGAGCTAGAAGCCATAGAAATTACTGAAATTTCGGCATCTATGCCAGCCACCCACCATGGAGCTCAACACGGGGACGTGGCAAGATTCTGTATAAATGCAGCCTGCCAGCGCCAGCAGTACACAGCCACTATAACCTAACGTATATACCCAAGATTGGATACATTACACATGGTTAACCCTCGCCGCCAGGAAATTTGGAAGTGAGGAGGGAAAAGAGGATAGGAAAGATGAAAAGGATAGAGAGAAAAGCGAAGATTGGAGAGGAGGACAGGAAAAGGCGACTGCCGATTTCCCCCAGGTGGGTCAGTCCGGAGGTACCGTCTATATGAAGCCGAGGCCGAAGAGGTGTGTTGCCTCCGCCGAGGAGCCTTAAAGGTCCAAACACCCAGCATCGGTTCAGCCCCCAGGATCCCCCTTTCCCCAGACACGGCTAAGCGGCGCACGGCTACACGCGAGAGGGGCCAACCCTCGTGTGCTCGGCTACGTGGTGTCGCAACACACCAAACGCCTGCTGACGCAGACGCCCCTGCGGGGGATTTCAAAGTGAAGCGACAAATCACGAGCAATGGACATAACAGGGCTGTAAAGGGGGCCTAAAATACGGTCGCTGCCAAGTGCGTAACAGCTACATGAAATAAAGCTATGGCAATAACATGAAGCGTGATAAGGGCACGAAACGTACAATGTGAGGGAACTAAAATGTACGTTAATTGGTCACAGGCTAAAAACTCCAAAAAAATGCACTGCAGCCGCAACAGAGCCCCCTAAGCGCAATGAGCTGAAGGCGTGTACTTTACAAGGACCACTATCACAGCCGCATCCCCTGGGGAACGATGCGCTACGAAACTATTGGTCTATTAAGATTCAAGACTACATCGCTGAAGAAACCTTGGACAGCCTTGGTGGTAAATAGGAGTTCTGTACCAAAAAAACATAACGGGATGGAGAGGGAGACAATAGAGGTATGCTTGAGGAAAATATTTCCTTCTTTCTCTTTCAGCTTCCCGACACTCCACGAGGACGTGGATGATGATGATGCTGATGATGCTAGTGATGATGATGATGTAGTGCTTTGTGGCACAAGGGCCAAGTATGACCAGAGAGACGTGGAGGATTGTGAGTCTCACCACATCTACCAAAGGTTGTGGGCTCATTGCCAGTCAATAAAAAATTGTGAGTACCATATGTGTGTTCTATTCTGAGTCAACAGATTAGGACATCAATTCGTGATTTTATAACGGAGGACCAGAAACATAACTTTGGCTCAATCAAGTAGAGATTATTTGTTTTATTGCCCCACAAGCCTTGCCAGTGGCTTCATACTTTCGTAAGCCAAAAATGCTTGAGATCTGTCGTAGGAATAGCAGCCATAGGATTAATAGCTTGCGATGTAATTGATATAGCAATTTAGTCTATCATCACATTACCCTCGATGCATCTATGGCCAGGGACCCATCATATTGTCACATGTCTACGACATGAGTAAATATTGCACGAGTAAGAGTAGAGCTCAATGAAAATAGGATTTTTGTGTTCACACAAGAACAATAATACTTTTACAACACTTACAAGTCTCTGAATATTATTGCGTCCTCAAGGTTTACTTTCTTGAAGTGTTTAACCGCCGACAGTACTGCATAGGCTTCTGCAGTAAATATACTTGTATGGGGGTTCAATACAACTGATGCAGAGAAAGAGGGATCAACAGCCGCGGAAGACACGCCAGCATACGACCTTGATGCATCGGTGTATAATTCAGAAGAGTACTTCGATTGGAGTTCATGGAATGCATTGGAATTTCAAGCTCTTGTGCATATTTTGTAGCTCTTACAAAAGATATGTCACATTCGGTCATCTGCCACTCCCAAGGTCGTAGCTGCTTGGCTGGAGGTGTTAGACGATGTTCGAGAAGTGGGACGGCTATTTTTTTGCTCAGCTTCCTCAAATCCAGTGAGAAGGGCTCTCTCACAGAGGATCGATTGTGAAAAAGTGTAGAATACGAGATATCCTTAACTGAAGTAAAACAAGGGTGTTCGTGGTTCCTGTAAACATTTAGGAAGTATGTGAAGCTTGTGTATGTTCTTTGCAGATTAAGTGACCACTCATTTGATTCTACGTATAGGCTTTCAATAGGACTTGTTTTGAAGACGCCTGCAGCAAAGCGGGTACCTAGATGGTGCACTGGATTTAGCATAATTAACGCACTTGGCTTGGCAGAATGACATGCCACGGCACCGTAATCCAGTCGTGATCGCATGAGGCTCCTGTGGAGGCTCATTAAACACTTTCGGTGACTGCCCCATGTTCTATGTGATAAAATATTTAGTAGGTTCATTGTTTTCAAGCATTTTCCCTTTAGATATCTTATGTGTGGTATGAAAGTCAGTTTTGCATTCAGTATTGCGCCTAAAAACTTGTGTTCTTCGTGCACAAATATTTCTTCTCCATACAGTTCTAAACTTAAATCTGGAACCATGTCTCTCTTGTTTGTGAAAAGAACATATGACCTTTCGTGGTGGTTAACTTTAAACCCATTTTCGACTACCCACTTAGATATCTTGTTCAAGCTCTGCTGTACTTGTCTCTTGCACACTACAAGGTTACAGGATTAGAACCCTATCTGTATGTCGTCTACGTAGGCGGAATAAAATATAGCTCGTGGTAATGAGCCGCGCAATGTGTTAATCTTAACGATAAATGGTATGCAGCTGAGTACACCTTCCTGAGGAACACCAGTTTCTTTTATATAGATTGACGGGACAATACATTGCCAATTTTTACTCTGGATTTACGATTGGACAATTAGCTTTCTATTATGTTTAGCATTATTCCATGGATGCCCATTCCCGACAAGTTTCGCCAGATACCCTAACGCCACGTTGGGTCGTACTCCTTCTCCGTATCGAGGAATACTGATAAGAAAAACTGTTCATGAACAAGCGCATTTCCAATATTTTCCTCAATGCGCACAAGATGATCATTTGTGAACCGACGCTCTCTGAAGCCACAATGGTATGGATCAAGTATGTTGTTCATTTCCAGGAACTGTATAAGTCGCCGATTAATCATTTTCGCAAACAGCTTGCAAAGGCAACTCGTCAGAGCTATCGCGCGGTAGCTTGCCGCCGACGAAGGATCTTTACCTTGCTTCAAAACGGAGACCACAATCGCTTCTTTCCATGCCGGTGGAAGATATCCGGCAGCCCAAAAAGTATCGAAAAGTTCAAGTAGTGTCAGTTGTGTATCAGTGTTCTTAATCATGTCGTACTCATCCTATCAGGTACCAGTGAAGGCCTCTTGCATGCAATCAAGGCAGCTCTCAGCTCGGCAATACTGAAGGCACGGTTATATGGTGTGTTTCGTGGGGATTTACGCTCAAATGTCTTACATTCTTCTATTGGTCTGTACTTCACGAAGGACTGTGAGTAGTGGATTAAGCTTGACACACGCTCAAAGTGCTCCCCTAGGGAGTCTGCTTGCTCTGCTATGGTGTTCCCTTGGTCGTTCACCAGTGACAACGCTTTTATTTGCTGCCCTTTTAGCCTTCTTAGCCCATTACAAACTTTCGGCTCCTGTGAGTATGAATTTAGACCTGAAACGAACCTCGTCCAGCTTTCCCTCTCCGCCTGACGTCGTATCCACCTTCCGTGCGATTTTCTGTGTTTAAATTCAATGAAATTTTCTGTATTCGGCGATCTTCGCGATATGCCCCTTGCCTTGTTCTGCCTCCTTCGTGCATCACTACAGTCTTCATTCCACCAGAGAACACGCCTTTTATGGGAACCACCATTCGTTTGTGGGATAAACTTTTCAGCAGCAGCAATAATAAAAGCGGTAAAATATGCGACAGCGTCATCTATACAAAAATTGTTTATAAAATCGCGTAATAAATGAGTGGATTTTTAAAATGCTCCCAGTCAGCCGATGATAATTTCCAGACGGCAACACGGGGAGGGTTGTCATGCTGCGTTATTGAGTTTATGATTATAGAAAAGTGGTCACTTCCAAAAGGAATATTGATCACATTTCATTCCAGATGAGGCAGAAAAGCAGCAGAGTCTATTGCTAGATCTATCGATGAATATGAATTGTGTCGGATACTGTAATAGGTTGGCTTGTTAAACAGGCAGGCACTAGATGTAAGAAAAAGTTTCATTGAGTCGGCCTCTTGCGTCGCATCTCGCGTCTCCACATAACGTGTTGCGGGCGTCAAAATGACCCACAAGTAGGTAGGGGTCCGAGGGGTGATTTATGAGGTTATAGAAATCTGTTTTTTGGAGGTGATACTTCGGGGGTATGTATATGGAACAGAGAGTCGCCAGCTTATTGAAAAGAATCCCTCTAACTGACGCTGCTTCAAGGGGGATCTGTAAGGCTCATTGACGACACGCTACAGACTTGTCTGCGAAGATTGCAACACCGGCGCACGAGGGGCTAGCCTCGTCACGGTCCTTTTGGAAGATGCTGTACTGACGAAGAAAGTTTGGGTGCGTTTTAGATGTGCCTCTTGAACACACCGCAGCTTTGGATTTTGTTTGTGTAGAGTTCTCTAATTTCGCCAAGGTTATGAAGAAGTCCTCTAACATTCTATTGTAGTATTTGTGTATCCTTTATGATAAATGTGTTTAGTGCTGTGTCTTTAAGAGACGAAGAATCTTTCACGGGCTCTTTCAAAACCCCGTGACGCGAGGTTTTTTTTTTTTTTTTTTTTTTAACGATCGAAGGAGTCTCGCCGCTCCTTAGGCGCTGGTGGCGCCATCTGGCTAGTTGTGTCCATCGCCTCTTGCGAGGCGTTGGCACGCGCTCTTGCAAGGCACTGTGCTTGACCTGAAGGCCTCGACACTTTGGCAGATCACTTTTAGGCCATCAGCCCGGAGGTTGCTGGCCCCTTCTTCTGCAGTGGTGGAACAGTGCTAGCTGCAACCGCCGCGGGGGCAGATGGCGTCACTGCCGATTCACTGCGTGTGGGCCGGGCAGCTGCCGGAAGCCGTTGTGTCGCCGCCTCCTGACGCGTCGCATCGGCAAATGTGTTCTTGGGCAGGCAGGATACACGCCTCCGTGCCTCTTTGAAACTTATGTTTTTTGTTACTTTAATTGTTACGATTTCCTTTTGTTTTTTCCAGGATGGGCACAACGGCAAGTATGCAGCGCGCTCCCCATCACAGTTTTTACAGTGGAGAGAGTTTGCACAAGATTCAGAGGTGTGCTCATGAGCACTGCATTTCGCACAGGTTTGGCGGCCTCGGCTGCGCTGAGAACTGCGACCGAAACGCTGGCATTTGAAACACCGCAGGGGATTTGGAATGTATGGCAGAACACGATGCTTGATATGCCTGGCCTCGATGGACTCGGGCGGGACACTTGTTGCCAAAGTAAAGGTCAGGTCTTTGGTCTGGAATTCCTTATTGTCACGCCTCATCTTAATTCGTTTAACGTTGATGACGTTCTTCGCACTGAAACCCTCCAGGAGTTCCGCTTCAGTCAGCTACAAGAGATCATCATATGAGACTACGCCAGTGGTGGTATTCATACTACGTTGCGGGGTTACTGTTACTTGGGCGTTCCCGAATGGCACTATATTGGATAGCTTTTCATATTTATTTATTTTATTTATACAATACAGCGCACTCATGGTTCAAGCAGGGTGGTCGATACAAATGTAGGAAATACAAAAGAAACAGCAAAAAAAAAAAAAAAACAGTGGCTCAGAAAGGTTATTTCATACTTTGACCACTTGTTTTGATAAGGCAGTTCGATTCACTAATGTTTCTCGGGAAATAAGAAAACCTAAATAGGTCTGTGCGAGCAAAATATGGGGTTACGGCGTTTCCATTGTGGTGTTCGGTGGACCTGCTAGTTAAGGGTGACAAATAGGTTGAAGCATCTAGCGCTAGCTTGTTTTCCAAAAGTTGGGAAAGAAACTCTAATCAAAATTTTTGCCTTCCTGCCTGTAATAGAAGAATACCATTTGCTTGCATTAAATCAGAAGGTGAATCTATTGCTGAAAATTTGTTAAAAATAAACCTTACGGCCTTTCTCTGAATACGTTCAAGATAATCAATGTTGCGCTTAGTATGATGATGGTTGCGAAGTTGTAAGAGGAGATCACCGCTTGGCATCCCGGATGCTTTATAGCCTGTACCAAAAACTTCGGTGAGAGACTTGGAAACGAGGAATGGTGAGACTTTTCGCACAGGTTTGTCTGGTTCTTCAGAATCGATTACATAGAATCGGGGGAAAGATTTTTTGACGGCCAAAAAACACAGACTTCATCAGCGCGCCCCCTTCAGGGAGCGATCAGGTAATGGGGGAAGGAAGCAGCCAAAAGAGTGCTTTTTCGGGAGTAACGCCAGCCACCCACCGTGGAGCCCTACAAGGGGACGCTGCAGAACCTGTGAAACAGGGCCTGCAAAAGCCAGCTGTACGTTAACACTACAACCGAATATCACATATCCTAGAGTGGCTATTCACACAAGGTTAACCCTTGCTGCCGGGAAAAATTGGAAAGGGAAGCTAGGAGGAAACAGGAATGATGGAAGGTGAGAGAAAGAGGAAGGTTGGAGGGACAGAGAGACAGGAAAAGGCAACTATCTGTTTCCTCCGGGTCGGTCAGTCCGGGGGTGATGATGATGTGTGGAGTTTTATGGCGCAAGGGCCAGTTTAGGCCAAAGAGCGCCAAGCCAATGGTAATTATATCAAAGTGAAGCAATGTATTACGAGCAATGAATGTTATGGGGCTGTAAAGGGGCCTAAAATATGGCCACTGTAAAGTGTGTAAGAGCTACATGTAATAAAACTATGACAATGACTATGAGGTGTGCCAAGGACGCGAAAGGTGCATTGTAAAAGAGTTACGATGTACGATTGGTCATTTGGATAAAACTTCGAAAAGCACTACTGCCCTAACAGATTCCTTGAAGCGCAAGGACCTGAAGGCGTATGCTGTACAAAGACTAATATCACAGCACCATCCTCTGTAGAGAGGATTTGCTACGAAACATTTGGACTATTAACACGCAAGACCACATCTTTCAAGAAATCCAGGACAGCTTTGGTGGTAAAAAGGGGTTCTTTGCCTATAAACATAGCGGGATGGAGAGGGAGACAATAACGGTATGCTAGAGGAAAATGTTTCCTTCTTTCTCTTTCGGCTTCCCGACACTCCACGAGGACGTGGAGGACGGTGAGCCTTTCACCACATCTACCACAGGCAGGAGGTTCGTTGCCAGTAAGCAGGAAATTGTGAGTACCATATGTGTGTCCTATTCTGAGCCTACATAATATGACATCAAACCGTCTTGTTTTTGTAACGGGGGGGCCAGAAATCAATCGTTGGCTTAATCAAATGCAGCATATTATGTGTTTCTTTGTACCACATGCTTTGCCAGTAGCTTGGCTGTTTCGTTAGCAAGAAAGGCTTGAGGTCTGTGGAAGGAATAGCAGTGGTGGAGTTAACAGCCTGAGGTGTAATTGATGTGGCCATTTGGTCGGCCAGCACACTGCCTTCGATGCATCTATGACCAAGGACCCAGCACATTGTCACATATCTACGAGACAAATAAATATTGCACAAGAGACAGTAAAGCTCAATGAAAACATTATTTTTGTGTTTTCTTAAGGACATTAGTGCTTTCACAATACTTAACGAGTCCGTGAATATTATCGCTTTGTCTAGTTTTAATTTCTTTATGTGTTTTACCGCAGACAGTACTGCATAGGCCTCTGTAGTAAAGAGGCTTGTATGGGGGTTCAGTACACCTGCTTCCGAGAAAGAGGGTCCAACAGCCGCGAAAGACACACCAACATGCGATTTCGACGCATCGGTGTAACATTCCGGACAACAGTATTTCAATTGGAGTTCATGGAAATTCACTCGTATTTCGAGCTCTGGTGCGTATTTTGTAACTCTTACAAAAGATATATCGCATTGTATCACCTGCCAATCCCAAGGCGGTAACTGTTTCGCTGGAGGCATCAAGCGGTGTTCGAAGAGTGGAACGTCCATTTCCACGCTAAGCTCCCTCACACGGAGTGAGAAAGGCTGTCTCACAGAGGGTCGATTACGGAAAAGTGCAGTACATGTGGAATAGTTAATAGTTACACAACACGGATGTTCAGGATTAGAGTGCACTTTAAGGAAATATGTGAAGCTGGTGTAAGATCTCTGCAGATTGAGTGACCACTCACTCGATTCTACATATAAGCTTTCAATGGGGCTAGTTCTGAATGCGCCTGTGGCCAGACGGATACCCAGGTGGTGGACGGGATCCAGTATCTTTAGTGCACTCGGGGCGGCAGAGTTGTATACCATGGCGTCATAGTCTAACCGTGATTGAATGTGGCTCTTATAAATATTCATTATACACTTCCTGTCGCTACCCCATGTTGTGTGTGATAGTATTTTGAGCAAGTTCATTGTTTTTAGACATTTAGCTTTGAGAAATTTTATGTGTGGGATAAAAGCAAGCTTAGAGTCAAGTATTACACCTGGATATTTGCGTTCTTTGTTAACAGGTATTTCTTGTCCACACAGTTCCATGCACGGGTCTGGAACGAGGCCTCTCTTGTAAGAGAACACACTAACTTTTGTGGGGGTTGATTTTAAACCCATTTTCGTCTGCCCACTTAGATATCTTGTTCAATCCCTGCTGTACTTCTCTTTCGCACACTGCAAGGTCACAGGCTTTAAAACCTATTTGTATGTCATCTACGTAGACGGAATAAAATATAGCTGGTGGTAATGAAGCGCGGAGTGTATTCATCTTAACTATAAAGAGTGTGCAGCTGAGCACACCTCCCTGGGGTACACCTGTCTCCTGTATATATGGACGTGAGAATACATTCCCGACTTTCACGCAGAAGGTACCATTCAATAGATAATAATAATCATAGAAAGTTTATTACAATGGAAAATATTTGAAGGAGGGGTGATCGGAGCCTGTCAGTCCTGGGGCCGACTGGCCTCTGCCGCCTGCCTGACCTGGCTAATTGAGGAATTTTGTCCTGCCAGGTTGGAGCGGGCCAGCTGTGCCTCCCACTGCTCCATTGTATTGCTGGTATTTCGCCTATGAGGGTGCTTAGTGCACTCCCAGGTTATATGTATTAGGCTAGGTATGCCACTGCACCAATGACAGTTGGCCCTATAACGAATGGGATACATGGCGTTTAGCAAGTTTAAATGGGGGAATACCCCGGTCTGTATTTTACGCCAATCGGCGGCCTCTTCCCCGCTAAGTTGTGGGTGAGGCGGTGGGTATTTTCTGCGGACTCCGCGCTGATGAGCAAGGATGTCTTTGGCATCCTTCCTAAGGCTCGTACAGGCCTTAGTGGTTAGTCGAATCACGTATGGGTTACCGTACCAAATCCTGAACAGGGAGGAGGAAAATCAGGCTAACACAATAATCCAAACCGCTTTCAAAGCTGCTCTGGGCCTGCCTAAGTGTACTTCAACGCAGCGCATGTTACCTTTGGGAGTGCACAATACTTTCGACGAACTGAGGCAGGCCACCCTGATGCGACCGAGGGAGCGCCTCAGCTTCACAAAAAATGGTAGGGCAATATTGGCTAGACTCAATAGCCCAGCATACCCCATTTATCTCACAGAGTAGGCCGTACCTCTCCCTCCGTTGATGAGATACAAAATTACAGTAGCCCCAATTCCAAAGAATATGCATCCCGAGTACAACAAAGAAAGACGCAAAGCACGCGCACAACACATTCAACCAGCGTACTCTAATAACCATAGGTACAACACGTACTACACGGACGCAGCTGTTTATGTAGAAGCGACCGGGCAGCGCTACCAAAGGAGGTACGCCCTGGCAGTCGTGAACGCGATCAGTCAACAGCAAATTACCGCGTCGGCCACGGCGGGATCCCCAACCTCGGCTGAAATATTAGCAGTGGCGATCGCACTCGCTCATGCGGAGCGTTCGCGAAGGGACTCCGTCGTGGTCACGGACTCCCAGGAGACATGTCGCATGTTTCTCAAGGGGCACGTGACTGCGGCTAGCCTCGCGATAATCCCCAAATCCTTCAACCACCATCGTCGCCTACTCTGGTGCCCGGGCCACGCGGGGATACAGGGGAACGAAAAGGCTAACGCGTTAGCTCCAGGGTTCACTAACCGAGCGACGGCGTCCTCGTCTGACCTCAACAACCCGCACTATCCCTCACAAAATTTCACAGATAACTTTCTATCAGGTGTAGCATATTGCCACGGATGCCCATTCCCGACAAGTCTCGCAAGATCCCGTATCGCCACGTTGTGTCGTACGCCTTCTCCATATCGAGGAATATCGACAAGAAAAACCGTTTGTGTACAAACGCGTCACGAATATTCCCCTCAATGCGCACGAGATGGTCGTTTGTTGACCGACCCTCTCTGAAGCCACACTGCTGGGATCAAGCATTTTGTTCATTTCATGGACATGTATGAGTCGCCGGTTAATCATTTTTGCAAACAGCTTACAAAGGCGACTAGTGAGAGCTATCGGGCGGTAGCTTGCCGCTGACGAAGGATCTTTACCTTGCTTCAAAACGGGGACCACGATCGCTTCTTTCCATGCAGGTGGAAGATATCCAGCAGCCCAAATAGTATTAAAAAGTGTAAGTATTGACAGTTGTGTGTCAGTGTGCACGTTCTTAATCATGTCGTACATTATTCTATCGGGTCCCGGTGCAGAGCTGTTGCATACGATCAAGGCAGCTCTCTGCTCGGCATTGCAGAAAGGACGGTTGTACGGTGCGTTTTGTGGGGATTTCCGCTCAAATGCCTTACGTTCTTCTATCTGTCTGTACATGTTGAAGGATTTTGAGTAGTGTATTGAGCTTGACACATGGTCAAAGTGCTCCCCTAGGGTGTCTGCCTGTTCTTTTATGGTATTCCCTTGATTGTTCACCAGAGGCAACGGATTTATTTGCTGCCCTTTTGCCTTCCTTACGCCATTCCAAACTTTCGCCTCCTGTGTGTACGAAGTTATACCTGAAAGGAACCTTGCCCAGCTTTCTCTCCTCGCCTGACGTCTTATCCGCCTTCCCTGCGATTTTGTGCGTTTAAATTCAATTAGATTTTCTGTATTGGGCGATCTCCGCAATATTCCCCATGCCTTCTTCTTCCTTTTTCGTGCATTTCTATAATCGTCATTCCACCAGGGAACACGTCTTTTAGATTAACCACCATTCGATTGCAGGATGAACTTTTCAGCAGCATCAAAAATAAAAGCGGTAAAATATGCGACAGCATCGTCTATACTAAAATTGTTTATAAAATCGGGTGATAAATGAGTTGATTCCTTAAAATGCTCCCAGTCAGCCGATGCTAATTTCCAAATGGGAAGACGGGGAGGGTTGTCATGCTGCGTTATTAAGCTTAAAGTTATAAGGAAGTGGTTACTTCCAAATGGATTATTCATCACATTCCACTCCAGATGAGGGAGAAGGGAAGCGGAGCCTATTGTTAGGTCAATGAATGAACATGAATTGTGTTGAATGCTGTAATATGTTGGTTCCTTCTTATTAAACAGGCAGGCACTAGAGGTCAGAATAAAGTTTTGAATTAGTCGGCCTCTTGCGTCGCAACGCGCGTCTCCCCACAACGTGTTGTGGGCGTTAAAATATCCCACAAGTATGTAGGGTTCCGGGAGCTGTTTTATGAGGTTATAGAAATCGGCTTTTTGGAGGTGATAGCTTGGGCATATATATATCGTACAGACAGTAACCACCTTATTGAAAAGAACCCCTCCAATTGACACTGCCTCGAGGGGTGTCTGTGAGGCTACCTGGCGACAAGCTACGGACTTGTCTGCAAGGATTGCTACACCGCCGGACGAGGTGCTAGCCTCAACGCGGTCCTTGCGGAAAATGGTGTACTGTCGCAGGAAATTGGTGTGTTGTGGTTTTAGGTGTGTTTCCTGTAGACGCAGCACTTTTGGATGGTGTTTGTGGATAAGCTCTTGCACATCATCAAGGTTCCTAAGAAGACCTCTGACGTTCCATTGAATTACTTGTGTATCCATATTCGAAGTAAAAAGGTGCTGTGTGTACGGAAACGGAAGTGATGCCTTAGATTACAGAGCTCTTTCGAGGCCCTGTAATCGGGGTTTTGCCCTTTCTGAAGCGTTCGAGGGAGCCTCGCCGCTCCTTAGGCGTTTGGTGCGCTTTGAGGACAGGTGTAGTGTCCATCACCTCTAGTGAGGCTCCGGAAACGTGCTCTTGCGAGCCAGAAGTTCCTAAAGAGAGTCCCGCCTTGGAGGGCAAGTCCCCTGCACCCACCAGCTCGGAGGTCGATGGGGCTCCCTGAGGGATTTAGCTGCACCGGCTGTTGCCAGCGCGGGAAGGGGCCGGAGAGGTTGGGGCAGCCTCGGCTGCGCCCACCTTCGGGTTCGATGGCCCCGTCTGCTGAGTTGGCGTAGCAGCGCTAGCTGCAACCGCCGCGGGGGCAGATGGCGTAACTGCCGACTCACTGCTTCTGGGTCGGACAGCTGCCGGAGGCCGTTGTGACGCTTCCCCCTGACGCGCCACATCGGCAAAGCTGCTCTTAGACAGGTATGACACCCGCCTACGTGCCTGCTTGAAATAAATGTTTTCTTTGACTTTGACTGTCACTATTTCTTTTTCTCTTTTCCAAGACGGGCAGGACCGCGAGTATGCGGCATGCTCGCCATCACAGTTAACACAATGTGGAGTGTTCTGGCACGTTTCAGAGGAATGTTCAGTGTTACTGCACTTGGCACATGTCAGCCGGCCTCGACAGTTCTGTGAACTGTGGCCGAGCCTTTGGCATTTGAAGCAACGGAGAGAATTAGGGATGTACTGCCTTACTCGGATCTTAATGTGACCTGCTTCTATCGTTTCTGGAAGTACACTGGAGCCAAATGTGAGAATAAGGTATTTGGTATCGATTTCTCTCCCGTCGCGCATGATTTTAATTCTTTTTACGTTCACAATATTTTGATCCTTCCACTCTTCCAAAAGTTCAGCCTCGGTCAGATTCATGAAGTCGTCCTCAGAGATCACACCGCGGATGGTGTTCATGGTGCTGTGTGGGGTCACTGAAACAGGGGTGTCCCCTATAGACACTTGGTTACTTAGTTTTTTGTACTGGTTTTTGTCATGCAGTTCTAAGAGAAGGTCGCCACTTGCTAGTCTAGATGCGTTATAGCCTGGGCCAATAGTTTGAGTTAGACATTTGGATACGAGGAAAGGTGAGATCATTCTCGTTGTCTTTCCTGGTTTCTCAGAATGAATAACTTGATAGCGGGGAAAGTTTTCAGTATGTCGGCCAAAAAATTTGAATACTTCTTCGGTGCGCCCTCGCTTCTGAGGACGATCAGGCAGTTTTGCAAAGGAATAATCCTTAAGGTATGTTCAATTTTCGGCAGTAACGGCAGCCGCCCACCATAGAGCCCAACAAGGGGACGCCACAGGTCTTCTAAAAAAACAAGTCCTGCAGACGCCAACTGTACGTTTCCGCTATAACCATATATGTACAACCAAGGTTGATTGCAGCATACATGGTTAACCCTTGCTGCCAGGAAGCTCGGAAGTAATAAAGAAATGAGAAAAAGACAGCAAAGGTGGCAAGTAATGGAAAGACGAAGGTTGTAGGGAGAGAGACAGGAAAAGGCAACTACCGATTTTCCCCGGGTGGGTCAGTCCGGGGGTGCCGTCTACGTGAAGCCGAGGCCACAGGGACGTGTTGCCTCCGCTGAGGGCCCTTAAAGGGGCCAACACTCAGCATCGATTCAAACACCAGGATTCCCTTTACCCGGACACGGCTAAATTGTCTTTCGCAGATGAGTAGATTTGAGGCGCGGCACGCCACTTGCACATCGTTGACATTTATTCAGTGCGTGCCAGAGGATCGGATTATTTTATTAATAGAGTTCATTTTGACTACGAAGAGTGTCGTGCTCAGAATTCAACCTTGTGCAACGCCATTTTCTTGTGTAAATGGCCGTAAAACTGTTGTGGCGAGACATACGTGAAATGTTCTGTTTGACATGAAATCATACAGAGAGGTTAACGTTCTGCCATGAATTCCCAGGTCAGCCAGGTCTCTCAAAATTCCATATCGCCACGTGGTATCACACGCCTTTTCTAAATCGAATAAAAGCGCGAGACAGTGTTTATTATTATTAATAGTGTTTAATGGCGCAAGGGCAAAAACGGTCAAAGAGCGCCTGTAATGATGTTAAGTAGTGCGCCAGAACGTTAACAACATGAGTGGGGGTATAAGGGGTTGCGATGCCTGTGATGTGCTGTGGTGGCTGTAAAGGCTTAAAGAATTAGAAAACGCTGCTCCTGAATGCCTTGAGGGAATTTAGGATGATCATGTAGGATTTGAGGTAGCAGAAGGGAAATGAGCTGAAAAGCGGTAAGATGTATTCTTCAAAATGCCCACGTCATTAAGATAACAGCCGGTTGAGGGGGAACATTGGCTGAGCTGATAGGGAAAACCCAGGGTGAATAGGTAACTTGTTGCGGTAAAGTTAGGAAGGTATTTTTTTCGCGAAGCTTCCATGCCAGGGCATTGTATAAGAACATGTATGACTGTGAGTTGACTTCCACATCTGATGCAGACCATTGGATCAATACCCGTTAGCCAGTATGAGTGCGTCGCATGTGTGTGTCCTATCCTCAGTCTCGACGTCATTACTTCCTCCTGTCTATGCCGGTGTACAGGCATTTGTGTAATGTAGGATTGTATGATGTGAAGTTCGTTACTATTTTCTGTGCCCCAAGCTTCTTGCCATGTGCAACGCAGTATTCCTCGAACAACAGCTTTCATATCTTCGTATGGCACATAACTTTCACCTATACAGGACCTTAGAGCTGCTAAAGCCGCATTTGCGTCTGCCGCTTCATTACCAGGTATATTAGTATGGCCAGGTATCCAGCAACTTATAATTTGTAGCCCACTTTTGTAGGCTAAGGATAAGCTACTGACGGGAGTCTTCATCACCGGATTCGTTCTCTGTTTTCTAGATGTCTCGACGTGACCACACTTAAGGCGTCTGTGTGTATTACCGATTGATAGAATTTTTATTGTTATTTCTTTAACTGCGAGAAGTATAGCATGAGCTTCAGCAGTGAAGATACTTGTGTGTTTCTTTAATCTTCAATGGGCGACAAAATCTGGACTTATTGCAGCGCATGATGTTGTTTCAGCAGTTTCTGATGTATCAGTTTAAAATTCAGGATCCTTGTACTTTCTTTGTAGTGATAAGAAGTGTTGTTGTACAGCTTCTTATGGTTGCTTTTTGTTTGTTTCTGTGAAGGAGAAATCACAATATATGGGGACAGATTCCCTATGGTGCTGCTAACTCGTTAGTGTTATGCGGGTGAACGTCCGACTACAATATGTTGTTTTCTTGACATAGCGAGAGTGCTTTCAGTAGAAATTGCTTTGTTAACGTTGGCTTCTTTGCAAAGAAAGCTTGCGTTTCGGTGCTCTTCCTAATTTTGTAACACGGGTGTTCTTGGTTGGAGCTATTCTTAAGTATGTGCATAAAACTACAATACATGGCCGGTTTAGATTCCACTGATTACCTTCTACGTACAAACCTGCAACAGGGCTATCACGGAGTGAACCTAGGGCTAGTCGCATGGCAAGGTTGTGTACGGGATCCATAATTTTTAAAACAGAACGTGTAGTTCATTGGTAAGCGATGTTCCCGTAATCAATGCGCGTTCTAACCAGGCTATTATAGAGCGAGAGCAAGCATTTCTTGTCAGTTACCCACGATTGGTGTGAAAGAATTGTAAGGATGTTCATAGTTCTTAAACATTTCATTTTTATGTTTTGATATGTTGCACAAACGAGAGCTTATCGTTCAATATAACGCCAAAAAATTTCTGCTATTTTTTATACTAAGCACATATCCGTTCATCGTAATCTTTGGTTCAAGTTTTATGCCTCTTTTAGGTGAAAATAAGACGCATGTCTTTTCTTCAATAAAGCGAAAGCCAATCTTTTCAGCCCATTTGATAAATATGGTGTTTTGTGGCGCAAGGGCCAAATGTGGCCAAAGAGCGCCAGGGCCGTGTTAATGAGTTCGTTGCGGAACTATGAATAGCGAGAGGTAGGTGTTACGTGGCTGCAAGGGGGCCTAAATAACAGTCGCTGTAATGTGTGCAAAATCTAGGTGAAATAAAGTTATGCCGATGCTTAATAAGCTGTGCAATGAACACGAAACAGACATTGTGAAAGAATAATATTGTAGTAAAATGTGTCGTAGATAAACATTTGAGAGATGCACTTATGCCTTAACAGAGCCCTTGAGATGCAAGCGCCTGGAGGCATGTGCTACACAGAAGTGCTATCACAGCAGCATCCTCTGGAAAGAGGATTGGCTATGAATTTATGGGGCTCAACAGATGCAATTCTACATCATTAAAAAATCCTGCAACTGCTTTGGTGTCAAAGGACGTGTTCTGCACCAAGAAACATTGCAGGTTGTAGAGGTGTGTGCTGGCGATATACAAGAGGAAAATGTTTCTCTCAGCTTCGGCTTCCCGACACTCCAGGATGACGTGGAAGATGGTCAGCCTCTCACCACATCTACCACAGGTTGGAAGCTTATTCCCAATCAATAAAAAATTATGGGTGCCATAGGTGTGTCCTATCCTGAGACGACGGAATAGGACATCTGTTCGGCATGACTTTGTTGCGGAGGGCCAGAAACCTATCTGTGACTATATCACGTGCATCTTATTATTTCGTTCCGCGTCCCACAAGCGTTGCCAGTGGTTTCCCAGTTTCCTTCGTAAGAAAGGCCTCATATCTGTGGTAGGGACAGCGACGGAAGGTTTAATAGCTTACGATGCAATGGACGTGGCCATCTCGTCCACCAGAACATTACTAAGTATGGACAGCTGGGCTAGTTGGTTATGATTAGCATTATGAAACATAGTTCCAGCGCACATTTGGACAAGGATGAGGAGAGAAAGACAACACGAACGCCGGACTTCAACTGAATTTTATTCATGGAAAACAGGGCTTTATGTACACAGGGGGAGGGGTGGGGGACTGCTAGTGCGCAGGACCACCAAAAAATATTTCCTTGGTCTAGGCAAAGGTCATCAGAGGTGTCAAAACAAAAATTGAGAAACTTTTCCCTCTCATTTTTACATCACTCAGTACAATCTTGTTCATCTCCCGCCCTACCTTGCTGGTTCGACACACCCGTTTGCCCTGAGATAATCAATTTCTTTTGTCCCGAGTGCAACAGAAGGAGCACTGACACAGTAATCGTTTTCATTGTAGATACAAAACGCTTCAAATATTTCCCGGTGTTTCTGATTGCTATACTTGCGCAATACGCGTGTTCATTGGAAAAACGCCTTGCATGCTGGCTTGTGCGAGCAACGGCGAATGTGGTCGGCTAAATGACCAGCGCTACTTAGTGATGTAGCATTCCTGCGATGCTCTAGCAAGCGTTCATTCAGACAGCGCCCGGTTTGGCCAATATAGCATTTCCCACAGGCGAGGGAAACACTGTACACAACACCGACGTCACATTCAACGAGGGCTTTGGTGTGCTTTATTTTGCAAGCTGGCTTCTGCTGGGATTCGTTTACTAGGCGACACATTCGTCCCAGCTTTTCCGGTGCTGAGAACACAACACGCACCCCGCACCTGTCGCCAACCTTTTTGAGGCGGTGAGAAACCTGGTGCCAATAAGGCACTACGACAGGGCGCTTTTGCGGGCGTGCGACTTTTTTTCAGCCTGCGCCTCCCACCAGCCTTTGCCTCGCGAATCTGTCTCTCTACCACCGAGGCCACGATTTCTCCGTGGAACCCGGCCTTCTCCAGACGCCTTAGCTGGGCGTCGACGCTGTCACGAACTTGATGTTCGCATGACTTGTCTAGAGCAGAGCGGATGCAGTTTTTTGATATAGCTCTTTTTACGAGCTTGAAGTGGGCCGATTGATAATTCAGAATTTGTTTTTTCGACCGTGGCTTGTACTGCCAGCACACGCGCGCTCCATGAAAAATAAGACACAAGTCGAGGTACTGGATGCGATCATCTTGCGGCAGTTCGTGCGTGAACTTCATTGCAAAGGCGTTACTAGCAAAAATATCGAAATGTTGCTTATACTATTGCATCTATCCTGAGCATCAGTCGTATTCATTACAACGAGGTAATCGTCGACATATCTAAAAACTTTCTGCACGCCTGCGTTGTAAAGGGACGCTTGAATGCGCTTGTCAATACTTGCTAAGAAAATATCGCTTAATAGTGGTGCTAGGCAAGAGCCGATGCACACTCCTTCTTTTTGGATAAAACAGCTGTCATTAAAAGTGATAATGGTGGATGAGAGATAAAAGGAAATCAGCTCTAAAAAATTGTCGGTTGATAACCCAGTCATGTTTTGGAAGGCCACTGGTGCCATGTCTTCAATGTGGCTTCTAACCGCGCTGAAAAGCTCAGGATGAGGCAATGAGTAAAACAAATCTTCTACATCGATAGAAAATGCAAACCTCTTTTGACACGGGGTTTCACAGCCAGAAAAACATTCGATAACCTCTGTAGAATTTTTTACCAGGAAAGGGTCTTCTAACGGAATGGTACTATGGTGCTTCTGCAGATACCTTGATAAGATGCCCTGCCAGGAGCCCTTCTCTGTGACAATAGGCCTGAATGGAAGAGATTCCTTGTAGGTCTTTACAGTGAAGAAAACACTCAAAGACACAATGTCAGCAGCGTTGATGCTCTTAATTTTTCTAGCTTGAGCTCTTCACATAAAGCAATAGCCTTTTTCTTCACTTTAGCTAACGACACAGTCACTGGGACAAAGTTTTTTGCGATAGCCTCATTTGCCTTCTGTAGGAACAGACCTTTTGGCATCACAACAAAGCCGCCCTCTTTGTCCCCAACTAATAGGTTAAGATCTTTGCTCTTCAAGTAGTTAACAGTGAATCTGACAGGTAATTTTGGAGCAAAAGGCGCACCTCTATGTTGCAGTGACTCTACGCCTTCAGCTATACATCGCTCTTGTTCATCTGAACTGGCTGCCGCGGCCACATTTCTGACTATAGACAGCATTCGTACCGGTTCTTCTTTAGCCTCGATACAAAACTTAGGATCATGGCTTAGCACAGCTACAACCCTTTCAGGCAAGTCACACTCACCGATGCAGGTAACTTGCTTTGGAGCATCATGCTGTCGCACTTGCGCTTTCTTCAACGCACACAGATTTCTAAGACACATGCTCCACAAAAACTCGGAAGTCCTTGTAGCCTCACTGTTCAGCGTTCGGAAAAGTGGGTCACCATTCTGTCCAGGCACTAACGAAGCGGAGTAGGTGCGCAGGCAGTTCTGCAGGTGTCTGATCTGTCGCCACAGCTCGGAGCGCATAATCTTCATTATCCTTCTTGAATGTCGAGCAGATGGGAAGCACGGCGCAAACAGGGCATGGACACCAGGTAGGACAAGACGGTGGTCCAAAGCAAACGTCAGCTCTCTTGCACGGCATGTGGTCACTGCTGAAAGGTTGACAAGGGTCGAGGAAGGGTTTGCACATAAAGGAGGAGGGGAGAAAGGGCCCAATGTACTAGAAAGTATATCGCTAAGTATGGAACTATGTTTCATAATGCTAATCATAACCAACTAGCCCAGCATTCGAATATGCGCGACAGGCGCGCGCTTTGTAACAGCTACGAAAGATGTATCACAGTGTATAGATTGCCACTGCCAGGGCGGGGGCCGTATAACAGGGAGCATAAGGTGGTATTCAAGCAGTGGAACCCTTGTTTCTTCAGCTATGTCTCTAACACGCAGTGAGAAAGGCTTTGCCACTGTGGGTCGGTTGCAGAAAAGTTGAGAACTGAACAAATTATTTATAGTGGAATACGCTGGGTGCTCACTGTTTGCGTTCACTCTCAGAAAATACACGAAAGACGAATATGTTCTCTGCAGATGAAGTGACCACTCATCCGATTCAACGTAAAGGCTTTCCACTGGGCTTGTTCTAAAGGCCCCTGTTGATAGGCAAATTCCTAAGTGGTGGACAGGGTCTAGCATCTTCAGAGCAGTTGGAGTAGCCGACTGGTAAACTATGGCTCCATAGTGTAGTCGTGTGCGTATGAGACTTTTATATAAGTTCATGAGACATTTTCTATCACTGCCCCAGGTTGTGCTTGACAGCACCTTTAATATATTCATTGTTTTCATACATTAGTTTTTAAGATACTTTATGTGCTGTATAAAGGTTAATTTCGCGTCTAAGATTATGTCTAAAAATGTATGTTCCCTATTTACAGGCAGATACTCACCATGCAACACAATTTCAGGACCAGTGTGCAGGCCTCTTTTTCTGGAGAAAACGACACATGTGCTTTTTGTGGGTTAAGTCTGAACCCGTTCTCATCAGCCCATTTGGAGACATTGTTAAGACCAAGCTGGACCTGTCGCTCACAGATTGCGAGAGAAATTGATTGAAAACCTATCTTCACATCGTCAACATATGTTGAATAGAAGATGTTACGTGGTATGTGTAGAAGAGAATTCATTTTTACTATAAAGAGCGTGCAGCTGAGCACCCCGCCCCACGGCACTCCAGTTTCCTGTACAAATTTCCGTGACAGAACGTTGCCCACTCGAACACGGAATGTGCGATTAGACAGATAACTTTCAATAACATTGAACATATTACCGTGTATACCTAACTGTGAAAGGTCTCTCAATATCCCAAACCACCACGTAGTATCATATGCTTTCTCCATATCTAGCAATACTGATACGAAAAACTGCTTATGAACAAAAGCTTCACGGATACGTGCCTCGATACGTATGAGATGGTCATTGGTGGATCGACCCTCCCGAAACCCGCACTGGTATGGGTCGAGCAATTTGTTTGATTCGAGGAAGTGTAGTAGGCGACAGTTAATCATTTTTTCGAAAACTTTGCAGAGGCAACTTGTTACTACTATGGGTCTGTAACTTGATACAGAGGAAGGATTCTTTCCGTGCTTTAGAATGGGAATTATAATAGCCTCCTTCCAAACAGAGGGGATCTCGCCGGAAAACCTTATAACGTTGTAAAGGTAAAGGAGAGTTTTTTGTGTTTCGGAGGGTAGTTGTTTCAACTTCTCATATATTACGCGGTCTAAACCTGGGGCGGATGTATTACAACAGTTCAGTGTTGCCTGCAGTTCTGCTATGCAGAATGGTTCGTTGTACGCCACACTTTTAGCACATTTTCTTTGTAACTTTTGCTGTTTTATTCTCGTTTTGTACTTTAGGAAGGTTTCGGAGTAGTGCGAGGAGCTCGATATGTATTCAATATGTGCATTTTTTCAAAAAGCTTACACAGACAATTTGTAAGAGCTATGGGACGATAACTTGCTGCCAAGGAGGGGTCTTTTTCCTGCTTCAGGACAGGAACCATGCAGATGGGAGGTATCCCGCAGCCCACAGAGTGTTGAAAAGTGTAAGTAGTGTAACTTGTGTGCCAGTATGTAAGTTTCTGATCATGTCATACATGACTCTGTCAGGTCCCGGTGCAGTGCTTTTGCATGTGTTCAAGGCAGCTCTCAACTCGGCAATACTGAAAGCCCGGTTATAGGGTTCATTCTGTCTGGATTTTCTAATTATTGGCTTACTTTCTTCTGTTTGTTTATATTTGAGAAAGGACTGAGAATAATGGGTTGAGCTCGACAGGCTCTCAAAGTGCTCCCCAAGTGAGTCTGCCTGATCTTGCAGGGTATCGCCTTGTGTGTTTACCAGAGGGAGTGAGTGTGCTTGTCGCCCTCTTATCCTAATAACCCTGTTTCAGACATTGGCCTCATCTGCGTACGAGTTGATGCCCGATAAAAACTTCTGCCAGCTTTCTCTTCTGGCCTGTCGGCGGGTTCGCCTGCCTTGGGACCTTACTTTTTTAAAGTTGATAAGATTCTCTGCAGTGGGAGCAGCGCGTAGCAACCCCCCCACTTTGTTCTGTTTCTTACGGGCGATTTTACATTCGCCGTTCCACCACGGGACACGTCGTCTGCATGCCAAGCCGCTTACTTCAGATATGCATTTAGATGCGGCATCTATAATGAAGGCTGTAAAATACTGCACAACAGCATCAATTCCAAAAGAAGACATTTCATCCCATGAGATACTAGTGAGATTCCGAAATTTCTCCCAGTCCGCTGTATGAACCTTCCAGCTAGGAGCCTGTGGTGGGTATTCGTTTTCTTTCGATGTTCTTAGCAGTATGGGGAAGTGGTCGCTCCCGTAAGGATCGCTGGTAACTTCCCATTCAAGTTCAGGCAGAATAATAGGAGAAACTATGCTGAGATCGATTGAAGAAAAGGTTCTGCTTGCTAGAGAGTAATATGTGGGTTCCTTCTTATTCAGAACGCACGCACCAGAAGAATTGAAATGAAATGAATGTTTGATGTTTTATGGCGCAAGGACCAAGTATGGCCAAAGAGCGCCACGTCCGTGTTAATGAGTTTGCAGTGAAATCATGAGTTCTATGAAGTTGGTGTGACGTGGCTGTAGAGGGGCCTTAAAATGGTCGCGCTAAAGTGCGTAAAATCTGTATAATAAGATTATGGCGATGACTTATGACGTGTACTATAAACAATAAGACGCATTTAAAAAGAATGATATGATGTCTAAAAATATATCAGGTTATATAAGATATGTTAGAGCACTACTGCCTCCTTAGAGCCCTTGAAACTCAAGGACTTGGAGGCATGTGCTATTCAAAACAATTATCACAGTGGCATCCTCTGGAGCGAGGATGCTCTACGAATTTAATGGGCTTATAACGTGTACAAATACATTCTTGAAGAATTTCATGTCTGCCTCGGTGTTAAAAACCGGTCCTTTACCAAGAAACATAGCTGGGTGGAGAAGGACGCAATAATGACACGCAAGAGGAAAACGTTTCTTTATTTCGGATTCGGCTTTTCGACAATCCAAGAGGACGTGGAGGACGGTCAGCCTCTAACCACATCGACCACAGGTTGGCGGTTCATTTCCAGTAAACAGAAAATTGTGGGTACCAAATGTGTGCTCTATTCTGAGGCGACAAAATAGGACATCTGTTCGGCGTGATTTTGTTGGTGAGAACCAAAAACCTAACTGTGGCTTGATGACGTGCAGTTGATTTTTTATTTCTGCATTCCACATGCGTTGCCAGTGTTGTCGCAGTTTGTTGTGCAAGAAAGGCTTCAGATCTGTGAGAGGAACAGCAGCTGTAGGAAAGGTGGTCAGTGACGTGAGTGATCTGGCCATTTTATCAGCTGGTACATTACCCTCGTTGCCTCTATGGCCAGGCACCCAGCATATTACTACATGTTTATGTGATAGGTAAATATTGCATAAGAGAGAGTAGAGTTCATTGAAGACAGGATTTATATGCCTTTGTATAGAGATTAACGCTTTTACAAGACTCAACGAGTATGTGAATACTATTGCTCTGTCGAGTTTTAATTTATTTATGTTTTACTGCAGACAGTACTGCATAGACTTCTGCAGTGAAGATATTTGTTAGCGGGTTCAATATGTCAGATTTAGATAAAGAAGGACCAACAGGGGCATAAGATACACTAGCATGTGATTTTGACGCGTCTGTGTAAAATTCAGAGCAGGGGTACTTCGATTGAAGTTCACGGAAATGCATAGCGATTTCAAGGTCAGGAGGGTGCTTTGTAACCTCTACAAAAAATACATCACAATCTATCACCTGCCACTCCCAAGGCGGTAGTAGCTTAGCTGGAGGCATTAGACGATGTTCGAGTACTGGGACTGACGAGTAGTGGACTGACGCGTTTAAGCGGTCGGTCACTTTGTTATCAAACATGTACTTTACTTTGTTTAAGCTGTTACTTGTCCTCGCGGGTGACGTCGAGCAGAATCCCGGCCCAATGTCGAAGGTTGAGGCGGACGCCTTCGCTGCTGCCTTGGAACGAATAAGTAAGCTTGAAGACGCCGTGGCTGCTATGCAAGCCGATTGTAGAAATTTCGAAAAGGGACAGGCAGCTGCTTTGGAAACTGCACGCAAACATGCAGAAAATGAGAAGGCTTTGCGCAGTGACTTGGTGCGAGCGAACGAGGAACGCGCTGCCGCTGTAAACGAAATTAAACTGCTACATACGAAGCTAGTAGCGTTGGAATCATCTGTGCCATCTCAACCAGCTGGGGATTCTGGAACGTGTTTGGAAACATTGCGTGACGTTTCCAATCAGCTGTGTAAAATATCTTCTAGATGTGAAAATGCGGAAAACCGTATGCGACGATCCAACCTGCTCTTTTTTGGAATAGCAGATGAGGCTAATGAAAACTGGGCAGCTTCAGAAAAAAAAGTGATACAATTTTGCTCCGAAAAATTGGGTACGGAATTCACGACTGCGCAGTTTGAGAGGGTGCACCGATTAGGGAAATTTGCGATAGGCAGGGTGAGGCCTATTATTGCGAAAATGACGTTTTTCAAAGACAAAGGCTGTATCTTGTCTTCTGCACGCAAACTGAAAGGATCTGGTTTTTCAATTCGCGAGGATTTTTCGCCAGCTACCCGGCAGGCAAGAAAGCAGCTAATTGCTTTTGCGAAAACTGAAGCTAAGCCATTTACGTTGTTAACCGATCGACTACGAATTGGGGACGCCATTTATATTTTTGATAGCACTCGGAATACAGTTGTTCCTTGTGTTAAATAGCAGCAAACCACACTGCATGATGTGAACTGCAGGAAGTCAAAGCCACCTGTCATCGCACCATCATTATCAATATCTTTCACAAATATCCGAAGTCTGTTGCCTAAACGCGACGATATTGCCTCATTTCTTGATGACTGCAGTTCAGATATTCTTGTTCTTACTGAAACATGGCTACACTCTGAAATAACAGATAATGAAATATTTCCACATGATAGCACATTTAACATTTTAAGGTGTGATCGGACCGGAAAGAGAGGTGGTGGCGTACTCCTTGGTACCAAAAGAACAGTTACCTCACAAGTTATTAATGTAGATTCCAGTATTGAGATAGTATGGGCTGAATGTCAAACCTACAGAAACAAGCTACTGATAGGATGTTGTTATCGTCCTCCCGATACAAACCAGTACTTTCTTGTCGAACTGCGCAATAGTATTTCTAAAGCCCTTGAGCTCTGTCAGGCTGACATCGTCTATGTTTTTGGCGACTTTAATTTTCCTTTGATCGACTGGAATAACCTATCATCCTCTTGTCATACGTCAATGGAGTTCATTTCTTTAATGTTAGATTTCAATTTATTCCAAATAATTACGCAGCCCACCCGTGGCACTAACATTTTAGATTTAGTTTTCACTAACGCCCCTGAAACAATTGGTGAAGTTGTTTGCTTAAACGGTTTCAGTGATCACAAGCTACTACAACTTACTCTTAACATTCCCTTGAAATATACAGGCGTCTCAAAGAAAACCATCCGTGATTACAACAGGGGAGACTATGGCAATATCAACAAAGAACTTGAGACTTTTCTTTCTGGCACCTTTTTAGCTTCGTTTTCGGCTCGGGCAGTCAACGAAAACTGGCTTCTCTTTAAAGAAAAGCTGTGTGCTTTAGTGGAAACGTATATCCCCCAAATCAGAATAACAGGCGATAGACGGAACCCTTGGTTCACCAAGTACCTTCGACGGCTCAGAAACAAGAAGAAAAGGCTATACGCAACCGCAAAGCGTACAAACTCACCCGTGGTATGGGATAAATATAGCTCATTTTTGAAAGTTTACTGTTCATCTTTAAGAGAGGCTAAAGAAAAATACTACTCTCAAGATCTACCTTCACTACTTAAAAACAACCCCCAAAAATTCTGGCAGGTGATTTCACCCAATAGTGGCTCGCATCACATTTCACTAAGTGATGGGAATCAAGCTCCAATCAGTGACAAGGAATGCCCAGTCATCTTTAATGAATTTTTTTCATCCATATTCACAATAGAAGACCATTCTAATCTGCCGGAAGTCACTGATCAAGATTACCAGTACATGCAATCCATAGATGTAACAGAGGATGGTATCGCAGGTCTCATAAATAACCTTAAGTTGACTACTTCTTCGGGTGTCGATAATATTAACTCAAAAATTTTAAAGAATACAGTCACGCTATCTAGCAAATTTTTATGCAATATTTTCCGCCAGTCGTTATCATCAGGCCAGCTTCCCTTAGACTGGAAAATAGCAAAAGTGATACCAGTCCACAAAAGTGGTAGCAAGAATTCCCCAGAAAACTATCGGCCAATATCATTGACAAGTATATGCTGCAAAATGCTTGAACATATCATTGCATCTCACATATATCATCATCTGGAATCAAATAACTTTTTCTTTATTAACCAACATGGGTTTAGGAAAGGTTTGTCATGTGAGACGCAGTTACTAGAATTCACTACAGACTTGCATTTTAACATGGACCATAATCTTCAATCAGATTGCTTTTTTCTCGACTTCTCCAAAGCCTTCGACCGTGTGGCTCACTGCCGTTTAATTTCCAAGTTATCCGTTCTCAAATTAGACTGCTTAACGCTCTCCTGGATTTCTAACTTCCTAACAAATCGCCAGCAATTTACAGTCGTTAATAATTTTACGTCACCCCTTGCATATGTCAGTTCCGGTGTACCCCAGGGTAGCGTACTAGGACCCATGCTTTTTCTTATTTACATCAATGATCTGCCCAATAACATCTCATCCTGCATGCGTGTTTTCGCCGACGATTGTATATTATATCGACCAATTCGCAGCCTTGATGACCATCGCATTCTTCAAGAGGACCTTCATCTCGTTACCAAATGGTGTGAAGACTGGCAAATGAAACTTAACTCATCTAAATGCCAACTAATGACATTCACGCGAAAAACATCAACTCATAGGTTTTCCTATTATATAAACTCAAATATAGTATCTCGGGCATCAGCATATAAATACCTAGGCGTAAATCTTACACCGAGCCTTTCCTGGGCCTTTCACATTTCAAACATATGCGCAAACGCTTCTAAATCTCTTGGGTATATTCGTCGCAACTTGCGTAATTGCCCGTCTAACATTCGTAAATTGGCATTCATATCATTTGTACGCCCTCAGCTTGAGTTCGCGTCCCCTATATGGTCTCCCTACCATGAATACTTAATACGCATGTTAGAAGCCATCCAAAACCGAGCTAGTCGATTTATTTCCCGAAATTACAGCTACCAGTCAAGCATTACCCAAATAAAACTCGACCTTTCCCTTCAATCACTGAGTAGCCAACGTGACATAGCACTCCTGTCCTTGCTCCATCGATATGTTTACCAAATCAAGCCATCAAGCTTGCCACTGGAACGCGCGTCTTGCACATCACGACGACTTTATAATGATTTAAGCCTCACTCGCATTTATGGCAACACTAACGCATTTAACTTCTCGGCTTTACCACGAGCGATTCGGTTATGGAATTCGCTTCCTAATAGCACTGTCGCTCAAATGAGCAATAATAAATTCAGACAACTACTAAACCTACAGTCATCATAACAAATATATTCATCTGTACATATGTCATGTCACATAATACGTCACTTTTTTTTCTTCTTGTTATTGTGGTTTCAATTTTTTTTGCTTTGTGTACTCGCGCTATGTATGTTATTTTGCGCGAGTGTTACAGCGCTTTTTATGTTAGGGTGAATTGTACTTTTCATTCCTTTCCAGATAACTCTTTGTATTGATTTAGCGTTTCTTTTTTTACACTGTTTTGGAAGCCTGTGATCATTACAAGCATTTATAGCTCTCACATTTTTTAGTGCTCATAGATCTGTTTCCTCTTGTCATTTGTTCATTGGCGCCCCCCTTACTCAATGCTCCCCTTGGGGCCTGTAAGGTACATTGAAATAAATAAATAAATCCATTTGTTTTCTAAGCCCTCTTGCACGGAGTGACAAAGGAAGTCTCATAGAGAGTCTATTACGAAAAAGCGCTTGACACGTCAAGTCGTTAACAGTTGCGAAACAAGGAAGTTCTTTATTAGAGCGCACTTTGAGAAAATACGTGAAGCTGATGTACGTTCTCTGAAAATGGAGTGACCACTCGTCTGACTCTACGTATAGACTTTCAACAGGGCTTGTTCTAAAGTGCTTGTGGCCAGGCGGAAAGCCAGACGATGAACGGGGTCTAACATCTTTAGCGCGCTCGGCGCGGCAGAGTGATATACTGCGGCACCATAATCTAATCGTGATCGAACTAGGCTCCTGTAAAGATTCAGTAAACTCCTCCTGTCGCTATCCCATGTTGTGTGGGTTAGGATTTTAAGTAAATTCATTGTTTTTAGACATTTCGCTTAAAGACATTTTATATGCCAGATGAAAGTAAGCCTCGAGTCAAGTATTACACCTAAAGATTTGTGTTCATTGTACAGAGGTATTTGTTGTCCGCCCAGTTCTACACAAGGATCTGGGATCAGGCCTCTCTTTCTTGTGAAGAGAACACAAGAACTTTTGTGGGGGTTGATTTCTAATCCATTTTGGTCTGCCCACTTGGAGACTTTGCTTAATCCCTACTGGACCTATCTCTTGCACACTGTGATGTTGCACGATTTGTAACCTATTTGTATGTCGTCGACGTACACGGAATAAAAGATTGCTGGTTGTAATGATGCACGAAGCGTGTTCATCTTTACGATAAAGAGCGTGCAGCTGAGTACGCCACCCTGGGGTACCCCAGTTTCTTGTATAAAAGGTTGCGATAATACGTTGCCGATTTTCACGCGAAAGATACGATTTGACACATAGCTTTCAATTATGTTCAGCATATTTCTACGGATGCCCTTTCCCGACAAGTCTCGCAAAATCCCGTAACGCCATGCTGTGTCATACGCCTTCTTCATGTCGAAGAATATCGATAGGAACAACTGTTTATGTACAAATGCATCGCGGAAATTTCCTTCAATGCGCACAAGATGATCGGTTGTCGACCGTCCTTCTCTGAAGCCACACTGATAAGGATCGAGCATATTGTTGAGTTCAAGAAAATGTATAGGTCTGCGATTAACAATTTTTTTCAAAAAGCTTACACAGAGAATTTGTAAGAGCCATCGGGCGGTAACTTGCCGCCAAGGAAGGGCCTTTACCCTGCTTCAGAACAGGGACCACAATCGCTTCTTTCCATGTGGATGGAAGGTATCCCGCAGCTCTAATTGTGTTGAAAACTGCGAGTTGGGTACCTTGTGTGTCAGTATGTAAGTTTCTGATCATGTCGTACGTGACTCTGTCAGGTCCCGGTGCAGAGTTTTTGCATTTGTTCAAGGCAGCTCTCAACTCAGCAATACTGAAAGGCCGGTTATACGGCTCATTCTGTCTGCATTTACGTATGATTGGCTTACGTTATTTCATTTCTTTATGTTTAAGAAAGGATTGGGAATAGTGGATTGAGCTCGACACACGCTCAAAGTGCTCCCCTAGGGTGTCTACCTGCTCTTCTAAGGTATTCACTTGATCGTTCACCAGAGGCAACGGATTTATTTGCTGCCCTTTTAGCCTCTTTATACCACGCCACACTTTCGCCTCCTGTGTGTAAGAACTTATACCTGAAAGGAACCTCACCCAGCTTTCTTTTTTCGCCTGACGCCGTATCCGGCTTCCCTGGGATTTTATGCGTTTAAATTCAATTATATTTTCTGCGTTCGGCGATCTACGCAATATTCCCCATGCCTTATTCTGCCTCTTTAGTGCATTTCTACAGTCATCATTCCACCAGGAAACACGTCTTCTAAGTGAACCACCATTCGTTTGCGGGATAAACTTCTCAGCAGCATCGCAAATAAAAGCGGTAGAATAGGCGACAGCATCATCTATACTGAAATTGTTTGTAAAATCGGTTGATAAATGAATTGTTTCTTTAAAATGCTCCCAGTGAGCCGATGCTAATTTCCAAATGGGAACACTGGGGCGATTGTTATGCTGCGTTAATAAGTTTAAAATTATTAGAAAGTGGTCACTTCCAAAGGGATTATTGATGACATTTTATTCCAGATAAGACAGAAGGGAAGCAGAGCCTATTGCTAAGTCTATGGATGAATATGAATTGTGTTGAATGCCGTAATATGCTGGCTCCTTATTAAACAGGCAGGCACTAGAGGTCAGAAAATTTTCAATGAGTCGGCCTCTTGCGTCGCAACGCGCGTCTCCCCACATCGTGTTGTGGGCGTTAAAATCGCCCACAAGTATGTAGGGTTCCGGGAGCTGATTTATGAGGTTATAGAAATCGGCTTTTTGGAGGTGATAGCTTAGGGATATATATATGGTACAGATAGTTACCAACTTATTGAAAACAACCCCTCTAATTGACACTGCCTAGAGGGGTGTCTGTAAAACTACGTGGCGACAAGCGACACACTTGCCTGCAAGGATTGCTACACCGCCACCCGAGATGTTAGCCTCACCACGGTCTTTGCAGAAGATGGTGTACTGGCGAAGAAGGTTTGTGTTTGACGCTTTAGATGCGTCTCCTGAACACACAGCAAACTTGGGTTACGTTTGTGTAGGGGTTCTCTAATATCGTCAATGTTATGGAGAAGTCCTCTAACATTCCATTGTAGTATTTGTGTATCCATTTTGCTACTTGTGTTTAGTGCTGTGTGTTTAAGAGACGAGGATTAGCTCACGGGCCCTTTGCAGGCGCCCTGACTGGAGTTTTGTCTCTTTTTGAGCGATCGAGAGTGCCTCGCCGCTCCTTAGGCGCTGGTGGCGCCGTCTCGCTGGTGGCTGTGTCCATCGCCCGTTGCGAGGCGCTGCACATGTGCTCTTCCGAGCGCTTTGTTTGACGTGATGGCCTCGGCCCGTTGGATGAGGCCTTTGAGGCCACCTGCCCGGAGGTGGATGGCCTCTTCTGCTGGGGTGACGGAGCAGCGCTAGCTGCAACTGCCGCGGAGGCAGGTGGCGTAACAGCCGACCCACAAGGGGCGCGTCAGGGGCGCCACATCGGCAAAGGTGCTCTTAGGCAGGTATGACACTCGCCTACGGGCCTCCATGAAAGATATGTTTTCTTTGACTTTGGTTGTGACAATTTTCTTTTTTTTTTGCCAGGATGGGCACGACCGCGAGTACGCGGCGTGCCCCCCCATCACAGTTTACACAGTGGAGAGAGTTCTCACAAGCTTCAGATGTGTGTTCATGGGCACTACATTTCACACAGGTTCGGCGGCCTCGTCAGCTCTGCGAACTGTGGCCGAAACGTTGGAGTTTGAAACATCTCAGGGGATTTGGCACGTATGACCTAACACGGAGCTTAATGTACCCTGCCTCGATTGACTCGGGCAGGATACTTGAACCGAAGGTGATTATCAAGTGCTTGGTTTGGATTTCTCTGCCATCTCGCCTCATCTTAATTCTTTTAACGTTGATCACATTCTGTTCACTGAAGCCCTCCAAGAGTTCCGCTTCAGTTAACTCCAAAGATCATCATCTGAAACTACCACACGCGTGGTATTCATAATACGGTGCGGGGTTACGATTACTTGGGTTTCCCCAGATGACACTAGTTTTGGCAGTTTCTCATACTGCTTCTGATCGCGGAGCTCAAAGAGGAGATCACCGCTTATATATCCGACGCCTTATATCCTGGACCAAAAATTTCAGTTAACGACTTTGAAACAAGGAAAGGTGAGAGGGTTCGCACTGGTTTGCCTGCTTTTTCTGAGTGTACTACATGAAAATGAGGGAAGGTGTGGACTTGGCGTCCAAAAAATTGGAAAACATCTTCGGTGCGCCCTCCGTTTTCAGAGCGATTAGGTAGCGGAGGGAAGGAAGTAACCATGCGTAGACGTGCAGTTTTCGGCAGCAACGACATCAACCCACCATGGAGTCCAACTAGGGGACGCTGCAGAGCCTGCAAAAACAGGGCCTGCAAACGTCCGTTGTACGTGGCCACTATACCCAAATATGACATAACCTAGGTTGGCTACTCACAAAAGGCTAACCCTTGCTGCCAGGAAGCTCGGAAATAACAAAGAAATGAGAAGGAGACAGGGAAGATGGAAGGTGAGAGAAAGACGAAGGTTGGAGGAAAAAAGAGACAGGAAACGGCAACTACCGATTTCCCCCGGGTGGGTCAGTTCGGGGGCGCCGTCTACGTGAAGCCGAGGCCAAAGGGTTGGGTTGCCGCCACCGAGGGGCCGTAAAGGTCCAAACACCCGGCATTGGCTCAACCCCCAGGATCTCCTTTTCCCCGGACACGGCTAAGCCGCCCACGGTTACACCCGGGAGGGTCCAACCCTCGTGTGCTCGAGTACGTGGTGTCGCAACACACCAAACTCCTGCTGACGCACACGCCCGTGCGGGATGGAAGCGTTAGAGAGTTGAAGGTCAGTACAATGTGTTTGGTCGGAATTTCACTGTCATTTTTTCTAGATTTTATTCGTCTTGCAGCAAGAACACCCCGATCTCTCAAGGCTTCTTCAATTTCCTCGTCTGCATTTTAGCAGTTGTGTATCTGAGATCACACCCTTAGCGTAGTTCAGTGTACGATGTGGCGACACAGACACACTGTTGTCGCCGATCTGCTGAAGTTTCTCAATCTGCCTGCAATGCTCAGCTGTCACAGCTTCGAGCAAAAAGTCTCCAGAAGTGATTTTCTTCGATTTGGAGGTCTGACCAATACACTCGTTAGGTGCTTCGGCGATGAGGAAGGAGGATATGTCATGAATTATTCGTTCAGTTTTAGACGTGATGACAAAAAACTTTGTCAAGCTACCACTTGGTTTATTCAAGTTTATTACCTCGGTCCGGTGCCTTTTCGGCCTCCGATCAGATATTACTGAAGAGGGGGTTTTATCCATGAAAATACATATACGTACGACAGCTAAGCTGGCCCCCCACAATGGAGCCCAATGCGAGAGTGTTTTAAAAACCACTAGCGATGCATAACGGCTTTAATCATATGACCATAACGAGGCAACGCATATGGGGCATATGCTGAATCCTAGCCGCCCGGAAACATGAAAATGAAATGAAGTAAATAGGAGATAGCAAAGGTCAAATAGTGACAGATAAAGATAAATATTGAAGAGGGCTACAGGAAAAGGCGACTGCCGATGTCCCCCGGGTGAGTCAGTCCGGGGGTGCCGTCTGTGTGAAGCAGGGGCCAAAGAGGTGTGTCGCCTCCGCCGGGGGGCCTTAAAGGTCCGAAAACCCGGCATCGGATTAACCCCACACTATTCCCCTTTCCCCAGACACGGCTAAGACGCGCCCGGCTACAAATGGGAGGGTCCAGCCCTAGTGTGCTCGCGTCGTCGCAGCACACCAAACTCCTGTTGACGCAGACGCCTCTGCGGGACCGGGTTAGTTATGTACTGATCTTTACGAAAAATTACATTTGTCAATGAATTAGGTGCTGTTGCTTCATATTAATTGTGTTTCAAACTTCTAAACTCGTGTTCTGGCTTAAACATCTGCAGATCCTATTTACAAACTTCGAAGAACCTGTCCTAGAGTCTTTTACAGGCACGGTGACGATATAACAAATCGGACATGTCCGTCTCCTCGGGCAAAAGTTGGCACTTTTACTGCCGTTTTATGTAGTTACCGTGTGACAGACTTTGGTTGTGTCGTCGATGATCCATCGCATAGAGTTGTCGGACAGGCGATCGCGTACCATGACAGGACTGAGTGCTTTTTCACTGGTAGTCTTTGTCCCAAGGCACGTTGAAAACATACCATGTCCTTCCGGCGAAGACGCAGGAGTCGAAGAATTCTGACACTACCAGTCGTGTTCACATCGTGGACCTTAGGTTTACACGTGGAGATTGGCTCCACCCGATAAATATTGTTGGAAAGGGCAGTGTTTACAAAAGTGTAGCGACGTAAGTGCTCTTGCGCGGGGATCTGTGGCTTGTGGAAGCAGTGGTACGTTGAGATATAGGGCTGGATTCTCTGCTATGATGACAGCAACATTGACGCAGCATTGCTGCGTGACAAAGCGCACAAAACGACGCGAAAATGTTAAGTGCAGAGCATGTATTCACAAAAACGGTTACGCTACAATTGCTCGTAAGATCAAATTCCAGGCAATCCTGGTACTGGACATAGTATTAGTAATGAAGGCAACGAACCAATGACAATGGGCACTTACAAAAGAAAAGATTTGTGAATTAGGGCTCGGATGTCAAACAGGAGATTTCAAGGTTATGTAAATCTCATTTAGCTTAATGATAACTTGCAGTGAGTGACATTTTTCGAATTTTTTTTTTAAATGATCTTGGTTGGGTGCGCAATCTTCCTTAGATAGCTTATAGTGAACGCCGTCGTTAGGGAAATTTCCGTCGTTTCCTATTGCGCTTTGTTTAATTGAACCTCTGTGATCACCCACTGTCACTGGGACCACCAAATTACACTGATAATCCTTCGACGCAGGGACATGAGCGGGGAGCTCTCGTGCGTCGTAGTAGGAGCAGAAATTAAGGAAAGCGTCACTCACTCGGGTCCACCCTTCAGGCCGCTCGGAGCTGGATACTCGAAGAGTGTCATGACGACGCACCCGCTCCTCATGTAGCTGGGGCAGGTGAACTGGAAGAACTTCTTGCTGGCGTCGAAGCCACCCTGTGAACATTTCGAGCACTGCCTGTCATTGGTGGTGTCAGTGGGCATTCAGAAACTGGTGAACAACATCCGCGGCATGCTTCCTTTCACATGAGCTGCTACGAGTTTTGACTCATGTCTCATACGCACCCTGTCGTCGGCTCATTTAAATCTATGGTGGCAGATGACTGCTCAGATGGCAACGTTAACTGCTTAAAGCCGGCCTACACCAGTGAATGAGGAGCCTGTTAAAGATAGTTCAATGATCTACAAAGGCAGTCGAGAAGATTTATTGTAGAGAAAGTTTATGCAACCTAGTGCACTTTGTGAACACACTGTTCCGCTATAGTCTAGCTTACAACAGGTATTTGGACAAACAGAGGACCCAGAGCTAGAAGATGCCATGGGCCATTCGCACAAACAAACGCAGGAAGAGTACTAAAGAACACATGGGGAATTCGGCCTTTTGCGTACGCTGTCACTTGCGTGCGCTAGTCACTTGAGTGCGCTGGGTCATTTGAGTGCGCTATGTCGCTTGCGTACAAGGTAAATACGTTATCATTCTTGGGATACTTCATGCACTTTGCTGGGGCTTTGCTTGTAAGTATGTGTCTATGTATGTTTGTGTCTAACCGTTTTCCCGCCTGCCTCTGTCACTGGGTACTCCGGGGTCTGCGGGGTAGCGCATCAGTTTTTCGCCATAGGGACGTGGGTCACTCTATATGCGGAACTGCGTCGGCACCACTGATCGAAGAAACTCCTTGACACCGAGTTGCAGCATGGGGTATGTGCCACTCGGTATGTAATAGCCTAATAAACCTCTTTCGTGCCAAATTGTATGGCTGACTATCTGCCAGTAGGTACGTGCCGCTCTTCAGTTAACATCATTGAAGCCAACTTGAGTAACTGGGTGTGTGCCACTGAGAATGTACCGCTCTACATTGACGACAAAGATCTCTTAAACTTCTCCCACGCTGAGCGGAAGCGAGCCTACGTCACAAGGGTTCAAGGACAACAACCGGATGCTTTAGCAGGCTGCGCCCCAAATGCCCTGGACACGGGACGCTTTAATGTACGCCCTTCATGCCACCGCTTTGGCGTGCTGCGCCACGAATGGGGCAAAAGCAGCACATAATGCATAGGGTATATGCCACTCTTCAATGAAGCTTTAGCCAACTTGAGTCCCCGAGTACCTGCCACTGAGTGAGCGGTAAGCAAGGGAACAATTGTCAGCGTTCGCAAGCCGCGGCGCACCACGCTCCTCGTCTCGGAGGCAGCGCGCGCACTTCTCGGCAATGTCAATATACGGCGCCGCGAGTCCACAATGAAATGCGAAAGGGGAGCCCTGTTGCTGCATGACGGCTTTCTCAGTGCTCGCACGCACCAGCGCGCTATGCATTGGGGATGCCACCCCAGGCTTCGCGGAGGCGGCGCTAGATGACGCTGAGTGTTCTTAGAGGAGCGCGAAAGAGGAGCTCCGCTGCAGTATACGTCTTTCATTTATAATCGTTTCGACAATGGCAATACGTTGTGTCACTATATTGATTCAATACTAACACATTGCCGTCGAAAGTCATGGTGAGGTGAGTTCCGCCAATTTTTGTTAAGCTCCATTGCAAGCAGCTAGAAAACAGACGAAGTCGACAAGGAAGAAACCACAAGGCGAATTATGTCAACTGAATGTTCATTCAGAAAAATTTCCTAATAGATACAATAGGAAAGAAAACCCTCTAATGTTAAATGAGCAAGAGTCATGATGATCAATAAAAGCCCTCTTTCCTTTTTTTCTATTTTTCATTTCTAAATTTTCTTACCCCTCTTACTGCTGAATGTGCAGGTGTACTTGTGCCCTTTTCTGTGGTACTTGCCAGCCTGCATCCCGCTGTCTTCTTCTGTCTGTTAAGTGTGTATATGCTTTCAAACCAAATATTATAGCTATACGGACACTGTTATCGATTATTATGATTATCATTTAATGGCATCCCCTTTGAAATGGGGCGGTGACAAATGGTCACCTAGCCTGCTTGATTTAATCAGGTATGCTGTATATCTTTTTTATCTAGCAGTTTTGTATACATCTCCTTAATCTTATTATTTCCCTTCAAAATCTACCTTGCACTGCAAGCAATCACTCAACAGATCCGGTCGTAACAATCTGTTCTCTGCTTTTTTTTTTTTCCGCCTCACTTTTACACCTGCACAGTAGTGGCTGATGCGCACCCCCAATCGTTTTACATGTGAAAACACCCAACTACTTCACGTGTGCATTTATCGAAGTCCTCGTGGTTAGCGAAGTGATTTTTCTTGCATTACTTGCCTGATGGTGATTAATGTGGTGTTTTTTGGGCGCAAGAGCCAAGTATGATCAAAGAGCGCCAGGTCAGTGTTAATGAGGCTGCACTAGAGCGATGAATTACGAGAGTTAAATGTGACGTGGCTGCAACGGGGCCTAAAAACGGTCGCTGTAAAGTGCGTAAAACCTACATGTAATAAAATTAGGGTAATGCCTAATGATGCGTATTGTGCACACGTAATATAAATTGTAAAACAACGATGATACACTAAAAAATGTCACAGGCAAACGTTAGCAAGAAGCACTACTACCGTAACAGAGCCTTCGTGCTATACAAAACATGTGATATGCTTTTTAGCATGTGCTATACAGAACTACATTCACATCGGTATCCTCTCGAGACAGGATGCGCTATGAATTATTGGACTGATAACATGTAATAAAACATCTTTCAGTAAACCTAGGACTGCATGGGCGTTAGGAACGGTTAGTGAAATGTGGCTTAAAGCCGCAAAAGCGGCTACCGTTATGCTCAGCCAAGAACGAGGTGTTTTAAAATCCAATTTAGGAAAAAAATCCTGTGTTAATAATCTACATTTTATGTAACAATACAGTATCGTCTAGCAATTGACGCACGTCAGATAGTAGGACTGGCGGTCATCTAAAATTAAAGCAGGGTGTAAAGGTATGTGTAGTGATATAAGTCCTGCAAAAGGTTTCGTCTGTGTATTTCGTTATGTGTACGTCAGTAATATATGCATAACTGTTAGTGGTTCTTGGCATTTCTCACATGTTGGTGTGTCTTTTTCCGTAAGTAAATAATTGTTTGCGAGGTGTGTGGGCCCAATGCGTAGTCGGCATAAAACTACTTCGAAGAACCGCTCCATATGATACCATGAATTGCATTCACCAAGTATGGGTTTAATGAGATGTAGCTTGTTGTCGACACTACGGTCCTGTTCGTGTTGCCATTTTGACGTTAAAGGCTTTCCTAATCGCACGGATACTATATTGATATGCAAGTGTTGTGTTTGCTATGTCTTTGCGCGCTGCCATCGACGCACACCTATCAGCTGCTTCGTTACCTGGTATCCCAACATGGCTTGAGACCCAGCAGAAATGAATTGACCTCCCGTATTTGTTAAGCGCCACCATGTTTAAGATGTCCCCTCTATCAGGAGTTCACGCTCATATTTCAGATCTAGAGCCTTTAGTGCACTTAAAGATTCAGTGTATATGACTACATTTATGTGTTTGTCAGTGATGATCTTAACTACAACCCATATAGCGTAAACCTCAGCCGTGAAAATAGAGTCATGTTTTGGCCAATCGAACACTTGTTTTCCAATTTTCCATTACGCCCCAACGTCCACCTGTTCCCTTGTTTTAGAGCCATCAGTGGAAAATATTATGGTCTTTTGATGTTTGTCCTGAAGAGCACGAAATGCTTGCACAATGTGTTCGTGCGGGGCGTCCCTTTCTTTTAGATGTGTTGACGTCCAGTCCCCTAACTGTGAAATCGCACCATAGGGGCAACCGTTGTGGTTTTTTGGCAATCTGGAGGACTTCATGAGGAATGTCATAATCGCGCCAATATTCCTCATATCGCAGGACAAGCGGCCTAATCATGTTCGGTTTATTTGTACAGTGTAAGCGTGAGTTGCATTGTGTGAGGATGTTGTAGCATATATATTGCGATGATGACTGAATTCTTAGTACGTAGGAAAAAGTGAGTAACGCTCTGCGCTGCTGTAGCGAGGGTTCATTATACTCAACGTATAAACTTGGAATCAGTGATGTTCTGTAAGCACCACCTGCCAGTCGCAGTCCCAGGTTTTGCACTGGATCAAATCGTCGGATGTAGGACTGTCTGGCTGAGCCATAAACCACGGAGCCGTAGTCTAAAATTATAACCACTAGAGACCGGTAAATACGTAAAACACACGTTCAGTCGGAACCCCAGGGCTTATGAGATACACATATAAGAATATTTAATGCTCTATTTGGCTTAATCTTTAGTGTTTTAATGTTTAGCGTTTTAATGTGGGCTAGGAAGTTTAGTTTTTGTCAAAGATTAGTCCCAAGGGTTCATAGTCTTGTTTTACCGGCAGCGCGACATCATACAAATTTAAAACCGGGTCTAAGTACAATCCTCGTTCTTGCGAGAATAGCACTGTACCAGTTTGTTGAGTAGAGAAGCAGAAGCTATTTTTCTCAGTCCACTCTATTAGGTTGTTTATTGTTATCGGGAGCTGCCTTTCACATGTTGGTAAGTTTGAGGCGCGGCAAGCTATTTGCAGAGAGTCGACGTATATGGAGTCCATAACAGAGGGGGGAATGACTTTGTTAATAGAGTTCATTTTTGCTATAAAGAGTACTGTGCTAATTATGCAAGTTTGTCGCATGCCGTTTTTCTGGATAAATATGCGCGATAGCACAGTGCCTAGACAGGTTTGGAAAGGTCTGTTCGACATAAAATCAGCGAATCAATGTGTGATGTTTACTGGCGCAAGGGCCAGGTATGGCCAAAGAGCGCCACGCCAGTGTTAATGGGTTTGCCGTTGAGGTATGATTTCTAAGAAGTTGATGTGAAGTGGCTGTAAAGGGGCCTTTAAAATAGTCGCTCTAAAGTGCGTAAAATCTAGGTGTAATAAGATTATGGCGTTGAAAAATGGCGGGAACTATGAGCATTAAGATGCATTGCGAAATAATGATACGATGCACAAATATGTCTGATGCGAAAATTTGCTAGAGCACTACTGCGTCATTGGGGCCCTTGTATCATACGGGCCTGGAGGCATGTGCTATACAAAACATTATCACAGCAGCATCCTCTGGGAAGAGGGATGCGCTATGCATTTAATGGACTTATAACACGCAGGACGTCATTCAAGAAATCGAGGAAGGCTTTGGTATTAAAAAGCGGTTCATTACGAAGAAACATAGCCGGGTGAAGAGGGATGTAATAACGGTATGCAAGAGGAAAAATATTTCTTTCCCTCAGCTTAGGCTTCCCGACATTTCAGGAAGACGTAGATTACAGTCAGCCTCTGACCATATCTACCGCAAGTTCGAGGTGCATTTCCAGTAAGTAGAAAATTAGGGGTCCAAGATGCGTGTCCTAATCTGAGACGAAAAAATAGGGCATCTGTTCACCGTGATTTTGTTGCGGAGGGCCAGAAAGCTAACTGTGGCTTTATCACGGGCAGTTTCTTATTCATTTCTGCGTCCCACATACGTTGTCAGTGGTTCAGCAGTTTCTTTCGTAAGAAAGGCTTCAGATCTGTGGCAGGGGCCGCAGCGGCAGGATTAACAGCATGTGATGCAAGCGACGTGGCCATCTTGTCCCCCAGAACGTTGCCCTCGATTCCCCTATGGCCAGGTACCCAGCATATAATGATATGCCACTTAGATGGATACGCCTTACACAGGTAGGAATAGAGTTCAGTTAGTACTGGATTTTTGTGCTTACAGAGTGACATCAAGGAAGGAAGGAAGGAAGGAAGGAAGGAAGGAAAGGAAAAGTGGAGAAGGAAAGGCAGGGAGGTTAACCAGTTTAGCTTAACCGGTTTGCTAACCTACACATGGGAGCAGGTTGGGGGGATGAAAGATGGGGAGGAGAGAGAGAGAGAGAAAGCACATAACACAGCACACGCATCGTCAGTTACAGTCCGTCACTCTTGCGCGGTACGTGACATCACGGTCACAGCCGCTTGTCCAAGTGGCATCAAGGCCTTCACGATGCTTAGGGAGTCTGCATATATATGTGCTTTTTGGAGTTTTGATTTCCTTATATGCTTCACAGCCGACAATAGTGCGTAGGGCTTGGCCGTAAAGATACTTGTTTCCGGATGCAGTACATCGGATTCCGAGAAGAATGGACCGACGGCTGCATAGGACATTTCCGCATGTGACCTGGAAGCGTCTGTGAAGAACTCTGTGTATGAGTGTTTGTACTGATGTTCTAGGAAATGCATTCGGATTTCGACATCTGGAGCGTGCTTTGTAAGTTCTAGAAAGGATATGTCACATTCTACCACCTGCCACTCCCAAGGAGGAAACAGTTTGGTTGGACGCATTAAGCGATGCTCGAGTACTGGTACATGCATTTAATCACTAAACTACCTCACACGCAGCGAGAAAGGCTGTCTTACAGAGGGATGATTACGGAAAATTATAACACACGTATCATTGTTAACGGTACTAAAACATGTATGTTCATGATTGGAATGTATTTTCAGGAAATATGTGAGGCTGATGTAAGGTCTCTGCAGATGGAGTGACCATTCATTTGATTCCGCCTATAAGCTTTCAATAGGACTTGTCCTAAAAGCGCCAGTGGCTGCGCTGATACCTTGATTATGGATAGGATCTAGCATCTTTAGCGCGCTCGGAACGACAGAGATATGTACAATGCCACCATAGTTGCGCATTTTGTCAGACAGATACTTGTCTACGTTTATCTCTGTACTACTGGTTTTAGTGCGAAATCTGAATATCCTCGCATACTGTATTAGGGAGAACATCATCAACACTCGGAAGTTCCTATTTTCGTTGGGAACAACCAGCTTTTAATTTTTAATAACCATAGCATAACAATAACAGAGCCAAATCAAATAATCTGTAAGCGGACGTCACCCGGCAAGGCTCCATTTCAGGTGAAAGAGGAGCAAGCATTGGCTTCATCTTTCCGGGTAAGAAGCGGCGGGAGCTTCTACTCCTACAGTTTTTCTTTAACCTCCTTGGAGGCCACCAGGCCGAAGGTCTATGGACCCTTCTGCATAGATGACGGAGCAGCACTAGCTGCAGCCGTCAAGGGGGCAGGTCATCACCGCCGCTCACATTATGCAGCTCAGACAGCCGCCGGAAGCCGTGTTACACCGCCCCCTGACGCACCGCTTCGCCAAAGTTGTTCGTTGGCATGTGTGACACCCGCTATGAGCCTCACTGAACGTTATATTCTCCTTTACTTTGATTGTGACGATATCTTTTTCTTGTTTCCGGGAGGGGCAGGACCGCAAGTATGCGGCATGCTCGTCATCACAGTTGACAGTGCGGCGTGTTCAGGCCCGTTTCAGTGAAATGTTCATTGCCACTACACCTGGCTCAAGTCATGATGATAATATGTCTTTTCTGTGGCGCGAGGGCCAGGTGTGGCCAAAGAGTGCCATGACTGATAATGTTGTGTTACGCGCTGATTGGTGAGTTTCGATGATGAGATGTAACGTGGCTGTAAAGTGGCCTAAAATCAATCGCTATCGTAGAAGCGTAAAACTATATACAGTATAAAATTATGACAGTGATACCTGGAGTGGTCTATGGGTATACGCCTCGTGCACCGCCTATAGAGGCGCCACTGAAAGCCACCTAGCGGGCGCTTCCAACAGTACACGCGGGAGCAGTAGCAGATGACAACCCTTTGCAGCAAGGATGGCTGAAGTTCGCGGCTGCGATTTCTCCTTTGTTCGGGTGCCAGGCTGCTTCTTCTGCGGTGACAGCTGTAGGGAAGATGCTGACCTCTGTGCGAGCGGGTATGAACACGATGTTACCGGTGTTTGGGACAACATGGTCCACATACGTGCAAGATGCATGTGTCCCTCAGACAAACGCCATGAACCCCATGTACATGACGTGGAGCTCATGTTGACTAGCCGATAAATTTTGTTGAGTGATGCGATCTCTCGATGGTTTTTTTTTTTTATTCTACCCTTGCCGCAATGCTGCTTCAGTACCTGAATAATAAGCACTCGTCGTTAGTGCAGACTTATATAAATAAATCCGCACGGTACAATCTCTGAATATGCCGTTGTGATTTTTCTGCCGATGAATACATGTGACATCGCCGAATAACTGCAGTCGAAGTCGCCTCAAGAAGAGTAATTGCCAATTTATTGATGGAAACGCGTACACTAGCCAACGAAGTCACCAAACACACGCGTTAATAAAAGCGCGTGTTAGTGCTGTACCACCGATGCAATTCTGCTGCATACGCCGATGAACTGCCGTTCCCACTGCAGTTTGTGCAATTTTAAATTCCCCGAAGGAGCTGCTTGGAAATGTATAAAGCTAAAGACTTAATAACTCTTCAGTACTTTTTTATATTACTAGAGAGAGGTGCCACATGATGTATTTAAAGGCAGAGCAGCGCCAGTTAAAGTACCTGAGCGCTGGCGGCAAGGCCAGGTTTAGTCGTCTGCAGCGTAAGTATAAGAAAGAATTCAGTTGAGTACAAAACTCACATGCAAGAAGGGACTACGTTGTGAAACAAACAAATCACTCGGCGTGTTAAGTTTGCTCAGGCAGCATCGAGGTGTGATGACTTCCCAAACGGGACGCGAACTTTTCAACGAGAAATGGAACAAAAATACCATATGCAGCAGCTATTAGCAATTCTCGCCCAGAACTACCCATTTTCTAAACACATTTCCAAAAATGAAAACAATATCGAAGATGCCCTCGGGCGAAAAAAATAAAGCTGTTAAAGAAGCACTTCCTTGGTATCATTCTGATAAGACACAACGTGACTTATACCTTTTACAAACAAGGCCGGGTGAAAGCTTCGCAGCTCAAAAGAATCGACAAGAGTTATCCATGGAGCAACTAGCAACAGTTAAACATTTGCGAAGCCACGCATAAACTAGATGTAAAAACATGAAGTGCGCGACAGCTGGTGCGAGGATTTACCGCGCCACATGAAACCAACAATCTCAGTTCTTGGAAACTTCAGTAGCTTTAACATACAACGCAATGCGCTCGTGCAGTCGTGCTGCCTAGCTAGCGCAACGCGGTAAAGAAGCGGAAAACAATATAAGCGGCAACCAGCATTCCGAACTTTAGCAAAATGCCTTTGAACCTCATGCTGCACTGCAGACGAACTTCGTTGCTCACGTGTCTATGATCGAGTGAAAAAAAAAAAACACCGACGAGACAAAGGAAAGGATGAGAACAAGAAATTTCCCTTCGAAGCGACGATCCATTTTTGCTGCCGTTGCTTCCGCTGATGAGGCTTTTCCGGGAATGATTAGAACCGTTTCGCCGGCACGTTTTCACCGGTATTTGAGTCCCCCAACCTGCAACAATTATTTTTAGACATTCCCTGAAGCTTTGGCCACCCCACACGTGCGAATGCTGTTGCCTATCTTGCTCTGAAAACGTGAACAAGACAGAGAAGCACGATCAACGACACAACAAACCACGGCGCGCGCCAGGCTCCTCTCCCGCGTGTTCTGCGCAAGGCCGCCACCAGTGGCGCGTCCGTCGGCGTGCACGGCGCGTATAGTACGAACAAGTGATCATGGGGCTAAAATGCAAGAATATGGACATAGCACGTATGCTTCCTTAAGGCCTTTGAGCCCAATGGCTGGGAGGCAGGTGCTTTCGTTTAATGCAGCTACCATATCAGCCGTGCTACGGGTTTCCTGGGGCTATAACATTAAAAATATGTACATCTTTTAAACATTCAAACAAGGATTGATATTTAAAGGCAGGTTTTATACCTTTTATCATTAGACGATGGAATGGAATTTGCTACCGCTGTGGTAACGGAAAACGCTTTTTCTTATTAGCGTCTAATGCAGTGCATCAGGACGTAAAGCACGGTAAGTGGCTCACCAAGGAATACGCATAAGAAAAACTGTTTATGAACAAAAGCTTCACGGATACGTGCCTCGATGCGTATGAGATGGTGGTCAGTGGTGGATCGACCCTCCCGAAATCTGCACTGTTATGGGGCGAGCAATTTGATTCGAGGAAATGTAGTAAATGAAAGTTAATCATTTTTTTCGAATACGTTGCAGAGGCAACTTGTTAATGCAATAGGTCTGTACCTTGATATAGAGGAAAGATCCTTTCCATGCTTCAGAATTGGAATTAGTATAGCCTCCTTCCACACAGAGGGAATCTCGCCGTAACACGATATAACGTTGTAAATGGAAAGGAGGGTTTTTGTGTTTCGGAAGGTAGTTGTTTCAACACCTCATATATTATGCGGTCTGAACCTGGGGCGGATGTATTACAACAGTTCAGTGCTGCCTGCAGCTCTGCTATGCAGAATGGTTCGTTGTACGCCGCACTTTTAGCACATTTTCTTTCTAACGTTTGCTGTTCTATTCGCGTTTTGTACTTTCGGAAGATTTTGGAGTAGTGTGAGGAACTCGATATGTGTTCTAAATGCGCACCAAGAAAGTTTGCTTGATCTTCCAGGCTTTCTCCTTGGCTATTTACTAAAGGCAGGGAATATGTTTGTCGCCCGTTGAGTTTCTTCACTCTATTCCAGACTTTTCTCTCATCTGTGTACGAGTTGATGCTTGATATAAACTTTGCCCAATTTTCTCGTCTTGCTTGTCGGCGCGTTCTCCTTCCCTGGAATTTTACATGCTTAAGGTTTTCCAGGTTTTCTGCTGTTGGAGAATCGCGAAGCAGTGCCCACGCTTTGTTCTGGTTCCTCCGTGCTTGCCTACATGCATCGTTCCACCAGGGAACACGCCGCTTGGAATCCATGCCGCTCGCTTGAGTAATACATTTACAGGCGGTATCAAGTATAAAAGCTGTAAAATATGTAACAGCATCATCTATGGTTATACCGGACATCTCAGGCCACGTCATGTGAGTAAGAGTTCGGTACCGTTCCCAATCGGCTTAGTCAACCTTCCACCGAGGGACCTGCGGGGGAAGTTGACCTTGTTTCAGAATACTTAGGATTATTCCGAAGTGCTCACTCCCATACGGTTTAATAAGCACATTCCATTTAAAATAGGGTAAAAGCGTCAGCGATAAAATACTAAGATCTGTGGCAGAGTATGACTTAATTGTTAGCCAGGTTAAAATACGTGGGCTCCTTCGTATTCAAGCAGCTGTTCAATAATGAGACCTCGCGCATCACAGCGTGAATCGCCCCGCAAACTACTGTGGGCATTAAAATCACCAAGAATCAGATAGGGCTATGGGAGCTCATCTATTAATGATTCTAAGTCCCGTCTGTGAAGCTGATAATTTGGTGGTATATACAAAGAGCAGATGGTAATGAGTTTATTTAAAAGTATGGCTCGAACGGCCATGGCCTAAGATGCTACACTACTATCAGCAATGATGGCTACACCACCAGATCACGCGACAACATCCTCGCGGTCTTTCCGGAAAGTCATGAGTTGTCGGAGGAAGTTGGTGTGCTTGGTAGTTAGATGTGTTTCTTGCACACACAGCACTTTAGGATTAAACTTAGAGAATATCTTGGATGTCATCTAGGTTTCTTAATAGTCCTCTAACATTCCACTGCATGATGTCGTCCATGTTGAAAAGAAAAAGATTGTGGTGTGTGTCTGAAAAGAGAGGAGAGTGACCTATTTTACATAGCCATGTTAGGTTCTCATAATTGGTGTTTTGTCTTTTTTGGAGCGGTCAAGAGAACCTCCTCGCCGTTCCTTCTACGCTACCTGCACCGTTTGGCTTGGACTGGTGTTCATAGCCTCTTGCGAGGCACTGGACACCCGCTCCATACAGCGATGTGTGCGTCGCGCACATCGACGAGGCCAAGCGACGAAGCCTTCGCTCCCCCCCCCCCCCCCCGGGCCGGAAGTTGACAGGATCCGTATGGCCTCTGCGGTGCCCTGGCTGCTGCAGCTTGAAGAGGCCACTGGTGTGGACACTCTGAGAGATGGCAGGGTAGCGTTGGCTGCTCCCACCGTAGGGGCGGGTGACGTTAGCCTCGGCACGCTAGGCGTGGCCCGGGCTGCCGCCAGAGGTCGTTGTGGTGCCGCTCCCCGTTCTTTTACTTCAAAGATGTTTTCAGTAATAATAACGACGAGATCCGTTGTCGTGTTTCACGGAATGTTATATTCTCCTTAACTTTTACGGTAACTATTTCCTTTTCTTTCTTCCAGGCTGGACAACCTCTGGAGCAAGCTGTGTGACTGTCATCGCACTTCGCAAAATGTACCTCATCATTACTGCAGTCGTCAGCAGGGTGACGGGTTGTGCCGCACGTTGCGCACATAAGCTGCCCTCGGCACCTCTGGCATGCGTGACCAAATCTCCGACATTTGAAGCAACGTCGCGGATTCGGAATGTAAGGTCGAACATGAAGTTTTACATAACCGATTTTAAGTCTCGGGTAAGGTAGTTGAGCTGAAAGTGAGTATTAAATGCTTTGTATGGATTTCGTTGTCATTCCGTCTGATTTTGATGCGCTGCACATGGATTACACCTTGGTCCTTCCATCCATCCAGAAGTTCTTGTTCATTCAATGTCATCAAGTCTTCATCTCATACTACGCTTTTCACTCTGCTCATAGTTCGATGTGCGCTCACAGAAACAGGGATGTTACCAAAGGTTACGAGGTGTGCGAGTCTGTTGTATTGGTCCTTGTCTTTTAGTTCGAGGAGCAAATCCCTACTTACCATCTCTGTTACCTCATAACAAGTTCCAATGATCTCCTTTAGCCACTTGGCCACAAGAAATGGTGAAATTGCTCTAGTTTTTGTAGATGATGGCTCACAGTGAGGGACGTGGAATTTCGGGAAAGTTTCTTTGTTCTTGGGCCAGAATAGCGAGGTTGCGTCGGTGCGTGCGCTTTTCGAGGCACGATCGGTTGAAAAAGGGTTCGAGGATACCATGTAAAACAGTTATTTGTTCGGCAACGGCGTCTGCCACCCACCACGGACCGCAACAAGGGGGCGTGGCAGAACATATAAACAAGTCTGCACAGCGCCAACAGTATGCTGTTACTATAACCCAATATGGTATACCTAAGGTAGGACAGCCACACCAGGTTAACCCTTGCCGCCAGGAAAAGTCGGAGCGAATTGAAAAGATGAAAGGAGAGGAAAGGGTAAAAGTGGAAGAGTAAGACGAAGATGAGGGTAGAGAGAGACAGGAAAAAGGTGACTGCCGATTTCCCCCGGGTGGGCCAGTCCGGGGGTGCCGTCTATGTGAAGCAGAGGCCAAAGAGGTGCGTTGCCTCCGCTAGGGGGCCTTAAAGGTCCGAACACCCGGCATCGGCTCAACCCCCAGGAACCCCCTTTGCCCGGACACGGCTAAGCCGCGCACGGCTACCCACGGCAGGCTCCAACCCTCGTGTGCTCGAGTAGTCGGTAAAGGGTCATATCACACAATCAGGCAGTAAACGAGGGCAAAATGACGAGAAGCATGTACAAAAAAAAACAGGGCTTAACCGATGTTTCGATCGTGGGAACGGCCTTCTGAAGGGCAGTACTGCGACAAAAGCCGCACCGGCGGCTGACGAAATATTAGGAACGTTCCGTTCTTTCTACACGCTTCGTGTGTTATTTGTCGCGTTCTCTCTCTTTTGCCAATATATATACATATATATATATATCATGCGTATGGTGTGAATGTGTTGGTGTTCGTGCCTGTACAAGAACCCACAACCATATTCGGTTCGTAACTACGACCAGGCATAACTATGGAAACATAGAAAGGATCGGGCGAGTGTAACAGACTTAGCAGATTGACTTCATTGAAGCATTCTGGAGGCACTTGAAGTTAATGTGTTCTGTTCACTGTTACAGCAATAATAATTTAGCATTAAAAATTCAATAAGGATGATTTTTGTAGATATATATATGAAAAACAAGTACAAAATGAACGGAATCATTTAACGAATACTAAAAGTTTTTTTCGAGGCACTAGGACTGTCCATACGTACAGTGTAGTGAGCGTGAAAACCGTTCCTGTTCCTGTGTTCAGCGATAAGTACAAGTTGCTCGGTCGTGAGATTTTCAAGCGGTGTCAGGTGAAACGCCATCGTGAGAACCGTTACAAATGTGACTTTGCGAGTTCACTATCTGTCGTACTGGCCAGGGCCTGGTTGGCTCATAAGTGCTTCAGGTGAAATCCGTGCACAGAATCGGGGTTTTCTATTGCGAAGAGCACCTGAGATGCACCTGCGACGGTACGTACAGAACAATCGCGACCCGGTTTGATGTATGTAGGCGCCGCAGCGTTCTCCGAGGAGCATCCATTTATCTTCACCCAGGGCAACGGGTTTAGCCATTAGCTTATAGCTGTGAAAGAATGGCTGACGCGTACCTCTTCGCCGATGGTGTGAATGAAACACAAACGCACCTGAAGACAATGAGGTACTTCAATGCACGTTATTTATTTCATTCTACAGCAAAATTTAAATTATAGAACAAAATAAACTTGCGAATGGTGCCCGCAGACGGCAATATTTCAGGAAGAAGGGTGCTTTATTTTGCCTTATTTTTCGCTCATTATAATCGTTTTCCACTCTTGAGTTACGCGCCGTGTCAACATGGCGTACCCATCGATATCGAACGCAACAGTCGGTGCGTGCACGACAGCTAGGCGCATAGTTTGTGAAGGCCGTGGGCGCATGGTGTCCGAGGTCTGGAAGCGCGCAGTATACCGCAAACCAGCATAAATCGTTGGTGTCGATGACACTGCGCCGCCACACCCACTGTAGGTGTTGCATGGTCTCGATACTGTAGAGGCAGTCGCACATGCTTCGTTCGAAAGTCGCATTATATATCCGAAAGTAGACAAATAGGGAGTCAGTCTCCTTATGGCCTTAGAGATTAAAATACAGTACCCTCCGCTGTAGGCCAGATGCTATGGCAATGCGCTACCAAGCTTCATGTCGCGGGTTCAATACAGGCCGCGGCGGCCGCATTTCGATGCACACTCTAAAATCAGTTGCAACCTTTGGGGTGTATATTTGCCGCACAAAAATGATCGTCATCTCTCTTGCCCGCATTTCCTTTCTTTAACGCTGCGAGCCCGGTACTCCGAAGTTACGAACGGCATGCGCGTTAACAGCGTGACAGAGAATTCTCGACAGGAAAGTAATGAGCGCAGCGTTTCCACGACATCACGATAGCACGACACCGCTCTGGCTATGTTCTCACACCCGTTCTACGCACAGGTCTTGGCGCTGTCCCTCCTGAAAGCTTCCTTCGGGGGCTTCGCTACGCCGGGCCTTCCCTTGCCACTGGTGCGGCCTTCGACGAGCTTCATCGATGACGATCTGCTGGCTGAGTTTCACCGCTCCCAGCACATTCCGTGCCAACATCCAAGACTGACTGCGACATCTGATCTCACCTGGCAACCAAAGCCTTGCAGCGTCACGCAATCCGAGGGGCGGATATATAAGCAGCACTTGTCAGCTGAGCGTCCGGGGCACGACGTCGCTCTTGCTATGTTGTCACACCCATTCTACGCACAGGTCAGTTACTTACAACCTGCCAAGTGTTATCGTAGCTCTAATCGTTGTACAGTAGCGGTGTCGTGCCCTGCCAACTTGCTATATGTTTCGCGAAACTGCCTTGTAGGGTTGGTTTCTGTTGTTGCTGTATCGAGTGTCCTGTTAATGCTCTCGGGAGATATCGAGAGTAACCCTGGCCCCAGAACCAATGTTGCACCTACAGGTTCTGACAGTGCCAAAATCACTGGAATATTTGAAGTTGTTAAAGGCTTGGAAATGAATCGGGCGAGGTTTCATCAGGAAATACAAGTTGCTAAAGAACAGCAAAATGTACTGAACACGTCACTACAAGCCCTTGTTAGCAGGGTGAATCTTCTGGAAACTGATAGGCGTTCTCTCAAACAGATTGATACGCTCAATGCAGCCCCAGCTCCGTGCGGTCTTGACGCCCTTCATCATGATATGATGAAGCTTAGGGCGTCACTTGATAACGGGAGCAACAGATCCAGAAGAAACAACCTCATTAGTTTTGGCCTGGATGATTCAGCCGATGAGACATGGTGTGCATCGGAGGAAAAAGTAGTCTTTCTTCGAAACGCAACTGGATGAACAGAGAACTCCAGAAAGTATAGAGCGTGCTCACAGTCTTGGTAAATCTCAGGGAAGCAAAAACAGGCCTATCATTATTAGGTTTGTTAACTTCAAGGATAAGAAACATATCCTATCTCGTGGTATCAGGCTTAAGGGCACTAACTTTGCGATCCGTGAGGATCTCAGCCCTGACGTCAGGCTTGCGGGATCTAAACTTGCAAGTTATGCAAAAACATTGAATTGCTCTTTCAAACTTCGATACGATAAACTACTCATTGATAAGAAGTGCTACGTTTATGATGGTACTCAGGATATTGCTGTTGAATTGAAAAACGTAGCGGAAGGGGTGGTGCCCGAACAATCAGTCCTCAAAGCAATGTGTGCGCACGGGACGTTGCGGTCATCCAATTTCAGCGCTTACCATTTTAATCGTGAACTGCGGAAGTGTAAAAAACAAAACTGATGAATTTGCTACTCTGACCTCTTCAGTAAAACCCCACGTGCTTATAGGTACGGAGTCTTCGCTCGAAGAATCTGCTGGTAGTTCCGAAGTTGTTCCGACTGGTTTTCACGTCTACCGTTCCGATCGCAATGTGCATGGCGGTGGTGTCTTTCTACTTGTTGATTCGTGCTTGCAATCATCTCCCGTGTTAATCCCAACTGATTGTCCCGAGTCAGTTTGGCGCAATATCCGATTTAAAAACTCGACAGTTGCTGACAGTTGGCTCCTTTCACCGTTCCCCCGCTTCCACATCGCCTCAGACCTTGACAACCGTATCCGAGTTTCTTTCTACAGTAAATAATGACTATATTATTGGCGGTGATTTCAATATGCCTGACGTGAGGTGGGTTCACTATAAGCCTGTCCTTGCTATTTCGCTCTGTCTATAGCATTCCGTGAGGCAATAGTTACCAATGATATTTATCAGTTTGTTACTGAACCTACTAGGTGTGGTCCGAATAGCTCATCTGTCTAAGATCTGCTTTTTTCAAACCAGCCATTGCTTGTGTCTGATAACGCCGTAATTCCCGGTATTAGTGACCATCACTGCATTGTGGCGCATGTGCAGATTGTCCCCTTCTCATGTGCACATGATCACCCAAGGAAGGTATACTTTTTTGAGAAAGGCAGTTATGTTTCATTATCTAATGATGTTACCATACTCCTGCAGGAATTCAGTCATTTAGCTCAGTCCGCAGATTGCAATACCCTATGGGATACATTTTCCTCCACACTAAAGCACCTGGTTGACACACATGTTCCATGGAAGCATTTGTCTGCAAAAAAACATAGTGATAAGCCTTGGGTGACTCGGGAAGTCAAGCAATTGAATAATAAGAGACATCGTCTTCTGAATGCTTATAGAAAGCAGCGTAACCCTTCTGTATTTGTAATGCTAAAAACCCTTGGAAAAGATATTACAAGGTTGGAAAAGTAAAAAACAAGATTGCTAAGGAAAAATACTTCTTAGCATTGGGCCTGAAGTTACAAAATAACCCGAAATAAATGTCAAAGTGTTTAAAAACAATTAGCAAAGAATCAGTTGGCATCCCGAGCATAAAAAAACGGTAGTGTACTTCTTACTGATGATTTGGATAAAGCTTCTTGCTTCAACTTTATTTCCAATCTTCTTTCACAACTCCCTGTCATAATGAATTACGCGTATTCCCGACAATGTGTTCGAACCTATGCCTAACTGGTGATGATGATGATGATGTGTGGTGTTTTATGGCGCAAGGGTCAGGTTTGGCCAAAGAGCGCCATGACAGGTGGTAATGTTGACGATGTATTGTAGATGACGTGCACAATGAACTCATCGTCGTAGATGTGATATGGCTGTAAAAGGGCCTAAAGCTTTCGCTGCAAGTGGAGTAGAATATATAGGTGCTAAAATAATGACGGTAACTAGGATTTGATGTGGGCTATGGCAATGGGCTTTCGTTAAAACATGATGCAATAAAACTTAACACTGACACCAGAGTTTCAAGAGGGCCCTTCAATGCAGGGCTGTTAGTCGTGTGCTAAAAGTTGCCTGGCCAGATTATTTTCAGGGTGGCCGTTTCGGCTGAAAACTTTAAGACTGTTTACAGATTAAAAAGCGGTTCATCGCTAAGAAAAAATGCAGGATGAAGGGGTAAATTCTCGCGATATGCAGCAGGGAAATACTTTTTCCTCTCTGTTTCTATTGCAGGGCACTGAATAAGAACATGGAGGACTGTGAGACTATTGCCGCACTTAACACAAGTTGGAGGATCGCCCCCAGTCAAGAGATGAGAGTGGGTACCGTATGTGTGGCCTATCCTTAATCGGCAAAGAAGTACTTCCTTGTACCTTGCTATTTTCCCATTTATCCAGTTCCCCAGTTTTGGTTTTATTATGTGAAGCTTATTCATTGCTTGTGTATCCCAGTCGCCTTGCCAATTATTCCTCAATTTACTGCGTATAAAAGGCTTTAGGTCTGTGGCAGGGATGGGGATATTTGAATCTGCGTCGCTAAAAGTTACTGACCTAGCGCTTTGGTTAGCAGCTTCGTTGCCTTTTATACCTTTGTGACCAGGTACCCAGCATATGACAATCACTTGATTGCACATACATAGGGAGCACAACAGACTGTAGAGCTCACTACTGAGTTTTTATATTTTCTTGGGCGAAGTAGGGCTCTGACTACACTTAATGAATCTGTAAACACAATAGCCCTAGCAAGTTTTGTGAGCCTTATGTTTTGAACAACCAATAGTATAGCCTAGGCTTCAGCTGTAACTATACTTGTGTGTGGATTTAATGCTCCGGATACTGAAAATGAAGGCCCCAGAGCTGCGTAAGAAACTCCTTTAGAGGACTTGGAAGCGTGTGTATAGTATTCTGTACAGGAGTGCTTCACCTGAAGTTCACGAAAATGGAATTGTATATGTGCTTCTGGCGCCCTCTTAAGATATTTCTACGGAAGAGACGTCGCATTCAATGGTCTGCCATTTCCATGGTGGGAGCTGGCCAGTGGGTGCCATTAGTACATTCTCTGGGACTAAGACACCTGTTTCTTCTGCCAGTGTTGTCAAACGAAGGCTCAACGGAGCTCTAATAGCTGGGCGGTTACGAAATAACCTGGCTGTAGACACTTCATGAATAGATGAGTGACATGGATGATTCACGTCTGATTTGACCTTGAGAGTATAGGAAAAAATGAAATATGTCCTTTGGAGATGTAATGGCCATTCATTACACTCCACACACAGGCTTTCTACGGGACTTGTCCTAAAAGCGCCTGTAGCCAGGCGCATACCCAAGTGGTGAATGGGATCTAGAATCTATAAAGCACTAGGCGCACCAGAGTTATATACTATTGCTCCATAGTCGAGGCGGGAGCGTATAAGGCTTTTGTAGAGGCTCAAAAGGCATCTCCTGTCACTTCCCCAAGATGTGCGGGACAAGAGCTTTAGTAAATTCATTGTCTTCAGACATCTCAGTCTCAGATACCTAAGGTGAGGGACAAATGTTAGTTTAGAGTCTAAGATGATTCCTAAAAATTTATGTTTGTGGCTGACAGATAGCGGCTGACCATTAAGATGGACAATAGGGTCAGGTAATATACCTCTTCTTGGAGAATAGAATGCATGTGCTTTTTTCTCGTCAGCCCAATTAGATATTTTCTTAAGGCCAAGCTGTATATGTCGCTCACAGATAGAAATATTGCATGATTTACATCCTGTCTGTACGTCATCCACATACACTGAATGAAACATTCTTCGTGGTATGACGCTATAGAGGGAATTCATTTTTACGATGAAGAGCGTGCAACTCAGTACACCACCTTGTGGCACACCTGTTTCCGGCGTAAATTGACGAGATAGCACTTTATCAACCCTCACATGGAACGTACAATTAGCGAGGTAGCTTTGAATCAGGTTCAAAAGATTGCCTCTGACACCCATACAAGCCAGATCACGAATTCCAAAACGCCAGGTTGTGTCGTATGTCTTTTCCATATCCAATGGAATGGAATGGAAAAACTTTATTTCTCTATATCTCAGAGAGATTAGCGGTGGGCCGGTGTCTTCATGTTTTGAGTCCTGGCCGCTTCACAAGGTCGGCGCCCCTATTCCAGGGCACCGCTGAGTCTTGCTGCCTCGCAGGCGTGCTGCACAATTGCCCGTTGGGCTGCGAGCTCGCTGCTGGTGAGCAGACCCTCCCATTGTTCCGCACTTGGGTTATTTACTTTATGTAATGCGAAATTACGCTTGCATTCCCACGTGATGTGGTATAACGTGGGGGTTGTTCCGCACCACGGACATGTATCCCTGTACTGGGTAGGGAACATTTTGTGTAATGTGTGCAGGTTGAAGAACGTACCTGCTTGCAGTCTTCGCCAGCTTACTGCCTCATGTTGTGTGAGGGATGTGTGGGGTGGGGGGTATTTAAGTCTCCTTCCTCTGTAGTAGTTAAGTATTTCTGCATACGTCGGCTCCACCGTTAAGGGGGCCTCTAGGGTTTCCGACTGCCCTGCTCGGTGCGTGAGTTCGCGAACTAGGCGGTCCACCCTTGAGTTGCCCTCTATCCCGGTGTGTGCCGGTATCCAGAAGATCCTATGTTTTATCTTTTTGTTAGGAGGCTCTGTTTTGAGGAGGATTCTCAGTGCTTCCTTACTAACTCTGCCTTGTGTGTAGTTCCTGCATGTTGCTTTGGAGTCAGTTAGAATTATCAGAGATTTGTTCCTGCGGTAACCATCAACCGCCGCTAGAGCTACGGCGACTTCCTCCCCCTCCGTTACCGTGCAGTTTCTCAGGGTCGCGCAGCTAATTGGTTCTCCCGTGTGGTTTACCACTGCTGCCGCGACTCTAAACATTCTAGTGTTGCGGTCCCATGGGTATACGGCCGCGTCTGTGTATACTGTGTTTTCTAGTGCGGCTAGGTTTCGTTCCACGAAATCTGCTCGTGCCTGCCTTCTGGCGGCGTGAAGATTCGGGTCCATGTTTCTCGGTAGGGGGCTAACCTCCAGTGTCTGGCGAACGCTGTCTGGGATGCTAGCGGCCCGATCCTCTATTCCGTCTGTGTTATGCCCCATTCTTTTTAGGAGCTTGCGGCCGGTGGCAGTCTGCTGGAGCCTGGCGATCTGTGCAATGAGCTGCGCTTCCGCGAGTTCTTCGAAAGTGTTGCTTAGGCCCATCTGTAACAGTTTATCGTTGGGCATGTTTCTAGGCAGATGTAGCGCCGTCTTATACGCTTTCCTTAGTAGCGTTTCCGTCTGTTCTTTTTCGTGCTTGGTCATGTTCTGGTACGGGAGCGAGTACGTGACTCTGCTGACCACTAGGCTTCTGACCAGCTTGATTGTGTCTTCTTCTCTCATTCCGCTTCTTCTTTGAGATACCCTCGTTATCATTCGGCTTACTTGTTCTGTCGATTTTTTTAGTAAGCTGATTGTGTGGCTGCATTTCTTGCTTCCTTGAATCCACATGCCTAGGACGCGTATCATGCTCCTTTCAGGTATGTTTTGTCCGTCTAGTTTTACTATTAGTTCTTCCTTGGTGGGGTTTCTTCCCACTCTCAGGATTTCTTATTTTTCGGTGGAGCACGCCAGGCCCCTTGCTCTGACGTATTCTTCCACGCACTCGGCCGCTTCCTGCAATTTTTCTTGCTTATGCCCCAGGGAGCCTCGATTGACCCAGACCGTGATGTCGTCAGCATATATTACATGCTGGATGCCATCAATCTTGCTGAGTCGTCGAGCCAGTCCGATCATTGCGATGTTGAAGAGTATTGGTGAGATCACGGAGCCCTGCGGCGTGCCTTTGCGTGCGGTGGTAAAGATGTCACTTCGCAGATCCCCCAATCCCACCGTTGCCGTGCGTTTGGTCAGAAAGGCCCTCACGTAGTCGTGGATTCTCTTGCCGCAGTTGGCGTTGTTCAGTCCTTCCATGATGGCTTCGTGGCTAACGTTGTCGAAGGCCCCTTTGATATCTAGGGCCATGATAACGTTTTCGCCTGCTCTGGGTGACGTGTTTATGACTTCTTCTTTTATCTGTAGCAGGACGTCCTGTGTTGACAGGTTCGCCCGGAAGCCAAACATGCTGTGCGGGTATAGCTCCTTGTCCTCCAGGTGGTGTTGGATTCTTCTGGTGACTATCCTTTCGTAGAGTTTACCGAGGCACGAGGTGAGGGAGATGGGCCTCAGGTTTTCAATCTGAAGCTTTTTGCCGGGTTTAGGTATCATCACCACGACAGCGTGCTTCCATTCCTTCGGTATCGTGCCCTCTGCCCACAGTGTGTTGAGGTATGCTGTGCGCTGATCTATCGCCTCGTCGCTGAGGTTGCGTATTAGGGAGTTTCTGATCTTGTCGGCGCCCGCGGCTGTGTTTTTGGTTGTCGCTCTAATTGCCGCGTAAACTTCCTCTCTTGTAATCGGTCTGTCCATGTGGGGGTTCTCTGTCCCCAGATACTCCCCGTCGTAGCCTTTGGGATTGTCTTTGCCGTAACATTTTACACGCACTGCCTCCAATAGTTCCTCGTCGGAGCCTTCGTGCTGGTGGACCAGTTTCTGGATTGCTTTGCCGCTTTCTGTTTTCGTTTTGGTTGGGTTCATGAGGGCTTTTAGTATGCGCCACGTTTTGGCTGTGCTAAGCGTGCCGTTCAGTGAGCTGCAGAACTGCTGCCACTCTTGCCTGGCTAGCTGTGTTGCATACTCTTCTGCCTTCTTAGTGATCTCTGCTATCTTCTTCTTGAGTTTCCTGCTTAGCTTTTGTCTTTTCCAGCGTTTTGTGAGCCCGCGTCTCGCCTCCCATAGCCCGAGTAGCCGCCGGTCCACCTCCGGTGTTTGTTCTGTTCTATCTATTTCCCGTGTGTAGAGTTCTTGTATCTGTTTTAGTTGTTGGCTCCATTCCTCTATCGAGGTGATTTCCCTTTTTAGTTGGTCGCTGTGCTTACGGAAGGCGTGCCAATCTGTGATATGGGCTGTGCCGATTTTTCTTTTTACGTTCTTCGCTTCGATTGTAGTTTTCAGTACATAATGATCGCTGCCTAGGTTCTCCAGCAGGTTCTCCCACTCGGCCTGCTTTGCTCCTTTAACAAATGTTAGATATGGGCAGGTGTCTGGGCTAACGCTATTACCCTGGCGCGTTGGCTGATTTTCGTCTGTTAAGAGGTCGCAGCCTGTGTTTTCTGCCGCAATGCATATTTGCTGCCCCTTCTTTTCGGTTTTCTGGTATCCCCAGCTCGGGCTTTTAGCATTGAAATCCCCCGCAATTATTAGGGTGTTTGACTTGGCTAGCATGTTTGCTTCTGCAAAGAGTTTGCCGAAGTCGCCGTCTTTCTGCCTGGGGGGACTGTATAGATTGACTATAAATGTGCTTTTAGCTTTGTGCTTCTTTTTGGGTATTATCTCAGTTATTATGTGTTCGATTTTCGTGTTCTCAATTCCTTTGTGTGCTATGGTGACTATCTTGTTGCTAATGAGGGTTGCGGTGCGTCCGCTCTCCTGGCACGTGTATCCTTTTAGGGTGGGTGTTGTATTAGTTTCCTGTAACATAATAATGTCTGGTGGTTTGTCTCTAGTGTTTATGTACTGCTGTAGGAGTCCCTGCTTTCGCCGGTATCCCCTACAGTTCCATTGCCATATTTCTAGTTTGTTTTGTCCTGCCATGATGTATTGTTGTTGTTGTTACTTTGGCTTTCTGGTCCGAATCTTCTCTCGTTAAAGAGCCTGTCTCTGGCGTCATTAGTGGTTCTCTGTGTGTTTTGGTTTTTTACGTAACTGCGGAAGTTTTGCTCTTGCAAGGCTATTTTCTGTTGCATTTGTGACATTTGATTCTGCATTGTATGCATGAAGCTTTTTAGTTCGTTTCTAAGACTCTGTTCTTCTGATTGTTGTGTGGTCTGCTCTACTGGTGGGCTCGGCGTTCGCCTCGGTGAGTTCCCGCCTTGCCTCTGTAACTGCATTTCCCTTATTAGGTCGTCTATTCTCTTTTTTAGCTGCCGCGTTTCTTCTCGGCAGAGCTCAAGTTCTTTTTTGAGTGCTCTATTTTCCTCAGCTAGTTTCTTTTCGTTGTTTGTTTGGTTGTTTTGATCCGAGTGCGGAAACAATGATTTGGGAGGGCCTGCTCCCCAGCTCACCTGGACTCCGCCTTTCTTCTGTTGTTGTTGCTTCTGCTGCCCCGGGCTGCCGTTCTGCTTCCCCAGGGGTGGGAAGGACTCGTCCCTGGGTCCGCTACGGCTTCGACTCCGTCCTCGGCTCCGGCCCCTGCTTCGGCTCCGCGACTGGTCCTCGTACCCGGCCCCGTTGTGGCTCTGGGATCGGCCCCTGTCGCCCTCCGAGCTGAACCATCTCGGGCGTCGCCATCGGCTCCGGCTCCGGCGCTGCCGCTGGCCTTTCTGAGGGGGTCGCCCTCGCAGCTCTCCGGCCGTCTTGAGTCGCAGCTTGCAATCTTTCGTGCCGGTTGCGTGGTCGCCGTCGCAAACCAGGCACCTGAGTGTGCATTGGCTAATAAAAACTGCTTGTGCGCGAAGGCATCTCGGATATTCGCCTCCATGCGGACAAGGTGATCTGTCGTACATCAACCCTGCCTAAAACCACACTGCAAGGGGTCTATTATTTTGTTGCTTTCAAGATAATGAATTAGGCGTCTGTTTACCATTTTCTCAAAGAGCTTGCATAGGCAGCTTGTCAGGGCTATAGGCCTGTAGCTGCAGACCGAAGCTGGATCCTTGCCCTCTTTAAGAATAGGAATTACAACTGATTGCTTCCAGGTACATGGACTGTAACTGGCAGAGAATATGGAATTAAAGAGTGATAGTAGTGTTTTGTGTGTTTTGGGCGTGTAGGTGTTCAATCATCTCATAAACTAATCGATCGCCTCCAGGAGCTGATTTATTGCAACAGTTCAGTGCAGCCTGAAATTCCACCGTGTTAAATGGCCGGTTGTATGGTTCATTTTTATTCCATTTCTGGTTCAGAGGCTGTCGTTCCGCTTGTCGCTGATATCTGAGAAATGTATCTGAGTAATGGGATGAACTCGAGATGTACTAGAAATGTACCCCTAGCGAATCAGCTTGGTCCTCAATAGTGTCTCCTTGTGTGTTTACTAAAGGTAGAGGATGAGTTTCGCGGCCTTTTATTTTGTTGACCCTATTCCAGGCTTTCCGTTCGTCTGTATATGAATTGATGCTACTGATGTATTTTTCCCAACTTTCCCGTTTGGCCCGGCGGCGTGTTCTTGTACCTAGTGACTTTATTTTCTTTAAATTAATAAGATTCTTGGCAGTTGGAGATTCTCGAAGGTGACTCCAAGCCTTATTTTGATTTTTACGAGCTTCTTTGCACTCCGCATTCCACCAGGGAACACGTCGCCTAGTGGGCGATCCATTTGATTCAGGGATACACAGTGACGCCGCCTCAGCAATAAATGCTGTCAGATATGCCACGGCACCATCAATAGGAAGAGCAGAGATGTCTTCCCAGGTCATGCGGGTGAGTTCTTTATAACGTTTCCAGTCGGCTGACTCGACTATCCAGTGAGGGACGCATGGGAAGCATTGATCATGTTTTGTTGATTTTATGATAATTGGAAAATGGTCGCTCCCATATGGGTTAAGCACGTTCCACTCTAGATACAGTACGAGTGTACCAGATGCAATGCTCAAATCGATCGATGAAAATGTTTTGTTCGCCACGCTGTAGAATGTAGGCCCTTTATTATTTAGTAAGCATGCAGCTGTAGCGAAGAGGAGGCTTTCTACTAAGCGTCCCCTGGCATCACAACGACGGCTTCCCCAAAGGGTGTTATGTGCATTAAAATCTCCAACGAAAATGTAGGGTTCGGGCAGTTCATAGATAAAGGTGTGAAATTCTGATTTTGAAAGTCGGTAGTTCGGGGGGTGTATACAGAGGTAATTGTGATCAACTTATTAAAAATGTACCGCACGGACTGCAACTGCCTCTAGGGGTGTTTTAAGCTGTAGTTGCCGGCAAGCAACACCCTTATCTACTATTATTGTCACACCGCCAGGCGAGGCATGGGCGTCGTTGCGGTCTTTTCGATAAACTGTATACTGCCGGACAAATTTCGTGCGTGAAGGATTAATATGTGTTTCTTGGACACACAGCACCTTTGAACTGTACTTATGTAAGAGTTCCTTAATGTCGTCTAGGTTGTGGAGTAAACCCCTGACATTCCATTGTATTATCTGTGTATCCGTAATGTATGTGTTTTGTGCTGTGTGTCTAAGAAATATAGATTAGATTATCTCACGAGACCTTTCCAGGCTCCATGAAACGAAATCTCTCAATCTTCTGGACGCGCTCGAGGGAGCTGCGCCGTTCCTTGGGCGCCTGAGACGCAAGGTTTGTGCTCGTATCCATCACCTCGTCTGAGGCGGTGGATACTGCCCGCGGAGCAAGCACTTTCGCGGGAGTGGTGGGCCGATCTGCATCGGCAGAGGCCCTGGGTTCAACAGGCCCAGAGGTCTGCTGGCCCTCATTTGCGGGAGACGGAACAGCGCTGGCTGTTCCAGTGAGGGGGGCGGACGGCGTGACCAGCGTCACTCTCCGAGTTACTTGGGCGGCCGCCGAACGAGGTGGCGCGGCCCCCCGGCGCGCCACATCGATGTAAGAAGGACTGGTCTGATTATTGGAATAGAAACGCTTGCGTGCCTCTGGGAAAGTCAGATTTAGTTTCACCTTGAGTTCTATTATTTGTTATTTTTTTCCACGAAGGGCAGGATCGCGAGTAAGCAGGGTGGTCTCCTTCACAGTTGGCACAGTGGGTTGCTGAACTACAAACGTCCGAAAAGTGTTCGATGGAGCTACACTTGGCACAAGTAGCACGCCCTCTGCAGGTTTGGGACCCGTGCCCAAAACGTCGACACTTAAAACATCGACGCGGGTTTGGAATGTATGGCCTGACACGTAGCTTGCAGTAACCGGTCTCGATTGATTCATGAAGAATGCTGGTCCCAAAAGTTATGATTATATGCCTAGTTGGTATTTCTTTGTTATCTCGTCTCATTTTAATCCTTTGCACTTTGACAACGTTCTGTTCTTGCCATCCTTCACGTAATTCACTTTCACTAAGTTCGAGAAGGTCATCTTCCGAGATGACCACGCGCACTGTATTCATCGTCCTGTGTGGGCGTACTGAGACGGGAATGTCCCCAAACGCTACAAGTTTCGAGAGTCTGTCGTATTGCGGCTTGTCGCGAACTTCGAGAAGATCACCGCTTCCTATCTTCGTTACTTTATAACCTGGGCTTATTGCTTCTGTGAGGGATTTGGCTACAAGAAAAGGTGATATCATTCGGACTGTCTTAGTTTCGTGTTGACTGTGAACAACGTGGTATTTGGGAAAGGATTATTTTGGTTGCATAAAAAAGCTGAATGATTCATCGGTGCGCCCCCTCTTCAGGAAGCGATCAGGTAATAGGGGAAAAGCTTCAGCCATAAAAAATTGGAAAATTCGGCGGCGATGGTGGCCACCCACTACCGAGCCCAACAAGGGGACGCTACAAGGTTGGAAGAATACCTGCAGACGCCAGCCATGCATCGCCGCTATAACCTAATATACGATACCCAAGGTTGGATAACTACACCAGGTTAACCCTCGCCACCTGGAAGTCTGGAAGTAAGAAGAAAAGAAGACAGAAAAGATTGAAAGTGAGAGAAAGACGAAGATTGAAGAGAAGGACAGGAAAAGGTGACTGCCGATTTCCTCCAGGTGGGTCAGCCTGGAGATGCCGTCTATGTGAAGCCGAGGCCGAAGCGGTGTGTTGCCTCCGCCGGGGGGGCCTTAAAGGTCCAAACACCCAGCATCGGCTCAACCTCCAGGATCCCCTTTTCCCCAGACACGGCTAACCCGCGCACGGCTACACGCGGGAGGTTCCAACCTTCGTGTGCTCGGGTACGGGGTGTCGCAACGCACCTAACGCCTGCTTACGCAGACGCCCCTGCGGGGAACCTATGCCTAACTGGTCGTCACACATGCTGTTATACTTAAGTTATTTGGCAATATAAATGCTTCTTCGGCTAGTGGTCCTGCTGGCATACCTTTCTATGTGTTAAAGGCTTGTTCTCACACAATCGCCCACTATCTGGTTATTATTTTTGAGAAATCGTTAAGTACTTCTTGTTTACCTAAAGAGTGGAAAGTTGCAAACGTGGTACCAATCCATAAAAGTGGCCCAAACATATTTTGTGCAACTACAGGCCAATTTCTCTAACGAGTGTGTGTAGTAAAACACTGGAGCACATTGTATACAGTGCGATAATAATAAATCTAGAAAAATATAATAATTTAGCGAATATCAGCATGGTTTTAGGTTTGGTCATTCTTGTTCGGCACAGCTCCTAAAATTCAGCCACGATCTTCTTCATTCATTCGATCTCGGTGTACAGACTGACTGTATATTTCTGGATTTCAGAAAGGCATTTGATTCTGTTCCCCAAGTTTTAGTGCTGTATAAGCTATCATCCCTCGGTGTCTCTCCTTCATTGCTTGATTGGATTAAGTGTTATCTACAAGAACGCATGCAACGTGTTATAATTAATGGCTCACAATCTGATAATGTTGCTGTTACATCGGGAGTTCCCCAGAGATCTGTTTTGGGGCCATTGCTGTTTTTGGTCTACATCAATGACATTGCTCAGGTTGTGCCATCCAAAGTGCGTCTGTATGCGGATGATTGTGTGATTTATCACTGCATTAGGTCTGCCACTGACCACGAGTGTTTGCAACGCAATTTGGACTGCATAACACGCTGGTGTGTTAGGTGGCAAATGTCTTTGAACCCCAGTATGTGTCAGTACGTGTCCTTTACACGTAAACAAAATCCATATCTGTTTCATTATACATTAGACAATGTCCAGCTATCGCGACTAACTCAGTATAAGTATCTCGGTGTTTATTTCTCATCCAATTCAACTTGCACTAAGCACGTTGAATATGTTACAGCGAAAGCCTGTAAAATGCTAAATTTTGCTAAACGCAACTTCCGGTTAGCTCCTCCCAAAATTAAAGAACTACTTTATTTTTCGAACGTAAGACCCATATTAGAGTATGCCTGTATGGCCTGGGACCCGCAAACCAAAACTCTGCCTAATATGCTCGAGCATGTACGAAACCGCGCAGCCCGTTCTGTCTGTAATAACTATGACTTTACTTCTAGTATTACAGCACTTCAGGATAACTTGGGTTGGGAATTATTAAGCACACGCAGACAAAACATCAGATTAGAAATGCTTTTTAAAATTTATTTCGGTATGCTTGAAATAGATAGAGAAACTTACCTTTTACCTCCTCATTTCTTATCTCACAGAAGTGACCACTCTTTAAAAATATGGGAACTTGTTTGTAGAACAAACGTCTTCAAGCACTCATTTTTTCCACACACAATATCACAGTGGAATCAGCTACCGCAGGAAATTGCTCATTGTCGCAGTGAAGCATCGTTCAGAGCATTTCTGCTGAACTGATGGCGGCGTGAGCTTTTCTATTGTGTTATTTTTTGGTATACCAGTTCTGTATCTTGTCGAGCTTATGTACACTGTGTATTCCCCCCTGCAATAATGCCATTGGGCGCTGCAGTTACTTGAAATAAATAAAAACTGTTTTTAGGGTGTAGGCAAAAAAAAAAGCGCTCGCGTGCTTAAATTTAGGCCGTGCTTTATATAACCCCAGGCATGCCGGCAAAACTGATGTGTAGTCCCCGGTTACGGCGCGCCTCATAATCGGGTCATGTTCTGGAATGAAAGCCGAGACCACGCATACGCTTGCGGACGCGCGCAAGCTGGTTCCCCCGCGCCCACACAAGCGCAGACGGTGTGGCCCGGCTCGTACGCGTCGAAACGCAGAGTGACCTCGGGGAACAGCTCCTCTGTGTTATCGGGCTTGGGCTGCTTCGCGTCGGTGCGCCTGGCTGCGCAGCTGCGGCGCGGTACATTCAACCCCGCGGCGAAGCAGATTGCTATCATGCAAGGAAGTGCTTCTTTCCGTTTTGTGCTGATCTAACAGCTATACAAATATAACAATTACGTTTATAGCTATCGACGCATTTTGAAACACCTTTAATGACAGAGTAAGAAGCGCCGTCTGCGAAGGCGTCTATGAGTGAGCCTAGTGAACGCGCGTTGTCGCGCGTCTTTGTGGATGCAAACCGCCATTCCTCGCGAGGCCCGGCAGGCGCTAGGCGCGTAGGCGCGAGCTTGAGCACGTCTGCAAGTCTACGTGCGGTGTGGGCCTAAAACCCCAGACTTTACGTAATGAGCGTCGTGAACATTATCGTGGTGAAAGTAAGGAAGATACGGTTGGAAGATTAGTGGCGCCTAATTGGAGAATAACAGAGTGACGTCAAATAAAAACAGGTAGACTGCTCCTGGATAGCGTACGCATGGGCTTAAGGTGTTTAAGCGTGCTCATGTGTTGTTCCTTTTCAATTTTTTTTTCAAATCACCTGAGGCATATAGCGTAACCCAATAATTCAGCTGGATCACTCAAAAGGCATACATTATTTACATTGGAAAACAAAATATATAATTGTCAAATTATAAAATTTCGCAAATCAGGTTCTTAAGTGATTAGTGTAGTGTATATATTGCAACTACGAGCTGAAGCTAGTGATTTCACAAGGCACTAACCTTTAGAACGGACTTTCGTACTAGCAGAAATTTTCATGCGCACTGTCAAGGTTGCAGTAAAATGCACTGTTGTTCAACTTATTTTTGTTTCTTAGTAAAACGCCTTTTTTGTGAATCGAAGGTTAAAGATTACTGCGGCACGAATAAATTTAGACACAAATTTCGTAATTCCATGTCTCAAAATTTATCCTATCCTTATTATTCGTTCCAAGTGGGTATGCCTTGCGAAATGACCGGCTAACATTCGTAAATTGCAATATTTGCCATATAGTAATTAGTTTAAAGGTGGTTAGCGAAATTTGTAGATTAAATAAACACCCAATTCGATCTACCGTGCTGCCGCTACTTAAGTTCAGCCTCGGTGGGCAATACAGAATGAGAAGTAGAAATGTGATACACGCCATGGGTCAATTGAACAAATTCTGCTTGAAATAAAAAAAAAAGCCCTGCGGACAATTTGTAATAATCGGAACATAAAAACTTGATTTGCGAAAAAGAACTTGAATGTGGTGTACTGGCACTTGGTGACACATTTCACCCTCCCGTTTCAATGTCGTATCACCATAATCATCGCTAAACAACAAAACGTCTAAGGTTTCTTTCATAAGTGTAAGCCTCCTAGGTGAAAATTGCTGATTATTCCGGCCCCGCCTCCATCCCAGAGTGGAGAAGCAGTGGGTGTCTGATATTCATGTGCTGGATAGCGCACGTCCTGTTAATGCATACGTCGCAAGAAATGATACTCCAGCGCTTCGCTCTATACTGAAAACATTTGTACATTGTTCCACTCGTGAAATTCTTATTTCTATTGCGCTTCCGGGCTTGCCCCCGCAGTGCTCAGCAATTCAGTTGCTGTTGCAGTCGCTCATTTTGAAAACGTTCATTTGTGGTATGGCCAACGAAAAAAAAAACATGCTTTAGCCGAGAAGAAAGCAAGACATCGCGGACAAGCAGCGAAATTTGGCGAACGTATATCAAAGGGCCAACTCACGATGACGCTGTACTCTTAACATCTTCTAAGACGAAAAGTGTCGTAAAGGAGGCTTCCGACGTCTCCGACATTTTTATTTCCTATCACTAACTTTTTTTTTAAATGTTAACATGGGATTTCGCCATGCACGAGGTTTAGTACAAATTAATAAGCTAAATGCCGGTGAGTTATACTGTTAAGAACAATGTTACTTTCTGCTCACCTTCTTGTGGAGCCCTTATTTCCCTTCGTACAATTTCCTGCAGTGCAACATCAAGGCGAAGATCTACAGAGTATTTTTTTTGACAATAGATATTTTTTATGAAAAGGCTATGACCTTAAGACACCTGTCGTCTTCGCGTACGAGCTCTACGGCAAGGCGGAAATACGTTGCCGCTGCTTAATTTGCACTGGTAAAATTAACAAAAATTTGTTAATAATCTTTCCTACTAACTTGAAGCCTCGCGTGTATGAAAAAACTTGCAGGGGGTCGCAATTTATGGCAAATTCATTTTTAGAAGTCCTGCAAGCAGCACATTATTTCATATGTTCATCAGCGAAATTGAAGTCCACCTCCAGGCAATATTGAGACTGAACGCGCCCTGCGGCGCGTTAGACAACGCCCCGTAAAGAAGTGTGGAGCGAAGTTTGAATGATTGCATGCTGCAGAAAATCCTCCCACGACGCACTACAGCGCATGCTCGCCGGGCAAAGCGCAACGTATCAGCAGCTTCCGCCACTGACGGAAGCTGCATTCTCAAACTTTCTCGCTCTTGTCGGCGCGGGGTGTTTCGATGTGATGTGATAGCGAGGCCGGCTTTTCTACGCTCCCGCGGCGCTTGGTTTCGATGTTGCCTAAATTTACCATTGAAATTCCGCGATGAATATGTGTAATTAGTTGTGATTCTCAAGATCTTTAAACAGTGAGGATGCACTCAAACGTTACTGCCTTCAAATTCGGCATTTAACGCTGCTCCTAATGCACAAAAAAAATAACTAGAAATGTTCGTTCATTCATCTGAAGCTCACGCTCTTAGCGGTAAGTTATGTCCGCCTGGCCTAGGAACTTGTCTGGAAAACGCCACGTTCGCCGTGCTTATAGCATATTTCATAAAAAAATCTGTATTGTGTAAGAAGCACCCTGTAGGCGAAGCTGAGGATGGCCAGCCTCCAACCACACCGAGCACAGGTTGGAGGTTCATTTACAGTAAGCAGAAAATTGTGGGTACAAAATGTGTGCCCTATTCTGAGACGACAGAATAGGACACCTGTTCGCCGTGATTTTGTTGGGGAGGGCCAAAAACCTAACTGTGGCTTTATAGCGTGCAGTTTATTATTTCCGCGTCCCACATGCGTTGCCAGTGCTCTCGCAGTTTCTTTCGTAAGAAAGGCTTCAGATCTGCGACAGGGACAGCAGCCGTAGGAATAATAGATAGTGATGCGAGTGATGTGGCCATTTTATCAGCTAGTGCATTCCCCTCGATGCCTCTATGGCCAGGTACCCAGCATATTACTACATGTTTACGCGATTAATATAGCGTAAGAGTGAGTAAGGTTCAATGAAAACAGGATTTGTATGATTTTGTAAAGAAATTAATGCTTTTACAAGACTTAACGAGTCTGAATACCATTGCTCTGTCGAGCTTAATTTCTGTGTTTTGCTGCAGACAGTACTGCATACGCTTCTGCAGTGAAGATACTTGTTTGCGGGGTCAGTACGTCAGATTTAGAAAAATAGGGCCCAACAGCAGCATAAGATACACCAGAATGTGATTTTGACGGGTCTGTATAGAATTCAGAGTAGGAGAACTGCGGTTTATGTTCACGGAAATGCATAGGGATATTGATGCCAGGTGCATGCTTTTTGTCCTCTACAAAGTATATATTACAGAATATCACCTGCCACTCCCGCGGCGGTAATAGCTTAGCTGGAGGCATTAAGCGATGTTCGAGAACTGGGACATCCATTGCCTCACTAATTTCTCTTGCACGCAGTGCCAAAGGAAGTCTAATAGAGGGTATATTACGAAAAAGTGTTTCACAGATCAAGTCGTCAACGGCTGTGAAACACGGATGTTTATTAGAGCACACTTTGAGAAAATAGGTGAAGCTGATGTATGTTCTCTGAAAATGGAGTGACCACTCATCTGACTACATGTAGACTTTCGACAGGGCTTGTTCTAAATGCGCCAGGGATCATGCGGATACCCAGATGAACGGGGTGTAATAACTTTAGTGCGCTCGGAGCGGCGGAGTTATATGCACTCTAAAGCAAAAGAGTCAAATGGGTGTGTGGTTCATTCCTTAAGGGACTAAATGAGCTGCCACAACCATTAATCCCTTTTGGGACTAACGGGGCCATGTCTAACCGATAGTCTCAATGGACTAACGGTACCAGGTTTAACAGTTAGTCCCAATGCCGTTGCACCTCACGAGATGAACGGTTAGTCCACATGCCATTGCACCTCACAAGATGAACGGTTAGTCTACACAGATCAACAGCGAGGATGATCCATTTGGGATGATTTGTTCATCCCCAGGGATCAATTTAGGAATTACATCTAGTGGACTGAACTTGCCATTTTGTCCCTCGGCATGATTCGTATACGACGACGTGCAATGCAATTTCCGCATTAAAAATGTACTATGAATATCTCCAAAGTGTTCTGCTACTTCGGCAGACACCGGAAATAGGAGGCAAAAAGTGACTATAATGAAGAATGCAATGAAATATGTTTTATTAATATATAAAATACAAGACAGACAAAAAAATAAAAGCCTGATTAAAATGCGCGCCTGGCCAACAAGTGGGTAAATAAAGCAATACATATGTCTTTAACAGAAGACACTTATGCAAATATGAATGTATGCAATGACATGCTTAATTCTCAATCGAAGCATGCTTTTAACACGGTGTACGCAACACGCGCTAGGGGTGACATGTGCGTGTTGCTTGGTACATCCAAAAGTTTAGCGATGACTTCCAGCGTTTTGTGCACCCCTTTTGCAAACACGATGTCGAACACCCAATGAAGGGTGAACAATGTTGACAGGGCTTCTGGCAGCGTGTTCTCTTCAATCGCAATATCCTCAAGACAGACGGTAAAGGGTGTCGAGTCCCATGCATCAACACTGTATATCACGGTAGGCACTCTGTGCGCAGTGCTCCTGTCCTGCGAAGAACTTGCAAATACCGAGTGACACAATTTGTTACATGCACTGATTTTAAATGAAATAGCAATAAGTGAAGACACCCTTGCAAGTAAATGAACTCGCATGTTAAAATATCTGCAAGGTGAAACAAGCATGAGCTCATCATTTTTATAGAAACTGCAGCATTTTATGTATGGCAGCAACTAATTCCGACGAGGCTCAAGAACATCTGTTGAATTATTACTGCATGGGCCTTGGTTCAAATAAAATCTCTTGAGCATGCCGAGTTCAGGTGAAACGGGTGCGAATGTGTCCCAGTGCCTTATGTCCGACTAGATTGCTGTGCACCATATTTTTCTTGTATAAGACGTTTATTTCCAAAGTTTTGGTCGCTGTCTTGGCCTACAGTTGCCAGCTCCGAGAGTTTGCCATGTGGGCAGTGCAGCAGCCGCAGCAAAGGCCGCCATTATAGGCTCTGTTATATAGGCCCCTCCGTGATTGAAGGCGCCTTTACATCACGATTTTCACTGTTACATTGCAGCACCCAACTAAATAAGAGCACCGCTTGTTTATCATTATGGTTATCATCATCACTCACACACGCGAGAAGTCTCAGCTGTCTAGCTTTTCTATGTGTGTGTATTGTGTATGGTCGTAAGCATGTTCAGGCATAATATGAGCATTGCTTGCATGTTAAATTCAATTATGGGGTTTCACGTGCCAAAACCACTTTCATTATGAGGCACGCCGTAGTGGAGGACTCCGGAAATTTCGACTACCTGGGGTTCTTCAACGTGCACCTAAATCTAAGTACACGGGTGTTTTCGCATTTCGCCCCCATTGAAATGTGGCCGCCGTCGCCGGGATTCAATCCCGCGACCTCGTGCTCAGCAGGCCAACACCATAGCCACTGAGCAAACACGGTGGGTGCTTGCATGCTCCCCCTGACCACGTCACGCTACAGAGGCAACGCCAGCGACGTGCTTCATCATGCTTACATTGATGCGTACAAGTTATTAAGGTGCCGACGACGGTAACCCAGTGATGCTGCCAGCTGAAGAGGCAGATCTTTTGACAGTGCATGGGAGGATTGAGTGGTAAATCTGCTCTTAGTGTCCCTTAATTGCAGAGTGGCCTGTGCACCACCACTTATTCCCTATGTCCGCACTGCCTTACCATTTGCAAAGTCACTGTCGTGCATGCCGCCGTAACCCAATCTTCAATTATACTATTATCCTCTCACGTCATCGCAACAAACAAGATAAATAATTGAAGCATTCCATGTGTACAGATTAAAGGAATAATGCATTAGCCATACTTTAGTGACCCTTTCATCCAAGGAAATTGACTACCTTGGTCACACAAGTTATAATTTTGCGTGCGATTATGTGTTCTTTTCATTATTTAACCTGTCTCGTGAGTTTCTTTTCTTTTTACATTTGTCTTGCTTCACATACTCAGTTCCCCATTTTTTTGATCACCCGGCTTTTTACATCTACATGTGCAATCTTTTTCTTGCATACTGATCCATTTGGATGTACATAAGGCTTCTCTTCAATAAGTTTGTTTGCAAGTACAGCACATGTCCTGTCATTTTCTGTCTTTACCATTATGTTTAGCAGTGCTGTCCAGTTAAACTTGTGGAGCACAAGTATAAAGTATATAAAGAACCAAAAGAAAATAATCGCTTAGTCGCTAGACTTTCACTTTTTCTTTTCAATGGAGCAAACCTTACTAACATTGGAGCAGTGGTTGCCAAGAAAAACTTTTTCTCTTCCCATGTATTTAGACAGGTTCAGACTAAGGCTTCCCCTCAAGGCAAGTCACTGACACACATGAACATTTTCTCTCTGAGGAGCCCTTGCTACTGTCTTGACCTGTCACTAGCTATACATAAACAAGACTAGGAAACAGCGAATCTTTGAGGTAACTTAGATATCCTTCAGTTCCACTTAAGGGTGCTAATACTTGCCATAAAGTAGTGAATTGTGCCTGAGCCTGAGTGATAACCGTGCTAGAGTGGCGTGGTTTATCCCACAGCTCTCTACACTTACTGCTTACAGTTCAGGTGCACTTACAGTTGTCAAAAATGCCTCCTTGCGCTCTTTAACGAGTCAGGGCAGCAAACAAATTGCAGCAGTCTCCATCAAATCTGGAAGGAAAAGTGCTGAATGTAAGCAGGTTAAACAGGGTAGCACAAAAGCAATACAATGTCGCCCCGCCAGGATAAGTAGCTATAACATTAATAGGCCTGACAAACGATGCATTGCACCTTAAATGCATGTCTATCTAGGATTCGTATGTCAATACTTCAAACAGCTAATTAAAAATAACCAATTTCAAGAATCCCTTTCTGTATTGTTGCAAATTTTGGCCTTTTAATTGTTTATACCAGCAGCACCTACTTGGAGACGTCTGGAAAAGATATTTAAACAGCGGGTGTGTGCGAATAGTAATTTCTGAAACCGAGATGAAAATGAGTACAGTAGTGCCAGAAGAAAATATATTTTTCAAATATTTTTCTAATAAAACAGGAATTTTCGCAATTACTATAGAACGATGTAGACATCCTAGTATTCTAAATATTAGCGAGTTTCCGTCATTGCATAGCAGATTATGAAGGGTTATTTGTTAGATGCACTAATGGAGCATTAAGATCAGGTAAGCAGTTTCTTCATAACAGGACTCTTTGGAGAGCAAACTATCTCTGTATAACCAGCAAGTATGGCTCCTCCAGTGAGTAGTTTGATCCACTACATAAGCTATCATGTTCTATGTCTATACTATTCCCACACGGATGACATTCGCCATACCTTTACTTCAGTTCACTCATTAAGTACACTTTCCTCAGCATGATCATCATGATTAAACATATATCAGTGATTTCGAATCATCATGCAGAACAGCCTCTTTACCATTTCTTTTGTCCTCGGTGGCAGCCTCCAAGCGACTGTTAAAGTCCGCAAGAAATGCCTCAAGATGCCGTTTCTTCTGGCTTTTTTCAATTACCTTCTTTGCAACAGCACGCAGTAGGGGTCGCAGTGTTGTACTCAGGTCAACACCTGTTTTCAGCATAAACTCGTTCTGAAGCTTAATGGAGGAAAAATAAAAGAAAATGGTCAGTCCTTACATTAGCGCTTTGCTCTAAAGCAAAGGAAATGAAAAAAAAATGCAGTCACTCCTCTCACAGCCTGCTTGTGTTCAAATTATCTGGCTGTACAAGCAGTGTATTTTGCCTAAAGCAGTTAGCACAATTTATATTGCAAGCCTTGAGGTACAACTCGAACACACAAAAGTAAGCGTGATGGAAATAAATGCATGCTGCAAGAACTACTAGGAATGTTATCTGCTAGCTGACAAGTGGGTTAACTTAGTCTTTACATGGTGCGAATTGGACATAAGCTACTTGAACAATAGCGTTCACCTGAAATATCCTAAAATATTATAATACCACAAAATACCCTAGCAGCTTTCAAAATTAGAGAAAAGGCTATGCAAAGCATAAAATAAAGCAATGAGGCAGGCAGCAGCTTTAGTTTCTCTTTTGAAAGTTACACTTAAACTTTGCGTAGACCAGGAGTCCATTGCATGTACAAGGACTGGTCATGGCATCACCATGCATTGCATGGAGCCATCGCATTCCATATCAGAAATATGTCATGCAAAGTATAAGAGAAATATTTTCTCAGTGCCTTTCTGCAAACCACTAACATAACAATGAATGATGGGGAAATTTTAGGGGTACCCTATACCAAAGGACACCATGTTCTCCCTCTCCTCTTTTATCTAATGGCTCACAGGATCCAAGCAGTGAACAGCGAGCGTCAGTCCTTGGAATAGTTTTTTTGTCATGAAACTAATGTCATGTTTTGTCATGTACTAATGAACGCCTGCGGGAACATAACCTTCCATTAAAGAATGGATATGGTTCAAACTTGCCGTTTCATTGCAAGGCCTGCGGGAATGAAAATAAACAAGTATGTGAAGCAAGGCTTCATGATACAACAATCATGTTTAAAAGTAAAGATTCTGTGGCGCATGAATTGTTGGAGGCCAACCAGATTAAGAAAAGAGGGGACGCCTGTGTCAGCACCCCGTCTCTAAATATTTACACAAATGAAAGCATGTTCATAGATAAGTTTTAGATTTAGATTAAACACGATTTCCTTCATATATATCTTCAGTGTTCTCGCACGTGTGCATTCACATAGTCAGTGTTCCTCATTTTTCGTTCCCCTCTTCTCATGGCTATATAATCAGCCGCCTTTGACTTCAATAAACAGTTCCAAGTAGCGCCTTGTCCTGTCTGTATTCCTTCCTGTGTGCCGTCACTATTCGCGCTTCATCTATTCGAAGCGATAGATTGGATATTTTACAAGCACTGCTCCAGGACGGCAAATGTAATTGGCAAATGGATGCCTTATGAGAGCACATGAGGTTACAATAAAGCTGGCGGCGCAGGATATTAAGCTAAGGCACCCCACGGGTAGCGGGGGTATCAAAGCTGGAAGCAAGACGGCCCGTGGGTTGGGGCCTCTGCGAGCCCCTACCCACGGACCAGTCCTGGTTCTAGCTTTGGTGTCCCCATTGACGCTTTGGTGTGCTGGAGGCGCCGCCAATAATGCGAAATAATGACACGTTGTTACAATTAGTAAAAAGCACGATTGAGTAAATATAATTACGTCCAGCCACCAACTTGTGAGGCTAAGTTCAGCACTACCGCACCCCGCGACTTCGGCAACATCAGTCACAACTTCACTTCTGAAGGTACGTCGGACAGACTTTCTCGCGCCTGCGCCGCTGGTGTCGAGTCAGTCATCGTCACCGGCGACCTTTCACCCACTTGCGTTCAACCGCGGTTGCTAAGGCGCTCTCCGTTCTAGATTTTTAATATATGCGGTGCGGGCTCTACTACTGTCGCTACTGCTCATCTGTGATGTTATTTACAAGCTACATTGCCGTAAGGTGCGAGAAAGCTATGATCCGCCACGATTGAGTTAGCACAAGTGCCGCAGGTGCCGGACATTTTGTCCGGCACAGCGGTCGCCAAACCGGCCGTCAGTGCCCGCTGCTTCACCTATTTTACCACGCCAGCAGCCAGCGTCCGAGCGTAAACAAACGACCCCACTCCGCAACGCCGGCACGCCTAGGGACAAACGCCTACATAAAAACCTCCTCCGTAGTGCCTAGGCAGAGTCATATATTCAAGCAATTCAAGAAGCAAAAGCCCCGAGACTCTCGCGTCCGCTCTTACTCGCGCCTGCGCACAAACAGCTGGCGATCCCTCATATGAACGTCTGGTACGCATCCAGGCATCCCTGCACTATAGCAGTTGCATGGTCACCTTGCACGGTGATAACCATAGGCCACTATCACGTGCAAAATGGCCTTATAAATAAAAAAATATCACTCCAAACAAGAACTGAAATTTAAAGGTTGCGAGAAATAATGACATTCAGTGTTGCAACCGCAGCGCGAAATTCAAATGAAACCATGAACAACTTTATAAGTATAGCGTTCTCGTCGCGAAACAATTGACAGACTTTAAAAAAATGAAATAGCTTCAAGCAGCACTAAAGGCTAAACTGGTATATAGCACTGTTGTCTAATAGCTTTACCGCAGCGACGTCGTAAGAAAACGCAAGTAACCGTTCTTTCGGCAATCACAGAAGCAGCCTTTGCAAGTCTTTAATAAAGTACTTCAGCACTACATTATGGTTCAAGTTCCTTTTATGGCTACTACAGGATTCTCTTTTTCCTTCTCACTGCAACAAATTTCATTGGAATCGGCTTCAATGAAGGTTACCGGCTGCAGGCGCGGTTACATAGATGCATGCATTTTGAAGATATGACGCTTTTTCGATTATGACCGCGACACTGCACGCACACAAACTCAACACGGCGCTCCTCCCAGATCAAGCGCAAAAATGCGTTGAAAGAGCGAGGAATTGGGCTAGTCGCTGGTTGTTCATAGTTTCTTCTTGCGCTGTGTACTTTTGACGAGGACGGGAACAAAGACGATGACAATGAATGGTGCGCAAACCGTTCGTAGTCGTTTTTCTTTGTTCCTGTGCTCGTCAATAATTAAGTACACTGCGCGAGAAGATACTATGAAGAATTCTTACCACAATGAGAAAAATATAATGTATGATCAATCGCTGTGCGTATACGTACCGTGAGCTTTAGCTGCGCTGTATCGACATTCGCCAGGACGCTGGATGCCTGCAGGTTTCCGATGAGCTTTTGCCGTGTAAATGACCCGTCGAAATGAACGACGACCTTCTCTCGAAAGTCAACAAGGCATTTTGAGGCCGTGTCTGAAGAACATATGCGCCAAAAGCGCGCAAACACAAAGAAGCGTGCAGGACGGTAACTTGCCGTGCGTACCGTGCGGGCAATGTAGAACTTTAGGCGGGCTATCGCAGGCGGCCCCGGTCCTGCGGGGTTGGCTCACCACGGAACCGGGGCGTCACAGGATATATGAACGTCTGTGATGCACTAATTCTTCACGTTTTTTGTTGTATCGCAGCACCATAAACTACACAAAAACCATGTGTTCAATATTTCATATTTTTAGAAATATTTGCAAGCGTATAATGGTGCGTATAATAATGTTTTACACGCGGCCAGTTAGTTTCGCTTTGTTCATCTGCTTGCGCCAACTACGCGTTGATCGAATGAAATAAAGTTATTTCCGCTATTTCTTCTACTTCCCGTGTTCGTGCCTGCACTTGGCTGCAGCTGTAGTCTTGGGCCGCAAAGCACGCGAAAACGACGCTCGGTGTAAACCATCCTCTTCTTGCAGTCTTAGCGCATGTTTATGTGCATAAGACTTCGCCGAAGAATGCGTGGGCGTGTCTCTGAGGACGCGCGTGCGGGCATCGTTTGTGTGGGCACGTGCGCAATTTACACCATCAACTTTTCTCTTTCTGGCCACCACAAAATGCATAACTGCACTATATATGCCCATAATGCATGACCCTCAGTTCAGAGACTGCTCTCCTAGGCATATGCTTGTGTGTTAGTGGCAGGAATATATTTTTGACATAGCACATGTAGTAATCGAAGCAAGCTAAGTACTGTCCAAGGTGCCCATATTTTTCATTTCAGTTTACAAAAGTGGCCACACACATAGGTGTGGCACATAGTGGGGAGCCAAATTTTCGAATATTTTGTGGCATTGATTGTTGTGCCAACACCTACACCACCTTTTCGTCATACCGTTCGCACTTGTACCGTCAGCACAGAAATGTGCTTGAGGGGCAAGGCACAAGCCTCCAACGGACGCACCAATCACAGGAAAGTGAAGAATCTTTGGCACCTTTGGAAAATGATCCAGTGTTGGTAGAAAGCATCACGGTGGAAGAGAATTCAACGCCTATTGGCAGTCGCCTGTTCGATCATGAAGGAACTTCAATGCTTCAGGAGACTGATTCCCCAAGTGATGGGTTTTGCTCCTTCGTTCAGCAAGCAAAATCTGCTATATGGAGGTTCTTCTTCAATTTGACCGAGTGTCACAACTTGCCACATGCGGCTGTAGAAAAGCTTTTTTTCAGAACTGCACTTCGTTTTTGAGATTGTGCTAAAGGCCTATGCAAATGAGATTGTGCACTCCATGAAAATGCCAGAAGTGTCATCAGTGTTAAATGATCTATTGACATGTGAATTTTTGCATGACATTTTCAAGGATCTTAGTGACAAACGCAAGCGTGAGATATGCAAAGGAGAACTTTCCTTTTGTTGCGCCTGAGCAGCATATAGTTGGCAAAAGTGCAAAGTATCATTATGTACCTGTGCCAAGGCTTCTCCGTGCACTTTGCAATGTTCCCGACATCTCCTCTCATTTCACAACTCCTAAGTTTGAACCGGGCGTGCCTGCTTTATACAGAGACTACACTGATGGTCTTGTATATAGAGAGCACCTACAATCTCTCATATCAGAGAGCAGCACACACACAATTATGCTTTTGTTTTATTCAGATGAAATTAAAGTTGACAATCCCTTGGGTGCTAAACGAGGTGTGCATAAACTTCTTGCCGTGTACTGCTGCTTGCTGAACATCCATGTGAAGTACAGGTCTCAGCTTCACAACATATACTTGGTTTCGCTTGTTCGTGATGCTTATGTCAAGAAATATGGCTTGACTGCTGTACTGCAGCCACTCATTGATGACTTAATGGAAATGTACGATCAAGGGTTCATGTTCAATGTGGGGGGAGCCATGAAACAGGGCCAAGTGCTTGTATTCAGCTTCTGTGGCGACAATCTCTCAATGAATCGTCTTGGGGGCTTTTCATGTTGCTTCACTAGCGGCCGATTTCGTCGATTCTGCATGGTCTCGGCAAAACAGTTAGCACACTTGACAAGTGAAGCAATGTGCCAGGTACGCACTGCCAGTCGACACCAGTCGCATCTTCAAGCAATTTCTGTTAACAGCCTTGTTAACAGACGTATTTATGGAGTAAATGAGGTATCAGCCCTGCTTCAACTCCCGTATTTTGATGTAACTCGCCAGCTACCACCAGACATCATGCACGACATTTTGGAAGGTGGAGCAGAATGTGTGCTGCGCCAGATACTTCGATCACTTTTGTCTAATGGCTTAGTCTCTAAGCAACACCTTGAGGAAATATCTTCATTCCAGTATGGTCCTAGGGATTCGAAAAACAAACCAGTGCAGATAAACATCTCCTTTATCACCTGCAATGCCACACTGAAGGGCACAGCATCGAGCAAGTGGTGCTTGCTAAGATTTCTTCCTTTAATTCTAGGTGGCAAAATTCCTGAGAACAATGATGACTGGGAAATACTTCTGAAGTATCGTGAAGTGATGGACATAGTATTTGCTGCACATATTCTTTCCAGTCAGCTCGCATACTTGGATGTGCTTGTACAGACATTTATAACAGTTTTCTAGAAAATATGGCACGACCGCACTCATTCCGAAACTTCATTTCTTGGTCCATTACTCAAGGTTTATTTGTGAAGTAGGGCCACTGAAGAACTTTTGGTCAATGAGGTTCGAGGCCAAACATCAATATTTCAAAAATATGCAATGGCAGTAAAGAACTTCAAGAATTTGACCTACACTCTTTCAATGCGCCATCAGCTAAAGCTTAGCTACCAGTTGCATAGCTTCCAGCATTATGAAGGCCTCCTAACAGGACAAAGCAAGCCAGTAGTTTGGAGCACACTACCACAATGCGCAAAAGATGTCCTGCCAAAAACAGTTTTTCAAGTGAAACGTGCAACAATTGACCGTTGCAGCTACAGTTATGGAGCCGTACTCGTTGAGAAAAGTGGTGATGCCCCTAAGTTCCACGAAATTGAAGCTCTCTCTGTTGCAGAAGGAAGTCTTCATATTTTGGCGAGAGATTTTATAATAGAGGGCTTTGATCCACACAAGTTTTGCAACTGTGTCAAAAGGTCTAATGAGCTTACGATGCACACTCCTGCAGATAAGTTTCAGTACCATCTCCTCGACATTTATGGCGATGGCAACATCGCTCCTAAATGGGAGACCTGGTGAGCCAATTGTAATGATACCACAGCATTTATTCACCGTTGAACTAGTTTGTGCATTAGTTTGTGTCTTGTCACAATTTTTTCTTATCCATATGTACCTGAACTACACTTTCTTGAAATGCCTAATGAACACGCATCATTTAAATGTATATAATATTGTGTGACTGCATTGTTCTGTACTGTTTTGCCATACTGATGGCATTATATCCTTGTATATGCCAGTATAATAAGTGTTTAAGCTGCAGTATCGTGTAGTGTACTTTTAGTTATGTTGCATTGTTTCACTTTGTTATTGTGTAGTGAAATTTGTATTATATATGCTTATGTATGTCTAATGCGCTCACCTGTGTTTGTACTTTACTCTTTTACTGTACCATCTCCGTATTGACTAATCCTGAAGTGCAGTGATAACAAAGCCTGTGTTTTGTTAATTGGTGCTTTAACCTTGGAAGGGTGCAGCCTATTGCTGTCGTCTTGGCTAAACAAAACCATTGAAGTAACTTATTTGTCCGCATGAACAAAATAGAGAACTGTTGTGCATGTATTTTGTCTTATACTTAAGGCTCGAAATAAAGTCATTGTTTGGCAAAATGAACGAAGCACAGCCAGGCTTAGTCACAAAATATATTTTCGATATCAGGTTTACTCACACCAAAACTTACCATTGCTGGAAGACGCTGACCTTACTCGGATGTAGAAAATCCCTGGGCTCAATGCCCCTCAGACTCTTGAACTCACTGATTCTAGCTCTGACTGGTTGAACTTTGGCTTACACACCCATTGATTCAGGGACTAAAGCCCACTCACCGAGTTGATTTCACACACTTAACCTTACTCTTCAGATCACAACTCATGTGTTCAAGGTATAGTACAGTCACCCACAAAAGTTTACAGATCACAAGATCGCGTAAAACATTGGATTTCTGAGCAGCCTTTAAAAGGAAAAGTAGCCAGTCAAATCCCTCCAAGTTTCTGCCCCATATGTTAGCGCCGCTAGAATGCACTAGTTGTACACCTTTCTTTTTAGTGATAATGGTAAGCTTCCAGTAAGGATCTGAGAATGTCTGCCGTATGCGCTACAGCCCAATTTTATTCTTCTGTAAATTTCCTTCTCATGATCAGGGTCCTCTGTGAGTAATTGTCCTACGTATAAATGTATTCCTTTGCCTCCTGGAGCTTTGATCAGGTCGCCGATTGTGCCAGCTGTCCGCCAGTATGTCGCAGGACGAGCCAACGGGCACTTCTACCTCAACCATCTCGGCCTCGGCTACCCCAGCCTCTCCGTATTCGATTGTCAGTGGGCACCAGCGTGATCCCCATCTGTTTGCTGGACTTCACGGTGAAGACGTCGAGGATTAGTTGGACGACTACGACCGAGTGAGTTCGGCTAACCGTTGGGACGATGCGTCCAAGCTACGTCACGTCGCCTTTTATCTCACAGGAGTAGCGAAGACTTGGTTTTTCAGCCATGAGGTTGATTTCACGAACTGGAGTGCTTTCAAACAGCAGCTCCGCCAAATCTTCGGCACACCGGCTGTTCGTTCCGCCCTCGCAAAAAAGACGTGTACGCTCGACACTCGCAAGCAACAACTTATATATATTATATGTCGCGCATCGAGGATGTGCTTGCTCTTTGTCGACGCGTGAACACGGCCATCACCGAATCAGACAGGCTTCGCCATATCGTCAAAGGCATCGGAGCTGTCGCTTTCAATGCAGTAGCCATCAAGAACCCCGCTACCGTCGCTGGTATCATCGCTACTTGCCAGCGCCTCGACAAACTCGAATCAGTACGGTTGAAGCCAGACACCACTGCAACCACTACGGCCGACGACCCCACGTTACGAGCAATGATCCGCGCAATAATTTGTAAAGACCTACAATATCTTGGCTTCGCCGCAGGGCCTATGCCTTCTCATGTATCGGATACCAACCTGCGAGACGTGGTCAAGGAGGAATTGGCGTCCATGGCTGGTGCGGCATACACGGACCCTCTAACCCCTCGGGCCCCACCAACGTACGCACAAGCAGCCGCAGTTACTCCTGTCATCATTCCACCGATACCTCAAAAACCAACGCCGGCCCACATGGCTTCCATGACTACCAGCGCACCTACCCAAACCAGCTATCCGCAGTGGCATCCTCTTTGTCCCATCTGCTACTACTGCGGCTATCGTAGCCACATAGCGCGTTTTTGCTGCAAGCGCCAGCAAGACGAGCGTCCCGGATATGACGCATACGAATGGGATGACTTTTCACCCGGAGCTACATTCCAACGTCTAGGGAGCCTGCATGACCAACGCCGTCCTTATGCTTCACCGCGCGGCTGCTCTCCATCACATACTGTAGCATCCGAGACGGTTCCGACATATCGTCCTGCGAGACGCCGCTCGCCGTCACCCCTTCGCCGCTCTACGCCCACTTCGATCTGCTTCTCAATTCGCCGAGCGTCGTCCGGAAAACTGAATTATGCAGCTTTTGGAGGAAAAGCTGCATCAAACGACAGGACAGAAATTCCTCCATCACGTCCGTGCAATATGATATTGGTTGTAGTAGAAGGTGCACAAGTCGAGGCTTTGATAGACACTGGTGCTTGCAGCAGTTATTCACCGTGCATTGTCTTTGAAACTCCGGAAAGTTACAACCCCCTACGATGGACCTACGCTACTCGCTGCTCAAGGGGCCGCCATTCGACCTACCGCTATGTGCACTGCTCGTATTTCCATCGACGGACTTCAGCATTACGTGCAATTTGCAGTGTTAAGTTCGTGTGCCCAGTAGCTCATATTGGGATGGGATTTTCTTTCTACGGCCTCCGCCTCCATCTGCTGCAGGCAACGCGTTCTCCACATGACCGACGCAACCTATTCACTTCATGTAGATGACGCACCACTTCACCTGCTTGCTGGAGAAGATACCGCGCTACCACCTCGCCATCAAAGCATTGTCACTATCACTTCCGATGTCATTGACTGCGGCGACGTGCTCGTATTACCATCTGCACGCTGTCTCGCAAGAGGAATAGCCTTTGAATCAGGGCTGGTTCGGTTTGATCATGGCTCTGCACTACAAACCTGACATCCGAAAAGATTCTCATCCCTAAAGACACTACATTGGCTTGCGCCACTGAATCGGAGTTTATCTCTGTTGTTTCCTTTAAAGCAGCTTCCTCTGAAATGCCTTGTACTGGACAGGCCGCATCTCCTTCAGCTCTTGCAGCTGCCATCAGTTCCGACCTGACACCTTCGCAGTCACAACAGTTGCTTGCTTTGCTCCAAAAACATGAAGTGTGGGCATTTATAAGCTATGCTTTGTCATCTGTACATGATCATCATCATGTGGGGTTCATATGGTGGTGTTCTTCATCATCGCTTGTGGGGTTCACCCGTGTGTGATCCGTGCTTTAGGCGTCGTCGGTGTGCCACATCTCCGACGCGTAATAAACGTCGTGGTAACTGCTGCATCACAATATTCAGTTTTTTTTTTCTCAAATTCTGTGATCTATAAAATTTTGTGGGCAACTGCGCATGTCACAAACAGTGCAACCACTTATGTCAAAGAAAATATCTTGTTGCAGCAAAACGATGTTACATGGAGCTGTAGATGTTGCATGGTATGTTCTGGCAGAAAGACATAACCTGGCAGGTGTCTTCTAGATTTGAGTGGCCTTAAATTATCTATAGGTTGCAGCACACAGGCTACAATTACTACCATTATGTGAAGAGGTAACAAAAACACCTATAGGCGCAAATGGCGTGTCACTCACAAAGCCGGCACTGCATGCAGCACTTCACGTGCCCAGCAATTTGTATCTTTAATTACAGGTTAAGCACTGGAAAGAAAATGATCGCACACTTCCTGTCATGATTTCTGCTGCTAAAAGGCATTTCGCAAATCTGCACATGTGCATCAGGCAGTCCAGCACAGCTAGGGAGTAGCAAAGTAGCATGAAGTAGCTAAGGAGTAGCATGAAAGTAGCAAAGCCTCGCTCTGTACTCATTGATAAAGTTTATTACAATCATGCATAGCCTTCTCTTGTCTGAAATCGGTGTTTCTGTCAAACTTGAGTTTAACAATGAAGACATTTTACTTTAATAAAACATACTTTTTCACTTGCTACATCGGGCTCTTTATTTATGCCAAATTTCTATATTTGCAGCTTTCATATGTGAAATCTGTAATGCGAATTTTCATTACTGAATTAACCCACTTGAGCAAGCACATCTCTTTGTTATGAGTTGTGCATGTCCGATTTGGCCAGTCTCCTGATAAAGCATTGTGCACTGCTATGCCCGAGTGTGAGATCAAATCGTAGCCACGGTGGCCAGATTTAGGTGGAGGTGAAATACAAGAATGGTCATGTACCGGGCATTGGGTGCACGTTAAAGAATGACAGGTAGTCAAAATTAATCCAACATCCCCCACAACAATGTGCCTCGTAACCATATGGTGGTTTTGGAATGTAAGATCGCACAATAGTACAACAAAGTTCGCATTGTAAATATTCCCGTTGTGCACTGTTAGTAAATACTGGTGTTCTACAGAGATCAGCTGATCAGCTGCTTAGCTAAATTATGAATGTACTTGAGCTGAAAAGGCTGGGAAATTTGGTGACAATATGCCCTCTATTATGCTAGAAGGATATGTGCTTCCTGTCGGGATCCGTTGTGTATGCGCTGCAGGCTTGTTTTTCTTCGTACATGTGTTGATGTGTATCTTCTGTGTATTCTTTCCAACTGGCCTTTATTATGTATGATCAAACTATAGATGCACAGTTGTTAGCGTACATGGTGATCGTTTGTCTCCTTTCTGGTCACTCGTATTTTTTGGCCCCATTTCTTGCAATAATGAACCAAATATAGCCCAACAATATGTGTTGATCTTAGGTGGGGGCTTCTCTCACAGCTGTCCTACATGATTTCATGTAATATACCTTAGCAGTATACCTATAGCAGTATTGCAGTATACTTAAGCTTTCTTCCCCTTTATTTCTGTATACTGAGGGAATAAAACCTAGTTCACTGCCCCTGTCACTTTTTCACCAACACCTTTCCAATAGCTGTATTAGTAAGGCTTCTGTCTCATTTTTTTTTGCAATTTTAATGGACTTTCCCAAAAAATATGATAGGAGTTATCTTGTTTATTTATGCTCTGGCATCTGCTGTTGTCAGTGTTTTAGTATGTGCAATATGTTGTTTCTACTCTATTCAGCAGAATACTGAATTATCACTAGGCTTGAATGCAGTTGGCAAAGAAATGAGTAATGAATGACTTTATTAAAAATGGCTTTTAAAGAGTAATATAGATGAATTGCCTACATATATTACAGTGAGAAATACAAGCGCCAGCAGAAAATGAAGAGGAAGGAGATGGTTGTTGTTGGTGCTCACACTCGCCCGCTCGGCCGTTGTCTCTTTCTGTGCATTCATATAAAACGCTGAGCTCATCTAACCTTAAACGCGTACTATCAGTATATGTAAATTGAACTTAGTGAGTCTTGGAGTAACATTTCGCTGATAATAAATGTCTGCAAAAATTAGCCGGCTGTTGTATTGCTTAGATAACTTTTTTACATTTTTAATGAGACTGGCACAAAATACAAGTATTTATGAATTTTAGTTTACTTTAAATGAATTGCTATAGCAAATCAGGACAGCAATACTTCTAACAAATTATTTGATGTAGCAAATAATTTGCCACCTGACTACCTGATTGCAATATTTCATTAGTAAGGGGCGACTTAAGCTCAGTCCACACAGCCTGCATTTCAAATGTGTGCGAGTGGACAAAAAACTGCCCGTGTCTCGCACAGGGGAAGTTTTCTACATGCCTGTGGAAGGCATGTGGAAGGCTGCGTGGACTGAATGTAAGTCACTCCTAATTCTACAAAGACCACAAGTGGCCACTCCCAGTAATATAAATGCATTCCCTTTCATGTAGCTGAATCTAGGTTTTTTCAACCTAAAAAGATGATGTTGCGTGAAACCAAATTTTTATCATCAGGGAGTTGTTATCTTGGGGTTACATTTTTTATTTTATTAAATTATGGGGTTTTACGTGCCAAAACCACTTTCTGATTATGAGGCACGCCGTAGTGGAGGACTCCGGAAATTTCGACCACCTGGGGTTCTTTAACGTGCATCTAAATCTAAGTACACGGGTGTTTTCGCCGTTCGCCGCCATCGAAATGCGGCCGCCGTGGCCGGGATTCGATCCCGCGACCTCGTGCTCAGCAGCCCAACACCATAGCCACTGAGCAACCACGGCGGGTTTACATTTTTTAAAGAATAGAATCATGTTTCTAATATAAACAGATTGACAGCACACCTAAAAGAAGAGGACAAAGAAAGTGACAGGCTGTGCGCTTTCTTTGTCACTGTCTTTTAAGTGCGCTGTTAATTTTTTTTAATATCAGGTACCAATTAGCCCAAACCAACATTGTGTCCCTGAAGTCCATCTTAGCTGGATAGATATCATTATAGATGGCCATCCAATGGTCCTCGACTGGAATGACGGTTGCTACAGACACTCCAGCCAATCTCCCCAATATGAGGTCCTTCTCCTCTCTTTTCTGTTTGCATTTACAGACTGCTTCTAGCACCCTTGACTGAGAAAAAAAAGTGAGGGTAATTGAAAGGCTGGCACCCCATTCTATTATTCAAGGTGTCACTACCTTTTAGAATGCCATGTCGCAGTGTTCAGTAGCACAATAAAAAATTTGGACACTGAGCCCCATGAACACCGCTGTTGCATTATTCATGCCTGAAGACAGAGTAGGAGAGACAATGTTACAAGTGCAGGGACGTTATGAATGACAAGGTGTGACCTTATGATGCTAAGATGTATATGACCCCCCATGCCTACAATATATATTAATAAAATAATTGTGCACATCCAATGGACATCCTGGAATCTTTATGAAGTGAAGTTTACGTGAAGCATTTAATGAAATGCTATGAGTTTGTCCATTTCGTTACTACTTTTTAGGTGTAAAGGAAACCAGAATGACAATGTTCTCTTGCGCATCCATTCTGCTCAATGTGACAAATCTTATATTGGCCTATCCTTCTTTATATCTGATTTATTTTAAATTTACTGACTGCTTGTTGACCAGCCTCCCATTGTGAGTATATACCAAAGTATGGATCTCCTTGCTGTGTATCTTCCTAGAACTCCTCCGCATTGTAGAATACACTTTGTTATCTTCGTTTTGAGCCTTATATTTTCATGTGAATGTTTAGTCGGAGCTTAGTTTATTACTGTGATTGACTCCCATTTCATTTATTCCTTTCTTGTGCCCTCATGATTGGCTCTTCATCATTGTCTCTTCTGAAGTGTTGCACTCACGACTGTGTGTGCTCCCTTTGCTGTCATCTTCTTTTTCATCTTTGCATTATTTCTTACACTCACGCGAACACCTGTGATTGGCTCCCATTTCTTTCATTAATTTCTTCTGTGTGCCCTCAAGCTTGGCTTTTCGCGGTCATTTTTTTCTTCTGAAGGATTGCACTCACGACTATGCATGCACACTTTGCCGTCATTGTATGGCAAAGTGTGCAAGGCCATAGTATGGAAATCATCATCACAATGAACATGTGGTGACCATGTGAGAGAGCTAGTTGGCGTTTGCACGAAAGAGAGGGAGAGAGACAAAACTTCATTAAATGTTCTTGCTGGCGTGAAGGGGGGCGGGGGGACTAGCCCCACCGAAGCCCCCCTTCCTAAGGTGGTGGCCAGACCTTGAGTCTTGGCGGCAACGGCAGCCAGCCAGACTGTCCAGAGTTGGTCCTCTGGGCATTTGCTGAGCAGCACAGCGTCCCATTTCTCGGGCATGGTGATTTTAAATGTAGGGTTGGTGCTGTGTTTAATGCTGTCTGTCGCTGCAGCACATGCCTGGATAATGTGGCTGAGGTCAATGCGAGACGCCCCGCACACTTTGCACTGTTGTGTGTCAACATCTGGGTGGATGTGACTGTATAGCGAGGGTGTGGGGAATGTGCGTGTCTGTAATAATCTGCATGTTGTTGACTGGTACTTATTGAGTGACTTGTCAGGAGGTGGGTACTTCACTCTTGCCTTACGGTAATGCAAGATGATTTCGCCATATGTTACCATTTTGTCTTTCGTGGGGCCGCACCAGCAGATGACTGCCTCGTCGTCAGCCTGCTGGGCTGCGGGTCATTGGAGGGGGTCGCTGCTCCGATGACAGGTGATGCACCCAGTGGACGATTTCTCGGTCAGTGTCGTGAGTGGCTTCATTCCCGGCAAGGCTTGTATAACCTGGGGCCCAGATTAGCTGAACATGGCGGCGACGGGATGGCGATGTGCTTGAGAGTATGCGGTTTGCTTGCAATAATATGAGGCTTCTGGTGAAGTTGCGGATAGCCGTCTGGGAGTTTGTAATGATACAAGCGGCCGTAGTCATGGCGTAGGCTAAAGCGATGGAAGCTTCTTCGCCCTCTTTGGCTTTTGTGGTGTGTATGGAGGTGGTGGTGGTAGTGGTATGATTCGGCCCCGTGACCACAGCTAGGGCCACGGCTGGTAGTTGCGGTTACTCCGCTGCATCTGCGTAAGCTACATGTATGGCCCCCTCGTAATGCTTGTCGAGTTGTCTTGCGCACTCGGCAAGCCGTTCTGCACGAAAGGAGCATGCATGCAGTTGTGGCCTGCCCAAAAGCCGCAGCCTCAATGGATGCCATTATTAAGCACATGAGTTTCTCTGCCTGATTATTAACTGTGTGAACCTAAACCGTATTCTTGTACAGAGTTATTGCCTTTTCTCCATGCGATAAAGACAAAGAAAGTTCTGTTGTGGCCTAATGATTAGAGCATGGTGTCTGAGATTTGAAACCCGGTGCCAGCCATGGTTCTTTTTTTATATGTAAGAGTGAGGATAAATCTACTCAGCGAGAATCTGACCATCGGTCGACCGACCGACCGACCAACCCAGGCAGAAGAAGTATGAGGCAGTAGGCAAAGAAAGCTTCTCTTTAAAAAACATAGAAATTGCTGCAGTGAGGTTTGTTGCATGGCGGATGACGACGTAAAAATTCAGCATTTATCTTTTGTTCTATAAGAGCGACTCCTCAGAGCTCTCTGAAAAGTGAGGTTGAGAGGCAGGTAGTACCTTAGCAAGCACTGCAACTAAAATCTCCAACGGAAGGCCACACTATGCAATATTTTGGCAGTTATAATGTGCTACGTTTGTGCTGTGTTGAAAAATGCATATAAACAGTATAGATCCAAATATCTAGGTGAAGATTCATTGAAAGGCTTTTTAATTTCTTCATTGGTAGGTGCCACAAAATTTAAAACTGCAGCGCTATTGATCACAAATTCATTATGGTACATGAAGAAAGTGCTCATTGCCATTCAAAAGGTGTGACCGCATACGGAGTGTTTGTGCCCTATCGCATTGTACAAAGGAAGACATCTGAGCCCAATATAATGTATATATGTTAACCTTATTCCATTCCTTCCCCATATGCTGCATGTGTGTGCGTATGCGCATGCATGCATGGTGCACGTATACCCTGGTTTCTTTACTGTTGGTTTCAAACGTATTCATGTGTTTGTATGGAATGGCTAGCTGTGCGCGTGTGCACACCTGTGTGGTTCTACATCTGGCCTGCTTACAGGTGAAACAGGGGGAAGCTGGGAGATGGAAATTCAAGACCATGAGCAAAACGAGAACAAGGTGAAAGCTGGAGCCAATTGCTTTGACAAGGGGACTTGTCGAAACGTTGGCTCCAGCCTTCACCTTGTTCTCGTTTTGCTCATCGCCTCCCTTTAGGTGGATTCATATGTATCCAAGCATGTGCATAAAAGGCTATAGCTGTGCGTGTGCGTGTGCGTGTGTGTGCGCTGTGGCGTAGCCAGGGGAGGGGGGTGCACCGCGTACATGCCTCCTATGGAAATTTCTGTGTACCATAGGATGACCACTGCCCGCACCCCCTCCTCCCCCCCCCCCCCCCCGTTCCCGGTTAAAGGGGTGCGTCGCCCCCTCCCTCCCACCCCAAAAACATTTTCTGTCTGCGCCACTGTGCGGTTGCATGCGTGTGCACTGTCCTCCTACCGACACGTAACTGAATGTATTCGTGCATGGGCATGGAAATGTGCGTGCGTGTGCGGCGGGCGTGGCTTGGTCAGTGAGTGTGTACACCGCGGCCGCCGCCTACACGTTCGTGTACGTTCGTATGCGCAATAGAAAATGCTGTAAGTGCGCACATGCTAACACTTGTCTCTTGTATCATGCATGCGTGTGTATATGCGCGCGCGCGCACGAGTGTACATCTGCCTCTCTGCTGACAGATTAAATAAGAATTCGCGCATGTGCATATGGAAAGCTATACGTGTGTGTTTGCCTGCGCGTGTCTGCGCCTTGTACACTATCTTCAATACCAACATCATGTGCATGTACACGCGGACATGCGCGTGTTCCGCATTTATGCAGGAAGCACACATAACTGCCGGATCAGCTAAGCAGCATGCGTGCGGGACATGCGATGCCGGGCAATCTTGGCTAGCAGCCGACGTCGTTAAATTTTCGCAGCACTTGCTGGGGGTGGGGCGCACCTTTTTTTCTTGACGTGGCAACGTCAATAATAATCTATAAGGACAACTCGCAAACTGCAGAACTTTGTAACGCATGACAAGATATATATATATATAATCGTTTTTATTTTTCTTACGGAACATACCGCTGACCGTCTCATTCCGTGCGTATCCGCAGCAAATTTCCCCGTGCCACTGAGTTGTCAAGCAGGCGACAGCTGTATGGGGGATGTCGATGCCTAATATATAAGCCCGGCACGGCCCGTGAACATCAGTTAACCATGTGCACAGCGTGGCCAGTGAGAATAAATGCTGACATTCGTCCCGTGGAGAAACGCCATCCGAAAAGCGGTGTAATGTTTACTCCTCCAGGTTTGCACACGGCACGCATCTCTGCGTCGTTGCTCCTTAGCGGACTAACTGCTAATCGCGAAGGTCTAACGGCCTCCATTACTCCAAAATTGGGCAATTTCGCCTAAGAGTGTACGACGGAACCATAGTCCAATCGTGATCGAATTAGGCTGTTATAAACATTCATCAGACACTTCCTGTCGCTACCCCATGTTGTTTCGGATAGAATTCTAAGCATGTTCATTGCCCGTAGGCATTTCTTTCTTTAAGCGATTTAATGTGTGGAATGAAAGTAAGCTTGGAGTCAAGTATAATACCTAGAAATTTATGTTCTTTGTTGATAGGTATTTGATGTCCACACAGTTGAACATAAGGATCTGGGACCAGACTTCACTTGTGAAGAGAACACAGGAACTTTTGTGGGGTTGATTTTAAATCCATTTTGGTCTTCCCACTTGGACACTTTGTTTAAGCCCTGTTGTACCTGTCTTTCACACACTGTAAGGTTGCAGGATTTGAAGCCTATTGGTATATCGTCTACCTGGACGGAATCAAAAATAGCTGGTGGCAGTGAAGCACGAAGTGTATTCATCTTAGCGATAAAGAGTGCAACTGAGTACGCCTCCCTGGGGTACACCAGTGTCTTGTATAAAAGGTCGCGATAATACGTTGCCGATTTTCATGCGTAAGATACGCTTCAACAAATAGCTTCTAATTTTCAGCATATTTCCACAGATTCCCATCCCGGACAAGTCTCGCAAGATCCTGTAACGCCAAGTTGTTTCATACGCCTTCTGTTAGTTTGGGTTTAATGGCACAAAGGCAACTAAGGCCATGCTGCGCCAGTCACAAGACAAAATAAAACGGGACGTTAGAGCAGGTAAACCTGCATTACATTATAGTCGGTGTAAATAACCAGTTTTGTCTAAAAAGTCGAACAGGTTCGTAAATGACACTAGGCGGTCATCTGCTAGTAATAGGGCAGGGTGTAATGGAGTGTCCAAATTATACAGGCTGTATAAAGACCTCCGTCTCAGTGTGTCGATGTGTGGACATGTTATTAGGATGTGCGTGATTGTAAGAGCTTCATTGCATTTTTCGCAAGTTGGAGAGTTTTCTTTTCGGAGAAGGAAATTGTGCGTCAGATGTGTGTGTCCAATTCGAAGTCGTCACAAGATCACCTCGTAGAATCGTTGCTGGTGACTGCATGATTTCCACTCACCTATTACAGGTTTAATTAGATGAAGCTTGTTGCTTAAACAATTGTCCCAATCGCGTTGCCATTTTGACTTCAAGGCCTTCCAAATCGCATTGACACTGTCTTCATATGGAAGTGCTGTATTTTGAATGTTTCTGTAAGCTGCCATTGATGCGCATCTATCCGCTCCTTCGTTACCCACTATCCCAACATGGCTTGGTACCCAGCAAAACCTAACTGATCTGCTATATTTGTTTGACGATAATGCGTTCCAAATATCGTCTAACAAGGGTTCACTTTGGGATTTCATGAGTAGAGCCTTCAGTACGCCTAATGAATCTGTGTATATGATAGTGTTTTCAAGTTTGTCAGCAATGACCTTTTGAACTATCGTCCATATTGCGTACACTTCGACTGTGTAGACAGAGGCATGCTGAGGTAGTCGAATACTTGTTTCCCAATTTTCTGTTACGGCCCCCAGGCCCACGTGTTTTCTCGCTTTAGAACCATCAGTATAAAATTCCATGTAATCTTTATACTTGTTTTGAAGAGCGCGGAATTCTTGTATGATGTGTTCATGTGGTGTGTCTCTTTTCCTTAAATGTGTTAGTGTCCAGTCGGCTAACGGCGTGAAATCACGCCACGGGGGCAAACGTTCTGGCTTTCTGGCTACCTGGAGGGCTTCGCGAGGGATGTCAATCCCGACAGTATTCCTCGTATCGCAGGATAAGTGGCCTAATCATGTTTGGTTTATTTGTATAATGTAAGCGTGAGCTGCACTGTGTGACAGTGCTGTAGCATATGTGTTGTGGTGAGGATCGGATTCTGAGTATGTAGGAAAACGTTAGCAGCGCTCTGCGATGCTGTAAAGGAGGCTCATTACATTCAACATGTAAGCTCTGGACAGGCGATGTTCTGTAAGCACCGCATGCCAGTCATAGCCCTAGGTTATGAACTGGATCAAGTTCTCCATATGGCCTTCTCCATATCGAGGAATATTGATAGGAAAAACTGTTTATGTACAAATGCACCACGGATATATCCTTCAATGCGCACAAGATGATCTGTTTTCGACCGCCCTTCTCTGAAGCCACACTGATAGGGATCAAGTATATTGTTGAGTTCGAGGAAATGTATGAGTCTGCGATTAATCATTTTTTCAAAAAGCTTACAGAGGCAGCTTATAAGAGCTATCGGGCGATAGTTTGCCACCATGGATGGGTGTTTCCCCTTCTTCAAAACAGGGACCACAATCGCTTCTTTCCATGTGTGTGAAAGGTATCTGGCAGCCCAAATAGGGTTGAAAAGTGCGAGTAGTGTAACTTGTGTGTCAGTATGCAAGTTTCTGCATGACTGTCAAGCCCCGGTGCAGAGCTCTTGCATGTCTTCAAGGCAGCTCTCAACTCGACAGTACTGAAAGGCTGGTTATATTATTCATTCTGTCTGCATTTAGGCATGATTGGCTTACGTTCTTCTATTTCTTTGTGTTTAAGGAAGGACTGAGAATAGTGGATTGAGCTCGACACACGCACAAAGGGCACCCCAAGAATGTGTGCGCGTGAGTGCCATCACTCGAGAAAAGAGGAGGAAGAACGAACTGGGCTCGCGCTGTGAACCTAACCAGTCAGCGCTGCAACCGCTGTTGTAAATATAACCTGTAAATAGTTGCTCGTCTACTATTTTCAACTATTCACACGCCCTTGTTTTATTTAATGTAGAAAATGTAGCGATATTTTATTTAGGTAAGCCTTGCGTGCTGGATCGTGAGGGCTCACGCGAAGCCAGATTTTTTTTTTCGTAAGAAGACATCTGCGATGCCGAAATGTTCGCTGTACCTAGTCATCGTATCACAACTGCCAGCTTGTTGCCTTTCGCCCCTGAGCCTCAAGCAAAACAGAAGCGAGCCATTTATTTGCTGAGCTTCGCGTAACGCACTGGCTGAACACTCAAGATCAAGATTTTTAAATGTGTAGCACGCATGGTCAGGTGCTGTTCGCATACGGGACATTTATACAACGTCAGATAATATGTTCACGCAGGCGTACAAGGCTATGCGCCGTCATACTACGGGAAGAAAATCCGCGATTTATTGGCTGATGGAGCTTACAGGAAAGTCAGTCTAGAGTAGTGGAATATTCATTTGAAACCCGATGTTTATTCCCTGAAAGTGTTAAAAAATAATGGAGAAAATGAAAGACATCCTACACTTTGTTTTTCAATTTCTCTCCGAAACCTCAGCGCCTCTACCCCATTGTGGCGTAACAGATTTCCAGATTTGCACGAGTAATAGTCTTCCCTCATAAGCACAAAATATTTCAATGTATTTTCTCGTTAGGTCATTTTTTCCACAAGAAAAGTTGTCAACTTGCTAAGCTGAGTATATGGTTCCCGTAGAAACCAACGCGGTCGCTTGCCAATAACTAATGAACTATATAGAGCCGAGTTTGCGCTGTGAAAGGCTTGCACGTCATGGTGAGCAGGTGCGGTCGCCATTCGTCTGTGCTGTCTTGCTTACTATCATCCTCTTCACACCACGAGTTTTGCTACTTCAGAAGCGTTAACTTTCCACCACGTCAAATCGATACAACAGACGCGCAACAGGCTCCATATTGATTTTGACCACTTCATACGTTTTTTTGTTTTTGTTTTGTTTTGTTTTGCATAGACCGGCACACGAGCGTTTCTGCATTCAACCCTCGCCGGAATGCGGTATCCGCAGTGAGGAACTGGACATACGGCCTCGTGCGCAATAGTGCAGAACAGCCAATGGAGCACCGCGGCTGGTACCAAGGACACGCAGTTAACAGTAAGGACGCATTCTGTTATTGTGGACATGGGAATTTGCCATCGCTTAGGACACCCATATTACCAGAAATCATGGCACAAATACCACGCAGTTCTTAAGCATCAGTCCCCTCAGTGGTCAAGCGCATGCTATGACGGCCCACGCACTATTTTTCTACTAAACCTTGCTTACGCTTGGTGGAACAGAACAGCGTTTAACAAAAAATGCACTTTCAGGCAGATTTTCGACGAGAAATTACGAGCTGGTGCTAGTCGAGATTACTTTCTAAGTGAACACCCCTTGAGCATTGAGTATACAGCCTTAATTTCGCAACTACAACACTTGTCCTCAATGTAGTTTGTGAATCTGAATTGTAAAGCAGCGATGGACAGAATTTCGGGCATCCGCAAATGCAAACGCCACGTTGCTAAATATAGCCTTTTACTACAGCTGGTTGCCTCTCTGGCTATCGACCTGACGCGAATACTTCCCATAGACGTGAAGAAACATCGCCATGTGTATATGGTGGTGTTGAACACCTAGCACGCTTACCTATACAAACAGTAAAGCAGCCACAGAGACGCGTGTAGCATTACACTACAGCGCGTCTATTGGAAGCCGGGGACTAGAGATGGCACGAGTATTTACCAACAGAGCGTTAACCCTAACTGGAATGGCCTACAAACCGTTTGTGCCGCGGAACCAGACAAGACAAACCAACACAAACCACGTAAACGAACGCTGTTGTGCTCATGTCTGCCTTGTCTATTTGCGTATTTTTCAAAGATAATGTACCTGCTATAGCCCGTGAAAAATTCTTTCGGAATGGCTTGCTTTGTGTAGAGGTGAAAGGCTGCGCCGGAGAAACTTAGCAACGCTTATCAACAGCTCAGCGCTGTGTGACCTAGTCTATTCTTTCGTCCACGTGAAGCCTTGCGCTGGAAGTATCGTTAACCCCAGAAAGCCCAACGTGTCATTTTTGACACGCTTAATTTGAAGACTAAAGAAATTTGATTGAGTGCTGTAAAGCCAATGTACCGCCCATACTAGCGTTTTTGATGTTCTGGATAGAGCGTTCGATTGTGCGCACAATGGGAACGGGCACGGCTCTTACGCCAGCGAGGTTACAGATTTTATACACAAGAAAAGCTCAATTGCAGCTACGTCGACGGCTAACACAAATTGCTGTTCAACGTGCGCAATTTACAAAAGTGGAGCACGTGCTGACACCTTCCACCGCATGAGAGATTAGCCCATGGCTATCACACACGACGGAAAAGTACCCAAAAGTTTCCGACATCGAAACGGCCAGCAAATTTGCAGCAGTGGATAAGGCGAACCGGGTAACCAAAACACAGAAAACGCTTTTTGGACTCCCTCAAGGACTATCTCCAAGAATCACAGATGTTCCTGTAGTGCGTTTAACTAGACCCCTGCCACTAAACCCAGTGACCTCTTCCTCGCCAGGTTGTAACTGCCAAAAGGGGAGGCAGTTCGTACCTGAGTAAATAAAATAAAACATTTTCACCGACACCACGACTCTACGGCTAGCACCACCGATTTGATGAAGCGAGACACATTCCTTGCTACTTATAAGCTTTCACTGGCAGTGAAGAGAACGTGGGCGAATGGCGTTCACACGGCATTGTTTGTTGACGTATAACGAACGCATACCATGATTTTACAGAACCAAAGAATACCAACTCTTTGCGCTGCTCAAACTATAGGATAGCCATTGACGCACATCGAAGGGGCGTGACAAGAAGTTCGAAACATTGCTCGTACGGGAAACGAGCGTTTCGGCTTACTTGGAGGGCCGCAGGCTCAGCATCAATCCGTGCGCTCCGTTGTCGTCTGTCGCGGCAGCTCACTCCACGAACGGCGACAGTTGCCCAACAGGACGATAAGGACAGTGCGCTACTTTCTACTAAAGGCCGATCCACACGACGGACTAAGTCCGCGGGCCGCTCGGTCACGTGATGCGACGTCACGGCCCGCCGCGGTTCGGTCCGGCGCCGAGCACATCCACACGGCGGACCGCCATAGCAGACGGCAGAGCAGACCAACCAGCTACACTCTCTGCCAGAGTGTTATCATTGTTATCATACCGGCTCGAGTCCCACACAGCCGGGAACTGCTCAACGAGGGATAGAAAATAAAAAAACCTCCTCGTCACTCCAAAAGGACACGGTGTTTAAAAAATATATCTGCTGGACGCACGTGTAGGCGGAACGGCGGGCATGAAACGACTGCCTTGACTGGCTTTTGCTGAGCTGAAAACTAGATTGGATTTGGCTGAAGACACTCTGTTGCCGGACAACATTCGTTGCCTACGCCAAAATCGCTGCGGTTTGCATGCGGTCCGCCGCCAAAACTGAAGCGGGAAAAGCCTCGGCGATTTGTTGGACCGCGAGGGCCGCGGTCTTGCGCGTGCCAACGGTGGTACGCACGAACTGGTGACGTCTTATCACGTGATGCGCGGACCGCGGTCCAAGAGAGCAATTTGGTCCGTCGTGTGGATCGGCCTTTAAGCAATTGTTTACGAGTTTAAACCGTCGATAAAGCTACTATCCTTACCTTGTGTATCTGTCTACTAATTTGCTATCGCAATCAATGCTTCGCCTTTCCGACGAAACAGCGACTTTTCTTTATTTCCAAAATTATTTTTTCGCCTAAGCCCATTTAATTGGCTATGGCCGTTATAGTTAGTGACACAAGAAGGGGGATTTACCCTTTTTTTGGTAATTTATTTTTACTGTTTACTTACCCCACCAAAATGTATGTCTTCGGAGAGTTCCTTGTCCCAGAACTCTTCCCAGAGACAGTCAACTTCTGTGCCGTCCGACACGTTCAATATACCGCTCTTCTTAAAAGCAGTATACGCAAGATACTCCGGGATGTTCGCTGCAGGACGTCCGCTCGATTTGTTCTTTCTTATTGCCTTCTACTAAGTATTAATTTCCACGCCACGCTTATGTGTGCTCCCTATCCTCCGGTGTGCTTGCCCAAACGCCCACAATCCCCTTGCACAGTGTGGCTGCCCATTCCCGCTTCAACCGTCCGGTCGGTCTCACTTCAAGCTTTCATGATTAAAATTTGGGCCGAAATTGTGGTTTGGATCCACACATAATACGAGCCGGAAATTTCAGACGCTAACAACTGAAAAAACATACTCGTATTGGGTGCGGGCCCTTAAGATATTTATTCTGAGAATCCCCCGCTGGCTTCTATCCATCATTGCAGCGTCTCCTACACCATTGCTCTATTACCACTCCAATCAGGTCATCAGATTAACTGGTGCATACGACGACAACAACTTTGCCGGTTTACCTGGCTTGTGTATCGGTACTACTGTGGCAGTTTTTCCAAATCTCTGGGACAGTGGGACCGGCTCGCACTCTCAGCTTCGATTGTATTCAGTACTTCCCCTCCGATGGTTCCAAGATTACGAGGTACGTCCCACGTGGCTCTATCTAAACCAGGTGAGCTTCTTCTTTTTTCTTTTTTTTTTCCTGATGTACAAAAGGGCTGATTGGGTCTCAGACAGTTCGAATTCTGCATCTACAGTGGTATGACTGCGATTTAAGACTCCGTTCTATGAAGGCACATAATTCACCTCTCACTGCTTCTGTCGAATTTTTCGCTAAGACAATGGTACGCAACTGATGATTGCGAGCTACGGGTGACTGGAGTATGCGAATCAGCGGCCAGCTTTTGAAGTGAAAGTGTATGTTCTCAATGAGTCGCAGAACTCCCTCCGCCACTTACGTGGCAGATTGTCGTCTCCTGCGCGTACGCAAAAATATCTACCTGGCGTATCGAAGGTGATTATTCAGTGGTCAGAATACTTATTAGCACGTTTTCGTGCAGACATTAGGATGTGCAGACTGTTTGACCACAAATGCTCCGGTCTATACACCCGGTCGTTGAGACAGCCCGAATTACCTTTTATCACGGGCGTTTTACAGTGGTGTAGTTTCGGTATCGTCAAATGAATTCATTGCTTAACGTTATACAAAGAAGTATACAAAGCATGTTAGTGACGCCGAATAGCACGGTCCTGAATTAATCTTGATCACCCGCGCTTCCTTGAGGTGCACCTATTCTACCGTACACACAATCGTTCACGCATTCCGGAATTTGAAACCGCGAGCTTCTTGTTATCAACACAGAACACTATATCTACTGAGTCACTTCGCCGGGTACGTTGCCCTGTAGGCCGCCGTCGTAGTAGTCATTGAACCGTCACGCTGGTGATGAAATAAAAAAAAAATGTACAAGCGTGACAAGCAATTTCAGCCGGTGCAACAAGCCTGGGACCATTGCCTCCGCGGAGTGGCGCACTAAGAAACGAATGCCAGTACATCGCGAGGAAGCCGTCGCACTGCACGTGTACTCTGGTGCACAAGACCTTTAGATGTATGGAGCACGAACCGCAACCAAGCTATAGGAGAGACCAACGCGCACGTCTCTCACTCATGTCCTTCTCCCCATCCCACTCACCCGCCCCGTGGTTTCGCTTCTCTGCCGGCAGCCATCTGCCACAACCTTCCCTCAAGACCGCGCATGCCGAGTCTCACACGAATACGCTTCTTTATGTACTTCCACAAAAAGTGGACCAACACATAGGTAACGCAGATGTAAGAAAGTAGAAGAATACTTTGAATGCAGTGCGCTGCTTCAATTAGGACGGCTGCGTGCTTTATGCAGAATTATGAGCTGACATTACGTGCACTGCTCTTTTTGTCGGGATATATTGTTTTATTACACAAAAGGGAAGTGCGCCCTCAATACATTACCTAGCGTTTCAACATTATTGGCTATATATGCTGCCCAGTCGGCCAGATACGTATATACTTGCACTACACGTGGGGCAAGAAAGGCTTCACCTTAATCCCGCATTGATCAACATGTTGTGATAATCTCAATCTGGCGGCTCCAAAACTAACTTAAGCGGGGTAAGGTTAACTAAATGCTCACTCGATCGTTTTTGTTTATTATTCTAGGTTTACCTTTGTGTTTTGTATTTAAAGCAATGCCCTCACTTTAAGCATGAATCCGTACAGAGCACGACAATGCAGCAGCAGTACGGCGGAAGTGTGCGACAGCCCTCAGCAAAAACTCTTGCGACGAGCAGTCAAGATGCGCGATTGAAAACCGGCGATACGTAAGCGGGCATGGTCCACTATGCTGCCCGATAAGGCATTTTTCTGCACAAGCGGTAGAAATGTCGAGATGGTATTACTGTGCACATTCTTGTTCTTGTTCACTACGAAAGGTTGGTATTTCTGTCATGCTTATGAACACTCGCTTACAATGTCCCCGATTTCCCTGTGGCGCACGCTTCAGTGCTGAGCGTCCTCGTATGGGGGGTCACCACTGTACAGGAGGCGCTTCGGCCGCCCCCAGTTTGACAGTGAAGCAGAATTAGTGTGACCTCGTCCGGTAGGGAAGACACGAAAATGGCACGACATTTAGGCGATGACAGCTAGCGAATCTGTATCAACTTTTGCTTTCGCCAGATGCGTCCAGCCGAGCCCTATAAATAGCGCGTCATGCCATGCGCGAGGAGCATATGCAGTACTATATATGTGCTAGCACGCCGGACGCCGCAATGTCAGAAAGTAGACACAGGTGCCTCAAGATGAACGGAGAATTTGCTAATGCGAAAGTGCAGCGTGTGCTACTGAGAACTTTTCCCCCCGATTGCTATTCTGTGTGTTACGGCTTTGCCGTTGCATCGCGAAGTTTCAGCGCTAGTTCCTCGTGAGTTGCGTTGTTTCACATTATGCGCGACGCAGACGAACATCACCACAATGCAGTGAAAGGCGGCGCAAAGTTAGATATCTTTAGTGCCGACGATAAACGTCAACGTGGTCCCTACGTTTACAACTCGCAAGCGTCACCAGCATCTGTCCCGCGTTATCATTTCTTTTTCTTTAAAAGCAGATACGGGCACTGTTTATGTAACAAAGTAATTGAGACTGAGCCCGACGTCGCATCCTCGACATAAGCTAAGTTATAAGCACGTTCACACTTTTTCCTATATATTGCTGGGCTTCAAATTAGAGTAAGGGCTTAGCACCTGCGAGGTTCAGAATACCGAAGGGGGATGAGAAGAGATGTGAACATTATGCAAGTATGGCTGTTGCTGACAGCCTTGTTTTTAAAACCGACTGAGTAGTAACAATTTTACCAGGGTGGCGTACCTTTAATATTTGTTACGTTCTTATACAAACGTGTACAACCGCAAGATCAGCGATTTTTTTTCCTTCTTGCTTTAACGAATCAATATGTTTCAGTAGGTGCGCGCCTCTATATTTGAGATCATCGTCATCATTTCAAATTCACGTCGTGTGGTGTCACAAAAGAGGATATCGATCCAGCTGATTCGTTCGGGTAGCATCCACACGTCCATTATAGCATGTCTGCAGAGGTTCGTTCAAGCGTTCGGATGTATAACACTGCTAGTCGTGCCGACCATGATGTATGTTCATTCCTTCTTCGTTCGTTTCTTTCTTTCTTTCTTTCTTTCTTTCTTTCTTTCTTTCTTTTGAAGAACGCTTAGTTACATTTCTGTTCTCCGTTCTTGTTTTGAAACAAAATATTTGCTTCGTTATACTGCCCTTGCGTGTACATTTCATCACCTTCAGTGGGGCCAGTGCCCGTCGTGGATATGAGCCATGTTTGAGGCCGCAACGAAGTCCTCTCCGACATTGTGGGCACGTGCAATGTTTAGTCATGATCATCATCGTCATTGCGCCCGAAAGAACGTGCCCCTCCCTGGAGAACGAGGAAGAAATGGCGGACCTGCCTTGCTGCTCTAGGCTCTTCGTAAGTAAACTCCGATGGAACGCATGAATCGCCAACGAAATGTTACGTTTCGAAGATGCTCTATATTGTAGTTGTCCAACTTCATAGCTTTCTATTGTATCCCACGATACAGGTTCTCCTGAGCGCGCTCTTGGCCACAGCTGTGCCTATCCTGCAGCCGGCCCTCACGAAAGGAGGCTTCGAAGATGTGATGTAAGTTGTTTCTGAAGTCAAATGTAAGTGCGAAACGGTATTCTGGGATTTTACGTGATCAGGGTAACCACGTCATGATCGGGGCAAGAGGCTCGCTACTTCATTCCTTATCCGTGGAGTTGAGTACCCCAAACCTAACATACAAATTGTCATCATTTTCCGGTGACGGAAGAGAAAAACAAAGCGCATGTATTCGTTTAAGAGGAAATGTTAGAGGTATTTTCAAGCAGGCAATGCCATTCCGTAAGCACATACCTGGACACGCGTAGATACTTTTGTAACGGCTACGTTTGAACGCTTCAGCCTGATAATCAGATCGTGGTTCTGGCACGTGAAACCCCATCATTTCTCTGTTTTTTTTAACGCTATCATATCGAAAGCGCTCTTATTGTACCTTACTGTCTAGATAAGCATCTCTTATTTCGTAGATAAACTTTTATTAATTAAGATTCTGTTAGGTCTGGCTTGCGTGATATATTGTGATAAATGTGCAATAGGTTACTGCTTGGGAATTACTGAAACATAACAGAACGCTACTTAAAAACTGATTCCCGATCGTTATCTTCTCCTAACGCTGTAAACTATGCTTACTTTTCGCTAGCACCTCATTTTTTTAGGTCTGTCCGAACGACAATCTATTAGCGAAAGTGTCATTTCTTGAATATAGTTCAGACATGTGTATATTAAAACGTCATGCCAATACCAATAAATTTAGCACTCGGCCATAACTTTAAGACCTCCCTTAGTCCCAAGAACGTGAAACATCCCCGTGAATAAGACGTAGCTTGCGCTGTTGTATGTCATTGTTTGCTTAAAATTTAACAGACTAGTGGTGTTCACACGTGCGCCTTCCTGTCGTACACCTAGAAGAAAGGGGGTTAACCGTGGGGCCCGATTTTTATTAATCAAATCATAAGAAGCCAACAAACAATGTCACCAAAGACAACATAGGGCATATCACTTGTACTTACTGATTGAATTAATGGAAATGAAAGTGGATGAGGAAACAACTTGCCGCAGGTGGGGAACGATCCCACGTCTTCGCATTACGCTTGCGATGCTCTACCAGTTGGGCTACCACGGCGCCGTGTTGCCGTCCACTTTCCTGGATATTTATGTTTTACTGCTAAAACTAACCCTGGGAGTGTTAGCCAGGGTTACACGCCCAGGGTTAGTTCTAGCAGTAAAACATAAATGCCCAAGAAAGTGGATGGGAAAACGGAGCCATGGTACCTCATCTTGTAGTGCATCGCAAGCGTAATGCGAAGACGTGGGATCGTTCCCCACCTGAGGCAAGTTGTTTGCTCATGCACTTTCATTTCCATTTATTTATAACTTCTTTAATTTAATCAGTAAGTACAACTTATAGGCCCTATGTTGTCCTTGGTGTCATTGCTTGTTGGCTTCTTATAAGTGGTACACCTAGTAGCACGAACATTTCTCCGTGTAGCGGGCCTTCCAACAAGGGACCTCCCGCTTAACCGCACGCACATCTGATCGCTGCAAACTGAGCTAACACCTCGACTGCCGCGTTCTTGAAGTTGGATAACCCCTCGTGGTCAGAGTCAGCCACCTGCCGCCGATCGAGCATGCGCAGTTGGGTGGACGTTGTAGCGGTATAACGACAGCACTACGCTAAGGTACTACGTCCATCGGATAAGTTACAGCGCTTATTGTAGGTTTCGAATTACTAGTTACTTATGATGCGCAGCATCCATCCACCCATCTTCGCGTGCCGCAGTTCTCCGTTTAGATACGATGCTCCCGGCGTCGAGATCCCGGATGAACCTGTGACAAGGGAGAACGTGACGGCCACGACGACCGCCGACGGACAAGGTGGGGAGCTTCCTCCTCTCAACTTCATTCCTCCGCAAAATTACACGTATAAAAAAAATACGGGAGTTTTCTTTAGGAGAATAGCTTCACTGCTGAATAAAAAATCGAAGAAAAGAAGGTCAAGGATTCTAACTTTCGATGATTTTCAAGAAGGGAGTCAGTCAACCGTAGTCAGTTAACGATTCAGTTCAGTCGGCCCCTCCGTCTACATATCGTCAGTAAATATTACGCAAACGCCACAGACTCCAGTGCGGCACCTCGGGGTCTGGGCCTTCCGTGCGCCCGCGACGGCGACTGCATAGCGACGAGGGGCCTCACGTGCCAGGAGTGGCTGTGCGCATGCGCCCCCATCACGCCGGTTAGGGTCGAGGTCCGAGGAGTGGATACCTGCCTGTCAGGTACGTCCTTAGTCACTGACCAGGAGCGCGGCAATTTCTAGAAGCGCACGACACAGCAGCGTTTTCGGGGATAAGACAACGAATGCGGGAGCACTGAGGTTCAGTGTGCGCGCACCACCTTGTCCACTCGTCTCGAAGACCGTAAGCGCCACCTCATTATTAGCAGGGTGATTTCGTGCGTTTCCGACTTGTCATGCCATTTTCCGTCCAGCATGGCCAAACAGTCGCTGTAATGCCATTTTCCCGCTCGTAGATGATGAGGCGCTCTGCGAAATTCAGAGTACCAGCAAAATAAGCATCCAAGGTTGCGGAGAACAAACCGGTTCTCGCTTAAACTTTGTTTGGTCACCAAATTCCGGCTATTTGCTATATACAGTGACCGATTCTCGGATATTACACTTAGTTATACCTCCTAGAATTGGCGTTCTTGTGTATTTAAGTACTTAAGGTGTTCTTTCCACCATCGATTAGGTGAAATGCGTGCTTGATGAAACGGGTGAACGATGATGCTGCCCAAATTGTTTGGCAAACCGATGCCATGATGTTCCGAATAGGCAGAGTGACTTCTCGTTCTAGAGAAGCTGCGCCGTAGATACAAGACATCAGTGTAGAATACGCGTTGTTGGTGTGCACCTAGCACTTCTTTGCTTCGAGACCGTTCATTACATTTGATACTCTCATGTGAGTGCGCCTGCTCAAAGACATATATTTGCCTCGAAAACAAGGTTGAAGAGGCATAATGGGAGAACAAGGTTTCTTAAATGCGTATGTATGTGGTATCTGGATTAGTTGTAGCTAGTTTGTACACCATTTCTTTACGACAGTGTCACGGTAAGCATATGGTGTGTACAAGGCTCACGCGTTGAGATGACACAGAGATGACATTGAGAAGACATCTCTGGTTCACGGAGCACGTACTTCACGTAAATCTTGTGCGGCTGTGCGTGCAGCCAAGTCCCTGTACGAGTCGTGCCACTACCACCAGGAGTGCAGCTACCGGAGCGCCAACATGCGCTGCGTCGACTTCGTTTGCTACTGCCCGCAGCCCTTCGAGCTGCGAAGGAACGGCGAATGCCTCGAGTGTGAGTGAGCCGCAAAGCGTGCCGACATTGGCGTTGGAAGCCGGGAGAAGCAGGCTCTCCACTTCGACTTTCTCGCACTTTTGCTCAGGTTGTGATTGAAAGAATTAGGCGCACAAGCGGGCGATGGCAAAAATGCATGTAACGCACATAAGTATGTCCCCTTAAGTCCCAAGATGAAAATTTTTGGTCGATTTCGTTCAAACTTCTTTATTTGGCCCGTAAGCATAGAAGAAAACGGGTAAAAAATTATATCGTATGAAGCATGAAGAAAGCTTGCAAAATTTGACTGTGCCGAAACGGGCCGTGTGGCATTTAGCAGGTGTGGAAGTCCACAAAACGGTTTCTGTTCTGGAGGCAAAACAAAACACCACACTTGAGGCATTTCACTCTAGATTTACCTCCACACTGTGGATTTCAGCATCTCCTATGTGACCGAAGCTTTCAGTGTTCAGGGAAGTGTCCTGTCATTCTTACTTCACTTGCTCATCATCCTCCGTGTGCTCGTTGAAATGACGACCACAAAAAAAAATTAACTACATCCATAGTCACGGGAAATAGAACAAAATTAGTAAGTGCTTCCTAAATGTGTTACGCTGACAAAAATTGTGAAAACATACGAACCCTCTGCTTCTCCACTTTATTGGACCCCTTGTTCCAGGCGTCGTGTAATTTGCGGCATCTTAGCGCTGAGTCGTACTCCCTAAAGGGCTGCAGAAAATAGCGGCGCTCTCTCGTCGTTGCTGTCATCACTCTCAGCTTCTGTGTCACTGCAGTTGTCGGCATCACTGCGAATAAACTCGGGGTCCTCAGAATCTCAAAGATTGGCATCGCTCTCTTACAGGATGCCTTGTATTTCTTCGTCAGTCAGGTACTTCCCTGAAAGCGATAGCGTGGCCTTTAGAACCCACACTCCCCGATCGGGGACACGAAATTTGAGCTGCTATTAACCACAATTTATAACACCGATTTCGCATTAGAACTGATCTCAACTTATCAGACCTTTCAGTAGTGTTGTCACACATACTGGGTAACAAGAAACCGTGAGATCTTCGAGATAACTAACTACTGCTAGCTAACTAACTAACTACGAGATAACTACTCGCCGTGAGAACGAAAAAGTTGACCTTTGACTGGAGCCGCCATTTTCAAACCGACCGTGCGTCGCTGATGCTGGACATGATGCTGGACATGAGCCATCTCGTTGAGCTCAAGAAAACTAAGACTCGCTACGCGAGAAATTCAAATTGAAAGTAAAAAAAATGTTTGTTTCAGAATTAGCTGCGCTTGCTCGAACAAGTGGCTCCAAAGGACGTCGCGGGGACTGAAGAGTACTGCTGGAAAGAAGCGTTACAGCCGTAGTCCTCGTCAGCTTGCGCGCTGTAGTCTTTATTTCGTGGACAAGCAACCAGTCTGTGGAAACAAAGGGGCCTTCGCTGCGGAATGACAGCAAAACGGATATTACCCAGAACAGCAATCATCTGCCCGTGATTGCCGTTCGAGTACTTCCCACCAGCTTTGACTGCCGTTAAAATTAGTGGAGGAGCTACGAAGAGTTCTGTAGTTATTTGATGATCTCACACTCGTAGATTCTGCTGTTCGTTTTTATTTTGTATTCTAAATAAAACTGCCAAGTTCTGTATGTGTGTTTTTGTTTTTTTTTCATTTGTTTGTTTTCTTTGTTTTCAGCCAGACCCTCATCGGGCAAGACCTTCGCTTCGGTTGCACCAGCAACCATTTTACTCGTTATCACGTTGGGAATCGCAGTTGCCTTCATCTCTAGGAGGTATTCTATCTTGATCTGGTTTGTCTACTTGAAACAAACGCGCGATGCAATATTTTAGTAATGTACTCAAGGACCGTTATGATACGAAGAATACCGTAGAGTTTCCAACAAAAATTACTTTAGAGAACCCTGGAGGCGCGCAGTTCTACAGGAGCCGAGAGAGTCCAGGTTGAGCAATCATCGAAATTATGGGCACCATATACGCGTGGATTTGTCTAGACCTCCTGATTCTGGCTTCAAACGGCATTGCGACTTAGCAAATTGACCATTTTCAAAAATTATTGCATTACAAATGTGCAATAATTTGCGTGTGTATAGGCACTTCTTGCATCGCTGTGTTAATAAAACTGCGGTGTATTGGATATTTACAAAAACAAAGGTTAAACACTAATCTTACGATTGTATGTAACCAGAAACACGAATATAACACATGTACATGCACTATTACACGTTCCCGTTGTAGTTGAACAGTTCCCATACCACAGTTTCGCTCTAGTAATTTTCGCAGTGAACTCTACACAGAGTTCCGTTATCGATTTACGTTGTACAGAAGACGTGTACGAACTCTTCAAATTACGCAGGGATTGTAACTCGCAGTGTAAGAAACTGTATTTTGATACAAATATGGGGCGCTATAACGTAAAACTATTCCAATATGTTTTTATTCCAATCTCCTGACGTCAAATTTGCGTAACCGCCGACGCAAGCATCGGGTGGTTACCAGAAGGGTTGTCTGAACAGACCAATTAAACGTTCATAGGAGGTCACTTTTGTTTGCTTGAAAAACGAATAACATTGCCTACACTGAGCTGGTTGTCTTATCTAATTGGCTGACAAGAGGCGAGGAGCGCCCTCAAGTGGAGAGGGATTCAATGGGGCCGAGCCACTGCACTGAAAATTGATAACCGGATAGAGAGGGTGGTACCGGCGTCTGCGATTGGTGCGCTTTCTTTTGCTTAGTTGCGGTGGCTAGTCGAAAATAGCGGCGGCATGCAACGGAAGCTTAAGAATGACGCTAAAACGGATCATCAGCAAAGAAGAGCTGGCAGAACGAGGTCGTAAACGGGCCGAAAGCGCTCAAAAACGTTACACGGCCTCGCAAGAAGCTCTGGCAGGTGCGAGTAGCCAGTGCCTGAGCGATCGGCGGCAGCCATCTTTTATTCCTTTCGGAAGGGGGCAGCCCGCGGCTATTTGGAAGAAAACTCAGTTTTGTTCGGCATATTAATGCATCTTTATGGCGTACACGCCACTTTGACGCGTGAGTTTTTGCGGTTTTGTGACGTCGCGTGACAGGCAGGTGAGGTTGGTGCAGCCCGAAATCTTTTGACCTATAGCCGAGGGCTAATGGCGAAGAGGCGTCGAATCAGAAAGAACTATTTTTTTTTTGTTGTGTCAAATCATGCATAATCAGTGTGCACACGTCATATCAAATGGAAAGCTATCGCGGTTTTCGTGACGTCGCGTGACAGACAGGTGAAGTGAGGGTGGTCCAAAAACGTTTTTGACCAATCGCGGAGGGCTGATGGCAGAATTGGAATAGAAAAGTTTGTAATAGTTTTACGTTATAGCGCCCATGTTTGTCCTTGAAAGCATGCACGTACTCGCCAAAAAAAAATTTACTCCTTGCCTTTAATGAAAAGCTGCTCACATAAACACAACGCAGCGACATTCCAGTGATAATAATCTGAGCAATGCAAGCAATGAAAGATCATTGGCGCCAACATTTCTGTTTGTAATTAAGCCTCAATGTTGGTTAAAAACTGAAACCCAACCTCTCAGTCCGACTCTTTCAGTCGAATAATCGTATTTGTGCATTTAGGAACGAGGAAAAATCCAAACGGCATGCTTTCCTACGTGAACTTCGAAGACGAATACACTGACCTAGTACGAAGAACAATTACCTTTAACGTCACGTGGGCGGCAGCCTGCTTGAGTGGACACACGTACATCAAGGGTATCAAATTCGTCCAGACCCGAACTTAAGTCCAGCTGCAGCCAGAGTGTCCACTCGACCACTTGTCCACGCCGCTGGGCTGACGTGCAGCACGCTTGGGTGACACTTGATTTTCGATCGACACGCTTGCGGGCGCCGCCATGGTTGTAACCGTTGTCGTGACATTGTCGATCAGTGTGTGGTTCCCTTCCTTCCTGTTGAGCAAGCCATTCTACGACGCCGGTACGGACTTGCCTGGGTCCTTGCTTTTGTTACCTCAACAGATTAACCGTAACGAAAAAAAAAATGTCGCGATTTGAGCATTAACCGATCACTTAGAAGCGTTATTTATACCAATCTCCCTGCCCTACATATAATGTTTCCTTCAACAGTTTTAACGCGCTGCTATGCGCAATGATTTGCGTGTATCATGAGGGCCCATTCTGCGTGGCCATCTTACGATAGCGAGAAAACACAGCACCTGAAAAAGGCTATAATCGCAGCATACAGTAATTTCCGTATCTTCTATAATGGATTGACGTTTTCCTTCTCCTATTCTTTTGCCACCTTGTAAAGGCAAAGAAACAGAAGAACTGCTCGTACCACCGTCTGCCTATTTAAGTCCGGCGCTAGGCCGAGGTTTCTCCCAGCGATCTCCAGTTACCCTCGTGTTGCGACAGTTGACTCATCGAGATCAGCTAACCTTGCCCACCAGGTCACCTATCTTCTGCGTATGACGCTTCTTTCCTGCGCAGGCTGTTTCTTGGTGGCAAAGGGGAGGAAGCGGAACGCGATGCCGAGACGCCGTGGAACCAGAACCTTGACCGCCATGGCATTCGGCCGAAGAGTGCGACTATGTCTCGGCCACGATCGTTCGTGCCGTCGCCTTCCGTAAGGGGGCGACTGCGGGCCTTGTGGGAGAGCGGCGAGTGGAGCCGCTCGGAGGAGCCTCCCCTCCCCCGCATTATCCGCATACCGCCTGACCGCTGGCAGCAGACCTCTTCGAGCCCCCGTAAAGGGGGCTCTCCGGCGCCTTCGACGAGCGCCAACACCAGTGCGGCAACGCGGGCGTCTGGCAGTGACAAGACGTCACCCAGGGCTACCTTCGAGAAGTCGCCCCTGGTTCAGGGGCCGCCACTGCAGGAGCCGCCGCCGCTTTCCGCGGCATGGCTCGCGCAGAAGCTGCTCACTTCGAACTTACACAACGCCCAGGCCGATGACGACGATGGCATCGTTGTACGCGTCCAGCGGGAAGACAAGAAAGCGTCGCCGATGGCAACGTCGCAGTCGCAGCCTCCGCAAAAACTTAACCACCGCTCAGACGTAGGCGTCCTACGGGAAGATCAGAAAGTGTCGCCGACGGCTACGTCGCAGTCGAAGCCCCCGCAAGGACGTGACGAGCGGTCACTCCTCCCGCCCTCCGACAGCAGTTCCAAGACCCGCGCGACACTTCGAGAAGGCGAGGGTCCCGACGAAGGCGGCGGCGGCGGCAGCAGTTCGTCACTGCCCATCGAGTGGGACACGACATTGGCGAACCGTCGTGGAAATTCACTTGAGTGCAATTTGCCTGCGGCGTCGGCCACTGGCCGAGAGACCAGAGACAGCGATGAAACCGGAGATGACGTTCCCTTAGATATTACCCCATCGTTGCTGCCTTTTCACCCGTCCAGGGACGTCGAGAAGGCCTCTTCGCCGCCGCGGTACTCCCTGCAGCCTGCGTCCGTACCGATCCCCAAGAACGCCGACGACGCCACCCTCGCCGAGCGGAGCTGTGTCAGGTTGGGCTCGCTGAAGGCAGAGACGCGGTGGCTTTCGAAAAGCGCGGCGCCCCCCTTCTCACGAGCGCGCTGGGCATTGACCAGGCCACAGCAGCGGCAGAAGTCTGCACCTCCGTTAGGGGTATCGAACGCGTCTCCCGTGGCGCTGGGCGACCGCGATATCTCCGGGCAAAAGAGGTACGTCATGTATATGTGCGCGAACGTTCTTACACCGGCTACCGCCGACAAACGTGGTCGAAATCCGTAATTAAAAAGTAGACCGCGAGGAGACGCAAGTAAAAGAGGACAGGATGGAATGCACGGTGTAACTTGTCCGTTTTAATGCGGGCGCATTCTACAGGCCGGGCAGTGCTACAGCAGTGCTCCGCAGATTGGAGATGTATATCACCAACCGCGTGCATAGCGCACTCATCCGGGCTCACGCGTGTTTTATTCTCCGCGCGCCCCCGGCTGAGGAGTAGCACTGTCGGTTCGGACAGTGCTCAAGGCTGTTGTCGCCGGCGATCGGCAAAGCGCTTGTCCTGGATAAGTTCGTGGTTCAAGAGTTCTGTCGCTGATGCTCGGCCAAACAGAGGTACATACATGAATTGCATGTCCAAACCGAAGTGTAAGTGACGAGGAGGTTACCGAAGGATGCCGCCGAGCGACATCCTTGATCTCGAAGCGGCAAGATTGCGCCGCGATGACGAAGCCCAAGCGTTCGGAAGCGCCGAGAGTTGCAAAGCGTAGTCACGTAGAAAACGAGGCGACTCAAGAACGCCCGCCGAGTGTTAGTGTGTACAACACGGCGAATGAAATATGGCGTACACATCGCATGATGACTGTGTGTGTACCGGGGCGTGGCTCACGTGGCACATCAGCGGGCAATTAGCGCTACAATAGCTGCTCTCTCAATATGGAACTTAGAAATGAACCATAATCAATAGACAGGAGCTAAACACTGATCGGGACAAACAAAATCGAAAAAACATGGAAATGAGTGAATGCCGTGGACACATCAGTATTTAGGAACACCATCTATGCTTTCCCGTCTCCCCTATTCTATAGTACCGGGGTACAGTGCGAAGGTTAAACGAGGACACAGACAAGGCACGGATGACGGCTGTTCCACCCTGTTAGCAGCCCCCCTTCTTAAATGAGATTGCTATTTATTCGCTCTAGCCATTGCATTTACAACCTCCAACGCACGAGCTAAGTGCTGCGCCGCGAACTATATATATATATATAATTGCGGCAGCGAAAAAATCACGCTGGCTCCTTTTGTATAGCATAAAGGAATAAACACGACGTACGTGTTACGGGTGAAAGGAACTTCTCAAAAAAGGAACGTGATATATATATATATATATATATATATATATATATATATATATATATATATTGTGTGTTTGTATGTGCATGTGTGTGTGTGTGTGCTGCCAGATTTCGACAAGTGAGAAAGTGAATAACACATTAAAACTTATATTGACTGGTTTTACGTGTGAAAACCATGATATGATTATGGGGCACGTCGTAGTGGGGGACTCTAATTTGGACTACCTGGGGTTCTTTAACGTGCATTCAATGCACGGTACCACAGGTGTTTTTGCATTTTACCCCTGTCGAAATGCGACTGCCGCGGCCGGGATTTCATCCAGTGCCCTGCGGCTTAACAGTGCAACACAAACGACACTACGCCACCGCGGCGGCTATTACGTATACAAAAGTGTTTAGAACTGAACGCAACCTAATAACAATCCCAGACTGGTAGCGCCTAACGCATCCGTCGCATTGCGATTGGCATAGTCATGAAAAGTCCTTCAAAGTACTCAAGGGTTCCACCCTGGTAAGCCATAATGGTGGACAATCCTGCATTTAAATTACGTCTATAAAACATCTAATGTGCTCTCGAAAATACATGCGAGCTGGCGTTCTATCGGTATCGCAATTGAAGCCAGCCATACGGGAGCGCCATGTACAATAGAGGTCAATGAGCATTGTAAGGTCAAAGGGTGTTCTATCTTCTTTCTCTATTGCTAAATATCTGATGCACCTGTGAATCTTAAGAAAATTATTTCTTTATTGTGCGCTTTATTACCTCTGAGAAATAAACGTCTTCCCAGCATTGAAGAAAAACAAGATTTATTGTTTCTGCGTGAACGCCACTGCATTTAAAAACCTTGTTCTTCTGACAGAAAGCGTTCTTGTGTGTAATTTCAACAAGAACGTCTTCACACCTGGAGGAACTGGCACTCTTTTGACCCGTTTTAGTACGTTCTGACACTAGCCTCCACTATATTAGGCTCTGTACAATGGGAGAGGAAGTACATTCTTTAATACGCTGTTATGATGTTTTCTTCTTTTGACCGCAATGAGGTACTCAGACAAAAATCACTCTCAAGAAATGTACACGTCACACCACATTTTTAAATAACCTTCGGTCCGGCCGTCTGCCCGTCCATCTGTCCGTCCATCCTTCTATCAGTCCGTCCGTCTATCTGTCTGTCCATCTGTCCGTCCGTATATCTGTCTGTCTATCTGTCCGTCCGTCTATATGTCTGCATATCTGTCCGTCTATCTGTCCTTCCGTGCGTCTGTCCGTCTGTCTGTCTTTACTACGGAAACCTCAGATGACGGGGAGACTGAGCTGTAATCTTGCAGTCTAACCTACCAACTAGCCTAACCTCGTATGACTCTGCATTCTTCGTTCAGTCACGATCCTGCACCTTGCCACGGGATCTTTTTTGACAGAGATCGAATCAATATTGTGAGTGAAATTGTACCTGACTGAACGATATTGCAAACGTAATTGATTAATGTACGAAGTCACCTGCAGCTTCAGAGCCACCCCTCTAGCCGACGCTTTCGCTTCACCCTGTGCAGGAAGGTGCAGGGACAGATCCTCACACCCGATGTCAGCAACCAGCAAGGCCTGGGCACCCCCTTCGCGGACATCAACGAGGACACTCTCTCGGACACCGCGTCCGTTGCGCTCTCTTTCCTTTCGCCGACATCTTCGCCCAGCAGCGATGTGACGCTGCCCAGGCCGGACATCGACAGCGTCATGCTCAGGGCGGCGGACGCGGTAGAGATGGACGATGATGGCGTTGCCTCCAAAGATCTGGTCGGGCACCCTCACCGATTGGTTCTTTTTCGTAGGGAAGATTATAGCAGAAGGCATTTTCCTTTGCTTTCTTATCGACGATATATTTTATCTTAAGAAAAGAACATTATAAACAACTCTTTCTGTTCTCGGATTAGATAAGACTTACTAATTTGTTGTCCTTGGATGCATGGACAGTCGGACCGTCGTATGGGAAAACTTGCGCTGTCATCCAGGGTTTTTGTAGGGTCATTGCAATTTAAGCTCCTCGACATTTATCATTTTTGTCCCAGTGTTTTCATCATGTCACATGCATTTATTAACTGTCATCCATATGTTGATTCTAACCTACCTTATCTCCAATTTGGTTTAATTTTCTTTTACATTTATTCGTATTTTATTTCGAAAGACCCGGTTCGGGTCCAATTCCCCTTAGTGGGTACGTACCACTAATTCCAAGGATCTACATCTGCAAGGCGGGAGACGCTCGACTGGTGGAGGCGTTCGTGGCCTCGGCGCTGGAAGACGCATCCTTGAGCGACGGGGCACCGCCCCCTCTGCCACTGAGTGGTGCGGAACGGGCGGCTCACGAGGAAGCGCGCGTCGCCATGATGGTCGAGGCACGGCGTGTTCGCGCCACCCCATCAAGACCTGGATCGTCAGCGCGCCGGTGGAAAGTTAACCCTTCGTCGCAGACTTCCCTGAAGCGACAGTTCCCGATTGCTGCTCGGAAAGGTCGAAATGGTTTGTAGCCAATTCATTTTCCTGCTCTAGTAACAGCGTCTATAGCAGCTCGAGCTTTGTGTGTTAGTCGTTGCGGCGTGACCACATGTATTAAAGCGAACAGCTTTCTTCGGGGCTTTCAGCTGTTTTCGTGGTTGGTGACAGGGCTTTCCCTCTTAGTGCAACGGGTACGTGCTCTTGCACGGCCGAGTTGCGAGTCGCGTTCTTGACCGAACTACACTATAGCTCTTTGAGAGGTACATACGTCCTCTCGCACGAGAGCTTTGGGGCGTGTTAGGTTCTATATATGCCTTTTACTCTGCCGCCTGGTTTGGCGTCAAGGTTGAGGAATGCGTTCATCACCGAAGTCCGCTACGCGTCTCTTGTAAAGATGCGCTTTTTCGTCTTTCTGGCTTACCACAGCTTCACTTAGACTGACTATCGCAGTGCGAGGGTGTCCAATTGTTTAAAAGCGAATGGCCGAATGAGTGTAATCTTTCGACGCGGTCGAAAAGATTTCCACTGCGCACCACCCACAAACAAACGGACTGACGGAGCGCCTCTATCGCACGTTGACAGAAATGCTGTCCATGGGCGTTTCTGACGACCAGTGATTGGGACGGCACGTTACCCTTCGTTACCTCCGCCTATAATTCGTACAATCACGAGACCGCTGGCTTTTCACCCTTAGCTTCTGTTCGACCGCCACCCTTCTTTGCCCTTTGACACACTGCTTCCTTCCTCGACGAACATTCCCACCGAATATGCGCAAGACTCTTAGCCCGGGCTCACACGGCCTGCAAGATTTCCGGCTCCCGGCTCACGAAGTATCAGGCCGCGCTGAAGATTCAGTACGACAACCAACATTGGGATGTCCGATTTTCTCATGGCTCCGTTGTCCTTCTATGGATACCATGCCGCCGCGTCGGCTTGTCTGAAAAGCTGCTACCGCGCTACACAGGGCCCTACACGATATTGCGTCAGGTCGGCAATGTGAACTACGAGGTCGCTCCGCTGGACTTGCGTGTCCCCACGGACGTTGTGCATGTGTCCCGGCTGGAGCCTTATTTTGCCGCGAGTTCACCTCCCTTATAGTTAGCGCTAGTTATAGTTATAGTATAGCTAGTTATAGTTATAGATTGGGTGAGGGAACAAACAGGAGTTAATGATGTCTTAGTTGAAACCAAGAAAAAGAAATGGGCATGGGCAGGACACGTAATGAGGAGGCAAGATAACCGGTCATTAAGAGTTACGGAATGGATTCCAAGGGAAGGGAAGAGTAGCAAAGGGCGGCAGAAATTTAGGTGGGCGGATGAGATTAAGAAGTTTGCAGGGACGACATGGCCACAATTAGTACATAACTGGAGTGGTTGGAGAAGTATGGGAGAAGCCTTTGCCCTGCAGTGGGCATAACCAGGATGATGATGATGATGATGATGATGATGATGATGATGATGATGATGATGATGAAGGTGAGTAAAGGAGTCTCGCTGTGAGAAGCGTGAGGTGGTGGTATTGAGAGTTCGCATAAGCCCGTGAAGACTTGCATGAAAATGGGCGTTCGGGGAGGCTGCGTGCGTCGCTGAGTGACCACAAGGGTACCTCAAATTTACTTCTGCGATGGGAGAAATGTATGAACCGGTGCAATACCGGCCCGACCCGCCACGGAGGTGAAGCAGGCGTTAAGCCCTCCCCATACGTGGGCCGATCCCGAAGATAGTGCAGTGCCGGGCCGACCGCGGCGTAGGTGAAGCAGGCGTTAAGCACTCCCCATGCGTGGACCGATCCCGAAGATAGTGCAATGCCGGGCCGACGCGCAGCGGAGGTGAAGCAGGGGTTAAGCACTCCCCATGCGTGGGCTGATCCCGAAGATAGTGAAATGCCGGCCCGACACGCGGCAGAGGTGAAGCAGGCGTTAAGCAGTATCCATCCGTGGGCCGATCCCGAAGATAGTACAATGCCGGGCCGTCCCGCGGCGGAGATGAAGCAGGCGTTAAGCACTCCCCATACGTGGACCCATCCCGAAGCTAGTGCAATACCGGGCCCGATCCGCGGCGGAGGTGAAGCAGGCGTTAAGCACTCCCCATACGAGGGCCCATCCCGAAGCTAGTGCAATACCGGGCCCGATCCGCGGCGGAGGTGAAGCAGGCGTTAAGCACTCCCCATACGTGGACCCATCCCGAAGCTAGTGCAATACCGGGCCCGATCCGCGGCGGAGGTGAAGCAGGCGTTAAGCACTCCCCATACGTGGGCCCATCCCGAAGCTAGTGCAATACCGGGCCCGATCCGCGGCGGAGATGAAGCAGGCGTTAAGCACTCCCCATACGTGGACCCATCCCGAAGCTAGTGCAATACCGGGCCCGATCCGCGGCGGAGGTGAAGCAGGCGTTAAGCACTCCCCATACGTGGGCCCATCCCGAAGCTAGTGCAATACCGGGCCCGATCCGCGGCGGAGGTGAAGCAGGCGTTAAGCACTCCCCATACGTGGACCCATCCCGAAGCTAGTGCAATACCGGGCCCGATCCGCGGCGGAGGTGAAGCAGGCGTTAAGCACTCCCCATACGTGGGCCCATCCCGAAGCTAGTGCAATACCGGGCCCGATCCGCGGCGGAGGTGAAGCAGGCGTTAAGCACTCCCCATACGTGGGCCCATCCCGAAGCTAGTGCAATACCGGGCCCGATCCGCGGCGGAGGTGAAGCAGGCGTTAAGCACTCCCCATACGTGGGCCCATCCCGAAGCTAGTGCAATACCGGGCCCGATCCGCGCCGGAGGTGAAGCAGGCGTTAAGCACTCCCCATACGTGGGCCCATCCCGAAGCTAGTGCAATACCGGGCCCGATCCGCGGCGGAGGTGAAGCAGGCGTTAAGCACTCCCCATACGTGGACCCATCCCGAAGGTAGTGCAATACCGGGCCCGATCCGCGGCGGAGGTGAAGCAGGCGTTAGGCGCTCTCCATACGTGGGCCGATCCCGAAGATAGTGCAATACCGGCCCGACCTGCCGCGTAGGTGAAGCAGGCGTTAAGCACTCCCCACACGTGGACCGATCCCGAAGATGGTGCAATGCCGGGCCAACCCGCGGCGGAGGTGCTGTTCGCCATTAAGGGGCCCACATACACAGCTTCGCTAGGTATGCTTCTTTAGAGAGTCCAAGGGCACTTTCTTTTTCATATAGTCCCAACACCAGTTCAGATATTAGTCCCATCGCAGGAGTAAATTTGAAATGCCCCTGTGATAAAATTCATCCGACTGACTGTGGAACCACTGTCAGGCTGCTATTTTGTCTTCATCTTTGCACGTGAATCGCTGTCCGGCCAGGAAATTCTTCAGCGGCACTAAAACACACTTTCCCCATATGTGAGCTGCATTTACCTGCAGATTTCAATGGGCGTTTGTCCCTCGCTCCATTGAAAACGAATCACACTTCGTTGCTTGTATGCCGAGGACGTGTGGAGCACAACCGCCATATTCACCAACTGACAGCAACGCCATGCCGCTGAGCTACTGGCAGGTAGAACTGGGCCGGTTCAACAAGGGTCTACCGCTGTGAGTCGATATGTAGACTTCGTATTTACATCCGTAATTTGGCTAATTGGCGCAATGAATTTCGATTTCGCCCTTGTAGATCCCGTATATCCAGGTTGCATTGCTGCACTGTTGAATCAATAAGGTTGCTCAAAATCTTGCATGGCTGACTAAATTATTCCTCATAATTTTGAGAATGACATGCTCGAAGCAAACGTTATAAGACATATGATTCACAGTGTATCCCCTTTATCTTAAATCGTTTCAGACTGATACATATTAAAAGTGCAAAAGAATATCAGTGCTCATATCTGAAAGTTATGTAATTGGACTGGCTCGTCGGTTTACGTGCAGCAGTGGCGCCCTTGCGATGTCATTACAGACCCTATACGGCGTATAAAGCTTTTAAGTGTGCCAGAAATGTTCGCGCACTCCCGTATGTCAAGTTCGTATTAGTGCGACTTGTGGTTAGCTAAAACAACGTCAGAGAAGTCTAAGTGCTACAATGATTCTTGCTATTGAAGTCAGTGCTTCGCCCTTTAGGTGAAACTGCCCTTTTATTGCGATAGCAATAATATGGGCACTCGAGGTGCATTTCTGCCGTCTGCGTCGCCGTCGCCGTGAGGTTCTGTATAAAGTTTAAGGGCGATAAAATCGTCGCCGCGCGTCTTATGCTGTATCTGCGAGTGAAAGATTGCGAGGGTGAGATCCGGCGAACGCGGCTCAATCTGGCGTGTGTGCGAGCGAGGAAAGCCGGCCGGCAGCGCGTCCTCTCCTGTCGCGCGCGAGGCACGGGGTTGAGGCGAGGGATGGAGGAAGAAGGGCGGGGGGAGGGGGGGGGGCATTATTCTCCGGCGGCTGCTGCTTGCGGCGCGGCCGTGCGGGCGCCGTATCTCGAAAGCCATCTGCGACGTGGCCAAAGTACGCGCCCGCGCGGGCCTCATAATCTAAGCGATCTGCGATGTGTGCAGTGTGCGCGTAGTGACGGTAGCTTCGTATTCGCTATGATTTCGACGTTCAGTTCGCTTTTAAGCGAGAGATACGCGAAGGTCGATTCGGCCACTGCTGCTGCCGGGATTCCTCACTCCGGCATTCTCGCAGCGAGTTTCCGCGCTCATCGAGGGAGATGTGTTCACGTCTACCGTGCTTGTTAATTTAATTAAAATGCGTTGGCGGGCTAGTTGGTTTGAATCCATGATAGAATATGCAAGCGCGACTGAACAAGGACGCAAAAAGGAACAGGCACCAGGAGACAGAGCTGTCTCTGTGTGTCTGTTTCTTTCTACGTCCTCGTTCAGTCCCGCTTACATATTATGCTTTTGTTAATTTAGTTAGTAAGCAAATGTTTACAAGTTTATGCAGCCGATATAACTATATCCTTACTTCGTATAGCTATCTGCTAATTTGCTATCGCAATCGGCGCTTTGCCTTTCGGGTGAAACTACGACTTTTTTTTTATTAACGCTGCCGATGGGACTGCTTTTTACGTTTGTGGTGCAGAGCACATACTGCCGTCATACACCGCTTCCCCGGAAGTAGAAAATGAGCAGTTCTGCGCGCTTCTTCTTATACAGGCTCTCGGAGTACTACACCGAACGGTCATACCAAGGAAGTGCAAGCGGACCAGAGCTCGTCGTCCTCCACGGACATCGACAACCTAGCCGAGATGCTCACCAGCCTCAAGGTGAACCAGCCTTGGGACACCTGTATTACACCTTTTGTTCCTGTCCAGCAGCATGGACATATTGTATGACGGCCGCATGTGCCCGTTACGCGGCAAGACGTGCACCCCTTCTGTTACTTTAGCAGACCACGAGCCGGTTATCCGCCCTGCCCATTACGTGGCCTGCCCAAATCCGTTTTTTCCTCCTAATGTCAGAATATCAGCTACTGCCGTTTGCTCTATCATCCACCCCGTTTTCTTCGTGTCTTCTAAGGTTACGCCTAACATTTTTTTCGTTCTATCGCTCCGCGGCGCGATCCTTAAATTTCTCCCAAGTTTCTTGTTAACCCTTTCTGCCCCATATGTTAGCATCAGAACACTATAAAGATTGCACACTTTTGTTTCAAGGACAGTCGCAAGCTGCCAATCATGATTTGGTAATGCCTGCCATGTGCGCTACAACGCATTTTTTTCTTCTGTTGAGGGAAGGGAAGCGCAGTCTAGGATGGCAGAGAACTAAGTCGTGTGATGAGCGAGAGAGACAGAGAATCAGCGTGAAGTAATTCTTATATCTTCCCCTAAAGTGACTGGCTCCCTTAGCGCAGAAAGTCGTTGGGGATCGCTGCTTCCCGTGCCTGGTTCACCAGGATGCGCTGACCTTGCATGTCTTGGGCTGCGAGCGAAGCCTCCCACGGATGATCACGGTCCTCTTATGCTTCGCCCTCGTTTTCTGTGGCGTCCGCTGGTTGTTGTATACTGGGTGGCGCAGACACTAGCCCGCCATGTGGCGGAGGGTTCAACCTGTGAAATATAATTCTTTGCACTTAAGTTTTAGTCTGGAGGCGCCGAAGGGCGACCGCCTCTTCCCTGCTGAGTTTGGGGTCAAGTGATGGATATTCGCTTATTTCTAGTTGGTAATGTTATAGGGTATCTAAAATGTTTCCTAGGGCTGTCCTCACGCCTCCTCACCTTACGAGTCCCCTCTTTGCAGAAAGGCCCGGCTTGTTTGATATCGGGCTGGGGTATGCGCCCCTTCGTTTCTCGCCAAGAGTTCAGGACCCGTGGTCCAGACGACGAAGGTCTCTGAACGTTGCTTCTGTTTTGAGATATTTTGCGTGGTTTTAAGCGCGATCGTGGGCATGCGACATTTCTGGGAGCTGCGGCATGCTGAGTTGGAGACGCTTAGTATGATGGTGGTGTTGGTGCACGTTGATATGGCTAGCGCGACAGCCACTTCATCGGCTATGGCGGGGCTTTGTAGTAGAATAGTAGCAGAGGCTTTTCTTCTCGCTAGTTTGTGGAGCTTACTGCGTAGGCGGCGAGATTTCGGTACTTGGAGGCATTCGTATATCGTGTGTTGGACTCTGCACAGTATCTGTTGTGAAGCGCTCTTGTGCTTGCCTGTCTTCTTCATTCGTGGTCTGTGGGGTGCATGTTCTGCGGTAATAGGGCTATCGTGATGGAGTCTCTGATATGCGTCGGGATGCCGACTTTCCGGTCAGATGTTGCCGTGAGGTCTACTCTGTAGCCAAAACCTCGTAGGATGGTTGCGTCATCCAAGATTCATTTCAGCCATTCAATTTCACTGGTTTTATACGCTTCAGCGAGCTCCTCCCAAGTGTTGTGGAGGTCAAGTTTGAGGAGTCCTGTTGTGGACGTTGCGGCGGGAATCCTTAGAGTTGTTTTAATGCCTTTGCGTAACATAATCTTAAGCTTTTTTATCTCAGCACTCTTTGGGCCCAGCTAGGTAGTTCCGTAGACTATACGAGTGGTGAGGAGTGCTTGTAGAATTGTAGCGTGTCTTTTTTTTTTTTTTTCTTGAGACCGTGCCGTTCATTGGCAATGCTTTTGATGAGATGCGTCACTTGGTTGAGCGATCTTTGCAGCTAGGAAGCTGCCGCAGTCCCCGATCCGTCCTTGGTCCTTGTGTATGACGAGACCGAGGATACGTATGGAGTGCTCTTTCCAGAATTCATTTGCGTTTAGTGTAATGTTTGGGTCAGGTATCTCGCAGGCGGGTGGTCCGCCTCGGGTGCCCGCTTTGAATAGGAGGAGTTCGGATTTCTCTGGGGAACAGTGTAGGCCGCGTGTGCAGAGATATCGTTCGATGCGGTCAACTGCTGTTTGCAAAATGTCCTGCTGCTTGCCGATGCTTGAAGCTCTTGTCCATAGTGTGATGTCGTCGGCGTAAAGGGCAGGATTTAGTCCCTCCGTTTTCTTGAACTCTTCAGGCAGCTGCCTCATCGCTATGTCAAAGAGGAGAAGCGAAATTACTGAGCCTTGGGGAGTGCCTTTGTCGGATAATTTGAATGTCGGATTTCTAGAGTTTAGAAAATTTGCAGGCATGAGATGGAATCAGCTGGCGCAAATGAGCAGACGAGAACTACTGCGAGAGGCCGTCGTCCTGCAGTGGACATTATTAAGATTATGATGATGATGATCTTTCAAGATACACAAAGAAGTATACAGTTGTTTATTTTACCTGTGAACAAGGCTCCCGTGTGGGAGCCGAAACGTCTTCTTTTCTTTTAAATCTTTATTTGGTCGGCGAAGTGCCCCGGGTTTTTGTTTACCTTTTAACCATGTTTCCTCCCGACAAGACGGGCTTCCGTCAAACACTAAACTTCATACAGTTGTTTGTGCAGAAAGTACTGCGGGCAGCTTCACTAGCAATAGAAAAGCAAGCAGCAGTGATGGGCAATTGCTGTTCCCAGCGAGAGAGAGTGAGCGAGTAAGCACAAACCTTTTATAAGCAATACTACTAAACTTTTCTACGTGCCACCCCTTGGGCGAAACAAAATGAAGTGAAATGAAATTTAAATGTTGTGCTATACCAATCAGAAATGGCGTGAGCCAACGTTGACATAGCGAAGAAAGAGGTCAGCTAGCCTTTCCTTATTATTATCACGCAGTCTGGCGGACATGCTGGCGTGTTGACGTGATGATGCAGGTCGCCCAGCCGTACAGCAGCCACCACCGGGCCGAGCGTACGCTGCTACGCGAGTACTCTGTTGGCATGGTGAACAGGAGTTCACCGGCTGCGGCGCCCTCGCTTCCTACGCGAGCGGATTCTGCAAATGGACTGCGCTCCACACGACCGGCTTCGCACGCAGCAGCAGTGATCGACGCTCCAGCGCGCCTGGAAGACGCGTGTGAAGCAGAGCAAACAGCGCGTGATGTCGAGACGGGACCGACGCCTGCCGTACCTGCACTGTTTTCCGTGGCCGAGCCAGATAAAGTGGCGGTTGCGGTGCCGGAGTTACCGTCGCTCACGAACTCCGGTAGAAAGGTGAGGCAATGTCCGACACTTATAGACCAGCAAGATGCTGGGGTTGGGGGGGGGTGAGGAAGAGGAGGAGCGAACATCAACACCGGCAAGGAGAATGGGCGTGATAGTATTTGGCAGGCACGTTCAAATCATCAACGGCAACTTCCTAAGGTGACCCCATCTGCAGGGCCCGTTTGAAATTTTGGTTGTATATTGTAGAACTTGTGCTGTGAAGGCAACATTTTGAGTTAAGCAATTTCAAAGGACATTTAGTGGTAGCCGAGATAGAATCGAAAGGAATGTTTCGATGCCATAGTGCGAGGCAGCGAGCTCTCCTTAATGGTAGCGGAGGCTCTGTCTCCCATTGCTTTGACCTGCACCCGCAAGCGATACGTTCCTCTCCCATATGGTAGCCGAGGGCCCACATCAGGTTTACGCCATGACTTTAGCCTCTTTCTTTTTTTGTTCATTTCCTACTTGCGAAGCGGTAGGATGTGGCATTATGCGCTATGCATTTCACAGCAGTCCCCGAGTGTGCACTGCTGCTGGCTATTTGAGCGCTGCAGAGGCTAACACCTTTGGCATAGAAGTCCCACGCCTGTGACGTCATTTCCGCTGGCAGAGCGAGTGGCTTCCGCGAGAACCAAGTAACACGCATGGGATTTTGTTTCAATTATTGGCTCCTGTCTGTGAGTACATCAGTGTGCTACTTTGCAGGTGCCAACCTGACTGTGCGGCCTAACCCACCGCACTTTTTTGCTCACGCCGCATAAACCGGGTGAGGGGGCCAATTAAAAGCTGTAACGGGACGCGAATGTCGGGCTAAAAAATCAACAGAAGTTAATGACCGCGCAAAAAGAGATGGAACGGAGAATTGTTATGTAAAGGCAAAGGTGCAACAAGACGGTAGTACGGAACAGAGACCAATGTATGCCGCCGATATTTTATTTTTAATTAAGAGGAAGAAAGTTGATTTCAGAAGAAGCTTTGACTCGGGGCTTCCTATCTAAATACATGGGGCAGGAGAACTAGTTTTCCTGTGCAAACACTGCGCCAAACTTTATGAAGTTCATTACATTTAAGCGATAAAGATAGAATCTAGCGACTGGTGTAAGAGGATCTTAGATTTTGACCGCCGATCCTTTTATAAAAATTGTTGAAAATCAAAATTTTTTTAGAAAACGGCACTACCGAGTTTATACTTTGTAACTCAACAATGAAAAGTTATACAAGAATGCTGTAAATGGCATGTAATAGTGTATTAGAAGAGCTCAAAATCTATCTATGATACATAGCTCCTAAATTGACCACTAATATGCGATTAGGACTTTTGAAAAACCTTTGTAAACGCTGTAACAAATTCACGTATGATATAAATAGTGTATAAAATTTGTTCGCTTTTGATGTTCTAACGGATATACTTTACAGAATGGCGATATCTGTTCTTAGTGCAGGCTTACGGATTTGTAAACTGCGTTGGTCTATTTTTTCACGCACCGATGTTTGGCAATTTCTCTAACAACATTCAACCCCTAAATCAAAATTTCGCTTCAATGGACACTAAAATCTAACTTCCTTTCTCATATTCAACAGTTTTGATTCACATGGGTCCATCGAAAAGGCATTCCTGCGTTTTTACATTATTTGAATATGTGGCGTCGGAGTTGGGCCCGAGCTAAAGCTTCCTCTTAACCAAGCCGCGTGATTTGTGGAACCGGTATAACCGATCGTCTGGTAAAGTAAGCAATGGAAAGTAAGCGCAATTGAAAATGAATGAAATAGAGTCGGAGGGGTGATAAGGTGAGAAAATGCGAAGGCGTAGGCAGGCATAAGTAGTCGCAGTATGCGGGTAACTGACGATCGCTGAAGCGGATAAGGGCTCGTAATGATTATTCACAATGACGCAGCGACTGGCAGCCTACGCTGTATGGCTGCAGCTGAAAGCTTCCAAAGCCCAGTGGCATTGATTCTGGTGGGAGTTCTTGCGCGTCCAGCAGCTTCACTTCGACTCTCTTTTGAGGTCGACATATCTTGCAGACAGAAATTGTCTTCTTGCGCGAGAGTATAAGTGGCTCACCATTGGAATCATGAAGCTAAGTTTGAAGTCACGAAGGAGGCGAAAGCCGGAGGAGGCAGGCGCCTGGAGGTGAAGAGAATCGCGCACCGAGGAAAGTACGAAGGGGTGCACTGAGCGCGCGGCGTACCCCACCTAGAGGAAAGTCTAAGGGGGCGATGAGCGAAGCGGGTAAGAACAGAGGCGAAGCGCCGGGAGGAAGACGGTAGGCGGAAGACGCAATGGTTTGCCCTCTCAATCTGGCACGGGCCAGAAAGGAAAGCGGGGAGGAAGCGCGCCGTCTTCCCACTTGACGGGGGGGGGGAATCCTACTGCGGCGGCTGCTGCGTTTGGCGTGGCCGTGCGAGCCGTATCTTGAAAGCCATCTCCGACGCGCACAGTCTAGGCGTTTAAGCGCACCGATGGCTGATAGCTTCGTGTGCGCATACCCAGGTAGCACAAAAGAGATACGTAACGTTTTCGTAGCGTTTATCCAAGACGATAAAAACGGGTTAAAGAAGACACGAATAAGAGAACTTCGTTGGGAAAACGTCGTATATGTCTGCTAATGTCCGGCTTAATTACTTTCTTGAGACGATCTAGAACAGGTCTGCAAAACGTATTCGAAAAGCTGGTCTAGAAATAGGATTGGGGAAGACACAAATAATCCCTTTGCCAAAACTATTCGTAACCAATTTCTAAACGTTTTTAGGACGTTATCAAAAAGCTGGTCTAGAAGTGGTCTTGAAAGGTTTCCGATAATCTGAAGCGAATTTTCGCGGGTGCCAGGGGCGCGATCGGACATCGTTGTTCAAAACGCGCGTTCAGTTTCGCCTCACGCGACTGGCCTATGCCGCGCCAACGTCGTCAGCCGCACCTGTCGGCACGGCCTAGGCCAATCGCGTGAGGTGAAACTGAACGGGCGTTTCCAACAACGATCTCCAATCGCGCCCCGGATGATTAGAAGCGTCGGTGATGACTGTAAGAGCCATGGCGCATGGCCGGCGCATCCTCTACGAAGTCACATGAAAATGAACCTGTTAGGAATAATGAATCCTTAATACCGCTTTTAGTAAGCTACGATGCTTACAACCAAAATGGGAATGACATTCTGCGAAGAACAAATGGTCACGTCTTGGCAGGTGACCTGACGAAGGCATTCATGCCAAGAGTGCATGAAATGAGAACATTGTGACCAAGCAAAAACACTTTATTAAAATGTAATGCTTATGCAAGGTTCTAGCAAAATGTGTGAGAAATGCAAATGGAAGTAAAAGTACATCAACAATGACAAAAATCGCAGAAAGGATTTGTAATGAAGTCGAAAGTGAGCATTCACTACTACATAAACAAAATTCCAAGTACACATACAAAAATGAACAGAAAAACATGGAGTGTACTAATGTTTCTCATTTATCATAGTAAAGCGCACGTGCTATTAATGGACTAGAGTTATCCTGAAGTAGACTGAAAAATACAAGAGCTTGAATCGGATGGTAACTGCCTCCAAGCAATGTTACCAATCAGCTAGAAGCTTGAAATGAGCACAATAAGAAATACCACCCCATACCATCATAAAACAATCCTGTGACAGAAATCAAACAATGCGAACAATGCAAAATTGGAAATATTGCCTTTAGGATATATCGCAGAAGGTAATGGCTAGAAAAAGAACTATACAACAAAAAAGCAATAAAGTGAAACTAGTACAGAATACTTAAATGGAGGAGTCAGGTAACAAGTAAGCACTACTGTAGTACGGTGAACGATGAGGCTGAGTAATGCTGCATCTTGCCACTCCAGAACATGAGAAATAAATCTGCAAGCGTCATATTAGAAACTTACATAAACATGGAAATAAACTGGAATGCACTGGAAGCTGCATTTGTGTAACAAAGGAAGCAATGGTCATAATAACTAGTAATTGGTTTATCTAAAAGGCCCCGTACAAGTTGCAAAGAATAATTTGCAAACCAATAAATACATTAATTAGCCCACTGACATGTCACACTTTGCGCACATCTCCAGTCTCCTAAAGTAAAAAAAGCACTCTGAATGAGGAAAAGGTTTAATACATGTAGTTCAGAGCCAATTCTTAGCCAGTTCGCCCACACTTTCACATCCAAAAATATTTGCTACAGAGTCTAGGCACAGTTCCACTGATGTTTACCAGTTCACCCCCACTTTCACGTCCAAAAATATTTGGCACACAGTCCAGGCACAGCTTCATCGATGAACAGCACTACTGAATATTCTGCAGTCCCGCTGGAAATAGAACAGCCGCGCACATGCTGGTAGTGGTTTCAATGTAGCCACACTTGCTGCCTTGGACAGGTAAGCCCAGATATCTGCACTGGTGCTCCATTTTGTCGAAGTAGACACATTGATGCACTACGCTGGTAGCTGGAATGCTTTGAATGCACAAGCATTGGCTTCACCAGAAAGACTTGCCCACATACCACCGCTGGCATATATATGCACTTGTTCTTCATTCAGTAGCATTGAACTTAAAGTGTTCCCTATGTGGGCGCCATGTGTAATACCGGTGTCACACAACCACTCTTGATCGCGATCAAGCCCGATCCGGATCGAAATTATTGATGCGATTCCCTCACCCGCGCAGCTTGCGCAAAGGAGCCAATCACGACCGAGAAATTCGATTTGTAACGGACTAAATCGCGGTCAAAAGGGCCCCGTGTGAAACCGGTATCAAATAATGCACAGACGTACGCTAGGAAAATGTTTTGCACAAGGACAAAGAACTTCGGCATGCCCTGTTGTGCGAAGCGCGCGAACAGAAGACAAGTCGAAAAAAAAAAATAACCGCGAGCTCTTCGCAAACTCCATGCGCACACATGGCACCCGCACGAACTCGGCAGGCGGCCGACTAAGTAAAGCGTGAAGGGCGCACAGCGTACAGTCCGACACATGTCCCAAACTGCAAACAGTCGTACTACCTGGAGCTTACAAGTTATTTTACACCAAGGGCATACCCGACTCACGCACGCAGTATCCACAAGCGAGTTATGCAGCGTACATGCTGTATCCATTCGCCAAGTAGAAAAATTGATAACAAGTACAAAGCTACAAGGGGCTCAATATATTACTACCATATGAGGCGTCAAATAAAATTGAATTTGGCCGTTTCATATATTGGACACAAGTTCCCCGTAAGACCATGAAATACCCATCACGTGGGTAAAGGGAGCGAAAACACAATCGAGAAACTGAAGCGCAAACGATAGAAGCACGGTATATATGGTGCACGCAAAATTCTGTCAGTGCGCTGAAGCGCGAGGGAATAGGGCGGGCACTTGACCTTACCTCTTGGGATACCGTAGTAGTACTGAATCATTAAAAAAAGCCCGTTTGTGCAAGTTCTCTTGTCTGCAACAATCTTGCTAAACGGGAGACTAAAATACCACGATGACGGCTCTACTGCCGAGATCGGCAAGGTGCGCAGAGACAGCAATCTTGCCGCCTTTCTTCGCATTCTGCAAAATGCGACTTTCTTGTTAGGATCACGCATAGCGGCCGATCCCGACGCTAGGGACACACAAGCACGATTTCGTCCCTCTAACTTTCGTCCTTATACTGCCCTTAACTCCTTAATTACAGCGTTATTGAAAAGGCGCCTCACATAACATGACAATGAACTTGAAGAGCTGATTAGTGCCCTCCACTCGGCACCCTCCAATTGAAAACACTACTGATCTCCAAATGAAAACCACACAAACAGATCCCACAACCCAAACCAATCACAGAATGTCGTTTTCTTGATGGCAAAACACTGCAACACTTACATGACAAAGGGCAGTGGCAGCACATTTAGAACAGCCGCAAACAGACCACAGCGCCATGCGAGTGCGATAACGCAACTATGCCTGGCTTCACGAATAACGTGGCCGCCTTGGTCCCATGCCAAATGAAAACACTACCGATTTCCAAATTAAAACCACACAAACAGATCGCACAACCAAACTAATCACAGAATGCCGTTTTCTTAACTAATCACAGAATGCCGTTTTCTTGACAGCAAAACACTGAAACACTTACATGACAAAGGGCAGCGGCAGCACGTTCAGAACAGCCGCAAACACACCAAAGCGAAATGCTAGTGCGGTGACGCAACTATGCCCGGCTCGCACGGCCGCCCGCGGCATGCCATGGCATGCTGCCCGGCCTCCGTGCTGCCCGGCTACACGAATCACGTAGCCGCCTTGGTCACATGATGTGACGACGGTATCGCCACCTTGCGCAAGGTTGGATGGCGTTGATGGGTCGTAGCACAAGCAGTTTGTTCTTTATTCTATTGCACAAGCCGCTAGAATCATGTTGCGCAGAGCCAGACGCCGCGCGCTCTTCCATTGTTGCTTAGCCATTCCATCTGCAGCAAGAGTGGCGAGCTGGAAGTTGCCACTGGGCGTTCCGCAAGGCCTTTCAGTTTCTTCTCCCATTTCGGACGCTTTCCGCTTTCAGTGCCGCGTCATTGTGGTTACAGCATGGTAAAAAACAATCGCCGCTTCTATATAGGTGCGATCACACCACCCTCTGCGCCCAAGCGTGGCGAGCCTATAACGACGTGTTTCATAAATATTAAAGCGAATAGCTTTCTGTCTCCTCTCTGTCGGATGTTTTCGTAGTTCAGTCGTCGGTGGTCGGTCGTCGGACTGTTGATCTGCAAGGAAAACGCTCGCGCGTTCGTTCGTTCGCTTTCACGCTAACTATATTTTGCTCTCTCTCTCGCTCGCTTTCTCTAGCGTTCTTTTGTTCGCTCGCTCGTTGGGACTAATCGCTTGCATTAACAATCATCGACGATGGTTTCTGCAAATTTTTTTATGTACATTGTGCTCATAGTATAGAATTCGTTGCCACACTTCCTACGAAGCACCGTTGCCAGAAACGACTGTACCGATGTGACCCTCCGTTGGCACTAAAAGTGATGTTCGCTTATTAACTCGATACTTTTATTTATGCTGCATGTGACTTGCATGATTTAGCGCTCTGGAGCCAAGCTCCAAGTTGTTCATGGGTCTCACGGGGAAGCGCGTTGTTTGATGATTAATGTACGCTTACTGTATTGCATATGCATAAGATATCACCTAAAATTTCCTATGGTGCTAAAACACACGCATTATATATATATATATATATATATATATATATATATATATATATATATATATATATATATATATATATATATATATATATATATATATATCCGAGTGCTCGGACTGTTTACATTAAAACCGCAGTTTTTATTATTCAGACGACTGGGCGCAAAATGTTACCTTTATACGCACGAAAACTGTACTGAACTCGTGCCTCAGCAGTAAAAAACGTTGAGCCGTTCAGCGGTAAGGTATTCACATCACTGCATTGTGAATAAGAGGAAGCACGGCAAGGCTGCCTTGTCCAGCGGGAATTTTGAAGCATTTGCATGCGACGCTGCTCATTTTCCAGGAGCTCATTGTCACATTTAGTGATGACACCTTTGATATGCCAAACACACTGGAAGGAACCGGGTAGTCATACAGATCTTTCTTCCTGTTGAAGGCTCGGCCGGCTACCATTGCCGTAAGGGGGGCTTGGATGTTTCTGTACTCGCGCTCCACTTCCTCGTGGCGCAAAACACTTCCCCTTGGGATGCCACGTTCATTTGCAATCCTTCGTCTCTTCTGACGTGAGGTTAACACCACAAAAGAATTTTTTTCTTGCCGCACTCATTCTGATGTAGGTTGAATAGAGGAGCAGTTGACACGACTAGTGCTGTTTAACAAGCGAGGAATTCTCCCGCCAAAAACGGCGCTGTCGAAAACGTACCCGGTATGCTTGATAACTAAACAGATAGAGCGAGTTATGTGAAGTCGTTTTCAAAACATATTCACCCCTCGTTTTTAAGCTGTTTGGCTTTCAACGTTTTTAAAACGTATTCACCCCTCGTTTTCAAGCTGTATTGTTTGGAACGTCTTTGATGCGTTGATTTTGGTCAAAAATCCGTTTCAGACGTTGAATCCCTTAATACGACGTTTTCAAGACTTTGTGTGCTACCTGGGTATGCATACGCTTACGCCTAACCCGCCTTCGCAAAGTGAAGCGTCACTAACTTTTTTTATTTAGCTGCATACGTGAAAATGGAGAATGACACGTGTACCTTTTTTGCGGAAATACGTAAATTGAACGAAATGTGACTACCTGAAGTTTTATTTCATGTGTTGCTTTAGTGGGAGCGCACACATCGAAGAACGAGAAGAACGTAGAATTAGCACACTTTATTGGCAAAATGCTGCGGTTAACACGTACAACATTCAGCGGCTGCGTATCACGAATAGATGTCCTGCCGCAAGCAAGCGCGTTGAGACGCTTTGCCACAGCCTCCTATACAGTACAAGGCCGCTGTACATCGATCCGTGACGTCATGCTACCTTGCCCGACTGTCACAGAATCTAATGGGGACTCTCCCGAGTAAGCCGCGGTGATTTTGACGGTACCGCTTTCGTCACGTCGGGCTTGGCAATAGATATTTTGGTCCAAATAGCATGACGTCATAAAGCGCAGCGCGCAGTCCTGCTCTCTAGGAAGCGCTGGTTCAGCACAGTCCGTAAGACAATCGGCTTCTGAACATGGGGTCGTAATTTCGAAACTCACTAGCACCAACGTTTTTTTCTTTCAAATTCCGTTGCGATAGCAATTATATGGACAGTCCAGGTGCATTTCTGCCATTGGCGTCGCCGTAAGGTTCCGTACGAGTGAAAGCGTGTCAGGATGAGCCGGCGAACGCGGTTCAATCTCGCGTGCGCGAACGAGGAATGCGACTGGGATGCATACCCTCTCCTGTGGCACGCGAGGCCGCGGGGTGAGGCGAGAGAGGAGGGGCGTTCTTCTCCGGTGGCTGCTAAGGTGCCTCGATGTCCTCCTGCCACGGCGTCGTAAGGACGCCGTGGCTGTTGACATTGACCAATTCGAAAGTTGAATTGATCCACGTTTAAAACCGACCTGGCCCTCTCCCTAAATTGACTTGGCCCACCCCCAAAATTTGGGTGACCCAAACCCAAACAACTGACTTTGCCCAATTCGAACATTGAGTTGACCCACGTTCAATACCGACCTGGCCCATTCCCAAAATTGACTTGGCCGACCCCCAAAATTTATTTTGCCCAATCCGAACATTCAGTTACCCACGTTTAAAACCGACCTTGCCCACTCCAATAATGGACATGACCCACCCACAATATTGACATTGCCCAGTTCGACCAGATGACCAAGTAAGAAGTATCGCGCGGAAAAGTCAAACTGCTTCGCATTCCCTGTATGTAAAGAGACTTGAGTGCCTGTGTAACTTTCGTTTTGACATTCCGCAGTCGGTATTCCTAGGTACTGGTGATAGTGGCAGTAACTTGTGTGTTATATTCGGATACATTTCATTTCAACCTACTTGATACATTATAGTATTAGTACATTCAAACTAGAGAAAAAACAACCTTTTTTCACTCTGTCAACGCCGCCGACGATATACATTCCGGGTTTGGTCGCGAAGGTATGCACGAAACTTCATTGGGGAGGGGGGGGGGGAGGGGGGGCTGCCTTCTTAAGGCTGCCTTCTTAAGCTTCATGCGATAATGCATGACCCCGTATGCTCTGACTAGCCCCAACTTGTTAATAAATTGCTTGTTTGAACAGCTTCCTTCGTGCTTTTAATAAAGCTTGCTTTTATAGCGTGCGGCCAAATTACATAAACTTTTTTAATGCGTTGATATGAAAAGTGTTTGGTATATATATAATGGAAAACTATAGCCAAGCAATTCGAAAAAATATTCCATATTTGATACCTCTTGCTGTCTGGACTATTTGATTGATGTTCGATTCGGTCTGACACTCTGGAACTACTTTTCTCACAGCCCTAGTAATTTCCCATCGCCTCAGCAAAAGAGATGACTAAGCAAGGGAAACTGATTTTATCACAAACATACAAACAGGCCCTAAAAACAAAAGCGAGTACTGGGATGTACGTATACTCACATGACGCTCACAGTGAATTAGCAGGAGTTTCGGAGCACTATATACCTTGTCAACAGTTGGCGAACGATATGAGTTTCCGTCCATAGCATAATTTTTCGAGAGAGCCAGTTCCCTTTTCCTTAGATTTTGTCATTCCATGTGGTCCTCAGCGTGCCGGCGAGGAGGAGGGCAATGCGGAGTGCGCCTCGTCCGAACACCAGCCGCCTCCGGCAGTGCCTTCGCTTTCCGAGGAGGACGAGACCGCCGACGCGACGACGTCGTCCCAGCCGCCCTCGAAGCACCGCCGCAGGTCTCTGCTGGCGCAGCTGCACCGCACTCGCACCGCCAACAGTCGCCTGGTGCCCCCCGCGGCCCCCACCTTCAGGCCAGCGCCTCAGAAGAGGTCCATCCGCTTCCGCAGGACAGCGTCGAGCCAGCTGCAGGTGCGCTGACGCGTTGCATTGGGAGAGGCACGGCTTGCAGTGAAACATTTTTTTTTCCACTCCAATAGCAACCGTAGTGAGCAGCAGTTAATACGGACACCAGAGGCACATTCGCGTCTTAGCCGTAGGCACCGCCGGGTTGTCCCGGGTACGAGCGGCCGAGTGCACGTGCAGGCCGCGTGCGCAGTGCGTTCGAGGTATCTGCTGCCGCTGCCAGGCGAACGTGCGAGACCGAGCCGAGAATGCTGGCGGCTAACTTATAGCGTAACGAATGCTACGGCTCGATGCGCACTGTCTTCCCGCGTGCTCAATGTTGGAGGTCACGTAATCTACTGAGTTTTGGAGGCGCCGCGCGGTTGATGGGGTGGAGGGAGCGGCATCACGGAACGCTCGCTTTGAGGACGCGCTCTCCCCCACTCCTCATCAGGACAGTATTGTGACCACGAGTGATTGTGGTCGCTGTTCGCTGTCGCTGCCAGCGAATCGCCTTTCGGGTGAAACTACGACTTTCTGTAAGATAGCTAGATTAGCCCCTCAAGCTTTTGTCTTCCATGCGAATATTGTACACTTGCTCTGTGTGATCGCGAAACAAACCCTGGGTACAGTAAGCTTCCGTTGGAAAAAAGGAGCATTAACGAACTTTCCCGAATTATTTGCTGTGCGGCGTGGAGACAGGTGCTCGCAGCGAACCACGTACGAGCCGAGGCCTTTGCCGTCTAATTTGGAGAAGCCCTAGACGCGAAGTTTCGATGCATAAATTTCGGTTGCGGAGCGTTTTCGGTGACTGTGTACGTAGACTAGCATTCGTTGTTTTGTCGGCTTGCTTTGAATCCGACTCTGCGCTCCCTCATGAGGAACGCTTTCCGATAACTGCACGAAAGCAATTAAACTTGCAAGAGCCCGCAGTGCGCGTGTCTACTTCAAGATGCCTGTATTTTCGCAGGTAATCGCCGAAGTACTGCACAGCGTCGAGACCCAGTCCCCATCTGTGCCCCTGCGCTCCAAGGTGCCCTTCTCTGGTGAGGGAGAGGCAGTCCGCACAGATTCGGCGAAGCGGAAGGACACGCCTGAGGTACCGCACGGCGAGGGGAGCCAAGAGACAGTTGGCCACTCCCAGCCGATAGAGAGGGTAAGCGCGGCAGACGCTCGTGTCGGAGTCAGTCACTGTTGATCACAATTTCGACCTATGTGCAAGCGCCGCTCGAGCCATCGACCACTGCGGGCGCTTAGAGAGTCGGAGCCGTCGGCGCCCATGCGGGCGGCGTATACATTTCTGTGTCGGCAGGGAACACGGTGCAGTGATCGCGACGCGTGTTAATTGCGTCTCCTTTGTTTGCTGTACCCGCCGTGGTTGCTTAGTGGCTATGGTGTCGGGCTGCTGAGCACGATGTCACGGGATCGAATCTCGGAACGGGATCGAAATGCGAGAACACCCGTCGTGTACTTGGATTTACGTGCACGTTAAAGAACCCGAGGTGGTCCAAATTATTCCGGAGTCCCCCACTACAGCGTGCCTCATAATCAGTTCGTGGTTGTGGCGCAAAAACTCTATAATTTTATTCATGTATTTGTTGCTCTGCACTGCGGAGCACGAGAACCAGATAATTTCGGCGCATATGCCCTATTACCCCGAACGTCAGATAGAAGCGCTCTGGTCCTACATTGTTGCTAATGGTCATGTCCAATAATACGTGGCCGGTTTAAACATTGCCGAATGACTGAAGGTTCGCCGTGATAGCTTTGCACTGAGATGTCAATGACATGGTATAAATATTGTACTTTGATGTCACCCTTCTTTAACAAACAAGCTTGTTGTGGCTGTTTCATCGCAGGTTTCCTCTCCGCCGCACCATTTCTCCGATGGCTGCGCTGTGGC